>NC_132803.1:11705500-12331250 GCF_048594095.1 Paramormyrops kingsleyae
AACCCCCTGCCCTCCTGGCCACAGATTTAGCCCATTTCCACGAGTCACTGCCCTGCAGAGTTCAGTCCTTCACTTGGCCAATCCACAAATCAAAAGGGGGTAGTGAAAAGGGGGGGGGTCGGGAACTCCAGCCCGCAGGTGCAAAGTCTCCATGCAGAACACAGCTAGATGTGTATAAAGAGCTCAGTTCCTTTACCCCTCACCCCCCCCCCCCCCAACAAACTATAATCAGCTCTGGAAAGGCCATTAACTGGCCCTGGTACACTGTTCATCGTCCACCTCGGAGCTGCTTCACGGACGCCCATATAAGGTCTGGAAACGCAGTTATGATCTTTGCTGTGCATGTGACAGCTTCCAAAAGCCTTGGGTTGAGTACAGTGAGCGGCATGCCCCTGTCAGACTGCGTTGCTGTCCACCCTTTCGACATGGTTGGCTGCGGCCCCCCCGGAGCCAGCTGAGGTCTCCATGTTGAGCTTCTCAGCTGCTTCTGTTCCCTCTTCCTGTTTCCTGACCTTCCTGCGACAGAGTTTTGGTCGACTGTGAGAGACACAAAGGGTGACAGCTGTTAGACCTGTATATGCACAGCTGGGGGCCCCATAAACACAGAGCTGTGGCACTCCTTAGCTGGGGGGCCCTTATACGCAGAGAGGTGCTGTTTTTAACTGGGGGCCCCGTATATGCAGACAGGTGGTGCTTTTTAACTGGGGGCCCCGTATATGCAGAGAGGGGCCCCAGCTGCCAAGACCGTGACTCTTATGCCGCGGTGATGTCAGAGTTGGCAGGTGATGGCCTCCTTGCCTTACTCTGGTTTCATCAGGCAATTCAGATGACAGGGGCCCCGCCCCGGTCACTCACTGCGCACAGATGCAGACAATGGCGATGAGGAGGATGAGGAGGATGAAGGCTGCGATGACACCGGCAAAAATAATCTGGTTCTTCTCGTCAATCTGCGGGTAGTAGTTGATGTACTCACAGCGAGAGCCGAAGAACCCATTCTCACACCTGGGTGGGGGCGGGGGGGGGGGGGGGGGGGAGTAATGGTGAAGTTGCAGAGAGGTACCTCAGTCTAAAGGTGGCAGTATACTTCAAACGAAATCAACGGGATTGACGTTGTTTTAGCGATTCTATGAGCCATATTAACCAATAGTGGCAGTTAATAAACAGAGCAACTTCCATTTTGAAAGAGCTGTCATCTCCTTTATTAAAATCACTCACACACTGGGCACAATACATTAATTTACCCTCTGGATGTGGGTCTGCTACATGGAAAACACTGCGCTCTCAAGGGTTGTAGCATTTCAGTATGTGGACAGACTGTTCTTGCTGACGTGTCTGATTTCGTTTTGTCCAGAAGTCGTTTGAAGAATGCGGCCACCTTAACACCTCTAGCTACCCCCTATTTCCATGAGACAATTACGCAGATTAAACCATGTAGTTCAGCTTGTGAGATTCTCAAAGCCTCAGAAGGGGTGCAGCACCCCATTTCACACCCACATGCAGCCCCCAGCACCTCCAGACGGGACTCACACGCACAACGGCGACTTCTCCTCCACCACGAAGCGGCACTGGCCATGAATGCAGAAGTGATCATACTCCTTAGGGCATTTAGTGAAATGACCCCCCCACCCGGGCGAACCAGCCTGGTCTGTGGGGGGGTGGAGAAAGAGAGGAGACAGTAAGACATGGAAACATACACAAATCCCAAACAGAAAAAAACCAGAGTATCTCTAAACCAGGGGTCTCCAACTCCGGTCCTGGAGAGCTACTATCCGGTTGGTTTTCAATCCTACCTGGCTTCCAATGAGCCACACCTGTTCTCAGGTAAATACCAGGGCCTGGTGTGGCTCATTAGAAGCCAAGTAGGATAGAAAACAGACCGGATAGTAGCTCTCCAGGACTGGAGTTGGAGACCCCTGCTCTAAACATATCTAGTCTTGGGAGCGTGGGCAGGACTATCATGCATTGTCAGTCTATATTTCCTCCAATTGTCTTGGAAACATGCATTGATTGACAGCATACTGTCATCCCACCCACTGTGGCTCTGAAGCCTCACATCCACTCCATCACATGACATCATCATTTGCATATGCAAAATTGCCAAGCTGTCAAACCAACTCCTGCAAATGCGACATGTATGAATGTTCCGGGTTTGGTTCACCTCCAATTCACAATGCAGCTTAAAACACCAGCAGATGGAGGAAAATGCCCATGTCATTACCGTAACAAGGCAGCACAATTCAGGACATTAGATATCGCAATGAAAAGATTTTATTTAAACCAGCTTCAGAGTCATTGGTCTGTGGAAACAGGTGTCTGCTCAATAGCCAGCATTTTCAGTGAGGTCCAAGCAAATAAACAGATGCAATCAACATTAGCAAGAGAATTTGCACCAGACCCCCTCAGGAGGCCCTTTCCCACCGCAGGAACTTTTTCAGGAAGCAGGAACTTCTGTCACATTCCACCAGAGGAATTCCCTATTCCAGGGTAGGTACTCTTTGTTCAACTAGGAACTTCTAGCTGATTGGTTGACCTCAAGCCCCAGAGCTAACTTGGAATTAACACCAGAAGGGCAGGGAAAAGAGACAGAAGTGCAGCAAAATGAAGAAGATGGAATTATTTTTATATTTCAATTACGTTAAATTCATTCACATGTACCTGTAATTGCGTGTGTCTGTATATTTCTGCCTCGGAAAATTTGATCTCTCACGGCAGCGTATGGTCCAGCAGCCTAAGCCCCTGTGCCTCTGATTAGAAGGTCGCCGGTTTGAACCTGACCTTAGCAAATCAGCCACGTCTGTGGACCCTTGAGCAAGGCCCCTTAACCCTCAGCTCCTAGGGCGCCACTGCAGGCGGCTGCCCTTCACTGCCAAGCTTGCCGTCACCTACATGTGTGTCATGGAGAGCAAGATGAGGTAGGCGAAAAGAGAATCTCCCCGCAGGGATCACTGAAGTGTCATTTCACTGCAAGTCATACTGGGTATGATTGGTATGTGACAAATAAAATTAGAATTTGTTGTACTATTTTTATTCTGTGGAAAACAAGAGATGGATCTGCTGGCCAGACTTAGTAATGAATCATAAACGTGCTGCAGGTTCTATAAAACCGCATCGTGGACCAACACTTTGAGACCTCTAAGAGTTGCCATCCGTCCTGTATTTTACCGGATCATCCCATATTCCATCCATTTTCTGAAACCGCTTGTCCTATTCAGGATCACAGAGGTCCGGAGTCTATGGGCACAAGGCAGAGAACAACCCAGGATGAGGCGCCAACCCATCACAGGGCACACTCACACACCTATGGGCAATTTGGTAACTCCCATTAGCCTCAGTACGTGTTTGGACAGAGCACCCGGAGGAAACCCCACGACGACACGGGGAGAACATGTGCGAGTCTACATGGAACCCTGGCGGAAACTTGAACCCAGGTACCAGAGGTGTGAGGCAACAGTGCTAACCACTGCACCACCACTGGATCATCCCATATTATAAAAAAAAATGTTGTGTTCTAATTTGAACCAATACAGGACACAGTTGATCCCATATTTTTGGACCATGCAATAGAACACCCGCCTCCCCCTAATAACTAACACAACAACTTCCTCTATCGTTTTGGCATGGTAGCGTAGTTTAGTTTGAAATCATGTGTGAAAGTTGAACCTACGAGATTATTTGTTTCCAGTGTTTATTTAGCATAAAGGTTCCATAAAGCTTCCTGTTGCGGGCTGGGGAAAGCGACACGCTAAAGTGGCCGGGAGCTACAAAAGTTCCTGGTTCCTTTAGTGGAAATGGCCTGGGATCAGCCCAGTTTATGTGCTCCCAGCCCTCAGACATGCAAAACCTCCACCCACCTCTCTGCCCACATGGGCCGCCATGCCGGACTGAGAACTGCCAGCTAAAAACACACGGCGAGCGGATGAATGAGGGCACACAGCGAGTGACGTGCTGCTGATGCTCCTTGCGCATTTTTGGCTATAAGATGCCAGAGCTGTTCATTTGTTAACCATTGTTAAGAGCCCAATTACTTTGCTCCTCTTCCCTTAAAACCATGATGACGGAATCCCCCTCCGGCTTGCCGCTGTATCTCTGCAGCCATACCTGTGCACTGGCTGTCGTTGCCATAGGTACTGCAAAGCACGCTGTCATTGGCTCGGGCATCCGTGGCGTTCCATTTGGCCTGCGAGTGTTTGCGCAGGGCACCGGCTAGAACTGAAAAACAAACAGGACCACGGTGAGATACGGTGTGCAGACGGGCCGATGGTCTGCAGGGTGGCTGGAAATCAAAACACACCGCAGGGGCAGAAATCAGAGCACTGGTCAGAAGGTCCCTATTAGGAGTCCAGCGCTTCTGATTCAGTTTATCTGTTAGTAATCTGGGGGGGTTACAGTCTGGAAACATAAACGTCTAGTTATACTGAGAAGCCAGCAAACTTTTTGGATATGCAGTTTGAGATGGTCTGTGGCAGACATGATCTCAAAAGTGCCCCATGTATCACGTGGTTCTGTACACATACACACACCTTTCCGTAAGCTTGCATCTCCTTGAGTCCACATGTGCCCTCAACAACCCCGCAAACGGGAAAAATGTTTCTTAACCTCAGGATCCGCAAATTCTCCGATGTGAGCTCATTGCCCACGGCCTCGGGCGGGGCTGCGAACCGCTATCCCAGACTCCCGATCCACACCAGCACACAGTTCAGCTTGTCATGCTAACTTAGCGCAATACTTCTCTCAGTATCTAGGGTGTGAGAAGTTTCAAGGAAGCTGAAATACTTTCAGTAACACTATGTTAATTGCTCACGGGAACAGTGTCCCATATGTGACACAAAAGGCCTTTTATGAGACGTAGTTATTTGATATTCATACAAATTACACACAGGTGTAAGCTGAATACTTTCGTCCTAATATTTCTCAGGTGGCATCTCAGGTGGCCATGGAGGCTTTCCGGATCTAACACAATTGGTGCGGGAATTCGCGACGCCCGTCCGGTCTGTCGTGGGTTTCCACACCGCCCTGGTCCGGCTCTCATATACAATATATTAGTATTAAAATACATTTAAAAACATACGTCTCGTACTGAACAGTTCACATTCCCCCGGTCTGTTTTTCTGTGCTCTACATTTGCACTGTAATCATACCCGTTAGTATTAGTAACCTTAATAAGCACACGTTAACAGTAACATATTAACCACGCCACAAACTCGCAATCTTCAGCCGGACCTCTATAAAAAACTTTTTAAAAAAGATCTGATGGCGGACAGGGAACACGGATCCTTCACCGTTTCTGTACGGACATGAAGCATAAGTTTCCATAAATTTGACCGGCTGAAATACTTACAGATTATTAACGCATAAGCAAGCGATTCCTCATACCATTACGCACATAAACATGCACCTAACTAGAGGTGCATTTTTACGTATCTTACGTGTTTTTCGTTTACATTCTTGCAGACGTAGTCCTACCTTACCTGTTCCTATAATAAGCAGCAGTCCCAAGGCAGCCGTCCTCTGCATGGCTTTCAGCTCCAGTTTCCTTCACTTGATCCGGCGATAAAAGTGAACGGGCAACCGAACATGTTTACGTGGCCCCATCAAAGCCTGTCCGGCTGTAGAATCTCCCGAACAGACGGCGGACTGACTGCCTTCGGGGAGGGGGCTGGACCTGACGCGCCTCTGCACTGCGCGGGCGGACCGGGCGGCCCTACCCACCACGGCACTCACAGCCCTGTAGTTTAAATTTCGGCAAGGGCATTTGTGCGACTACTTTTGTCGTGCTTAACAGTTTTTGTTTTTCTGTTTACATTAAAAGATAAATTGCGACTTGACAACAGCAACATATGGCACAAATCATTAAGATGTCACAAGTAAACGTACCAAGAAAGAGCGGATGTAAAATTTAAACTTCTGCTTATTGTGTAGCCATCACATACTGCATTTGTTTACATGCAGGGCCAGTATTAGCCCATGTTGCGCCGAGCATCACCGTTGATATTTGGAAATTAATTTCTATACTAAATATAAGAACTAAAAACATGATTGTGTATGCGATTAATCGAATTTTTTAAAATAATAATCGGTATCAATATTATATGCTCATCTTGAAATGTTAGTCTTGTTGTAGCCACTTAGTCACATCCGTGGTTTTAAAGGGGTGGCCGGATCTCAAACAGTGCGTGGACAAATCAAAAAGACCTAAAAAGGCCTATATCACTTGAAGTAACAATTGCTTTCCCAAGCTCTCGAAATGACTTGTACCTGAGAATCCTGTGACTGCGGTAAAGTTAAATGTATATTCAACATTCAGTCTTCCGGCTGTAATGTCTTTCAACAGAACTCAGTATTCAACAGCATTACAACTGCATTGTGTTATGCCCAGCTCGTCCGATCCTCCCGTGTGCCACGCCCCCTCATCTACCGAGTGTGGATTCCCCGTATTTACCGGCTGTTTCTCGTCGTTGTGATTAGTCCTGTGTATTTCAGTCCGCGTTCCAGTATGTTTCCCCAGTCCTGTCCTTAACGTTGCGTGTGTTTTGGAGTGTGTTACTCGGCAGTAAACCCCGTTTGTTCGCATCCACGGCTCCCTTTTCCCGCTTCCCCGTTCCAATCGTGACACATTGTAAAGAACTGTGGTTTTGATACACATTTCAGATAAGTAATGATATCTCAGCAACAACTCAAAAACCAAAGACCAAATTATCTGGAGATGCTCATGACATTATGAGCTAGCTTTAGTAAAAAAATAATCGATTTTTAAGTATAGGTTTTTTTGTTATTAAATTTTTAATATTTTAATCAGTCATTACATAGTAATTATTCAATGGGGATGGCATATCATTTGTTCAATCTGTAGAGCTGGACAATAGCTTTAAAACAATATGAGGACCCTTTTTGTGCAGCTTACATTAAGGTAAATTTAGCCAGTCAAAACCATAGCCCCCCCAAATAAAAAGTTAAAAATTAGTTTGCTTAAATCACCCTCAATATTGATCCAGGACATGCCCGATTTCATCATCTGAAAATTAAGTGTTGTGTATTGTACCCTATAGTCGAGTGTTTACACCAGACTTTACTGGACATGTCTGTCTTATTAAATTTTGTAGTTATTAGTCGATATACCAAAGTCCATGTACAATATAAAAAAGACTGATCACATAATATTAAGATGGGAAGACAAGTTTTCCAAAGTAAATAAGTAGGCCTATGTGATTTATTGTACTCCTTGAAAAAGTAAATAAATGCTGAACTGAGACTTAAGCCTGTCTGACCGGTCAGTCAAGTTTGATTTCTTAGTTTGCTTGGGATTAAAACAGGCCATATAGATTTTGGTTTCTTTTTTTAGCAACCACTGACATATTATATTAGAGTGTTCTTATTGGTGCAAACTAAAACCTTTAAAGCTTTTAAATAAAATCAGTGGTGGTATGGGGCTCAGCAGACTAAGCCTCTGTGCCTGTGGTCAGAAGGTTGCCAGTTTGAGCCCAGCCTGTAGGTCCTTGAGCATGACCCTTGACCCCCACCTCCCTGGGTGCTGCTATGGGGGGGCTGCCCTTTACAGCCAGCTTACTGTCACCTATAGAAAGCAAGTTGGGGGGAGTCATTAAGAGGATTTCCCCATGGGGATTAATAAAAAAGATATCTGTTGTTAAAATTGCTGCTATCTTGGTGTCCCATGGCAGGGTTTGTTGACACCTTGCAATTTGTTCTGCATGTCTTTAGCCACCTTAAATCGGGTCAGAACCTACTTTTTAGTTGTTATCCAAAACATCCAGGCTAATCGTCTTCTTATACCAGTATACAGTATCTATAATGTTTGGTGTATTATGCAATTCAGCAATTCAGATTAGTCATTTTGAGAATATAGAACCCAAGATTTGCAGCACAATTCCATTTTTCAACTCAATTTATTGTTATATAGCGCCTTTCACAAAAGTCACCCCAGGGTGCTTTACATGTCTGTGTTGTGATACATTTCTGCATCATTTTATTCTGTATAAATTCTGTATAATAGTTTGGTCGTTTGCTTAGAGCATTTGACTACAGCTTTAAATTTTATAAAATAACTCATAATAGGATCCTGTTTATTTGTCATTGTTAACGCTAGCCTACTAGCCTAAATGTTACACAAAATAGGAGACTGACCATCGACAATTATGTGCCTACATTTAGCTTGTTCTTTTATGTTTTAGCTTGTCATTAGTAGAATGTTAATGCATCTAAAAAAAATTCCACACACTGTGCATGAACATTAACACATTTTGGCAAACCAGTGACATATCTTTGTTACCCGTGGGCCACCCCAGTTAAAAATTCCTAGAAGCACCTCTGGTCACATGTTGCTAACCTGACTGCATCCTTGACTCCTCTCCCATCTCCTCGTCAGAAAAAAAGTGTAATAGTCTGGCTATAAGATTGACTGTTCAGACACATTTATAGTATAACTGATAGATACTTTATTACTTTAGTAATCTCAGGTTAACTGTAGCACTACAACATACATTGACAGTAGAAAGACATTTAGACAGTAACAACAAGTAAGAGTGTAGACATGTAGACAATATCACAAATCATTGCACTACATTCCATAGAAATAGCTGAGAAATAAGTAGCACTACACAGTCCTTAAGTATACTGTAATTTTTTATGCATTATATTCTTGGGTATATACCTGCATATGTAGCAAATATTTCCCTGTCTTCCTCAGGTCCATTCTGCACAGAAACTCACATCTATGGGCAAGCAACAATGCCCCAATTAATGAAGGGCCATGTCAAACAGGAGAATCACCAACGAGGCCACATTTCAGCAGCCGTCTTGTAAACATTCTTCAGGGAATAAGGGCAGAAAGACGAGGGCATCTATCGTCGATTCATGTGAAAGGAGATAAGAATCAGAGAAGATAAAGGCTGGAGGTGGATTACTGACATGTGTGTTTAAAGTCTTGCTGTGGAGCAACACGCTTGCATGCATTGACCTGTAAAGGTACCCACAATTCACTTTAATTTTACTTAAGTGAGGTTATATCCTTCTTGTTTGGATAGCTAATACTTGGTCTAAGTGTCCTTATTTTAATCACCCTTCATACAGTGTGCAGCAAGGGGTAGCATGTGGCTCAGTGGATTAAGCTTTGTGTCTATAATCAGAAGGTTGCCAGTTCAAACCCCATCTCAGCTCATCTGTGGCTCCTTGAGCAAGGCCCTTAACCCTTAGCTCCCTGGCTGCCTCATCAGGTGGCTGCCCCTTGTAGACAACTTATTCTACAAAAAGCAAGTTGAGGGAGGTGTAGGGACAGTTTCCCCACAGGGATCAATACAGTATTAATTATTACAGGGATCAGTCGGGATGTGTGATGTGTTTCGAAGATTCAGGCGGCTGAAAACGATTTAATGCCATTCAGCAGAGTAACTTGTGGAAGCTTGGAAATCTTTACCACTGCAGCCCTGCTAATTGGGTTATCTGTATAGTGACACCTTTATCTGAAGCTTTCACAGGACTCGATAAGTAAAGTAACACCAGGAGGAATTTACACAGTATTGTGCAGGGTGACGATTTTGCTGGTAAACCCAAATGAAGGAATTGTAGTCCTGGCCTAGGAGTGGGATTTTGTTCCTAGAGCAGTAAAGGAAGTGTTTAAGTTTATTGGCTAGTGTAAAATTAAATGTTTTAATCATCTTGGTTATCAGGCACAGGCGAAAGGAGAGGTACCCTCGCAGGAATGAGGGTGATGATCCACTTGTGGCTCGATGACAAGAGGGGTTTATTAACACAATAGAAAACAGTAGGGAAGGCACAAAAAAGGACTGCAATGGGTCAAAACAAAATGGGAGAAATAAGAATGTAACAAGAAATCATAAAGCAGATACTCTGGGCAAAGGACTGAGCACTAGAACAATATAAATATTATAAATATAACAATAAATCAAAATAAACCCACAACTGGAGGGTTAACAATCTCTGAGCCACATGCTCAGCCCACTGAATTACACAGCAGTCCTGGGAGCAGGGAAGACACACTGGGGACTTAGGACTAAGACAGAGGAGGAAACAGGATGGCCAGCACCACCTGCTGGCCAAACGGGGACTGAACACATAGGACAGAGACAGACTATATGACAGAGAGGGGGAAAAGGCAGAATGACCAGCAATGACTGCTGGCCAAACGGGGGACAGGTCAGAGGGCGGGGTCAGGCGGACCCTGACCCTGACAAGAGGCTCATGAGGCCGGGATGGAGGTACGAGTAAATGGGTTTTAATGAGATCAGCAAAGGACAATGGCAAGGTAACAAAGAAGCAGGCAAACTATGGCTCAAGACCAAGAAGACGACAAAGACGTATGACGGGAACAAAGACAGGGGAGCAGATCTGACAGCCGGACAACAGTGCAGATGAGTAGGGAGATGAGGACAGCAACCTTCATATATAAAGAGAAAACAGGTGCAACACACAAAGGGAGCCGGGGCAGGGCAATTGTCAGTTTGGACACAATAGGTAAGCTTGAGAGCACTGGTCTTGCGCATGTTTTCGGTTTGTCAACCCATTCTCAAGAACCATGTATGCAATTATTATCCTGTGACTTGGAGCCCTTAGGATCATTGGACTTAAGGCAGGCCAACCCCCAAATGATCACTAGTCTGTCTTGTGACACACACAACTAAGATCAGAATCAGAATCAATTATCTCCAAGTACATATGTGCGTAAGAGGAATATGGCACGGAATATCAGTGCAGTCACAAGAATGAAAAAAAAAATGAAAATACTGTTATTAAACAAGCATATTGAAATGACAATAGATACAGCAGACGATGGTATCATCAAGAATACTGAGTGATAAACATAGGAGGATGTGCAAAAGAGCAATAAAAATAAGACAGTAGAGAATGAAAAATAATGACCTTGTTATACACAGGTTGAATAAACAAATAAATACATACCACACTTAAGACTGGATCAGAGTTACCACATATGAACCATGTGTGTGACCAGAAGAGCACCACCCAAACACAGGTATGCATGCAACCTACACACCCACACATACACACACACATACCCACCCACACATACACACACACACACACATTGTTGGGGCTGTATGTAATCAGCGTGTCTCCATTTTTATCTGGTCTCACCAGCTTTTACATTCACCTGTAGGACAAGCGGGTACAGAAAATGAATGGACAGATAAGAAAGGTGATTTTCCCAGGATTCCTGGCCTCACCCTGGAGCACAGGGTTGGTAGATGTAGTGATGTAGATGTAATGCAGTGATTAGATATGGGAGATTTATTAATAAGATGGCAGGTCAGAGCTCAGCGAATGACACCCTGACACCTGCATTGGGTAAGAATCAAACTGAAGAGGGCAGCATTCACTTTAGCACAAGTATGCAGGTCATGTGACACCAACACTACAGACAGTACCAGTCAAGTTTGAGTATATCTGCCTGAAACCACAATTATGTGTGTTTTAAACTATGCACTCATCTACTCATGGCCAGTCAAGCAGGTGTGAGCGCTATTTGGTGGTGTGATACTTTTATGAAAAAGTATGAAAAAAAGCTTTCATTATTAGAGGTATTAATATTTCAGAGGTAAATACCACTTGTGACAGATTAGCTGTGAAATGTTGACACATCTTTCTGGGTGTGCCAGAATGCCAGAAGGAAAGTGTCACCGAGACTGACACACAAGGTTTCTGTCACTGTCACTCGCACAGCTGGGGCTGCCTGGCTTTGTACAGAGTGACGAGAGGGAAGGGTTCAGGTCACACAATTCCTGCATCTGTCTGTGTGGAGCAGGTCAAGCTTGTTGGTTTTCAGACGGTCACCTGCTCACACAGTGATTTTTATTCCACTCTACATCTAAGTGCGAATCCACCTCGAGAATTTTGTGACATCATGCTGGGCTCCTCCTCTTGAGTCCCGGGGCACAGCAGGATGATACTTTGCTTATATTCAGAGGTTGTGGGGGGGGGGCTGTACAATCCCACAAGGGCCCCAAAAGAAACAGGAAAGACGGGGGAGATTTATAAGGTGACTGTCATGGGCTTTCGAAGATCTTGCTAAGACTCCTCTCAGCTTGTGGTGACTTTATCATATTATTCTTTGGTTCGTCAAAGATATGGGCCCAGATTTCTCTGCACCCACCTTGGTCCTGCTGAACCACACCACTCCATGGGCTTGGAGCTGCATAGAATGCTGACAAGTGCTGTGTCCAAGCTAGTGGTAGAGGACGTGGGAAGGTTCTCCTACTGATGGGGCCGCTGGTGGTGGGGAAAGCCACTGGAGACGGGAGCTCCCTGGGGCCTGGATCACACCGGCCTGGGGGGGGGGGGGGATCAATTTAGTCTGTATTTATCACTGAACAGGGCTGCGGCACAGACAGAAAGCTGATCAAACATGTCAGTGAACAGCTTTTCAAATAAAACCATAAAAAACATTTAATGTGACCCCACAACAAGCACACAGCGCTTATGGTCCTGAGCACTTACATACGAATGTCACCGGAATGAGAAGGCAACTACTGACCATCAGGCAATTTAACAAGAAACTGAACAGGTGTCACTGACAGAAGCTAATGTCCACTGCTTCCAGAGAGCTGAAACCAGGAACACTGCTGTATAAAATACGCAAAGATCACTCCAATAGCAGAAAATAACTGACTCCAGATCAAGCTGTGATACACACCAATGCCACAGTTTTCTGTGTGTGATGGTGTGATTCTTCAGATGGGCTGGTAGTTTTGACACTAACAGAACATGGCCAAGTGATTCCCCCCAGTAAATGGCAATGGAAGAAGGCATCACCATTCTGTAATTATAGCCCATCTTCCTACAATTGTATGGCAACTCAAAACACTTTAAAAGGGTTACATTATAAAAAGCAGTTATTAGGCCTCTGGAGGGCCTGGGCCTCGCCTAAAGTCATGCCCATGTATGGAGTGTTTTGCCTGGACTGGGGGTCCCAGTCGGATCAGCATTACCTCCAGAGGGTCCTACGCAGTGGAAGACATCTCTGCGTTTCAGACAGCTGGTGTATTTAAGCACACTCAGCCAACTGTCCAGCTTAGCCTTAAGGAAGAGCATCAGTCTCCATCACACATGGTGAGTAGCTGTATGTGTCATCTAAAGCCTACCGTAATGAAATGAACCATTGTTATAAATGTTACTGTAAGAGGTAAGCGTGCTTCATGTCTTCATGTTCACGATGGTCTCCTGATTGTGTGACACTCGAGCGGTGGGAGCGGATCCTCATGACGCCTGGTTCCTCTCTCTTACAGGCCAGCCGGAAGACCAAGAAGAAGGAGGGTGGGGCAAAGCGTGCCCAGCGAGCCTCCTCCAACGTCTTCTCCATGTTTGAGCAGACGCAGATCCAGGAGTTCAAAGAGGTGGGACATCGTCCTACTACACAATCAGTAACCATGTGACCTAGTGACAGAGATGGTGGGTTCTCATGGAAATGAAGGAAACTACCTGTGTTTTGAGACCCTCATATGGACTGCACGGTCTTGACTTTCCACAGGCTTTCACGCTGATCGACCAGAACCGGGACGGCTTCGTCGATAAGGAGGACCTGAAGGACACCTATGCCTCGCTGGGTCAGTGTGCTTGCCCGGACCACGGGCTGTGCGTGGGCCGCTGGGAAGGGGTGCGGTCTGACTGCTTATCAGCGACCCCTCTTTGCAAACAGGAAAGCTGAACGTCAAAGACAACGAACTGGAGGACATGCTGAAGGAGGCCAGCGGGCCCATCAACTTCACCATGTTCCTCAACCTGTTCGGGGAGAAGTTACACGGTGAGGTCGTTGTCCTTCAGGGCGGCTGTGCGGGTCTTTATTACATTCAGGACAATCTCCAAGCTAGTTCAGCCCAGTAAATGGCAACTAATAAATACAGAGAGGTTTGAATCCTGTCTCACCTGTTTACTTGGAGGTGGACAGTGGTGGAAGAACTGCACACAAGGCCCCGGGGCAAAACACCAAATTAAAAGGCCCACGGCATATAATCGGGCTATATCCAACAAAAAGCAGTTTTTAAGAACATAGCCTACATGGCGAAACTGAATTACTTTCTGGACCAACAAATGCAACCAGGCATGCACCTTCCTAATCTTGATGTGTCGTCAGATGGATGAGGATGTTAGGCAGCCTTTAGATTCTACCCATCATGCACTGCAGTTTTTTTGCAAATTCCTCAAACGGAAAACCATTACATACAAAAGGAACAGCTTAGTTTGACTTCAAAACATTACTATGTATTATATTTTAAGTTTGTTGTAGGGATTTTACTGATTTTTTTTTTTTTTTAATTAAAAATTACACCATACACCCACCATAATAAGAATGTATACCAAAAATGACAGATATATAAAATTGCAAGCCCTGAGAGTTTGGGAGAGATTATGTCAGTGCAACTTTCTATGTATTTAGCATATGAGAGGGCCCTCTTGTGGCTGGGGTGGTGGCCCTGCCTTGCCCCACCCTTAACTCTGCCCCTAGGACAGAGTTAGGTGGAGACTCTGCCCCAAGGACAGAGTTAAGGGTAACCTTCTGTCCCTGGAATCAGAATGTCATCAGTTTGAGTCCCAGCACAATAGTCACATGTCTGTGGGCCCTTGAGCAAGGGCGCTGCATACTGTCTGACCTATACCTGTACTATAACGGCTAAGCTTGCCTCTCACCTGTGTGGGTGTCTGAATTTCTCATGGAGAGCATGACAGGGTAGGCCAAAAGAGAATTTCCCTACAGAGATTAATAAAGCATCACCATCCCATTCTACTACTCGGCTGATGATGAGCTGTCGCACAGCCTGGAAAGATGGTGTTGTGTGTTTCTCCGCAGGGACCGACCCAGAGGAAACCATCCTCAATGCGTTCAGAATGTTTGATCCTGAGGCCAAGGGACACATACACAAAGATGTGTAAGTGGGCTACGTACAGAAAGACACACGCTAAGCTAAGCAGGCTCTGCTAGTCGTGAAGCTTACTGACAGGACAGATTTCCTACTTCTCAGCAAAGGCACACAGCCTAGCTTTGCTGAGACGGGTCAGCATTGCATCCTGAGTATACACTGCCATGCACTGCACTTGGGGTGAGACGTATATTTGTATCCCTCCAGTGAGTTTCTGAGGTTTCCAGTGTTTGCAGTGAACCCACCCAAGCTACTCCACACCTATTTCCCTCAGAAATCCTTCCACAATTTTCAATTAGATCTCATAAAACTTCAATAAGTGCACTGATATCATCCCTGTCCAGTGCCTCTAACTACTGCTGTTCCACAGATTGCAGCACCTCCTGATGACACAGGCTGATAAGTTCACGGCTGAGGAAGTACGTACCAAACATTCCTTCTCACTTTGATGGCAGCTCTGCACACTTTTACTCTGACTCTCCCCCTGTCACCATGTACAGGTCAACCAGATGTTCCAGTCCTCCAACATAGACACATCAGGAAACTTAGACTACAAATCCCTTTGTTACATCATCACGCATGGAGAGGAGCAAGAGTGAAGGGGCCGCAGGTGTCAAGTGTTCCGGCCGTCTATTCTCTGCACGCAATGTCACTGACCCCTGACCTCTCCTGTCATCGAGGGCTGCAAGTCAATAAAGAGCTGTTTTTTTTTTTTATATATAAATCTGGCTGGTGGTAAACAGTGAGTTTAAGTGCAGCTGCCTGGATTTTTTTATGATTACTTTGCTACATGGAAATCTGTACTCACTGTTACTCACATGTTAATATTCAAACAAAAATCCTTTTCAGTCAAGTATATCTTACCACCATTATGAAATACTGCGTGCTTAAAATGCATTAAATGCTTTATCGCTTTACTAATGTTTTACATAACTTTTACATACATAAATCATTGTCATTGTTTAGGCTGTGCTTGTAAAAATACATAAAGATTGCTCAGTTATCACAAAAATCTAAGTGGTAAAAATGTAAACATTGCCAGGGAACAATTCATGATGATACAACTTTTAACACACCTGATTCAAAACTGCACTTTGCACTAGAAGACAATAATAACGGAAATAAAAGTTTGGTAAGACCTTGGTTTTGTATTAAAGCAGATGCAGCCCTCACCGTGTGCGATTTCCCCCCTGGCTGTGACCATATGAAATGCAGAGGTTTATTCTAACACGGAGACATTGTGTTTGCATAGTGCCCTGAGCTGGGACCGTCTCTTAAGACAAAACCCGTATAATATGGCCCCTTTTATGGTTACAAAAATATCACATTCTACTTGGTGAGAGCTTCAAGCACGATTGCTGGCAAAGGGAAATAAATCTGACTTATCAATAAATGACAAAATGGCTGCGTGGCTGTTTGTTGATCTTAAACAGAAGGCGTTTGCTGATTGGTGCTTAACAACCATGTGACTCTGCAAGCCAGGAGGGAGACACAAAGGATTGTTGTCCGTATCTCTGTTTAATGGCCTTTGGCTGTGCGAAGCGTTGGGGGTCCAGCTGAAGCCGCTTCCCTGCCCTGGTGCAGGCATCTGCCTCAGGAGCAGGCTGGGGCTCCCGCGTCCTGCAGCACCCAAAAGGCGAAGGAGAAGCCAGGAAGCCTGAGGGGCTGGCCGGGGGGCAGGGTGGTGCCCCGCAGGGGGGGGAGGGTGGTGTCATTCACCATCTTCAGCACCTCTCCGTTCAGCCGTACCCACCTGGAGGACAGCAGGACGTATTTGGAGCAGTTTCTCCAACAAGGCTACTTCGAGTGTGTAAATCGAGAGAAAAAGCCAGGGCTCCATGCTGGGGAGTCCCTGATTCTTGGAAGTACCTTGACTGCAGGTCCCCTGGATCAGAGACACCCGCCTCTAACACAAAGGCCTGAGCGCTGCTGTTAGCCACGTGATGAGGCAAGGCGAGCTGGACCATGGCCTCATCCAGGTTCAGGGCGAATAGGGTGACGGAGCCACTCCTGAAGTCCGGCCTGCAGGCGAGAAGCTCGTTCAGGCGATCTGACTGACATGTCAGTCCAGCACACACACGATTCAGCAGATGAACATCATAGCTGTCAGATCCAGGTTCATAAGCCTCACCTGTCCCTCCTGGTGCAGTGCAGGTAGACCCGCAGTCGACCGTCCCGGTCCCCTGAGCTGAAGGCTGCGTCTAATACCTCCGAGCCAACCAGCCTTTTGTACAGAACTGACAGCCAGTAATCCTGTCAAAGTACAGCACAGGCTGTCTGCAACCATCATGGTCTACATGCAGAAACACATGCCATCCGTGAATGGACCAATGTGTAGCGTGCCAGGCAAACACAGCTACCAATGCCTGCTTCTCCACAGGAGATGGACGGCTGCCTCATCCAATGGCATTTAGTCAGAGGTGGAGCTGTCAGACACTTACAGGAACGGGGTCCAGATTGTTGTCCACCAGATGGTACGTCCCAGCGCCAATGAGAGCCTGCCTGATGACCACATCTAAGCCCTGCTTTGCAGCCAGGCCCAGCTTGTCCAGCCACCTGTTGAAATAAAATAATTCAACAGAGACTCACTCCAACACTGCACTCAAGTTCTCAGGCTTGTTGGTCATTCTGGGAAGTGACTACTGCTGCGCAAATTTCACCATGAGCACGGAGAGGGAGCTAACCCAGTGCGGTCCATCACTCACATGAATCCAGCAAGGAACGTATCTGACAAGCCAACAGCCCCGCCTCCATAGGCTGAACTCGTTTCCCCAAGCCACACCCTCTTTCCTGGGGACACGCGGTCAACGATCTGTGGACCCGTGGGACAAAAATCACCAGCACGGAACAGGTCTGAAGGAATGGTCACCCAAAAACAAGACAGCAAAACATCTCCGCATTAACTGTTCCTCATGGACGAAGCCTACTGTGCTAATGAAGACCCCAGCTAACTAAGAAGCCGTGGAAGATGGAGCAAAGATGACACTGTTGCCTATTACCTGAAGGACTTCATTGGTTTTTGCCATCAGACTGTCCAGCACAACTGGATCAAGGAAATCTTTCCGTGACGTCTCTCTGCCATTTACATAGTAGCTAAGAAGCCAGAGAGACATTACAGGTGTCAGGTAGCATTAACCATGAAGACACAATTCACACAGGTTCAAATTAGACACTCAAACAGTTATATCACAGCTGGTGTGGTGGCGATACTATTTTAACGTAGAAATTCAGCAATCAGTAATTGAGCAATCATGTAGAGCTTTGACTCCAGTACTGGTCGTGTGCCAAGTCTGTAACCCTGACCCAGGAAAGGTTCTGACTCCGTTCCTGGATGGCTTAGTTTGAGCACCTGTGACCTGTGTTAATACACAGAGCAAGCCAGCACGCAGAGACAAACAGTTATCAGGACAGCCATTGTATGTCTATGCAAATCTGGAAGAAATTCCTACAAGAAATTTTCCAGAAGGTGCCTTTTCCTTTAAGAAGTCCATAGCCCAGTCTAATGCTGGAGTCACATGTCGTTCGAAAGGGGAAGTGACCTAAGGACTTCTTTATCTGCACAGCTGCCATGAGCACAGAAAGCATGGTGCGTAACACATGCATGCAACAACGGACTCTTGTTACACTACCCAAGACTCAGGATGGTGTCTGTCATCATACTGTACAATTTGGAGGACTTTAAGGTAACCCTCACAGTTTTTATAATACAATGAAACTGATACAACCAAACAGTTTTTCGGTGTTTGTACAATCATGTGATGAAAATAAATAATTATGAGGTTCTGTAAACAGCGCTTAGGATTAAAGACTGATTTCCTGCTCCCCAATTTCTTAAGAGTGAAATATCACAAGATTAGCTAAAGCATCAAGCCACATGTGTGCATGCATGTGTGCATGTGTGCGTGCGTGTGTGCATGTGTGCGCGTGTGTGCATGTGTGCGCATGTGCATGTGTGTGTTTGTGCATGTGTGCGTGCGTGTGTGTGTGTGCATGTGTGTGTGCGTGTGTGCATGTGTGCGTGTGCATGTGTGCGCATGTGTATGTGTGTGTGTGCATGTGTGCATGGGTGCGTGTGTGTGCATGTGTGTGTGCATGTGTGCGTGTGTGTGCATGTGTGCGTGTGTGTGCATGTGTGCGTGTGTGTGCATGGGTGCGTGTGTGTGCATGGGTGCGTGTGTGTGCATGTGTGTGTGTGTGCGTGTGTGTGTGTGTGTGTGCATGTGTGCGTGTGTGTGCATGTGTGCGTGTGTGTGTGTGTGTGCATGGGTGCGTGTGTGTGCATGTGTGTGTGTGTGTGCATGTGTGTGCATGTGTGTGTGTGTGTGCATGTGTGCGTGTGTGTGCATGTGTGTGTGTGTGCGTGTGTGTGTGTGTGCATGTGTGCGTGTGTGTGCATGTGTGCGTGTGTGTGCATGTGTGCGTGTGTGTGTGTGTGTGTGCATGGGTGCGTGTGTGTGCATGGGTGCGTGTGTGTGCATGTGTGTGTGTGTGTGCATGTGTGTGCATGTGTGTGTGTGTGTGCATGTGTGCGTGTGTGTGTGTGTGTGTGTGCATGGGTGCGTGTGTGTGCATGGGTGCGTGTGTGTGCATGTGTGTGTGTGTGTGCATGTGTGTGCATGTGTGTGTGTGTGTGCATGTGTGTGTGTGTGTGCATGTGTGCGTGTGTGTGTGTGTGTGTGTGTGCGCGGGCCTCTGTGATGGGTGACTGATGTCGACTTACTGGTGCCAGGTACATACATTGATGGCCTCTGCTCCACTCTTCAAAAACCTGAGGCAACAATTTCAGAAGTACAAACTTATTGAAAATGGCACTCATAAGACAGGATATGATGAAATGATTGATGAGAATTATGGAGTGTTTATTGTGTATCTGCTGAGACATGAATCCGGGGGGGGGTGACATGAGGCTTCATACTTCTCCAGGAGGGTCAGCCGATAGCCACGGGGCTGGCTGATGTCGGGCCCATACAGGCTGGCATCACGGTACAGCCTAGATGCCTGCAGGATCCTGCGGAGGTGCATGAAGTCCTGACCCAGCTGGTGTCCATCCAGGCGAATACCAAATTTCTTCTCATAACTGTTGGGCTCTGGGAGAGGTGAGAGAGAAAGGAGGGTTAGGGAGGGTCCTGTGACTCCTCCGTTAGATTCCTGCATTTCCTCCAAAACAAAAGAATCTGATCATTTCCTGTGGTGTCTACCCTGGAGGTCCTACCATTGCCCAGCTCCCAGGACATGTTGTACCCCTTCTGCTCACAGTAGGCTAGCAGGGTCTCTGCGTTGCGGCTGTCCCACGAGTTGGTCTTGGTCCGGAGCGCAGCATTGAGCCCGAAGATGAGGTCGAAACCCGAGCAGTTTGCGAAACTGTACAGCATGTCCATCGCATCTCCTGGCAATGAGGAGTCTTTTTACATTCATTCATCTTTTCAAAAGTTAGACTTGATTAGTTATGGGTTAGCCTGCATCATTAAACAGGAAGTTAATCTAACAGGTAGCTTTAGCCTAATTGGAATGCCGATCGAGAATGGAGGTGGCAGACCCCGGAATGCGGAGGCAAAATGGTTTATTAAATAAACCGGGTGCAGACAAATCCAAAGGGGTAATCCAGAAACGTGGTCGGGTCACAGGCGATGGTCGAATACCGGGGTGGTCAGTCCTACGTAAAGAGACGAGACGGGGGTTCTGATGGGACAGGAGGAACAGGACCGGTGAGGGAGCAGGGCAGGTCAGGGCAGGCAGGCAGGGCAGGATGGAGTAGGCGGGTCGGGGGAACACACGGGGCAGGCAAGGGAAGTAAGGCAGGCAGGTAGGACGAACCGGGAGGACAAAAGACAGAAATACTGTTTAGTAAGGCTCATTCGGAATGGCAACAATACTTCGCAAAGCATGACGGTTCCACTGGTCTTAAGTAGCGGAGCAATCAGCTGTTGATCGCCTGCTGGTGCGTGGTCCCGCCCCGTGTGGGCGTGACACTAATGGCGATGAACAAAGAAACTTTAAACCTAGTTCATACTTTACTTTTAAACGTGTGCTTTCGGGCTGAGGACGGTTGTGGGTGCAGCAGCTTGTGTTCATACTACATTTGGCTGCTGGCTTGGATGATTGTGGTACAGCAGTGATATTCCCCCAGAGCAGGAGAGGGCAGGTGTATCACAACAAGCACAAACAGCAGCAGTGCAGTCTAACAGGCACATTTTCATGAAAAGTTTCAAAGTTATTAGTAAGGGCTTGGGGAGTATTACAGTAATAAGGTGTACCCCAATATTTTGAAATCTCCACGATAAAATTAGCCAGAACCTTAACCCAAGCCTCCACCCCCCCCCCACCCCGCCATTCCAAAATGCCAGAAAAGTGCTGCTCTTTAAAATACCATACACCTCGTATAACGTCTGGACAGTTTGAAAAATTAGATAAGCAGGTACCTCCGACCCTCCACCCAGCTGCTCACCATAACTACTACACAGCGACAACAACTATTCTTCCTCTACTCTTGTCGTTGACTGCTGAAGCCTATACTGCCATCTACTAGAAGTACCTAATCATTTATCTTGCACATGCGCGGTCGATACACAAGGATGCGTAAGGTTTCCCCTAGACATAAAAATCTGTGGTGAATCTCAATACCAAGAACACAAAGACCATACTTGAGGTCTTGGCAAGACCAGTCTTGCTAACTTGCCTTCTAAGAATGAACTTGGGGCTCAATGTATCATGGGATTGGTCTCGTTTGGCAAGGATGCGACCGATGCATCCTTGACATTTGGGGTGGAGCAAGACCAACATCCAGGGACTTTTACCGTCCTCTGTACTTGTGTTCTTAGTATTGGAACTGGTCTTTGGCGATGGAAGATGATGTAAAATGAGTACACGAGAACAAGTATGCATATTGAGATTCACCCCTGGCTACACACAAACTGACAGCCAAGTTGTCCGCAGCTAACTCCTGATGATGAAGTTTACATCACGTTCAGAAAAGTGAAGTTTAAATTGGTTTTCATTCACCATTAAAAGGGCAGATCCTACTAACCATGTCACAGGTCTATTGAGGCACATTCTTGCACACACTACCTGAGAACTTGATTTTTCCATAGCTGCTCACAGTTTCCTCTTCCTGAAGAAGCAACTGCTGTTGAGGCCAATCTTGCTTCAGCCTCTCCTCCAGGTCTGCAGGCAGGACCATCCCATCGCACAGGCGTGCAGCTGGCAGACAACCAAAGACACTCTTTAGCACATGCCCCGCGCCCATCCTGTTGAAAGCAATCCAATGATTATGGATAGCAGGTATCAGACAGAACGGCCCTACTGGGGAAGGTTCTGGACACTACTGGGGTAATGGTGGGAGAATCACCCTGCTCTTTCCAGGGCTCTAAAGCCACCAGCGTTAAATCACAGCCCATCAATTCAAATTTTCAAAATCATTTTCAAAATCATCAAAAGGCATAATCTCTGGTAATAAGACCCATAAGGAGTCATCACTCTACAAAAATCACCTCTTAAACGGGTTCTTGAAATGGGAGCCAAGTGGAAAGAAGTGGATTTTACAAAATCTTTTGTGATTTTTTTTTTTTTTGTCATTTTTGGGATTAGACTAATTTCATGTAAATATTACGTTCCTCATATTAGAATATGGTAAAATATATAATTGCAATCTAAATATTTAGATCTGAATTTTCGCTCCGTATAATTGGGAACATCTGGGCATTTTTCCACTGCATAAGGTACCGTACTTCTGATACTAAAAGTACAATACTTCAAAGTATCGGTTTTCCACTGGCGTTAAAAGTGGTACCGGGGCCGAATGACATTACAAGGTGAGGCGGGTTTTTTTGTACTGAAATTGAAAAATTGCTGTATAATATTATACGGCTTGGCGATGTGCAGTATTAACACCAACATCGCATGTTATGCACATACAATTCTTACATCGCTAGCTATACTAAAATAAGTTTTTTTTTCTTACTTTCAATTCTGTACGAACATTATAGCACTGGGGGTAAAAGTTTTGCTAAAATATTTTTACTCTGTTACTCTGTCGTAGGAAATTTTCTTCCTTTTATAGATTTTTATATGTTTAAAAATCAATTTAAAGTTAACCTCCGCTGCTTTTGGATGAGCGCTGCATGCGTTCTCCGAGACATAATCATTTTAATCTTTGCCGTTTAAAGACGGGTTTGTGAGAAATCTATTAAGTCCTTTTTTGTTTTATAAATATCTCAATATTTATTACAACAAAATCACATCACTATATTTATAACAAAATGTCACTGCTAGGACAGCACGCTGTATTGGTATATTCAACAAAATACTTTTTAATTTCTTATCGGTGGGTTCCACATTCGCCAGACATTCACAGGTGTTCTCTGTATTTAGGTCTATTCAATTAAAACATCACAAAAACAAGGAAAGTCACTTCACAAATTCGTGTGTGTGATATTGCATGCATACCTTGGTTTTCCAATTAGGCCTACTTCATCCAATCAATTGTGAAAATGCAAAATAATGCAGCTTCTGCTGTGAATTAACGCATTCGCTTGACTTTTGACAGTCCGCGAAGTTTCAAAATAAAAGTCCCAAAAGGAAAAACAAGGAATTTCTTAAACGGTTATTATAGAAGCCATACAACCCATTGAAAGTCCAATCCAATGTGTACATACGTGCACTAAATCGCAAGCACATACAGGACCCACTAACACTCGTAAAACTAAATAATAGTATAGGCTAACATGTCCATTATTTTTGTATGCAGATGGAACCCCGGGCATCCTAAGTTTCAGCTTGTGGTTAAAAAAAAAACCTTCACATATCCGGTACTTTGGCGAATCTCTAGGTAATTCATGAAATTTAGGCTACTTTTATGTGCCACAAACCAGCACAACAAAGTAAATGGGAACCAAAGTTGAAGACAAACAGAAGGGGTTTTATTAAACAACGGATGGCAAAACAGAAAAGAAACGGAGACTGCAGGGAATCCAAAGCAGGGAAGAAAGGGCACGGACAAACACTAAGGGAGCAACACTAATAACCGATCTGGGGAGCACTGGACTAGGAAACATTTAAATGCTAGGCTACGCTTTCTCATGTCCTTTGACCACAAGCTGAAAATAATGAAAAGGTTTCTTTGTCTTTTGAGCATTAGGATGCTATATGTTCCACCTGCATATAAAATATCCACAGACATTCACAGATCTTCTTTGTATTTGCTCTATTATAACTTTAAAAAATAAAGGACACGCCCCATTCACAAATTCGTGTTTGCAAAATAACATGCACACCTTGGTTTTTCAATTACTTCATCCAATAAATTGTGAACATGCAAAATAATGCAGCTCCTGTTGTGGATTAACTCATTCGCTTGACTTTGGACTGTCCGCGAAGTTTCAAAATAAAAAAATTATCTCAGTTTCACCAGCAAGTCTTGCTATATTGGAAGATTTTATACAACCATAATTTCACACCACACAATACACCACTTTGGAATAATAGGTACATTACAGTTAAAAACAAATCATTGTATGATAAGGATTGGATGGAGAAAGGCATTTGGTCAGTGTTCCATTTAATGGAAAAGAGTGGTGTTATATCATATGAGAGTTTCTGTATTAAATATTTTAATTGTAATCGGGCTAAATTTGAATCAGTTGTTAAAGCTATCCCTAATTCCATAATAAATCTGATTAAAGAGACTCTCCTTTATTATAATACCATGACCTTAAGTTTACCTTCACTGGTAATTGAAGGCTGTAAATTCAAAGAAGGTAAATTATCAAACAAAAATATTAGAAATATATTTAACAATATCTCCTATCCTAACTTAGTTTATAGAAATTCAATTTATTGTTATTTCCAAAAGGATACCATTCATAGTCTCATAACTAAATATTTAAAATTTCCCTTATCTCCCAAAATTAAAGAAATTCATTTTAAAATTTTACATGGAATATATCCATCCAATGAGTGCTTAAGACTTAGATTTGGATTTGATACTAACAATTGTATATTTTGTGATGATATTGAAACTACACATCATTTGTATGTAGAGGCATTATGGTTGGACATCCATGACTGGCTTTATTCAAAGGTACGGAACCTTGATAACTTCACCCATGGGCGTCGCTAGGCCATTTTTAGGGGGGCTTTAGCCCCCCTAACATTTGTACTCAGCCCCCCTAAAAATTCTCCATAAACTTTACACAAATTGGTGATCGGCCACGTCCCCTTTACATTTCATATGAAAACGGCGGCAGACTTCGGCTCCGCAACGTCTTTCAGCGCGGTCTTCAACTGAAGCATCATAGACTGCGGCATCACAGAGCGAGGATTAAGCCAAGGTGTGTGTTTTTCGATAAATTGTTATATCTGCATCAGTGCAGTCCTTTTTCATAAATACAGTTTACAAAAAATGACAAAATTTTCGCTGTGTTACGTCATCACACCAGCTGTTTCCTCTAGCGAAGAGGAAGCCCTTAATACTTACCCTATTAACCTATAGTCTACTTTATAAAACAATGATGCTGTTTTAATTGGAAAACCTGTCTATATAAAATATTACACAGTGCAAGGCATTAACTGCCATAGAGTTATGCACATAAATGATTAAAAACAGTGACAGACAGCATTCAATGCACTCGTTTTAACTGCATAGCAGTGTGATTTACAGAGATAGAAAAATCCTGTTTTTTTTTTTTAATAAATATTGTATTAAATAATGTCCCAGATCGTGAAAAACATTTATTAGCCTTAGAGTAGCGTTTTTTGTCACTTTGATTTAGAAAAAGTTACTTTTTTAATGAATAGAAACAAAAAAAGAATGACATAAAAAAGATGTTTTGTTTAATTACATTAAAACAATGTTTGTCTATATTAATGAATTAGAATAAATAGCCTAGTAGATATAAAGTTTTAAGGGGTTGAATGTAGAACCTACTCTCTTATTTATGAGGAATCAGGAAGACTCATTTGAGTACTGATTCTGAACAAGCCAAATATGTGTTAAACATCTATGGGGGCTGAGCCCCCCTTAAATGAAAATCCTAGAAACGCCCCTGACTTCACCTTAAAGGACATTAGCTATGGACTTGTAACGAATAATAGTAAAGATGATCTTTTGGTAAATAACATCCTTATGTTGGGTAAATTTTATATACATAAGTCAAAATACTTGAAAGTAAAACCATCCTTTTGTGCATTTCATAATGAGTTTATTCTATATACAAAAGCCCTAAAGGTGATGACAGGTAAAAAATGCTGTAAATTTGTTTTCAATTATTATAGAATATGATTTACAAGAGAAATTCTAGCCCCCCTGTATGGAGGTCTTCTCTTTTTTTTTCTTTTCTTTCTTTTCTGTATCCGTTTTATTTATTTACTTAAATTTCTATGCACCTGTTTTATAGTAATATAAAGGTGTTTGATTTTGCCGAGTTGTTTGTATATGAATGATTGTTCAATTTTTTAAAAAAAGTTTCAAAATAAAAGTCCCAAATGAGAAAACAAGGGATTTAACAAAAGATTATTACTCAAGACATACAACCCTTTGAAACTCTATTCCAATGTGTTACATACGTACACGAAATCACAAGCACATACAGGGCCCACTAACACTCGTAAAACTGTAAATAATGGTATAAGCTAACATGTCCATTATTTTTGTATCCAGGCGGAACATCCTAAGTTTCAGTTTGTGGTCAAAAAACATGAGTAAACCTACACATATCCTGTAATTTGGCACTTGTGAAACCTCTCGGTGATTTGTGAAATTAAATCATATGTCTCATATCCATTATTTTCTATTCAGGTGGAACATTGAGCATCCTAACGGTCCAACGCTAAAGAACCCAGGAACTATAACTGCTTGCAGTTATACCGAAGGACCTACGGAGCCGTGAAATCAACGGTTCCCGCATTCTTCGACAGGGACAGCCGGACTGACTGCTGAAGGTGAACCTATATTGGACTGCACGGTTTCACATTTGTCAGATAAAATACCCGACTACCTCCTGCAGAAGGTCCGCCTCTTTGGAAGTCCGGCGTGTCTAGCGGGGCTTCATCGGGGCTGAAGACCATGATGTCCTGCTTGGTACCACCGAACCGCAGAAAGGCAGGAGACAGAGCCTGTGTCAGGGTCCGGAGCTTCTGCGAGCTGCATGATATTAAAAAAGACGGCATTTCAATACACAGTGCTCACTAGTTAAACATACTACACAATAAACATTGAGTAATACTGAAACCTCGCTAGTTTTCTGCTTTAACATTCGGCTTTTATGGGACTATTTATTTTAGGGAATAGAACATGTTCTACTTCAGCAATCACTACCAAGTATTTAAGGAAAGCAACACTGAAGACCGTAAAACAACTCACCCTAAAGTGAAACCAAATACCGTAAAACAACTGACCGTAAAAGTTGCATGAACTTCATGTCTTCCGTAGCCAAATTTGAATCGATGGCGACGGAGAGAAACCGCTGGTTGACTCTTGCCCGCACCTGGGAAAAGTCGGCACTGATATGCGCAACCTGGGATTCCTGTCCTCCCAGCGCAGCTTCCCGGAGCACAGCCAGGAAAATCAGAGCCACCAGCATCGTGACACCTGCTCGGAGCAGCAGCATCCCGAGTACTAATGGGGGGGGATCAGTTGGCAACGTTCGAAAGCGAAAGTAAAACGAGCAGGTCGGAGAACAGAGCAGTGGCTATTAGGCACTCATCTCACGTCTCCAACCAGATGCTGCTGCTGCTGAAGATAAAACCCCAACGAAGTGTCAATCAAAGCGATCAGCTTCCCGGGCAGTGACCAACCTGTGAGCGCTCCACGGGAGGGGGAGGGGGAGGAGCACTCAGAGCGCACGGTTTGCGGCTAGCCCGTTCATCGTTTGGGCTTCATTTGTATCTAGGCAAGTTCTGAAAGGGTCATGAAGCAAAGTTGGAAATGTAAGCATTTTAACACCTTCCTATGCTGATCCATAATCAGATTTCCCTACCCCAATCGTAGAATTAACCTAGGCCTATATAAACGGGTCTTGGGTCTGCAAATGCTTAGCGCAAAACTAGCGAACAAACAGCCAATCCACGAAGTCAAAACACATAAGGTTAATTTAAAATTCACTGACACATCCAATCAGGTTTGTGCGATAGGCATTGATTGGTGTAAATTGCAGAGTGCGCTGAGTGCTTGATCATACTGTTAATTTAAACCCGGCAAAAAAAATGGGTCGTGGTGGAAAAAGGTTGAGAACCACTGCCTTAGATTACAGGGACGTAACCAGGGTTTGAAAAATAGTGTGGTCCGGGGCCCGGGGGTGGAGGAGAGGGTCTCGTCAATCACACATTACAAAGAGGAGGCCTACTTCTGTTTGCAAGAAACACATTTGTATTGGTGCTCAAAATCTGAAAAACACAAATTCTGAAAAATACACCATGTATGTGCCAAGAGTAAGAGTATTTTTTTTATTTTAAACTTGAACAGTTCATTCAAGGTGACCTTGCCACAGCAGAGAGCAAAAACATACTCCACTAACCCTCCCTACAGTGTGACTTACTGAATGAATTTAGGTCTATGTCATAAAGAAAATTATACAGTAGTTAAATATCATGGGTATTTTATGTATCGACGAGCCCTGATCCGAATTGGGCATGTAATTTAAGGTTATTTGTAACCAAAGATAAACATAAAAATGAAAGAAAAATGCTTGACATTAACACACCGTTACAAGCTAACATCAAATACACTTGTTGTGATGTTCAGCTTTGACTTTGAAACGTTTCCATGGATACTGTTATTGACACCGTCCCTTTCATAAGCCGTTTATTATTTTTTTTACCTTATGTGAAACGTTAATTAGCCTAATCTAGCTCATTAGGCGTAATATGAAAGAAACCCAGTCTTTAACATGGCAAGAGTATATAGCCTAGCCTACGCTTATATTTAACTTGGTTCATACAATTATCTTTGCTCCAAACACTATGCCAGGTCGCTGTTCTGCATGATCACAGCCACACGTAAATCCCTACCGCTTTCAGTGAAGTGCGCGCGTGCGGTTCAGGAGTCACACATCCTCTATCATGCTGATACCGATCTAGCCGTCTGTCTCACACAGCGGACACAATTAATAACACATTCGAACTGAATTAAGAATCCACTTGGAGACATTTTCAACTACTAATTTTTTTTTGTTTTGTTTTAATTCAGGTGATTATTTAGCATCAAATTTTATTGTAATGACTCTTAAAAACATTAACGAGGTCCGAACCTCAGTGACCTCACAGCTGGCTACGGCCCTGTGGCAACGTATAGCCACGACATAAAACATACATTTTTTGGGTCTGAGAAATGGACATACAGTGGTACCTCGGTATACGTCCTTAATCCGTAGACTTATACCAAACAGGACGTGTACCAAACGAATTTTCCCCATGCATAAGAAATAAAGGGAAAATGATTAATCCGTTCCCATGTAAAAATCCTATTGTTATTGACATATTATACATTGATGGGGTTGTATAAAATAAACACTGCTTAATAGTAAAATACATAAATACAAAAGTAAAAATGAAAAGAGAGTTATAGCGCGGGTTGTTCACTGAATGGTAACAACAGGCGTACTGACTCTCGTGGGCAGTCGTGGCTTTGTCTCGAGAGGTAAACAAGGGTAGCGCGCGGTGTCGTGACTCATTTTGACCCATACAAGTTTTAGCACGCGAGTCGTATTCCAAACAAAGGTTGTACACAGGGGCGGTGCTAAAGGCGGGGCCACCGCCCCTGGGCCCGGGTCCTTCCTGGATCGTAGAGAGCCCTCCCCCCAGCCAAATGAGGACCCTCCCCCCAGCCAAAAGAGGACCCTCCCACATAATAAATACACACAAAACTAAATTAATATAATCTCTGCAAAGTTTTTGACAGCTAGAATACACTAATTACAATTTAACTCGGACTTCCGATTCTATATATATGTTATTTTCCATATACATATATACATATATATATATACATATACATATATATACCAAGCATTGTGTATATGTTTCTTTTTTTCTTTATATTTTTACTTATATATTTATACAGTTTTAGAAATTTAGAAATGTTTTCTATTGTTTTTATTGTCTATATTGATATTTTTTGCTGATCCATGGATCCTGTTATACTTTCTTTTTTTTACTGTCTTTTTTATTATTGCTGCTGTTTCTAAAGAATTTCCCCATTGTGGGATTAATAAAGTCAATCTAATCTAATCTAATCTAATATGCCGCAGGCCTTCTGTTTGTTTGCAATTTTGCCATGTAGGCTACGTTCAAAATTGTGTCGTCACGGAGGCTGTTCCAGTTTGTTCAGCTGGCTGAGAGGTGCTGTACGATCTGTCTTAAGTCGTCTTGCTCTTGCAAGGTTTTTGTACCATGTGACATGGTGATGCGTGACGACGTTTTGCAGCGCCGGACAAAAAAATCTAACCATATCATGCACAACGAGGTTTAAAATTTTCTACATGAAGTGCAGGGAGACTATCAATTAATGGGTATGATTTAGTATTGTTTTGTGCTATAGTATAGGCTGAAACCTGCGGTTATCATTAAATACAAAATGCGGTAATCGTAAGACAAACTTTAATTTGTGTACGCCGATGAATATTAACAGGAATGTTAAATCTGCATTTGCATAATTTCAAACTTATGCTGGACTTTTATTTTTAATCGATTGCTCTTTTTCTCCCACAGTGGTGAAATTGCACCATTTGTATTTTGTAATTGCATTTGTTTCGCTCAATTAGAAAAGGGAGTTGTATTTCAAATAAAGTTTGAATCTGAACCTGTGTAGTTTGAATGGAGGGGCTCAATAATGTTCCTATCTAGAAAAGGGGGGCCCTGCAGAGAAAGTTTGGGAACAACTGACCTAAGCAATGCTCCTAGGATGTTTGAAAAACATCCATGAAATACTTTTAGAGTTAGTGCCCGAGTTGGCACCATAGTAGGGGAGATCATTGATCCCTACCTGTGCCCCCGTGAAAGTCTTGGACTCGGCTGTCAGATGCTATAGAACTGACACTTGTTACTGCCTTCACAAGACCAAGTGTCTTCTGCTGCCACCCTTTCTTTCCTAGCACTGCTGCTTCAATTTTGGTATGAGTCCCCACAAAATTGGGCATATATCCCATATATATATCACATATACATATATATATTATATATATGTATATATATATATATATACACACATACATATATATATATACACACATATTATACAGTTATTACATTCACAAGGTCAAGTGTCTTCTGCAGTCACCCTTGCCTTTGCTGCCACTAAATGCTAACGAGATAAGTGTCTGCTGTGGAGAAACAGTCCTAAAACACAATTATGGAGTAAGTCAGATGATGACTCCAAAAGCTTTATTGGGTTAGTGGTGAACACATATCTGAGGCTAAAAAGACACATTTAGGAGGAGGGGAGGTCGGCAGGCAGGCTCAAAAGTTCATTGACTTCTTCCTGTAGAGACTCCGCCTTCTCCATCAGCAGCATCTGCAAAATGAGCATAGAAGACCAGGTTCCTTAGGTCAGTATAGTTTCCCAGTTGGACCCTGGTCAGATATTATGACATTACTTAATCTAAATTCAATAATCATCACTAATACAGATTGTCCTCACCTATGCCAGGTCAAACTGCATGTTTGCACACATTTCACACAAATCTCGCACTCAAATTCATTTTATGGACTTATTATTTTACTTATTGGAACTTATTTTAATTATTCAATTTCTATATAATGTATAACAATACATACTGAATTGTAAGTTTGGTACAGTAGCATGCACTGTAGCCACAAACAGTGCTCACGGAAGGTCTTGGGGCATTTGCTTAATTCTGTAAAAATGCTGTAAATTAACTGGTTTCATAACAAATGCCCACTGACAAACAACATGCGAATATCTTCACGTGTCTTCCACCTATTTTCTTTTTAAGTGACATATTTTTTTTTGACTGACTATTCAGTTCCGTTCTTCCCATTTTACTATTAATTGCAGTTGCAGCCATTGGTTCCCAAAGTGATACTAAACACAAATATTTGGTGTTTCATGTTATTGCAAAGGTGTTACTAATTAAAAATCACCAAAGAAAACGGTTTATCAATGAACTTTTTAAATCAAAACAGCTCTCTTAGAACTATAATTTGGGTTTGGATTTATTACTACATGACATGAATGTTTTCTTAAAACGACTGGTTGTTTCTAATGTGATATATATATATATTTGCAAATCAAGGAAGTAATGATTTTTTAAATAAAAATCAATAAATTTGCTATATTTTACTTAAGCAGGCATCCCAAGACTTTCTGTGAGCACTGTACCTCTAGAGCTGTGGGTGTCCTTCCGCAGAGAGAGAGGGTGTGTGTGTGTGTGAGTGAGTGACAGAGAGTATGTGCCCTGTGGCTGACTGGGATCCTGTCCAATGTGTCCCATGCCGTGGGACAGGCTTGTAAAATCAGACATTAACCCATAACCGGTAAACAGAAGCTTACAGTGCTGCTATCACATTAACAGAGCCAGAGAAATGACCCCCTGTGGGCTGGTTGAAGAATCCCGGAAGGTAGATGGTGGGGGGGGGTGATGTTGAAAAACTGCAATACCAACCAGGACCCGGGGGAGGGGCCATTTGTCGGCTGTAACCCTGAAAGGAGGCCATGTGCTCCTTAATGAGAGCTGAACTTTTTGTTCCAGTTTTTAACTGTTACCAACCTAAAATACTCAGTTGCAGCATCAAATTGGTGACTAAATTTTGCATTATATGTTGATGTGAGAAGGAGAGATTTAGCATAGACTACAAAAGGCTAGACGACTGTGTTATATAACACAACCTGATTGGTCCATCTGCTGCAGTGACCTACCTTGGCAGAGGCCACAATCTGATTGGCTTGCCTCTTGGAGAGGTTCGGCACAGTCTGGACCAGGAGTGAAGGATCTGCGTTTGCGAGGTGACACAATGTCTTGTAACCAGCACCATGCAGCTGCTTAGCTCTGGCCTAAGGAAATCATGAACACACACAGGGGTGAACAGCCTGACAGCTACCAAGGTACAGAGCATTCAGCTCCATGGATTTCTCATTAACTTCACCCAGACCTGAAGCCAGAGCAGGTGAGATGTAATGGAACTGAATTCAGCTTGGCGCTGCGCAAGCTACCATTCAGAGATCAGGCTTATGGCCTGAGTGCATCATAGAGGGACAAACAGTAAAGTTCCTCCTGGTTTCTTCCATGTTGAGAACTGGGGGGGGGGGGGGGGACTGTGTTCAATATCACACACCTGCTATAGGTTAGGGTAAGGAAGACTGTGAGGGCGGTAGGGGCCTGACTGAAGGGCAGCTTGTGTGTGAGGTCACCAGATGGCCAGGTGGGGCATCGCACAGGGAGGGGGGGGCACCCACCTCCTGCACTCCAGCCACCTCCATCAGCGGGATCAGCTCCGCCTTAACGCAGTAGGTGAGCCGCCGCATCAGCTCCGTCAGCAGGGCCTTGTAGGCCCAGAGCTCCCCCAGCTCCTGAGGGGTGAGGGAGAGGCCAGGGAGGCACCATTTTGTCAGGGACCTCTGTGTTTACGGCAGTAATATGCTTTGAAACATTACGCTGGTCTGCAGATTATTGTATCTGGCGTCATTCCGTTCAGGAAGCAGGTCATTAAGGATGTAATTAGCGGAGATGTGGGCCTTCCCGAGAACGAACCAGAAGACCCTGTGGATCACTGGCAGAGAAGCAGTCATACTAATTAAGAGGTTATATACTGCACACTTTCAATCTGCACTTTAATAAGTGTGTTGGAGAACACAGGGTGGTGCGAGTGTCACCAGCAGGTGGCGCTCTGCAGGGCGGCGCTAAGGCTCCCACCTCAGTGAAGTGCAGTACGCAGGAGCAGAAGGCCGAGGCTGAGCTCAGCAGGCTTTGGACGAAGCCACGGGTCAGCCGGAAGCGGTCGGCCACGGCCCACAGGTCGGTCTCCTTCAGCATGGACAGGAGGACCAGCGCCAGGTAGAGCCGGCCCACCACCTCGGGGTCTGCTGGCTGAGGGACCGGGGGACACCGGGCTCAGTGTCACAGCGACCTTCAGCCCCAACATCGATGCCGTTTGACACAGGGACATGCATCTCTGCACACACCTTCCTCACGCTTTGCCCTGCCGCCTTCCTGGCCACGAAGCTTTCCGGGACCCCCAAGACCGACGCCATCTTCAGTTCAGTGGCGGTCATGGACGTGAGCTGGAGGACAAAACACATGTCAGCTCGCCACACTAAAAAGGGAGACGCTCCTCTCAGCAAACACACGTCTGTGTGTGTGTGTGTGTGTGTGTGTGTGTGTGTTGCAAGGGGGTGAGGAAGGACTGACTACTTCTTACTGTAGGTTTCAAATACATGCCACACCTCACCTGTCGAAAGTAGACCATCCAGTCAGGTTTGCACTGGGAGACCAAGTCGTACGGAGTGACCAGGTAGACCAGGTGCAGGAGGCTGCTGAGCATTAGACCATCCAGGCCTTTTGAGAGGTCACGGTAGAGGACGTCACAGTAGGTCAGATCTATGGAGCCTGAGGAGTAGTAAGAGAAACAATCAGCTGCTGAAGACATTAAAGCATCATGGAGCCCATTCCCTGCAAAGTGATCTGATTCCATCCATTTAATATTTATATCTGGCAAATCCGAGGTACATTTCCTGAAAGCATATTAGCTAACTACATTAGTAACTTATATAGTTAGAACCATGCAACTGAATGGCTCCAACTATGTAAGCAGCTAACGGAAGCTTCTGGGAATTGTGCCCCTGATCTTTTAACAAACATTTAAATACAGATACACATACATAAGGCGTTGCTGCATTCTTCGTCTGGGTAAGCCATGCAATTTTCTAGTGTTTCTCCATATGATGTCTCTGCAAGTGCCTAATTAGATTTGTTGTGTTACATGAAGTTCTGTTACCTCGTCTCAAAAGAATGGACTTACAAGCATTACAGGTACCTGGTGAGCTGCTCTGAGCTTCCAAATGAAAGAATTTCCACACAGCTGACATCATGATAGTTCACAGTTTCAAGCCAAGTGTCTCAGGGTTACTGCATCGTGACGGATCCTTACGATTTGAACTGATGTAAATTAGACGCATGCAGGAAATGAAACAGATCAGCCTGTGGATCGGGCTGTGGTAGCTGATACCGATGAATTTAAAAAAGCCTGGATTGGCCTCGATTCCGATATTTGAAATTATCTTGAGACATCACTGTCTCTTGTTTAAATGATATATTTAATAATGAATATTTGGAATCTTCCAAAAAAGGATACACAAGTGGCAAATGCTTTAAATGCTCCACTTACACTTTGTTACTATAGCAGCCCCTCCTAAATCACAAGTTGTAGTGAGTGTGCAAAACAGCCCAAGCTAGCAACTCGCAAATCTTCCATTGCTTTTATCATATTACTCGCGTTGTCTCGCACAATCGCGTACACTTTGCTTAGTGGGATTTTCCACTGAAGGCTACTATCACCTCTCAAAAAAAAATTGTTTTTACAAAGATTGCAAATCGCTGTTCTACTAGCTGTTGTTCAAAGCGTAAAACACACCCAGATCGTCACCCTCTTATCTGATGTTCTAATGCTCCTCGTACTGCAAAGGGTGTCATGATATCATAGCAGGCCGAAGTCACTGCAATCACACCCACTGAGTGTCAAAAAAAAACCGAGGCAGCGTTTGCGTTCAGCCTGAATGCCGCAAAAAACACATCTGTCATGCGATTGATAGTACAAATAGATTTAACATGAAATAGGAGTTATCTTTTTAGAGACTGCCGAAAACGAAACAAGTAAGTATCGGACGTGGATCTGTCACATACGGCCGATACCTGATCCGTCAAATAGGTCTGGATCTGCGCCAATACCAATCTGAATATCGGATCGGTGCATTTGTAAAACAAAGCTAATCGATTCAACAGAAGTAAGAATTACAATAAGAGTAATAACCAACTTTTATTTGAACTTCTAGCTTATGTTCCGTCTAATCCACCAGTCACTGCATTCCAGTCATCTAATCCACCAGGGCTGAAAGCCCTTCCACCATGAGCGAGTCAGTGCAGGACCCCCTCACCTTTATAGGTGGCTCTGCCCAGGTTGGTCACCAGGAGCACTGTGTTGTTCTCGCAGTCCGTGGAGACGCTGATGAGTCCTTTGTGTCTGAGGAACTCCACGGAGTCCTGGACGATCTCCCACAGGCTCTTCTCCTGGCAGCTGTGACTCTGCTGCACACCCAACAGGGTGCCTGACACAAAGTCCCTGATCTGCTCCAGTGTCCTCGTAATCTGAGGGACAAACAGGCCTCAGGTATCAGTCTGGCGCTGTTAACCAAGCAGCTATTGACTATCAGACCAGATATCTTATTAGGTTACACTTATGCAGCTGTGTGTGTCTACTGCTGGTAATTATGGAGGTATAGGTTAGATGTAGCACTGCGGGTTACAACCTACGTGCAGTGGAGTAACAGGCAGACTTGCACGGATGAGGCCTGACAGCTCCTGAGTGACAAGCTAAGCTTCGCGGGTGATGGTCGTTAGCTGATAGCCGTGGGCGCTCACCTTTAACCCGACGAGCGACAGGATGAGGCTGTGGATGCCTTGGCCATTGGCATCCATCAGGTGGCTGTAGCAGCTCTCCAAAGGGGAGGACAGCAGCTGCTTGGCCTGGGAACGGAGAGCAGGGGAGGTTGAGGAACAGGATACAAAGGACACCCAGTGGACACAGGACAGCGGGGCTTACAGAGAGCCTGTCTTTCTCCTGCAGGATGAGGATGCTCTCCCCCAGGCTGTCGATTCCTGCCCGTCCTGCCCGGCCCACCATCTGCTTGTACTGGCTCCTCTTGAGGAAGTCCGTCGCCACATAGGGTGAGCGAAGGATCACCCTGTGAGAGGGGGCAGCAGATGAACAGCATCAGGCTTAAGAGCACAAAGAGCAGGCAGTCGGCGAGAGGAGCTTTCCAGGAAGGACACTGGCTAGCAACGCGCTAACGGTGCAGTGGCCCTGGGCCCTGGCAACTGACCTGCGGGCTGGCAGGTTGATCCCGGCGGCCAGTGTGGAGGTGCAGGTGAGCAGGCAGAGCGTGCCGGCTGAATAGGCCTCCTCCAGCAGCCGGCGCTCCTCGCCGGTCAGTCCGCCGTGGTGGTAGGCCAGGCCGAAGGGCACCGTACGGCACAGCACCGGGCACAGAGCCCCCGCCCCGCTCTCTCTCAGCTCCTGCAGGAGCCGCGCCTTCTCCTCCTCCCTGTGCTTCAGGAAGCCCCTGGAGGGAGCCGGATGGACACGGAACTTTTCATCACATTATCACACATATACACACATGCTGTCCCCCAATTCAGGGGCTGCCTCCTTCTAAGCCACTCCATGGATCCTTCGCAGCCCAACATATCCCAAGATTCACTGTGCAGAGGTAAGCTGTGCATGCCCCGGCTATTCAATAGGACTCTTTGTGACTCAAGGGTAAGAGCGGGAACAACTGGCGACAGCCAGACTGTCCCATCTGACAACGCTTTCCGCTCGACCCTTGAAGAATGCAGCCTACTGTAGACCGTGCCCTTCAAAGGATGCAGCCCATGAATTCAGAGACAGCTTCATCATATGACTGCTTTCATTTCTTTGGTAACCCCCTGTGTCTAAAGGAGAGCAAGATGCGATATGTGGGGAAAAAACAGCATCACAATGTACCCGTACTCATATTTGTACAAGTGGCAAATAAAGCACATCAGTCATTAATTCATTCGGTCATCATTGACTCATCACTTCAACTGTAATAGAAATATTCAAAAATGATATTTATTTCCATGTGGCTTTTCACAGCATGATAAGCACAGATATTGCTGAGGAAGTGGGAGGGGGACCAACAACATACTTCTTCAAGTATTTACAGATCATATCTGCCACGTTCTCACAGTTCTTCTTGCTGGGACAGAAGACCAAGCAGGAGTGTGCAGGGATGACCTCTGCCACCAGGGCTATGATGTGGTCAGGGTCCACCTTCTGCATGGAGCTGGAATACTGAAGAGGCTGAGCATTAGAGTGAGCAGCAGAGCGGGGCTGGCGAGTAGGCAGGCCGTCCTTGAACAGAGGCCTGGACGCACAGAGCAAGGACGCACCTTAAAGTTCAACACGCGAGAGAAATTGAAGCACTCTTCCTCCTTCGGGTGGATCTCGTAGATGATGTCCCTCACCTTCACATACTCCATCAGCTGGACCTGCAAGGAGGGACATACACTACTACACTATTCCGTCTACGAAGCACATCCATGACTGAAACATGAATGACCTACAGGCCGGAAATCGCTCGTGAAGTTATCGGCTTTGAGGAACTTCTGCAGATCTTCCGTGTTGCTCAGAGTTGCACTCATGCCAATAATCTGTGTTGAGCCTGTGGAAATGAAGGATTAATGTAATATACTGGAAAACCTGCAGAAAGAAGGTTAGGGTTAGAAATGTGTCAGCAACATCTCTGCAGACTCTACATACACAAAACCAGGGCAGGAATTCGACATGCAGTCCTGCAGACGTGACACCACCATGTCCCCCCCTGAGCCACTGCCGGGCGGAAAGACAGAGACTGAGCAGCATAAATGTACTCACTGCTGACATAGAGCACCTTGGCCAGAGTCATCTCCAGCAGGGCCCCGCGCTTGCCCTCCCCCAACATATGGAGCTGGAACACAGACACAGAAAGAGGGAAAATTAGCCCGCAAAGCAAGACCGAGATCCCGCCAGCCATCAGGCCACACACAGCATGGCGACACCTGGCCACCCTTACCTCAAGCCACACACAGCATGGCCGACGTTCTACCACCCACCTCATGGCACATACAAGATGTTCTCCTTTGAAGGATGCAGTCAGCATAGCCTTTGTAGGTCTGCACGATGTCGCAAAGCGAGGGAGACCCGTTGTGTGTGTGTGTGAGTTTTGTGTGTGTGTTTGTGAGTTAACTGAATATGACTACGTTAACATGCAATAACCCGATTAAGATTACAGGTGTTTTTAGTAACGTCTACGTGACTAGCTCCATAATCAGGGGATTATAAACAAAAGTCGGGCCTGCAAAAAGGAGGATGCATTTCTAGGCCACATTCGAAGGAGCCCATGTAAAGGGATACAGCTACAGTGTCATCCGCTCCGCCTTCCTACCTCGTCCACCACCACCAGCCCCAGTCCCTGCAGGCGGTCTGCCTCCACCAGCGAGTTGACCAGACTGTGGCCCTTCTCGATGGTGGCCACAAACAGGGACTTCTTCTTCCTGCGCTTCACTGGGGGGAAGCGTCCTTTGCTACCTGCGTATTCCTCCACCAGGAAGTCCAGCTCCAGGCCTAGGCTGGCCAGACCTCGGACCTGCGTGCAGACAGGTAGGCGTGAGCGGTGGAGTGTGAATATGGAGGGACTCCATGGACGTTCAGGGCAGCGATACCTTCTCCTGGACAAGGGAGATGTACGGCAGGATGAGCAGAGCGTTCATGCTCCTGCACAGCAGCTCTCTGAGGATGAGGATCTCCGCCACCAGGGTCTTCCCACCGCTGGTGGGCAGTGAGTAGATGAGGTTCCTACGCTGCTGTACTGATTCCAGGGTCAGACACGTCTTCTGCCAATCTAAACATGACAAGAAAACAAGGGTCTCCATTTCAGACACTCCAGGTCATTGCTCTGTAGTCAGCTGTCAGGTACAGCGGCAGAAAGTAGCTATATTCAAAGAACAAATCATGTTATTTATTACTCTACTATAATGTACCATAACACCAGAGATCAAGAAGATTACCATAGAGCAGTGGTTCTAATAGTGGGGGTTGCGAGATATGATTAAAATTTTTTAATGTTATTAAAAATCCTTTTTTTACTGTAAGATATAAAATGATAAAGATAATATTGACCGATATATAAATTTGATGTGTGATTAGTCTACCGCCTTTGACCTCACACGACCCCTGAGGTGATTAGGCTACGAATTTATGATATATGTCACCATCAGTTGCAAGTGAATTTGCAGTAGCACGAGAAACATGCAACAAATGTGCATGAAGGCAATATTTCATTTCTGCAAACAAGCTCAAACAATAGGCTTTAGGGCTTTTGTCAAAACAAAATGTTAATACATTAATAGCAAGTTTTGCAACAAAATACAAAGCCGCTTGGATCTACCTACTTATGCAAAAACACTTTCTTGGCACTGATGTATATTAAAAATAAATACAGATCGTGACTAAACATGGAGGTTGATGTCCAGGCAGCTGTCTCATTATGTAAGTTTAACATTAATTAAATGCTAAGCCTATATAAAATTGTATAACTATTGTTCTTTTGTGGTATCAAAACAATGAGTCTTTGTTGGAATAGGCCTATTACTGTGTATGCACGCCAATGCTTGCATGCTGGGGGTCTCAAAAGTTAATTTGGGGAGCATGGGGTGAAAGGTTTGGAACCCATGTGGAGAGTGCCAAACTGCTAAATATCAACATATTAGTGTAAAATATTATGGCCCGCCCCCTGGAAAAATTCTCACGGGCACCCTAAAGTCCAGGGCCGATTTTTAATCCCAGTCCAGCCTCGATTACCATAGAGGTCCTTGATGCCTCGCTGCTTGCTGATCAGCTCCTTCACTTTGCTGGGGAGGCCATAGAAGGGACCAAGGTCAATACCTGCTGGCCCAGCCTCTCTGGCCTCCATAGCTGCACTTATCTCCTTAGTCAGGGCAGCCTCCTTCCGAGCAGCACTGGTGGAGACGCCCAGGGAAGACACAGTGGCGTTCTCTCGCATGGCGCTCTTTAACCGGTCAGTCACACTACTTTTAGCTTGGGCTTCAGCATCCCTCTCATCCTTTCTGTTTCTGGAGGTGGGGCGCCCTCTGGTGGTTCTCCCAGTAGCATCACCTGTTTGTGGGGAAGCAGAGCTATTTGTGCTCCACGCTCCTTTTTTCAGCAGCTCTTGCTGAAACGCAAGCTGGGAGCTCGGGAGCTCGTCCATGAATGTGTCCCTCAGAGAGGACACCACATCAGCACTGCTGCAGTCCTTGCTGTCCCCTGTCCTCAGGGCCATGTAACCATCCTCAGGGCTATGTGGAGCACCGTCAAATCCTGGGTCACTTGCAACTCTGTTATCACATCCCATGCCAAACTCCACCTCCTCCAGTTTGGCCAAGAAAGAGCGGTCCCCGAGGATGCTGTCATAGTCCCCAAACAGGTCCTCTTGGTCACTACAGTCCTGTGGAAGATGGGCAAGGCGGACAGCAAACATCAGCTCCGTGCTCTCTGTACGGGGAAAACTGTCACTGCGTGGAGAGAGCTGCTGTTGTACATTTTGTAGTCCAAAGGATGTCATGCAAACTGTATAAAATGACAAACCATTTAAACAGATTTTCTGGTATGTTCTAAGTACACAATAATTAAAAAGTATGGCATGGCAAAATATCAAAAATACTTTAAATTGGTTGCCTGGATGATGACAGCTTGTCTAGTTATTGGATATATACAAATGTTTTTTTTTCTCCATACAAGCCCACTGCACATATCCAAACAGTGAAAAATTAACAGAAAACAAACATGTTGTAATTGATGCCAGAGGTCTCTGACGGGACCATCTAGGGCCATCACGCTTACACCCTCCAGCTTCTCCTCCATCATAAGCACCGCATGGCCACCCTCCGGCTCCTCTGGGCTGCCAGTTCTTTTCTTGGCAGGTGTAAGATGACTCCTCAGACCGTCTCTCGACCTCTTCCGTGAAGTCACACGTTTTACTTTGATTCCCTGGTGGTCGGTGTTCATTCTGTCACCGAACCGCAGTGCTGTGTGGTGCCTTTATCGCTAACACCATTTTCGACCAGCTCCCAGCGTTGTTAACTAAAACAGCTCGGCTGAAGCTTGGGCAAGCATATATTAATGTTGTACATCATAATATCTAATTAATCATTTAAAATGTAGCTTCAAATATGTACATATGCTAGACATCAGTGAATCCCGTGTCCAACTACTGACCTGCACATAACCAAAACATATCTGACAGCTCGATGGCAGCACACCCGACTCTCAAATCTATTTAAAATGCGGGATAAATGTTGCTATGTGTTTGAATTTGTTTATCCTGCATTCCGAATAAACTCAAAAGTACAACCAAACAAAGATGAAAAACATAAAAAGTATGCTAATAAACAAACGTAAACCTACAAGTCTTGCCAGCATCACCGGACACCACTTGAAAATCGGCAACAGCCAATCAGCGACAAGGAGATATTGTCACTGTAAATGATGACCGACGAAATGCTCTTGTTGAAAACGTTCCTCTTACGTATTCAACATTACACGTTTACATCACATATTTATCATTGATTTTGTAATAATAAAAGTTTTGTTACTTTTTGTTCACCCTTTGGTTTCAAAGAGAGTACAGTCGAACATACATATACACGTATACCAGAAAAAGCGTGTGTCTTTCTTGGTCTCTAGGAAGTTTTCTTACAAGTCAATGTTGCCTGCGGATAACATATCGCGATGCACCCCTGGATTAGAAGGCGGAGGTGTGTTATGAATTACGCTTCATATGCCTGAAATCGTCGTTATTTAAAATTACAATGCTGGCGATCAGGAAATTTCGATTTATTCATCACTTCCTCTGTAAAAATGCGGCGAGATACAATACTACGGGTAAATAAATATATGTGTCATTTTCCATGTCAACTGGATTGCTGCTTTAAATGTACCAGAATCGTTATGGGGTTTACTCGGTACTATGTTTGCCTAATTAATTCATATTTAACTTAATTGATCGCGAAATGTATTGCATAAAGTTGAAATTGAATTGAAGCCGTGGCGATTAGACTAAATTACACATTATTATACTGCGAACTGGAGACAAACCTACCATTTCACCTCCACGGAGATCCACATGTGGATTATAACATTACTCTATGGCTTACATTTCTTTGCGTCCTAGATCGCGGTGTCAGAGGGCTGTACGACAGGTCGGCTGAAATTAGCAGAAGTAATGATGACATGGTAAGACAGAGCCTTGTGACTGGTGTTCGGACTCTTATTCATATATTTTTATAGTAAACTCTCATTTATGTTTTTATTCCATGGATAAATAGCCAATAAGTATGGAAAATCCATACAAGGAAGAACCGAAAGGCTGTATACTCTGCAACGTTACGGTAGATCACAAAAACGTACAGGTGAGTCGGGGCGTAAATGCATAATATATAGTAGTACAGCGCTGTTTAGTTCACTCACGTGCGTTTTTCTTTTTGGGACTACAGCTTTTGTCGCAGTTCGTGTCTCCGCATACCGGGTGCATTTATGGCAGACACATAACAGGTGAGACGTCATTACGGAGTTACGGTTATGTAGCATGGCAGAGCTAGTTTGTCAAACCCTGCTTTTTTTCCAGGTCTGTGTGGTAGGAAGCAGAGGGAGGTTTCTAAAGCCATAAAGAAGGCCCACCATATGGGTAAGTTTATCTAACTGTTAAAGTATATCAAGAAATACATTCGGCTGAATGGATTCCATGCATGTCCAATTACCTATTAACTCCAAATTTAGCTGCATATCACAAGCAGACAATCACAGACGTGACGACAGTGAATTGTGCATTGAGGTGTAGTGTTTCCTCCAGGTTTCATGTCTGTGACATTAAAAGACCCATCATTCATGAAGGACCCCAACATCTGTCACATCAAGCACATGGAGTAGATGGGAGACGCGTCCGGCCAGCGGCTGGCACTGAGCAGCGACATTCAGACACAATGGATCCCTCACTGGTCATATGAACTTCAATAAACATTTTTCATATTGCCTATGACAAATTATAATGACAAATACTTTAATTGGTAACAAATATTTTACTTGTGAAAAGTCTTAACAAAAGTTCAAAATTTACACAAATACAAGAGCTACACACTGCTCCCAGAAATCGTGGCTTTTTTGCAGCTTGATATGAGCAAGGGCACTTTCAGTTAGCTTACAAGCACCATAGATGCAGCTGAAGAGCTCTTAGGTTGTTTTTTGTCGGAATTTGGGTTTGTCTGTGTCATGCACTCTTTTTCTTCTTTCTATTTTCTTACACAAAAATGTTCTGAAGGCACAAGGAAAAATGATGGGTTCAGAGAGATAACCAATCACATTGCTGAGGAGGTGGATCCAAGTAATTAGAGGCAGGATTGCAACCTCTGATTGGCTGGTTGTACCTCCTCTGGTTGCTTGGACCCACCTCCTTGGCAATCTGATAACCAATTATTTTTCCTCCTGCCCTCGGAACATTTTTGTGTAAGTAAAACTCTCATGAGCATGCTAGCTAGCCCAGATTCCAGTGCAGCTTTAAGGTAACATGGCTTCATTTACAGGACAAAAGGCCAGAAACATTCCTGAGAAACAGAACAAGACAGAAAAGAACTGAATGTTATGAAAGCTACGAGTCTCTAAAGAATAATCACTGCGCCAATTGCAAAAAATATTATTCAGTGTGTTAGAAGACTGGAGAGTTTGATCTGTCCAAATTTCCATTCTGAGAGGCCAAAAGCTCATCCTCTGTCTCTGAGCCACTGACTGTTAGGACTCCTTCAGTGTCCAAAGCTTCCCTCCTCTTCCTCCTCCTGGATTGAGCATCCCGGTAGGCCAGGATCGGGGGCAGCACACCAGATACATCAATGTCATGGTCAGTGTTGCAGAATTCTGGCAGCGGGACACCCTGGTGATTCAGAACTCGCGTCCGGAGCAGAGGGGAATCTGGGAAGAGCACCTTCATAGCTGTGCAAAGCAGCACATTCTCCTGGGGCAGGCGTGAGTTCAGATACTGACTCTCTGAAACAACAGTAAGCAAAAACGTGTCTGGTAATGTGTGCGTGCCAAACAGGATTAAACAGCTGTAAATAAGAAGCAACTGAGTGTAGTGCTTTAATAACCATGGAGACTACCCATAATGCACAGGTGGGAGGTAACACCAATGTCGTGCTGACTGGTTATGACAAGCTCCAAGCTTCTCTGCCCACATGGGGTGGGGGTGGGGGGGGGTATGGGGTTCCATTTGTGCCAAAAATATGTCAACGTGCACTGACCATGTAACAAAACATTTATCTGTGTCTATTCATTTCTGAACTGTACTTCTGTCATCCTAGCACTCCATCATTTGGCTGTTGTATTGCATGTCAATCAAATATGTCTTCCTGTGTCATTCTCTTCATTTGATTGTGTCGTTATACATATTGTCCTGAAGTGTCGTGTGTGTAGTATGTTGTCTTGCATGTAGTTCCGCTGTATCGTTCCGTACTTTCGTATTTTCATATATATTCAACAAACCACAAAGGCTACTTCTGTCAAAATCAGGTTAAGATTCTTACCTGTATTACACGCACATGCCCTATTTCTTTCTTTTATACTCCGTATTCCTTATTTTATTTTGCATTTTAATTCTGTGAAGCATTTTGAGTGACCTCATGTACAAAAACATGCTATACAAATGGATCGGGACGACATGCATAATGCAAATGACAAGAACTACACATCAAGATGACATGCAGATCGACATGGTCAGAGAGGATAACATATCTGGTGGTGGCCTAATAGTTAGGAAAATGTGCTACTGATCGAAAGGCTGTTGGTTTGAATCCCAGACTAGCAAGGTACCGCCCCCATGAACTGCTCCCTGGGTAAAATAATAGCTGCCAATTGCTATGTCATAATGTCACATAATAAACACAGATAAATGCTTTTTCATGTGTTCATCCAGACTGCAGTAGGCAGCAGTTTAGTGCTGTGGATCCCAGGCACTCTAAGGTCTGCCCACAGACCCACATACCCTGGGGCTCACCAGGACACTGAGTGGTCTGTGACCTCTTCTCCGCCACAGCCTTCTGGAGAGCGGAGACTTCCACCAGGAGCCTTTCCAGCGAGCGCTCACTGTGGTCCAGGTCCTTGCAGGTCGACTGCAGGCATGGCAAACAGGAGACCCAGGAGACTCATTCCTTAATTCATAACACGCTGGTCTTTATCTGAAAAATAGTGCCTAATGCCTCTATTTATAGCCGATTTCACACAGACACACACCACTGCTGACACTGGCAGGTCCGCCACCCCCTCAGTGGCCCCCAGCTCAGAGGGGGGGGGGGGGACACACACCTGGTGTACGCATGCTCCCGACTCACCCTCAGCTGTGCCTGCAGCGTGTCATTCATGCTGCTGACCTTGCTGACCTCTTTCAGGGACCCATCTGAGGTGAAGAACCGTACGCTGCAGCAGGGTACAGAAAGTGAGATGGGGGGGGAGGGGTGGTCAGTGTGGCAGACTGCAGGAGAGCAAGCCGCCCCCAGGGGAGGATGCCCCGCACCTGTGCTTCTTTACAGCCTGGCTGTAGCTGGAAGACAGGCAGCACGTGGACGTTCTCCAGTAGTCCTGCTGCTCCAGCATGCCCAGGTTGCCCACCAGCACTGGGATTTTGTGGTACTGGCTGTAAGAACAGCAGATTGGGGTGATCGACATCGAGACACAGAATGCGCCCTCATAAATGTCACCCACACCCATCCTCCACCCGTGCTCCAACCTTCCATGTGACATGAACACAGAGTATTCCAGACAGTGGGTGGAGCTGATGGCCGAGGCGTCCGTGGACGTCAGCAGGAGGAACACCAGCTCGTGGTTGCGTAAGGCTCTCCTCAGGTTACGGTGGACCACCTGCTCCTTGAAGGTCATTCGCTGATCTGTGTTCCTCCTTTGCTTGTACCATCCGAGCACGTTCTCCTGGTGGGGGGCAGACAGACAGCCGCTGCAAGGCCAGTAAGATTAAAATTACCTTCGGAAGATCTTCTCAACTCTTACCGTTTTCTCAGAGGCCAGGATACGCCTGACTTCTTCTGGTCTCACTTCACCGGCACTGTCGTAAAAACTGATGGGGAACAAAGCAGGAGCAGCAGGACTAGGGATGGCGAAAACTAAAAAATTTCTTGACCGACCACCGAGCCTCAGTAGCCGGTTGAAACCGGTTAACCGATTAGTTTAAAATATGGTACGCTATTTGAAATAACAGCCATTTCGAGCCGCGCCTGCAATTTCGCAACTCTGTCGCATCTCTCTGCCGCTCTGCCTCCCGCATACACACACACACACTGCCACTCACGTCACTTTTTTAAAATCCCCTACAGCGCGAAACATGAGTCCCGCAAACGCGGCGCCGAAGAGCTTGTTGTATGTAATCGTAGGACAAATGGCTCCTTAGTTTCAAATGGTTTGGGTACAAGGTGATCGCTTTGAAAATAAAGGCGTTTGTCTAGGTTAGAAGCTCATTTGAAACATTGCCACGGCTCATTTAAGAAAATGACAGCTCCGAAGAGACGCCGCTTTAGTTGAGGTAGTGCTAACCATAATAAAGAAAGATGATGATCATCATCACCTTATCGGTTACCACTGAAATGTAGATGTAATGTATTTCCAAATCTAAGCCCATCTTATGCGGAATGTTGCCTAATAGACTGCAACATGATAAAACCAATGGATAAAACAGGCACCTTCAGAATGCGTAAAAGACGCACCGGCCAAGGCAGGTCTAACTCACTGTGTGCCTTCTAATAACGGACAGGACAACTCTGTTGTATAATTAATATTATTTTTTTATTTTTCAAAAAGACAAGTGTCAACTTCTGTTAAGGGCAACATCTCCTAAACCATAACAGACAAAAACCTACAGCTATTCTTAAGAATAACATTAAATAAACGAAAAATTATTAGAATCTATGAATGAGAATACTGTCACTTTTTTTTTTAACCGACTACCGACAACTTTGACCGGTTAACGTTGATACGGTCAACCACCGGTCAAACGGTCATCGGTTAACATCCCTAAGCAGGACCCAGGGTCCCACAGAGGTGGTGAGTGGGAGGCAGCACCTCGTGCTTGGAATCACAATTTCACCTCACCACGGGAGTCAAACAACTATGCAGTGAATAACTTACCTGCCGAGTCTGCAGCAGGAAACATGTTTCTGAATGTCTGAAATGGATACAAACGTACAAATGTCAATATGTACAGCAGATGTGCATAGATGCATTTTTTAGTCTTTTGCTGATGTAGTAAGACCAGATATATCAACAGCCTATGGGTTCCTTGTTTAATGGCGAGAGGTGACTGGAAGGCTGGGGTTACCCACGTATTGTATGTTCATACTGAACGTGGTCCATATGGGAATCCGTGATCTTACACCTCTCCTCTGCCTTGGTCTCCCCCAGGATGAATCCCTCCTGCAGAACAATGCAACTAGATGAGGAACAGGCGTGACTGACATGGGGCTCCACCTGTCACATCTACACCTCCGACATGGGGCTCCACCCGGCCCCCTCCACTCCCATGCTGAAGGCTCCGAATCGGCAACTGCTGTTCTGGACTTACCGCGTCCGAGTCACTATTAAAATGCTGAAACATGAGCGATCCCAGCACGAATCCGGATACACGGACGGTCGTGTGAAGCTCCGCCATGTCCGCGGCGGAACACCCAAACCGAGGAGCACAAACTACAGATCAAACAGATTGAAACTATATAAACGGCTGGTGAAAATGAGAGCGGAAGTGACGTTGTGCTGCCGTTACGTCAGAGGCGGGCGACGTCGATGTGGGCTGTGTCGCGAGCGGGGCTCCGCCAGTCTGACCACACCCCCGGTGGCCCTCAGCTCGTACCCATTAACGCACGTGAATCCCCTATATCGACCTGCTACTGATGCACCGTGCAAAAATTACAAGTACCCTGTTCATTCTTAACCCTCGACACAAACAAAATTAGTGCATTTCAGAATTAAAGCGTCTATATATACTTAAAATTCTAAAGTCTAGGTAAACCTTCTGGTCTATCGTTTATATTTTCACCCACTAATACGTATTTTCATATTAGCATTTAAAGTCCCAGTTTTGTAAAATGTTACTGCCTATTAACCAGTTTCAAATCTATTCTATGCATTGAGTCCTCAGGAGAACTGCGTGGTGTCTTCTCACAATAAAATGTGACGAAGTATAAAAACAAATATTTTGGAAAAACCAGATTGAATTAGAAGTAGGCATGGCAATATTAAGTATTTAGGCACTATTGCATCATGGTTTGCGCTTCACAGCGTTGTCGCGTCCACTAGTTGACCACAAGACGTCGCTTTTGGGCCGCATAACAGGCATTCATCCAATTTGATCGAACTTTGAAACCACGTACAGAGGTTGTTCGTGGACACGTTTAAAGCCGCCTTACAAAGCTGGAGGAGGGGGTTCATACGCACACGGATTTAGGACTTGCTGGGGAGCCCGTCAGCCGCGGAGAGGCATGTTCCCTCTGTGACAGACTGTCCAGGTTTGTTTTTCTGTATCGTCAAGTTTGAACTACTTCAGAGAAAACTTTGTAGGATTTATATCGCCTTCTGTTGCTTAATTCTGGGAATACGTCGGAGAATAAAACATCCACATTATTTAAAATGAACATGGCTTTAACTCTTTGGTTTTACTGTTTCTCTAATTATTGTACATTCCACCGTAGTATTTTACGAATATAGTAAAACTTTACATTTTCGAAATTGTTGTTGTTGGGCGAACTAGGACTTCATTGCGGGGTGTGAGACAACTTAATGTCTTTTGATGATCTGGAGTGAACCGATCTGGCCGCAGTCATACGTTGTCATTTTATTTTACTTTATGCTCACAATATGTGGGTTTCTAATAATGCTAGACATCGTATTTTGTTGACACTGTAAGTTATTTTCCCTTTTATTTGAAACAGATGTGCGTAGGGACACAGGAGTCCGGCGCATTCCCAGTTTTAGAGTTTATATTAGTTTACAGGATTAGGTAGACACACCTGTCCAGGATATGATTGCTGTGAAAGAAAAACAGAGCAGGATCGGCTAGGCGAACGGTATTTATCACAACGGTGTAATTCGACGAGGTACAGCATTTTAGCGGATCAAGGTTACAAGCAGAGACCCCAGGACCAACAGGGGGTAAATACTCGTGCCATGACAGTGCCAGCTGGGTCGGCATTGTTGTTTTTGGCAGCCTGCTCAGAAAGTGAGTTGCGTGGTTTGAGTGGTAAACACTGCGTCTGGGAGCGGGTATGCTAACGCCCCCTCTTGCCATGACCCACAGGAGAACTGTTTTGACAGTGGGATAGCATCATGGAAGAGGCTTGGGGTACCATCCTGGTACTGCTCAGGGTGTGGTTCACGGCCGTGGTGCTCCTTATCATGCTGCCGGCCATGTTGGGCATCTCCCTGGGGATCACGGAGATCTACATGAAGATCCTGGTGAAGACTCTGGAGGTGAGTCTATGGTCCTTTGGTGGGGCGGATTGGTGAAGCCAGAGTTGCCAGGCATCTGTCGTGACTCTCAAGCTTTCAGACAGTCATGCTCAGGCAATCAACTGGTAAATCTATATTATTGCATTATAAGCCAAAAATTAGCTACATCAAGCGTTGGGACAGTTTGCAAATCCTACAGGCTATTTACAAGATAATAAAACTCTTACATGCATGTAAATCAGTGTGCAGGGTTCTCTCAAATTGAAAATCTCACTCCAGCCAGTTGACCAAAGTTGGAAAGCCTGCGAAGTAGGATCATGCTGTCATCCATTCTCCTGTCAAAAAACATCTATGGCCCATTTTCACTGCTGACCTTTCCAGTCCCTCCCTTCCCCCAACATATCCCCAGTCAGTGTTACCTGCACTGTCAGGAATGCCCCCCGGAGCCAGGCAGTCACCTGTACCTACACTGTACCTACACTGACCTACACTGTCAGGAATGCCCCCCGGAGTCAGGCAGTCACCTGTACCTACACTGTACCTACACTGACCTGCACTGTCAGGAATGCCCCCCGGAGTCAGGCAGTCACCTGTACCTACACTGTCAGGAATGCCCCCCGGAGTCAGGCAGTCACCTGTACCTACACTGTACCTACACTGACCTGCACTGTCAGGAATGCCCCCCGGAGTCAGGCAGTCACCTGTACCTACACTGTCAGGAATGCTCCCCGGAGTCAGGCAGTCACCTGTACCTACACTGTCAGGAATGCCCCCCGGAGTCAGGCAGTCACCTGTACCTACACTGTCAGGAATGCCCCCCGGAGTCAGGCAGTCACCTGTACCTACAGTATACTGTACCTACACTGACCTGCACTGTCAGGAATGCCCCCCGGAGTCAGGCAGTCACCTGTACCTACACTGTACCTACACTGACCTACACTGTCAGGAATGCCCCCCGGAGTCAGGCAGTCACCTGTACCTACACTGTACCTACACTGACCTACACTGTCAGGAATGCCCCCCGGAGTCAGGCAGTCACCTGTACCTACACTGTACCTACACTGACCTGCACTGTCAGGAATGCCCCCCGGAGTCAGGCAGTCACCTGTACCTACACTGTACCTACACTGACCTACACTGTCAGAAATGCCCCTCAGAGTCCGGCAGTCACCTGTACCTACACTGTACCTACACTGACCTACACTGTCAGAAATGCCCCTCAGAGTCCGGCAGTCACCTGTACCTACACTGTACCTACACTGACCTACACTGTCAGGAATGCCCCCCGGAGTCAGGCAGTCACCTGTACCTACACTGTACCTACACTGACCTACACTGTCAGGAATGCCCCCCGGAGTCAGGCAGTCACCTGTACCTACACTGTCAGGAATGCTCCCTGGAGTCAGGCAGTCACCTGTACCTACACTGTCAGGAATGCCCCCCGGAGTCAGGCAGTCCCCTGTACCTACACTGTCAGGAATGTGGCCCGGAGTCAGGCAGTCACCTGTACCTACACTGTCAGGAATGCGGCCCGGAGTCAGGCAGTTACCTGTACCTACACTTTCAGGAATGCGGCCCGGAGTCCAGCAGTCATTTGTACCTACATTACCTACAGTGTACCTACACTGTATCTACACTGTCTGGAATGCACCCCAGATTCAGGCAGTCACCTGTACCTACACTGTATCTACAATGTCATGAATGTACCCTGGAGTCCAGCAGTCACCTGTACCTACGCTGTACCTATACTGTCAGGAATGCTCCCCAGAGTCCGGCAGTCACCTGTACCTACACTGTCAGGAATGCCCCCCGGAGTCAGGCAGTCCCCTGTACCTACACTGTCAGGAATGTGGCCCGGAGTCAGGCAGTCACCTGTACCTACACTGTCAGGAATGCGGCCCGGAGTCAGGCAGTTACCTGTACCTACACTGTCAGGAATGCGGCCCGGAGTCCAGCAGTCATTTGTACCTACATTACCTACAGTGTACCTACACTGTATCTACACTGTCTGGAATGCACCCCAGATTCAGGCAGTCACCTGTACCTACACTGTATCTACAATGTCATGAATGTACCCTGGAGTCCAGCAGTCACCTGTACCTACGCTGTACCTATACTGTCAGGAATGCTCCCCAGAGTCCGGCAGTCACCTGTACCTACACTGTCAGGAATGCCCCCCGGAGTCAGGCAGTCACCTGTACCTACACTGTACCTACACTGTCAGGAATGTGGCCCGGAGTCAGGCAGTCACCTGTACCTACGCTGTACCTATACTGTCAGGAATGCTCCCCAGAGTCCGGCAGTCACCTGTACCTACACTGTCAGGAATGCCCCCCAGAGTCAGGCAGTCACCTGTACCTACACTGTACCTACACTGTCAGGAATGTGGCCCGGAGTCAGGCAGTCACCTGTACCTACACTGTCAGGAATGCCCCCCAGAGTCAGGCAGTCACCTGTACCTACACTGTACCTACACTGTCAGGAATGCCCCCCAGAGTCAGGCAGTCACCTGTACCTACACTGACCTACACTGTCAGGAATGCCCCCCGGAGTCAGGCAGTCACCTGTGAATATCCTGTTTCCATGGACAGTGGGCAACGCTGCGGATCCAGAAGCACAACAGGAGGCAGGACCTAATCAAGGCCACTGTCCCCAATGGTGAGTGTCCTCGTGGGTGGGGGGTTGTTACATATCACCTCAAATAGCCTGTATTATTTGTGCTTTTATCAGCAGATTGATTTCCACCTTCCAATAAAATGAGTTACAGAAGACAGCCCACTGGCATTGTACACTGTGCATTCCTGTGATGAGCCAGATTTGAGTGAGATTTATGACTTAGTGGTGTTACCACCTTTATCTTTCTGTTTTGTTTTATTGTGGCATCATGATTTCTCCTCTACATGCACCCTTCTTAAGCGTGTGTCTGTGTTCATGGAGGCAGGTTTTCATTGTCTGTGTCCAGTTTTGTGTTGTATGATCATTTTGATATCGGTAGGTATGTGCAGCCATCTTGGACTAACGGAGGCCTAGCTTTTTGCGCGGATGACAGCACCGCAGTGTGTTCAGGCATGCCTGCACTCCAGGCTCCAGTTGGCATGTCAGAATCTTCTGGGTCTTTCGTTTTGAGCCTGGGGGGGCATCCATGTGTGGATTTAGAGCAGGGCAGCTGAGGTTGGCGCTTGTGGTGTCCCTGCCGTCTGTGCCCAGAGGTCATTTCTGATTTCACAAGCATTGGTGTGGTAGGCCCTCCTTTGCCGGACCTTGGCCAATGAGCTGCTGTGAGCCTCCGCTTCAGTCAATGAACGAGGCTCCTCAGATGCTTCTTTGGTAGCCTATGACATTAGGGCTGGGCCACATGGCAAAATATTTTGTAACAATATTTGTTTCATGTCAGTCTATATCGATAATGATCACGATGTAATTCATAAATCATTATTTTCAATAATAATTCAATACTTCTTTGCTTTGAGGCTCTATTTATGCTTTAAATTCCCTTAGGATTCCCCTTAAACGGGTTCCCCTCAAACAGGACATTTAAACGATTACATGTTGAACGGACTGAAACTGAAATCTAATGTTAATAACTAAATAATACAATAATATTTTTGCCCTAAAGCTTTACACTAGTGATACGCTGATATTATGGTTTATTGCTAGTTTCTCTTTTTCCGACTGCCTCGCTGCTCGTTACAGGGGATGGGTTTGATATCGGTGGTAGAGTTTTCCACCGGCCTGGTGTTGAAAAATAAAATGTGGTGTCCTGATTTTAACCAATGTGTGACGTGACTGAAAGTTGCAGCACTAATTGCTGGTGTCTGTGACTGTGAGTGCTTGCATTTTTCATTTTACTACTGGACAGCAGTGCTTTGAGTTGTGAAATATATTTGTAGTGGTTCCAGTTTTAGTGGGCACACGTTTTCTGCAGAGATTACACACCCAGCACCAGTCTGCTGTGTGTCGAAGGCACCGCCAATCCACCAGCACCTTTTTACTTGGTTTCTCTCCTTTTTAAAAAGATGCTGTGACTGCTGACACAGACACCAAAGTTTTCGCTCCCGTGATTCATGTGTTTTACCAGAACAGCATCAGTAAACCTTGCTGTGCGTGTTGTGCATATGTTGCCTGTTCTCGAAACACTGTGGTTTTGTTAGTGCTGACTGTCAGCGCTAACAGAATGCCACAGCTCACATTTCTCAGTTCTCTGTGGATTTTTCCGCGCCCTTTCACTTAGGATTCCCCTGGATTCCCCTTATTGGATGGGTTACTTTGGACCTACCTGCTCTCCCAGTGAGCTGCCCCGTTGTTTTCACTGTGTTGTGTTTGGTCTGCCTTCCTGCCCTATTGCATTCTCTTATTTGTTCAATAAATCCCGAGTTTCTCTTTTTACACCCATGTCTGCACTTGCGCTCCGTTGCTGGTGCTGACAAGCAGTCACAGGAAGTGACATCATTTCACATCGAACTTCCATCGAGCACCTGTCACACAGATGTCGGAGGAAATTATATTCTGATAATTATCATTGTCATTTCATTGCCCTGCTCTTCATGACATCATGAAACCCCTAAACCCCCCAAGACTGACGCGTAGGATGTTTTGCATTACCAAGAACACAAAGATTATACTTGTGGTCTTGGCAAGACCGGTCTTGCTAATTTGCATCCCAAGAATGAACTTGGGGCTCAGTGAATCATGGGATTGATGTTGCTTGGCAAGGCACCTGATACATCTTTGATTTTTGGGGGGGGGCAAGAACAACATCCGCGGATTTTTACAGCCCTCTGTACTTGTGTTCTTGGTATTGGAACTGGTCATTGGCAATGGAAGATGATACAAAACAGGTACACGAGAACACAAGTACAATCAAGTACGCATACTGAGGAACACTCATTCGGCATCAAAATGGACCCCGTTTGGCACGAGAGGCAGGAGTTCTGTGAGGACCTGATTGGCTGTAAGTCAAAAATGACTCGCATTATTACATGACCTTATTTTAACTGTGAGCACAAAAGCGATGTCTTCCAGTGGTACCGACAGGTTCTCACAGCCTCCTGCTAGTTAAACTGCAGAGGATTTTGTGACGTGTACAGTGACAGCTGGGCCGACATTGTGACAGCAAAGGACACAGCTCTGTCGCAAGGCTGGCTCTTACACAAGCCGGTCCCGCAATCTCCCGCCAAGGCCGTCTTTCGGCTGATGCCCTGAGGGTATTTATAGTCCATGCACCCCCTACTGTAGCTGCTAAAGCTATCCCAGGCTGTGACCTTGTGATAAAGATTTTCCTTTCATATTGGGGCCATAATATCTGTGACCCTTGGTTTCCAAATTGACCTGCAGGAGTCATTTCCAACTATGGTCGTATTTTGAGTGACATTGTAATTTGCCTAATGTACATAAATCGTTTGCAAATTTTGAGGAAGTGACAGCAGGAAAAACAGATTTTGACTGAAAGAGAAATATCACTGCTGAAATATGGAATTAATTTAGGCTAATCTACGATAAAGCCTTCAAAATCTCCTAAACATGCCGCTAACCACTACTGGCCAAAAGGTTTTATGGTTTGATAAAGTGGATCAAAGGAGCTTCTGATTTTATTGTAGTAATTTATGGGAACTTTAGTCAGATGAAAGTCTTCTGTTGTTGTTGTTCCAAAAGGTTAAAGGTGACTCAGCCTACATGTTCCAACCTGCAGTGACCTGAGTCCAAGATGAGTGTGACAAAAGCTAAGCCATGTTTCTTATAAGGAATCATCCAGAGGGACGACGGCTCCATGGAGCAGGAGATCGGAGAGCTGCGCCGGAGCAGGGCCAAGTCCCTCTCTAGGGGCAAGTTCACGCTGTGCGACGTCTTCTACTTCACCCGGAAAGGTATCGAGAGCATCGTGGAGGACGAGGTCACCCAGCGCTTCTCCTCTGAGGAGCTGGTGTCCTGGAACCTGCTCACAAGGACCAATAACAACTTCCACTACATCAGCCTGAGGCTAACCATCATATGGGGGCTGGGCGTTGTCATCCGCTACTGCGTCCTGGCCCCGCTCCGGTAGGCCCCCTGCTGGTGTGTTTGAAAAATGACAGCCATTTGTGTCACGTACATGATATAGCTGTGGTTAGTGAACACAGATCCAACCGATGGAAAGCATGGTCAGCGTGTAGTCATGGTTACCGAACCTTATGTATTCCACTCTCCATTCGATTGTGTGACAGTGGCCTCCTCTATGCTCCATGCAATGACATGATCATGTGACCCAGCTCTCCGTATCATTTCTTGGTCATGTGACTCTCTGCTTTCCACCACAGGATCACCTTGGCAACTATTGGGATATCCTGGCTGGTGACAGGGACATCCTTGGTGGGGCTGCTGCCTGACATCAGGTGATTTTCTGCATTCTCTTCAATCATTTGTACAGTTGTGATACTCTGAGCCTTGGGGAGAACAGGTCAACTCCACTAATGGAGAGCAGAGGTGGGATTCAAACCTGGAACCTCAAGGGCGTGGGCTCCTCTGGGCGTTTCACACACCCCGTCCTGCTGTAGACAAACCAGCAGTCACGCCCCTGCCAGCCGCTCTGGTGTTCGCACCCTGACACACACGGTAGATGTGTGGAGCTCAGCAAAGGGGAAGATCCACAGTCTATGTGTAATAATACTCCAGTGGGGGGGGTTATCGGTTGTAAAATCTTGCTTTTATGAGGTGCTGTCGTGATTAGCCAACACAGCTGGGAGCGTGAGGGGCAGGGACGTGGAAGGTGGCGGCCTGTACCCACACGGTCCCTCCCCTGATTGTGTAAGTGCTGGTTGCAGGCCGGGGCAGGACGAGTGTGAACCACAGCCTTACAGCCCTGGGTGACGTGGAATGTCGCCCCCACCCAGATTCTCCCTCTCCTTACCTGACAGCGGAAGATTCATGCTCTTCTGAAAGCAGGAATGCCAGCCGTTCACGCCTGACTGCACAGAGAGACAATTTGGTTTCGCGTGCTTTAAAAGACTTTGAGAACCTCATCAAACCCTAACAAGCTAAAGGGGAAGAGTACATATAACATTTCATCAGTGCCGTCCATGTGCCCGTCCTGCCCATGTGTGCGTGCCACTAGAATGATCATGTGACCCCTTCCAGTGTGAAGAGCTGGCTGAGCGAGCTGGTCCATCTCATGTGCTACCGGATCTGTGCCCGGGGCCTGTCTGCCACCATCCGCTACCACAACAAGTGAGATCACCCCGCTGCTGAATCCTGCCTGCCCACAGTGCCTTATCAGTGTTACTCATGCTCCCGCTTTGCCCGTGTTTTGGCCCTAATTCCAGACTGTCCTTTCTGAGTTTTACCACTTACTTTCTTTCTAACTATAGCCCTACCCTCTGACTGCTAATCTACACCTGCTTTACCTTGCTGACTTTCCAGTCCATCAGCCTTGGTCCTGGTAGCTAGCAGCCAGGCTATGCTACTCACTAACAGTGGCATTACCAGGTGGCTAACAGTCTCTGTCAGGTTATGCTTCTAACTAACAGTGACAATAGCAGATGGCTAACAATCTATGTAAGGCTATGCTACTACCTAACAGTGACATTAGCAGGTGACTAAAGGTCTGTGTCAGGCTTTGCTACTTGCTGACAGTGACAGTAGCAAGTGGCTAACAGTCTGTGTCAGGCTATGCTACTTGCTGACAGTTACATTAGCAGGTGGCTAACAGTCTCTGTCAGGCTATGCTACTTGCTGACAGTTACATTAGCAGGTGGCTAACAGTCTCTGTCAGGCTATGCTACTTGCTGACAGTGACATTACTAGGTGGCTAACAGTCTCTGTCAGGCTATGCTACTTGCTGACAGTTACATTAGCAGGTGGCTAACAGTCTCTGTCAGGCTATGCTACTTGCTGACAGTGACATTACTAGGTGGCTAGCAGTCTGTTTCAGGCTTGGTTACTTGCTACTAGTGACATTAGCAGGTGGCTGACAGTCTGTGTCAGGCTATGGTGGTGCCTAACGGTATGTATATACGGTATGTAAATGACAGGGTTGAGTCACACATAATTCTTCAACATAACCTTTGAACAGTCCCCTGGATACAGAAATGAAGCCACACCTAAAATGGTGGAGTTTTACAGCCTCAAAGCTAACAAAAGTATGACTGAGAAAGATCCACCCCTGATTTGTACACAGCTAAATATAGGCTATAGCCTGACTACAAGCATTAGACCAGGGGCCTGTACTGCGAAGCGGGTTACTGGCTTATCAGGGTAACTTGTTGGATTTAAGGTAGTCTGGGCAAAATGTAAGTGAACGAATATGAAGTCCTTTTAAACTGTGGTACCTTAAATCCGACAAGTTACCCCGATAAGCCAGTAACCCCGTTTCGTAGTACAGATCACCGGTGTTATATAACAACATTAACAAGGAAGAGTGAAATTATAAGGATCATAATGACTCTTTAGTGGGGACTCCACCTAGTGGCCAGCATGAAAATGACACAGCAGGGGTAGGAGAGTGGTGTGACACAAAAGCAGCTAAAATATCTGCCAGTATTCAAAATAATTTTGTCAGTTATATAACAGAAGCCAGAACCAGGGTGATGGCAACACCAATAGCATGTATGCACCATACAGATAAATAGCAAAGATTGTGTTATATGAGGCATCGATGTATTCAAATGGCTCTCATCTTTTCAGGGAAAAATGTCAAAATTTGCATCTAAAATGCTTTCTTAGAATGGAAGTTTCTGCATTGCTATTCTTGGTCTTTAACCCAGAATGTTCTCAGTTCCGCCAAATCTGAGTGCTCATACGGGTGATTTATGACTGATTGTTGGTGTGTGAATGAGCCCCTTCGAAGCGTCCTTCCCCTTTCTCGGTCGGCCTTCCGTGTGCTTCGCCAGCCCATTTCTTCACCGCTGCTTTGCACCAGAGAACACAGGCTGAAATGAATCTGAAATCTCTGTCGCAACATGTTCTGCTAACTGTGATGTTGCTGAAACGTATATTGGGTAACTGCTGGATGGATGCATCGAGCAGAAGCGTCACAGGACAAAACGACAGTCAGTCTGTCCTGCCATAGAAGTTATCATTTCCTGTCTTTCAGAGAAAATAGACCCAAGAATGGAGGCATATGTGTAGCCAACCATACCTCACCGATCGATATAGTTATCCTGGCTAATGACAGATGCTATGCTATGGTAAGTCCCAGCATACCCAGAGACGCCTGCTAACATTTCATGGCAACATTCATTCAGTGATTGATCGATGTTTCCCATACAGTTTTCATACATGCATATTTCCATCACTGACTGATCCGTCTTAAGCCCTGTTTGGCTGGGATTAGTTTTACCTGGGGATGTAATGCAATGAAGCAATTACCGATGACAGCCGTAATTTTAATACGGTCTGAATACTGTCTGTAATTATTACAAGCCTCCCGAGTAAATATTCAGGCATGAATTACTTTCTGTATTTCAGCAATCACAGACCAGTAACAGCCCAGTCCAAATTGCCATAATATAAGGTCGTATCTGTAATACATGCCTCTCTGTGTAAAACAGAAAAAGCATTTGCCTGCTAAAAACGGAGCTTGAATGAGTCCTGAGTTTTCCACATGTAGCTCTGACGGCCTCCTCTGCAGCGAGGTGGACAGTAGGTGGGGGGCAACACAGCACCGATTTACTGTATAGCTGGGGGGGGGAAAAAGTTCTGTTTTTGTGCTGGATTATTATGTTAAATGGATAGGTCACTTAAAAATGGAGATTATGTTTTCATTTCCATCATCCAGACGAGATGAATTTTATCTCTGTTGTCTTTGGTAATTTGGGGAAATTACATGTGTTTCTCACTTTATGAACTGGGTAAAACTAATCCCACCAGAACAGGGTTTTTGGTGAATTTACTATGACATCAGCTTACATATACAATTCCCAGGTGGGCCAAGTACACGGGGGCCTGATGGGAATCATACAAAGGTCAGCGGTGAGAGCCTGTCCTCATGTTTGGTTTGAGAGGTCCGAGATGAAAGATCGCCACCTAGTGGCAAAGAGGTGAACGCCCAGCTCTACGCCTCACTCTCACCTCCGCCCTATAGTTTGTGATTTGTGGGATTTGTGGATGCCCAACATGGTCGAATCCCAAGCAGCAATTCAGCCATTTTGGATTTTTTTTCTGTGATACATCACATGATTTCCCATGCTGATGACCATTGGCCGGTTCTCTGATTCTTCCACAGGCTGAGGGATCATGTGGCAGATAAGGCCAAGCTTCCCATACTCATCTTTCCTGAGGGTAAGTGTGGTAGCCTGGCAGCTGCCCTCGTCGGGGGCTCCTGCGGGGGTGCGGTCCGTGTGGGTCCTGAGACTCTGTGTGTGTCTTTCCCTCCAGGGACCTGCATCAACAACACATCGGTCATGATGTTCAAAAAGGGGAGTTTTGAAATTGGAGGGACCATCTATCCTGTGGCCATAAAGGTGACGCTTCCTCGGTCGCCGGATGGAGCGCTTTCGAGAGCTGCTGAGGGCCTGGGCCGCGGTGTGCAGGGTCTCTGCTCCTCTGATGGGACCTGCTGTGTCTCGCCTTCCCTTTACAGTATGACCCACAGTTCGGAGATGCCTTCTGGAACAGTGGTAAATACAACATGGTGAGCTACCTGCTGCGAATGATGACCAGCTGGGCCATTGTGTGTAACGTGTGGTACCTGCCTCCCATGCAGCGCCAGGTAGGAACCTGGGGGGCAACAGGAAGGAGTACAACACCCACGCTCTTGCTTCCAAGAGATCATATTTATTGTGCTCTCCGGTATAGAGTCTTACTTCTAACCTGCATCTGTTTAATGCTGGAACTAAGAAACTCTGCACCTCCAGAGTGTTTTTTGCTGTCTTCATCGTTTGCTACCCGTTTCATATTTCTGCAGGAAGGAGAAGATGCCGTCCATTTTGCAAGCCGAGTAAAAGCAGCCATCGCCCATCAGGGGGGGCTGGTGGACCTGTCCTGGTAAGAGCCTAAGGTCGTGGTGAAGTTTCTTTCTGTGTAGCCATCAAAAAATCTGCCAAATGTACAGTATGTATCTTCGCGTTTTGCTAGAGGTTTCACTGTCTCACCACTTGGTGGTGCTGTTGTGCTAAATATTACCCGGGTGCCAAAACTGAGGCGTATGCCTCCAATTCAAATACAACTGGTGCTTAAAAAGTTTGTAAATAGCAAAGGATTACCAAGTATTCAGTTCCTGTCTGGATTAAGGACATGGTCATGGAGCTTAGCATCTTCCCATAGACTGCACATGCATTGATAAAAGCTTATCTTCTGAGATACACTTTCACCCAGAAAATGTAGTATGATTCATCTTTTGTGCAAGCGCTTTTCCTAGTCAGAGTCATGACAGGACAAGCTGTTCAAGAATTATGCTGAATATTAGAGGAGGAAACTGGACAGCTTCAGGGGATCTTATTGGCTTTGAGTCTGGGGGACCGTAGGGGATCTTTATTTGGGAAGGACATCAGTTTCTGTCTGGGCCTGCATTCACATTCCATAACCTGGGCACCAGAGGAGGGTGTGGCAGAGTGATGCAAGTCTGTATAAGCGTGTCTGTGCTTACAGGGACGGCGGGTTGAAACGGACCAAGGTGAAGGACACCTACAGGGAGCAGGAGCAGAAGAAGTACAGCAGCATGATCGTAGGGGACGGCAGCAGCCGGATCGTAGGGGACGACAGCAGCAGGATCGTAGGGGACGACAGCAGCAGGATCGTAGGGGACGGCAGCAGCAGGATCGTAGGGGACGACAGCAGCCGGATCGTAGGGGACGACAGCAGCATGATCGTAGGGGACGACAGCAGCAGGATCGTAGGGGACGACAGCAGCAGGATCGTAGGGGACGACAGCAGCAGGATCGTAGGGGACGACAGCAGCATGATCGTAGGGGACGACAGCAGCATGATCGTAGGGGACGACAGCAGCAGGATCGTAGGGGACGACAGCAGCACGATCGTAGGGGACGGCAGCAGCAGGATCGTAGGGGACGACAGCAGCACGATCGTAGGGGACGGCAGCAGCAGGATCGTAGGGGACGACAGCAGCACGATCGTAGGGGACGGCAGCAGCAGGATCGTAGGGGACGACAGCAGCATGATCGTAGGGAATGACAGCAGCAGCTGATGGGGATTCCAGGTCCGTGGGAGCAGTGCACTCACCCAGAAGACTGGAAATTTCTGCAGAAATGTAGGTTTTTTATATAGCTCTGCCACAAAATGGAGTTCTCTGCCAAGAGCAACCAGGCCAGAATACAGCCTTGATTAACTTCCCCTGGTGCTGGTTTTGGAGGAGATGGCTGGCGGCTGGACTTGCTGTCTCTCTTTGTAAGTGAGGGAAGCCAATGGCCAGAGCTGGTGATTACACACTGATGACGCAGCTCTTTAATCCTGCTCCGTGTTCCTATGATTGAGGCCAGAGGGACACTGGAGTACCGTGACTCTCACCTCCCCCCTTTTTGATAGCCTTCAGTCTTCCTGTATTTTTTCTGTATGAGTGGGCATGTTTAAGTTGCGTCCACAGGTTTGTAGGTGTCACTGCTGATAGACTTTGTGTAATCATCTAAAGGTGTTTTTTTAAATGTGTCATCAAATATATTCAGATATTTTAGTTTTTTGAATGCCTTCTGCGTTGCTGTACAGACTTGATTTAAATATGCTAAAAGAGAAAAAAAATGTTTTATTTAGTTTTTTTAATGATTAAATCGAAACCGTGAAGAATTGACTTAAATATTAATTTAAAATGAAATATTGTGCCTATTTTGTACCGGACACCTGGGGGCAGTATTGGACAAACAGCGCCACCTTCGTTAAATTCCGCTGAACTGACCTGAGTTATTTCTCATCGATGCTGACTGGAACGAAAGTTTTACTGTGTATAACAGGTTAATAGATATTAGACCGTTTGTCATCCATTATGTCCGAGCTAATGTAAGTAGCCATGAAATGAACTTGTATAAACCAATAGGCAGTCATGTAATATTTATATATTTTTCTGTTTGTGGTTGTATTGACTCAAATCGATTTTTACTAAAACGATTACTGACGCGGACATGGCATACAACAAGCGCTAGGCCTGTATTTGGTAACCGATAAGTAAAACTACATACCTGTATTACTGTGTGTTTTTTCTGCTCTTGAACATGTTTTTTCGCGTGGTTTCTGATAAGCCGCTTCCAGTGATTGCTAATGATTGCTTACAAATTTTAAATTACAATTTAAATACCCAAGTCAATTCAAAATGGCAACCGCCCTAAATCTTCCAACTGATGTTTTGCACAAATCAAAGTCGCTTGTGTCTAAGACCCAATCAATATGGGCATGCTAGAGACAAACTGCTTTTAACTTCACGTCATTTCAGATTTTTAACTGGTGTGTAGGGCAATAGTTTGACTGTTAATCAACTTTAGGGAAACGGAGAGCAAACCACTTCGCAGGTAGGCTACACGTTACACTGGTTAAACGTACTTAGACGGAGAGCGGACATCTTTTGTGTATCTTCCTGACCTTGACCAACCTGGCCTGTCTAACAGTAATAATCATTCTCTCCGCCATTCCAGTTGTAAATTCTCTAGTCTGTAATGCCATTGTTCTGGGGGTTAAAGGGGTAATTTACTGCTTGATCAGAATAAGACCGACTCCAGTTTTTTAATAATTTGATAGCAACATCCAGGATTATTTCCCCATGGTCGACCTTTCGGTGCGCGGCCGCCACACTGCGGGAAAGTCATTCTGTTTGTTCGGGGATCCAAGGGGGGGGGCGTGCAGAAAGGAGATGGATGGGGATGGGTGGCATGATCTTGAATAAAAACCTTGAAAAGATAAGCGTGAGCAATACATGTTTACTGTGACGGGACTTTAATAAAGAAAGCAGGGAGTGTGAAATAGCGCTGAGTTATTCTCCCGCACAGAGCGCCGCAGCCGACACGCGCCTCTCAGCCTCTCCGCCTCGCGGATCCGTCCCGCCCCCCAGCCCGTATAAGCGCCCGGCTCTAATAACAATCCCGCAGCCTAAATTGCTTGAACAGAAATGTTTGTTCTCCCCTAACAGGATTGTGAATTATTAATCGGATCTGAAGACGATTTTATAACCCAATTGTTGAGGCGGGATTCTCCTCGAACGGCAGTCCTGCGGACCTTTTACTGAGATGTATGTGTCCCCACATCTTTATGTCCAATCTAATGTGATTCGGATAGATTTCAAAAAGACATCATGAAAAGCGGGGAAGTGACCCTGCTGGGGTTCGGGAGGCACATACTGCGCGATCGCCCATGTCTCCATAGTTTGATTAGATTTTCTCGATTTCTGTTTTTACTCCGATGTGATCTATACAAATGCAATGTAGGTACACTCAGTAAATATGAATAAATGGCTAAATTAAATCATTTTCTCGGAGAATGTAGTTCAAGCAAGACATCATTTTAAATCCCAATTTGCTTGGAAGCGAAGCACTTGCCCAATCAAAATGACTGCGACTTTGTCTTGGCCTCACCGGTCTTGAATACATCATCCTCAAACCCAGCCCACGAGCGCGATGGAGCTCCTGGCGTCTCGGCACCTAGTACGGTGATAGTATTCCGGGCACTAAGGCTCTACTGAAGCACAAATACCTTGATAACCGTCCGTTTCTTCGGACGCTTTAACTTAATGCGTCCTGCAATATTTCTTGTTTATACAGCTGTATAAATTCAGTTTTTTTATCTGTCTGTATCTCACCCCATAGGCTATAAGCACAGGCCTAATTATAATATTCCTAACCAATTTTCTTAACAGCTGGATTAGATGTGTTTTAAAAACAGAGATCATTAGACAAAAGAAAATATTTGAACAAAAGACAATCTATAAATCGTCTCTTTTTATACTGGGATTTTTCGCGGTAATTCGCGCAGTAAATTCATGGATTAAATTTTGTTATTTGTCTCGATTAATCCTGTCTGTGAATTTTAACCATAATCATTAAATGATATTATTCGCTTTACTGATAATAACGAAAGCTCAAGTATCCAACTAGCCACTGGGAACCTGACCAAAAAACCGACCGGTACCGATATTTTAAAAAGCGGCCCTTGTAAATCTAACTAATGAATCTTTGCTCGGTTGTTTTTAAAGACTTTTACGCATTTTTGCAAATCTGTATTTGTTACACCCCAATGCTTTTTCGAGAATCTTATTTCAAGCAGGCCTATTTTGAAGCTCTAGGAAAAAAATTACAATTAACCGCACAAAACTAGAAAAGGCTGTTTAAAGGTCTTAATACTCTTCAAACAATGCTGGAAAGTTTATGTCACAACAAATTATGAATAAACAGTGAAGTGTAGCAAGTGAAGACAGCTGCAGTAGCCTATGCCATGTGTTATACTATAAAGTATAGCCTAGTTATAGTCTGTCATGAATTCTTACCTGAATATCAATGCAGACGTTTCCAAACTTTAGTGTCTTGGCGGTATGTAAAATTGTGCTTGAAACTGCTTACGATTATCACGATAATATAGGCTACTACTAATAATGCACATTAAGTGGTTTCTTAGCCTTGTCACCGAACCCTGTATCTCAAAACCATGTTTTAATTAACAGTTTATAGGCCTGCAGCGAAAGTGGCTGATATTTCAAAAGTCTCTGTTAATCTGGAACCCTTTGGATCAAAGCTGTGTCCTAAAATCCGAAGGATCGTACATTTCCGCAATAGAAGATATCTTGCACTAATGAGGGGTGAGGGCTATGGGCCAGTACGGATCACTTCGGCCCCCGAATTAAATTAATGCAATTTATAACAACCATGCAGAAGCCGGTACGGACTTCTACAATATAGTGGGTGTGTGGGGGGTGGGAGGGAACTTCATTTACAACGCTAGCTCATTTGCATGCACTAATGAAATAATATATTGATTGGTTCTTTAATTTCATTTAAAATTTTTGTTTAATTATTTACTTATTTATTTGATTGAGTTACACTGGAGTGCGATTCTCTTAGAGCGGAGGGCCAATTGATTTTTGGAGAGATTCAAGACCATTCACTTTTCGAAATAATTATGTTTTTATTAAGTTATCGTCAGATGCCCCATTCGCCGCTTTAATACATCGTCATAACCCAGTCGTAGAAACGTAATTTCCATTTACATTGTCGTCAATATGGAGGTCAGAGAAATGTCAGGCCTTTGCAGATGTTAAAATGTTATTCTGTAGAACAGAAATGTTTTTACTGGACTCACAGTTAACATTGTATTTGTTTGGTTTTCTCTTGACAAATGTGAACTTTTTTTTGCAAAGTTTCTGGACAGCTCGGTTCTGAGCGGACTGTTTTCCTTTTTGGTATCGCTGGTGCATCAGTGATCCATAGAACTTCTTGGAGGTTCGGCCATCACGTAGCCCCTGGGTCCCCTTATGCGAGTCACCTCAGATACACTCATCCCACCTGGCCGAGATACGAATGAGGTCTTCAGTGTGCATCACATTTGCACTTCTCATAGAAATACGTTATCCTCAGTCCACAATTTTAAAACAGAAATAGCAGAAAGTAGGCATAGAAGTATGTGCAAAACATTTAAAAGTATGAATCGTTAATTTAATAGAAATTTTATTTTTTAAAATGTGTTCTGATATTCCAAATAATATTTAACCAAAGCAATGGAAGACAAATTATAATTAGGCATTTACCGTAATTTTAATAATCGTTGATGTCTTAAATGTCTTACCAACATGGACATTAATGTGTACTACACATAAGCATACACTAATGATGTTAAGGGATTTTGGGGGATGCTTTACTTTCATTGTGATTTATAACGGCTGTTCTCTTTCAATGTACAATTTTATTAAAATATAGGCCTAATTGTACATTGATCAATACTGAAATGTTTCCCTCGCATAATTTTATCAGATACAACGATCTCGATAACTCCCCAAGCGTTTGTTGTAGGCCTATAGATAAAACGCCAACAGTTTACGTTTACTAGACACCTTCTTCTATTAAATATTAAGAAGTAAGTTTTTCCCCCAAAAATCATTTTCGCAGTAGACTAATTTAGGGCATTCAATTAGGAACATTAAATCGGATAGTTTTTTTTTTCGGATATAATTAGGTTGGGTTTACTGGTATATATAACCACGGTAACATTTAGGCTACGCCGTTTGGGTGACCTAAAAGGAAAAAAAAATCCATAAAGTTAGTACAACAGCTGGAGAGTCAGCCTAAAAAGAGACAATCTGTGTCATCTTCACTAATGCAACCATGACGAAAAATCTCCGATCGTTCACAGGTGTGAAGGACAGTTTTATGTAGCACACAATTCTTCGGCACTGGAACTGCAAGACACACAATATCATGTTTTCATTTAGAAGCATTTGAAGTAGGCCCGATTTCAATTTATTTAATTACACAAATTTAGAGGAAACACGGATACAAGAATTTGTAGATTTGAAGATATTCTGTATCGTATAATTTTATCATCAATGTAAAGTATTTTTTTCTTTGGGTTATCAAAGACAAATGTCTGGCTTCCAACTTTCGTTTGGTCCATGTTGTTCCCGGTTAACATCTTTTCAGTCCCTTCGCTTATCAAGAACACGCACGCTTTTCACTTCGTTGGGAGATTTTAATATAAAAGAAAATAATACTACGGATGGTGAGACACAGACGATAACAAAGCAGAGAAAAACATTTAAAGAGCCGCTGAGTGGAGGATGATCTCCTGTATGAAATGGATTCCATCAAAATCTCCGTGTAAGTTCATCAAACGAATGATAAAATAAATGTCCCGCTCCATTAATATAAAATTATCTTAGCTTCATGATTAATTGCATTAAACTTATGAAAGCGTGCTTTCGTACAAATCAAACGGGGGCAGATGATGGATGATGAAGAAGAAAGACGAATGAAGAAAGCATCCGAACTAAATTGAAAGTGTACTCATCCGTTCTCACTTCACAACTAATGATAAATTGAGCATGTCACATTGAACAATACATGTCGGGATTTAAACATAATCTCAGCCTCTAGGCTGTAATGCGCGACGGCAGGTAGCTCACCCTAACGGAGCTGTTAACAGCTCTCAGATGCATTTTCCACTGACTTCAACGTCGTTTCATCTTCACAAAAATAATTGAACGACCGTACAACACCAGACCCCCGCGTATTTCTAAATGTCGTTGTGTAAACATACATTTTGCCTTTTATTCAATACTGGATTAGGACTTCATTCAAGACTCATATTTAATAAACGCACAACAAATCCGATTATATAGCGAAAATTAAAGAACAGGTTTTTTTTCAGCAAACAAACCGACCCTATACAGCTCCATTAGGGCCAGTGCTTACAGTGGTCTGCGCTCGGAGGTCTAGGTCCTTCGTTTGATTACGTTTCAAACCCTCTCTGTAATACAACGCAGGGGACGCCAAAGCTTCAGCCAACACCTCACTTGTAAGATTTCATTTGTAGGTTGACACACAGATCAGTGTGAAGCCCCCTCAGAAAATGGCCGTTGTCGAAGGCAGTCTGACCTCCAGGGCTGCTGGCTAGGACACGAGGACTCCATTAGGCCATACCGCTGTGAGAGCGGAGCTGGGGACCGCCCTGGGTGGAAGACTTTAAGTTAAACGCCATCTCCCCCCTTAACCTCAGTGTGTTCACCTCCACCCTTCATTGAGGTCCACAGTCTCCACCTTCACCCTCCTCTTACCTATCGCATCCACCTCCACTATTCATTACTCTACACTGTCTACCTCCACCTTCATTACGATAGTGTCCATCTTCACCCCTCCACCTAGTGTCCACCTACATCCATCATTGAGCTACAGTACAGTGCTCACCTCCACCCTCCCCTTAGCTACAGGGTTCATCCTCACCCCTCTTAGCTACAGTGTCCACTTCCAACCTTCACTGCGCTACAGTGTCCACCTTCACCTCCCTTAGCTACAGTGTCCACCTTCACCCCCCTTAGCTACAGTGCTCACCTCCACCCTCCCCTGAGCTACAGGGTTCATCCTCACCCCTCTTAGCTACAGTGTCCACTTCCAACCTTCACTGCGCTACAGTGTCCACCTTCACCCCCCTTAGCTACAGTGTCCACCTTCACCCCCCTTAGCTACAGTGCTCACCTCCACCCTCCCCTGAGCTACAGGGTTCATCCTCACCCCCCTTAGCTACAGTTTCCACCTTCACCGCCCTTAGCTACAGTGTCCACCTTCACCGCCCTTAGCTACAGTGTCCACCTTCACCCCCCTTAGCTACAGTGTCCACCTTCACCTCCCTTAGCTACAGTGTCCACCTTCACCCCCCTTAGCTACAGTGCTCACCTCCACCCTCCCCTGAGCTACAGGGTTCATTCTCACCCCTCTTAGCTACAGTGTCCACTTCCAACCTTCACTGCGCTACAGTTTCCACCTTCACCCCCCTTAGCTACAGTGTCCACCTTCACCCCCCTTAGCTACAGTGTCCACCTTCACCCCCCTTAGCTACAGTGTCCACCTTCACCCCCCTTAGCTACAGTTTCCACCTTCACCCCCCTTAGCTACAGTGTCCACCTTCACCCCCCTTAGCTACAGTGTCCACCTTCACCCCCCTTAGCTACAGTGTCCACCTTCACCCCCCTTAGCTACAGTTTCCACCTTCACCCCCCTTAGCTACAGTGTCCACCTTCACCCCCCTTAGCTACAGTGTCCACCTTCACCCCCCTTAGCTACAGTTTCCACCTTCACCGCCCTTAGCTACAGTGTCCACCTTCACCCCCCTTAGCTACAGTGTCCACCTTCACCCCCCTTAGCTACAGTGTCCACGTTCACCGCCCTTAGCTACAGTGTCCACCTTCACCCCCCTTAGCTACAGTTTCCACCTTCACCGCCCTTAGCTACAGTGTCCACCTTCACCCCCCTTAGCTACAGTGTCCACCTTCACCCCCCTTAGCTACAGTTTCCACCTTCACCGCCCTTAGCTACAGTGTCCACCTTCACCGCCCTTAGCTACAGTGTCCACCTTCACCCCCCTTAGCTACAGTGTCCACCTTCACCCCCCTTAGCTACAGTGTCCACCTTCACCCCCCTTAGCTACAGTTTCCACCTTCACCGCCCTTAGCTACAGTGTCCACCTTCACCCCCCTTAGCTACAGTTTCCACCTTCACCGCCCTTAGCTACAGTGTCCACCTTCACCCCCCTTAGCTACAGTGTCCACCTTCACCCCCCTTAGCTACAGTGTCCACCTTCACCCCCCTTAGCTACAGTTTCCACCTTCACCGCCCTTAGCTACAGTGTCCACCTTCACCCCCCTTAGCTACAGTGTCCACCTTCACCCCCCTTAGCTACAGTGTCCACCTTCACCCCCCTTAGCTACAGTTTCCACCTTCACCCCCCTTAGCTACAGTGTCCACCTTCACCCCCCTTAGCTACAGTTTCCACCTTCACCCCCCTTAGCTACAGTTTCCACCTTCACCGCCCTTAGCTACAGTGTCCACCTTCACCGCCCTTAGCTACAGTGTCCACCTTCACCGCCCTTAGCTACAGTGTCCACCTTCACCCCCCTTAGCTACAGTTTCCACCTTCACCCCCCTTAGCTACAGTGTCCACCTTCACCCCCCTTAGCTACAGTGTCCACCTTCACCCCCCTTAGCTACAGTTTCCACCTTCACCCCCCTTAGCTACAGTGTCCACCTTCACCCCCCTTAGCTACAGTTTCCACCTTCACCCCCCTTAGCTACAGTGTCCACCTTCACCGCCCTTAGCTACAGTGTCCACCTTCACCCCCCTTAGCTACAGTTTCCACCTTCACCGCCCTTAGCTACAGTGTCCACCTTCACCGCCCTTAGCTACAGTGTCCACCTTCACCGCCCTTAGCTACAGTGTCCACCTTCACCCCCCTTAGCTACAGTTTCCACCTTCACCCCCCTTAGCTACAGTTTCCACCTTCACCCCCCTTAGCTACAGTGTCCACCTTCACCCCCCTTAGCTACAGTGTCCACCTTCACCCCCCTTAGCTACAGTGTCCACCTTCACCCCCCTTAGCTACAGTGTCCACCTTCACCCCCCTTAGCTACAGTGTCCACCTTCAACCCCCTTAGCTACAGTGTCCACCTTCACCCCCCTTAGCTACAGTGTCCACCTTCAACCCCCTTAGCTACAGTGTCCACCTTCAACCCCCTTAGCTACAGTGTCCACTTCCAACCTTCACTGCGCTACAGTGTCCACCTTCACCCCCCTTAGCTACAGTGTCCACCTTCACCCCCCTTAGCTACAGTGTCCACCTTCAACCCCCTTAGCTACAGTGTCCACCTTCAACCCCCTTAGCTACAGTGTCCACTTCCAACCTTCACTGCGCTACAGTGTCCACCTTCACCCCCCTTAGCTACAGTGTCCACCTTCACCCCCCTTAGCTACAGTGTCCACCTTCAACCCCCTTAGCTACAGTGTCCACCTTCAACCCCCTTAGCTACAGTGTCCACTTCCAACCTTCACTGCGCTACAGTGTCCACCTTCACCCCCCTTAGCTACAGTTTCCACCTTCACCGCCCTTAGCTACAGTGTCCACCTCCACCTCCACTCCTAGTACAGCATCTGCTCACACTTTTTGTTTACTATTAATAGACAGACCATAATTTAAGAATCAGCTTGGGATCTAAATGAATAGATGCACAAGCAGCTCCCCTTTAATTACATTCTGCTACCAGTGCCAAGTTAGCCAATCAAATTCCCATCTATACAGCTGCATGCTTACTGAAGCAGTTCTGCCCGTGTCCCACCTGGGACTCAAACCTACAACCTTCTGATCTCAACCCTTTGCCCTCTGTGCACTTTCATTTTAAGCTATAGTTTGCTAAGCACTCCCCTTCTGAATACCACAGCTGTATGTGCGTAGCCTGGCTTACAGAAAGCAATATTTGTTTTGCTGTTTATGTATGATATTGCCACTCCTCCTGATTAGGAAGCATCTGTATGTTCCTCACATGTGCAAAAGTGTTGCTGTTTCACCTCTTGGGTTCAGCGTTTCATACATTTGGGTTACATTTTCCGGTTCCTGTTTGTGTACAATTATGCAAAAAGACCCAGACAAACACACAAGTGCCAAGACAAAGTCTTGCCCATAAGACAAAACAAATCACAGTTGCATTCAAAGGGAAAAGGGCATATTGTTTGTTTATTTCATTCCAAACAAACTAATTGACAGGCAGCCAAAGTTATAGCTGATCAAACTCCTGTTAAAGCCACATCTGGCCGGACTCCAGGCGAGGTCTATATTGTAAATAATACTGCCATCTGCATGCCTGTGACAGTCGGGAGATGAAAAGTCACAGAGAAGTAATTAATGCAGAGGGAGTAACGGGGGGGGGGGGAGGGCGAGCAAGGCAGGGTCTCAAACGTATTGTGTCATGGGTGCCGGAGCGGGGACTACCTGTCAGGACAGACGCACACCTGTAGAAGGCGAAAGATGCTATTCTAAGGAAGTCTAGGGGCAGAAATATTGCTTGGTGCAGTAGAGGAGATCGGGATATGAGTGCCTGAACATCCTCGGCGTGATAAACGACACAAAATGACCAGTGGTGCTTAAATCACGCTGATGTTATTCGGAGCCCATATTCAGTCCAGCTAAAGCCTTTTATAAATCAGATAAAACATCCAGACAGAGAGTCCCGCCACAGTACAGTGCTCCGATTCCTTGACTCGTCAGTGAGGACAGTAACCTAGGAAATTCATTGCTGTTATTCACATCATTCATCACGTCTGTGTCCCCCCCCACACACCTCGCTGGCACGTGAGCCATTCCTCAATGCGACTGTAACGATATTCCAGCAGCCAGCGCTGTCTAATCCTAACCCCACCTAATCCCAATGCAAATCCTAATCTTCAACACTTCTCTGGAAAAATATACCTTTCAAAAAAAGGCACCGGCAAGGTAAACTGGGATGTGGGGTAAGCTGCCTCGGCAGCTCTGTGATCCGGTAAAGACCGCGCTTCCATTGCAAAACAAATAAAAATAAATATAGTGAGCAGGAGAGCAAAGAGGGTTAAATGAATAAAGATCCGGCGGCAGCTGAAAGCGGCGAAGCGGCGTGCTCTACGCGCTCGCATTAAAATGAATACTTTTTTAATTTCTGCGTCTGGGGCGGCGCTGGGAGCCTGATGGATGGGGCTTTAATGCCGAGCGCTGTTATTCTTACTGAACAGGGAAAACTATAAATTTTTACTTCATTGGCACCGATCGCGCCCTATGCATAAAAGTGCGCGGCGCGCCTGGCTCATGAATAATCACCCCCCCTCCTCCCCACAGCAGATGTTACTCCGCGGAAACCAATTCTTGGGATAAGATTTGCGGAAGATTAATTGTCTACAGCTGTTTCATGGCCCTGTGCAATCTTAATACATTTGTGATACGTTTAAAAGCCCGCTGGAGGTAGAGGCTGCTCCCTGGTGAGTCCGACCGCAGAAAAGGGGCTTTATTCCTACATCTGGATTCATATCTGCTGTCACATTCATTACGCCCTTTATGCAATCCGACCGGCGCCGTGCGGGGTGTTATTGTGCGGGTGCAACACCGTCCTGCCCCCCTCCCATCTTTATCCTTTCTTCCCTTTTCCCCGCTTCCACTTTTTTTTTTTTTTCTCTTTTTTTTTTGATGGGGCAAATTATTTAAATTTTTGCAGATGAGTCGCTTCCATTTTCCTCCCCTCGGGGTGGAAATTGAAAGTGACCCGCGCTGACCCCGCTCTATTAATGGCGGCAAATTGCCACGAGTGGCCGACGGGGAAGCGAGCAAAGGCTCGATAATGAGGGGGACGCGACCCCGCTGCCGCACGCCACCCGCACTCGTTAAGAACAATTGGGGAGCTGCGACCGACACGCGGGGACCGCTTACATGTCAGGGGAGGGTGGCGAACAGGGGGGGGGCTGTTACGCTCCGTACAACATCCACCAGACCGGGAACCAAATACCACACTGCCAGTGGAGTTGGGAGGGGAGATTCTGGGAGGGTGATTTGAACAAATCCTGCAAGGCACCATCAGAGCAGTGAAACCTGTATACAGTGCAGTGCATTGGTGCATTTAGTTAGTTAGTTATAGTTTTACCCAGTTAACTTGCATTTTTTATCCGCACCCATATACACACAGCTGAATATGTGAAAATTGCACAGGATGTGTGATCTAAAATGAGTGTGATCAATAGGGGTGTGGCCTCTTTACGAGAGACTCCGAAAATCAGCAAAAGCATGGAACAAAATCCATACCCTCCCATGCACTGACAGGAGGTCTTTCCTCTATCGTTCCCCCTGCGGCCCCCAGCTGACCAGGATCCAGTCCAACCGCGGTCAGCTGGGACGTACTACTGGGTTTAAGGGCTTCCATTGTGGGTGTCTGGCTCACTGGCTGTTCCGCCGTTCCAAATGTACTACAGCGACTGCAAGCACTAATTAGCAGCCCTGGGGTCTGGTTTTTGTAACAAAGAACCTTGTTTGAGGTTCTGGTTTGGAAAAACCTAAGAACAGACAGATGAGATTCACCCTGCGTAAACAGAGATGCCCCTTCTCTTTATGCTGGGAGTGCCATCCTTAAACAGAGCTCTTCTTTATTAGAGTTAGTTAAAAACAACTTTTTTGGTTGTGTTGGTTACCATGAAATAAGAAGGAAGATGGTCCCTAGCCACTCTGATGATCCCTAGCCTTGTCACCACGGTCCCCATCACCACTGTTCCTGCCACTACGGCACACGTGCATCGCCGGTACCTGACGGGAAAGCAATAAATAACGGCGCCTAACCTTTACATCCGCCTCCCACATCGAACACGACTTCATATGCTGTAATAAAACAAAACCCCTAGTTAATAAATTTGCATGATTTATAAGGGGAATCAGAAATTAATTAAATGTTATAAATATGCAACAACATGAAAGCGATGTAGCTGCACAATGCACATTTATTCTAATGCAACGATGGGACTTAATTAGTAATTGGTTCTTTTCTTTCTCTGTGCTCATTAACCATAAATAATTAACTTAATGATCTTAAAATGATGCCTCTTTCTTATTTTTTAATTTTCCTCCAATTCATTAGTACCGTCTGAATAAATAAAAGGCGGCCATATGTGTGGGATGGCGTTCCCGGTGGGGTCATTGCTGTGGGCGTGGCCTGGGCGTGGGGCGGGTGAATGGCAGCTATACTGCAGGCAGGTGCCCTCTTTAAGGTAGGATCGGAATTGAGAGATGTGTGCATCAGCACAAGCGGGGCAGCCCTGCGTCTCTGCACCTTGCTTTGTGACCAGCTGGCCCCCTGTCTGCGCAGTTATTCCTAAATGAGCCAGCTGGGCGTCATCAATCTGTAGTGAGTAAGGCGGAGGCGGGAGGAAAACGGCAATGAATGGAGAAGAACCAGCATCACGCAAGAAATGAGCTGGATCACGATCTTCTCAGGAAACCCGACCGTGTTCATCGGCACTGACCTGTTTGGCAGCGGTAGAGCACGAAGGCGTTTGCGGGGCCAGCATTAAGCTGAATAATGCACGAGATAAGTGAGCACTAATGACACCTAAACATCAGACCTTTCCTGTCATACTCGGGCTGTCATGAGCCGCAAGAGCGCCTGCAAATTCTCCTTCAATGGCACTACAACGATGCACTTCAGATAAACCGTCATTTCATATCCCCCCGCCCCGAAATGTTTAATAACCACATGCAATAATTCAGAAACGATTCCTTTATTAATATCCTGAATAATGACAAAGGAGTTAGCATTAACGCTAAGTCCAGCGCGGACGCAGAACCGTGACATTATCCGTGCCGCCATTCGTCATATTTAAATACCAAATGATAACATTTTATTTCAATTCAGCCAAAGTGATCAATTTTCTTTCAGGTTTTAATGCTGACTAATCAAACTAATTTTTGCTAAGCTTTAATCAAATTCCTGGAAGCTTCTCCATCAATCTTCCAAAAAAACAGCTACAATAGATCATTGGGGAGTTCGTCCCTCTACAGCTTTTCATCTCGTTTCTCCACGGTGTAAAAAAACGCGCTCATTTATGAGGTGGAAAAATTTAATTACTGATTGATTTCTTCATTAACTCTAATTGCAGCCATTTCTAAATGACCTTTCATTTGCGCAATTGGCTTGAAACAAAACCTCAAAATTTATGGAGAGCCTCTCGTGTGCCTATCCGTGTCAGACATGGTATAGTGTTAGAAATGCCATTGTGTTCCAAACGGATTCGTCGGGGTTCCAGGTCTGTGGAAAGTCATAGCTCACGCAGATGGTAGCTTTCTCTAGCGTTTCCAAATAAAGTCAACTGCAAAAAATATTCCGCAGTAGAGTCGGCGTAAAACTGATGCGTGGTGAAGTTCGATTTGATTCAGACGACGTCATTGCGACGGGGAGGCCGCTAGCCAGGTGGGCTTGCCGACCACGGCACTGATCGATACCTTGGGCAGGATGTGAGTATGATGTCTGGGCAAGGGCTGGCAGAAGGAGCGACCCTTTTGGTAGTCCATAAGTTCCCTTGGGAATGTGATGCTTTACTTTGACTAAATGATCACACACACATCATTAATTGAGGGGCTGTTATTGTTAGCCTTGAGGTAAAGCCAGCCTTGGGGCAATTATAGACAGGCAGAGAGAAAGGGGCAGATGAGATAAGGGAAGCTCATCGCTGGGTGGGGGTGGGGGGTCTGGAACACTTGTTGATATGGTGGGAAAGATAAATCACTGGGTCCACAAAAGGGGTGTGCTTGGAAAGGGAGGCTGGATCCAAAGCAGAACAGACCCCCCCCGTAACGCAAAATACTGTGCCATTGGAGTTTTGTCACCCTGGTTTTGATTGATAGCCTGGGCCGGGAGATGTTACAGGTGCCGTAAATGGAGCACCCAGCTAAACACACAAATTATTAAAAAAGGCGGGGCGGCCCGTGGGGGCCAGCCCGTCGCGGGGGAGAGCGGCCCACCTTTATTTCCAGTGATCTCATTTCCAGGTGCAATTTGTAGTCTATTGACATGAGGCAGCGTCTTCTCACATCTGCGGAAATTGTCCCACGACGCAGATGAGATGCTGTCGGTGACACCGGATCGGGGGCTGCGGGAGACTCGCCGGGCCGGACAGGGACGCCACGCGTCGCTCACCCAGACGGGGCCAGCGGTCATTTCCGCCCATCTCTTGCCGAGGGTGCCCGCGAGTCGGACACCCTCCCAGCCATGCTGACGGCAGCCCCCCGCTCCATTGTCGCTTCCCATTACCCCCCCGGCCAGCATTCTGCCAGCAGAAGATCCTGACTGTCACTCAAGTCTATCAATGTCAGGTGTTTAGCGGCCTGCCCGCGCGCTCGGATTAAACGGCCCAAGTCATTAAACGGCGCCCGCTATTGACCTTTTAAAATACAACTTTAACAGCTTTTCCCTCAGCCACCCGCCCGCGTCTCAGACCCCCCCTCCCCCCAGCTGCTGTTTGAATGGGAATCAGACGGCTTACCTCTGTCAGCCCTTTCCCATAATTCCAGGCTTTCCGTCACTTTGAGAGGGGAGGTTAAATGACACCACAAGCAGGGGCAGGGTCACAGTGATGTGACTCATGTCGCAGCCACGAACCAGAATTGACCAGATTGGGATGTGATCATGACAGATCAGGTAGAAAGAACACAGGAGAGAGTGAAAATATGCTAAGATAATAAACAAGCGCCTCTTCGAGATTTAGGTCATCGAGGCAGGATGTGCAATAATACACACACTAGATGCACAATAGCTGTGCGTTTTGCAGTTTGGTGACCAGGTTCTGGTTTTTCTCCCAAAACCATGGAAGCACGATATTATTCACATTTCATAGACTGGTCTGTACACACACAGTACGGCACAGGCCAGGGCCAGACTGGTAACTGGGGCAGCTGTCCCAGGGCCCAGGCCCCCCTGGTGACATCGGGGCCCCTCCTCTGACTGTAAATCTCACATATATAGTGATGTAGTCAGGACCACCTAAACCGAGATCAAGTCATTCTCAAGACCAGAGTGTACCGAGACCAAGACAAGACCTAGACCAATGCAGGGTGAGACCAGTGAAGATCAGAAACAAACTACATTACACAATACACGATAAAATGTGGAGCATAAGCAGCATCTTGGGGCTAGGCAGTATGGCCTAAAGTAAAATTTGTGGGCGTTTCCCCTTAAAATTTCAATACAAATGTTTCTGTATAAAAGTAACATTTTTTCAAATAAGACACACCTTATTGGTTGCATTTGAACTTGGAAGAAGAATGTTTTGTACCCCACAGTACTGTGTTAACAAACAGATGAATATTAAGCCATTGTGATAAATATTGAGGTGGTTTGATGAGTGGTCTTGACTGGTCTATGTCCTCTATGTCCAAGACCAAGACAATATTGAGTCAAAATAAAGTCAATTCCAATTGCCCACAAAAAGAGTGGTCTCAAGAGTACTACAACACTATGCATATATGCAAAATATTGGGGAGAATTAAGGCACTGATGTCATGCATCTTGCAAAGATTTTTGACATGCTACTTTTATATCTCTCATCTTTATGTATACAGTCTCATTATGGTGGAAGTCATCACACAAAAAATATTTGGTACAATATGTAAAACAATTTTGAAATGTAATAGTTTGTAATGTTTTGCAGTGAAAACTATGTTGTTGAGGCATGTATTTAATGAAAAAAATCATGTTTGTGGAATTTGCTAACTACTGCAATGCATGATGGGTGCAATGCATGGAGGCTACTTATTTCATCATCTGCACCTGCTGCAATTGGCATAGGTAGGCCCTAGGTATGAATTTGGAAAGGGGGGGACTGTAGTCCATTTTTGCCCCAGGGCCCAGTGTACGTTTGATTCACCACTGGCACAGGCATAACCTGTGCAAACACAGTACAGCCCAGGCCTCACATGTATGAACACAGTACAACAGCGGTGTCACCTTTACACTCATGGTACAACCCAGGCATCATCTGTACCAACACAGTACAGCACAGGTGTGCTTTGTACACACACAGTACAGTACAGGTATCACCTGCGCACGCACACACAGAATGGCACAGGCGTCACATGTATGAACACAATACGACACAGGCATCACCCGTACAAACACTGTATGGCATAGGCATCACCTGTACAAACACAGTACAACACAGGCATCGCCTGTACAAACACAGTATGGCATAGGCATCACCTGTACAAACACAGTACGGCACAGGGGTCACCTGTACACACAGAACAGCACAGGTGTGCTTTGTACACACACAGTATGGCACAGCCATCACATATATAAATGCAGTCCGGCACAGGTGTCAACTATACACACACAGTTCGGTACCTGTACACACCCAGTACAGTACCTGTACACATCCAGTATGGTACCTGTACACACCCAGTACAGTACCTGTACACATCCACTATGGTACCTGTACACATCCAGTACAGTACCTGTACACACCCAGTACAGTACCTGTACACATCCAGTACGGTACCTGTACACATCCAGTATGGTACCTGTAGACCCCGAAACAGCTGGGAAGGTTACCAGCCACTGAGCAGCCCATCAGGTGCCAGAGTGCATCCTAACGTATCATATCAAGCACTGAGTAAATGTGGCCTCTTGCCCCTAAAGTTGGGATGAGGTCAGGCAGGGAGCCCCCCCAAGAAGGGGGCGCTATGGTGGGGGCTCTCTGCCTGTCCCCAGTCACTCAGCAGCTCATCTGCCGTCAGCTTTTTCCAATTTCAGAACCGGGAAGCTCTTTGTGAGAGCGGCTGCAGTAATTGAATTTGCCGCAGAAATAGCAGCCTGGAAAATTTCATTTTCTCCTGCAGCTTGTGTGTGTGTGTGTGTGTGTGTGTGTGCGTGCGTGTCTGTGTGTGTGTGTGTGTGTGTGTGTGCGTGCATGTGTGCGTGTGTGTCCCCACTCTCTCTTTCATCCATTCTTTTTTCTCTTCCTCGTTGCACTTCTCCCACCCCTCCTCAGTCCCTCCGCATGAGGCTCTTCTGCACTCTCCTCCAAATCCTCGTCCCCTGATAATCTCCGTGAGCGTGAAGGCTTGTCGGCGTGCCCCCCCCCTCCACACAAACGCCTTCCACAAATAATGGTTTTCACAACGAGCATTAGCAGGCTTGATTACACGAAATGGCCCCCTTTTAATTTACAGCGGTATCCTATTGATCACGAGAGAGCAGATTAAAGCGTTCAATGAAGCCCATGATGAGGTATTAACCAGCTGAACCCCCGGGGGCGGCGGGTCCCTGGCCGGGGGGCAGGCTGGACCCCCAGCATGTGTACAGTTATTGCCCTGTAATGAAGTGCCTCTATGCGGAGACATGGAGCTCAGGCAGGAAGAATAGATTGGAAATGATGAGCTCTTCAAAGTCATTTCTTGCTCTTTCATTCCGACTCATGCCCCGGCCCCTTCCCCGGGGCCCCCCACCCTGGCCGCTCTGCCCAGGATGCTCCCTGGTCCAAACACTGGGATTTACTTAGTTTGGACCAATGCAATTTTTATGACCTTATTGCTTTTTTACCATGGTAATAGTTTTGAATCAATTTATCAATCTGCAGGCCCCATCAGCCCCCCATGCCCCCGGAGATCAAGTCCAGGTCATTCCATCAATTCACTGAGGTGTACTGAGATGGAAAGGAGGAAGATAAAGCCCCCCTCCCCGCCCGATGTGTCAGGCTTAGTAAACAGCCTTTTTACCAGTGTAAGCCCTCCTCCCACTAGGCTCTCTTTAAAAGCAGCTGACAGACAGTGAGGGTAGCCAATGGTGTGGCTGGGGCGGGAGAGGCAGGCACAAGCCCCTCCTCCAGGGTGTTCATTACCGCCAGCTGGCCCAGAGAGCAGGCATTAACGTTGTAAATGAGGACAAGGCGCGCTCTAAACTGGGACATTCACATAGTGAAGGATCGGAGGTTGGGGATCGCAGACGTCCCCAAGCCTAAGAACCCCTCCCAGCACTGAGAATAAACGGTGGAGTGCCGCTGTAGGCTCCGTCCCACCAGCTCTGGGGGCCACCGCTTGGCTGTCCGTCCCAGGAAGGTCAGTCAGAACATCCCTGTGCTACCTGTAGTGCCCCCCACACCCCGCCCCCCAAAGTAAGTCTTTTCCTGCTTGTTTGTCTTTTTCATGTTTTGAGCGTATGTTTCACTCCCCACACCCCCCATCCTAAAAGGAGGATTTACCAAAGCTGAGGCCTGTTTGTTTTTTCACAATGTGCTTCAATCCCAGAGCCGACATTACCTCCGTGTGTGTGTGTGTGTGTGTGTGTGTATGTATGTGAGATCCATATATACCTTAACTTGTGTGGACCAAATCTCCCCACAATGTGATGAATACCCATTTTTCACCTTATGGGGACCAGTTTCCTCAATTTTCTAAAAATCTGTACCCTCAGTCAAAAACTAAAAATGCAAAAAATCTTGTATTTTGTTGGTTACTTTTTGGTTATGGTTGCCATCGTTAGCATTAGCATTTTTCCCATAGAAATGAATGAGCAGTCCCCACAAAGATATGTCCCCCACAATGTAATACAAACCTGCTTTTTTGACATTGTGGGGACCATTTTTCGGGTCCCCAGAAAGATCTGTTAATGCGATCGAAAACCTAAGAACGCCAGAAGTCTCGTTTTTTGTTTGGTTACTTATGATTAAGGTTAGGGCTGGGTGGGGGTTAAGGTCGTCATAGTCAAGATTAGGGTTATGCCCATAGAAATTAATGGAAAGTGTGTGTGTGTGTGTGGCCTCTGCCTTCCACCCTCTCAGACATGCCCCCACACACAGTTATGCCTCCGTCAGACCCTCAGACTGGGGGCGGTATTTCGCCCCCCTCCCCAGCCATGCTGGCCTTTCTCCGCCATTGTGCGATGGACCTATATGTCTTTGGGAGTCACAGCAAGCCGAGGCCTAATGAGGCTCTTTAGGGCCGCCTGAGCGCCTAATGAATAACACTGTGCGGTAAATAAACACATTGACATTGATCAGGCCATAGAGACTCGGGGGCTAATGTAATAATCAGTCCAGCGGGCCCTGGAAGCCTGCGCCCCACCCTCCCCAGAAACGCCATTCGTCTGGCGGGAGAGGTCCACAGTGATGCCCGTCTGCCCGTCCCTGCTGGTGGGATTTTAGGGCCTGTTTAGGTGTGTTCTTGTAGCATAACGCACTAAACATGTTTATCAGGAGGGTGCTTATCCATGTCGACACATCCCACTCAGAGACATGCTTCTGACACATCACTGGTCACAAATGACATTTCCAGGTTTTCTGTAAATAGTTCTTCAGCTTATTAGTAAACAGATTGCTGCAGCAAAGGACTCACTTTCTTTTAACTGATGGCACTAATTTCCTTGTTCCTGGACATTTGTGGTTTTATCTATTGCCAAATATATATTTTTTTTCCCCCAAGAGAGCCGGAGAACAGTAAGGAAGACAAATGACGCACGTTTCAGTGGAACTAAAGTCTGGATGAATAGCGAGCAGCGCGTCACGACGGCGGTGAATTATTGTGATGGCTCCTCCTTCTGGCGTTTTGGGGGAAGCGCAGCACACACGGGCGGGACCGGAGGACTGAGAGTGACAGCAATGGGAGGTGACAGCCGACAGCCACCTGTGAGGGGGGGTGGCGTCAGGAGGTCCCGTACGACACCCTCCCCCCCTGCTGTGTTTATTATTCAGGGGGTGTATAATCCCCCCAGGAGTCTTTAGTCCTGCTCGTCGGATGAAATTCAAAAGTACACCGAGGTCCATTTGCGTCGATGTAAAGCAGTAAACATCGGCTCAGTGTCCAGGAAGCACGACGTTAAAAACTCACGGTGATGTGCACGGATGTGCCGCTTTACGGCTTCCTTACTTTATGTCTCTGGGTGGGGCGAAGGGGGCTAATATGAAGACCAAAAGGAAGGTCAGGTTCCCAAAGAGCCCTGTGTGTAGACGTCTGTGATAAACAGATGATATCTGCCCCCCGCCTGCATGAATGTGTTAGATAAAACGTCCTTCACAGCCCAGGGTGATTCCCATTATGGTGGCTTGACACGACTCTCTAAAAGGTCATCAGAGTCTCAATCCACCTGTAAACAGACGGTGTCACCGTCACTCTGACGCATGCGGCTCATTTCTGCCATATTCTGCCCTTTGAATCATTAACTTTCATCGACACGGAGGATAGAGGGACCCTGAAAAAATGTGGGAAAAACTCTGCTTGTGATTCAAGGGTCACGCTGGAAGCCGTAACAGCTGGGCTCCTTTATCGTCTAATTTCCTTTCTGTCAGGAAATACACTGCTGCTCACTACTGGATGAGCAGTACAGAAGATGGATGGATGGATGGATCACGTAATGTCTGTGACAGCATCCCCACCCAGAATCCTCCAGCAGGTTTGAAGACACCTGCGTTTGTAACACGAGTACTAACTGAGCCCTGCTTTTTCATTGTACCCCCCTTAATGAACAGGGAGGGTGGGGCTTGTCTGCCAGTGACCCCCCCCCCCTGAAATTTGCATCCGTTGATTTCCTCCTGTTGTCATCTCGATGTGCTTACATGTCACCCTGACCCTGCAGAATTCATTTATTCTCTCCACCTCAGACGTTTTTTTTTTTCCTTACTGTGCGAGGTGGGGGTTGGGGAGCGGGAGGGGCCGGCCGTTTTAGCGGTTTAGCCTCAGGCATCAACACTGGCGGAGCTCCTCGCTGTCGTGGGATCCCAGAGAGATCCGCCAGGGACACCTGCCCGCTGCAGCCCTCCATGCGGCTCTCTTGATGCAGCGGAATGCGATCAGAGCTGAGGCGCATGATTGATTATTTGAGGACACTTTGGCCATGTTTAAACCACATCCTTTTAAGGCGTCTGGAGTGCTAGCCAGCCAATCGCATGGGCTTCCTCAAGGTCCCATCCGATGAGTATTTAAGGACATTTTTCACTAGACATTTCTCAGGCTGGCGTGATCCCTTCCTATCCGACGAGTGTTTCACTGTCAAACTCTCATCTCGTCTTACTTCACAGCAATTGACAAGCTACCTTCTTTTCCTCACGTTGTAGTCGCTTATGATACCTGTCCCCTGATCCCTGATAGGATGTTGTTTTCTAATTGACGTGCGTTTTGACCAATGGAAGAGCTGACATGGTGGTGGTGATGCGGCACAGTCACCTGAGCCCTGACCTCAGCCCATTCCGAGAAAGGCCTGGCCCCCGCAGCCCAGTCCAGTCTGTCGTTGTTAGTCTAATACCCCTATCTCTCTCTTTCTCCCCTTTGAGGTCAGGCTTAAAAATAGCATCAAGCAAACAGCTAATGGAATTAAGGGTACAATAATATAGGGATATCGTGGGACAATTCTATTAACGAGATATAAATCATGTTGAGTGTGAGGTAAGTGTTTTTTAATTGATTGATGGACCAGACAATCCATAGGTTTTGTGAAAGCTGCTGGTCCTTTTCTGTCCCCCCACCCCCCCACAGTTGAGGGGCCAAACCTGGGAGGCTGTGCCATGCCCGGATAAATTATTCAGCGGAGATAATCATTTTGTGCTGACATCACTAATGTGCAGAAGCGTTTAATCTCCCTGCCGCCGTGCTCGGCCGGAGCTCTGCGTCCAAATCGAAGCCCCCCCCAGCCCCCCCTCAGGTCCCATCAGCCTGCGGGTGAGTGAGACATTGCCCCCCCCCCCCCCCCGGGAGCTGGGCCCGATTCGCCACCACACCACATCTGGTCAAACCTGCAGGGTGATACTGGAGTAACAGGTCTAGGGCACAAATTATCTCCAAAGGGCAGATCGGCTTCGGGAGCAGAGTGTGCAAAGGGGCACCATGTGTTTGGACTTTCAGAGGGCTGCTGATAAAGGCTGAAACACATAGAAAGCATCTGCAGAAAGACCACGCATCACCACGGCTGAACACTGAAATCACTGCTGCTCTTATAAAGGCCGTTTGGCTGCAAGAGAACGAGTGTGATTCATGGATCCCAAATCCTAGGGGGCAGTGGTGAGTTACTGTGGACGGCTATGTTTAGATAGATTAGATAGATAGATAGATAGATAGATAGATAGATTGATTAGTCCTAGTTCCTGATTCCTGGTCTTAGAGGAATGTCTTATGAGGAGAGGTTAGCTGAGCTGAATCTGTTTAGCCTTGAGCAAAGGAGACTAAGGGGGGACATGATCCAGGTCTATAAGATTCTAACTGGTCTGGATGCTGTTCAGCCAAATGACTATTTCAATATTAGTTTATATACTAGAACTCATGGCCATAAGTGGAAATTAGCGGGAGAACATTTTTAAACAAATTTGAGGGAGCACTTCTTTACACAGCGTGTAGTTAGAGAATGGAATAGTCTTCCTGCTAGTGTAGCGGAAGCTAAAACCCTGGGTTCCTTTAAATCAGAGCTAGATTTTAACAACTCTGAGCTATTAGTTAAGTTCTCCTCAAACGAACTTGATGGGCCGAATGGCCTCCTCTCATTTGTAAATTTCTTATTTCTTATGTGAAATGCAGTATCTGTGTGTCTGTGAGTTCTGATACACTGAATTAATAGTGAAAACTGTCATTGTTGACACACAACAAAACATGGCTTCTGCATGTAACCCATTCAGTGCCCACGGGGCAGTGTGTGAGGTGGTACCTGCTGAGGGTCAGGGATTGAAACCAAAAAACCTTCCAATCACAAGCACACTTCCGGAACCATCAGGCCACCACTGCCTAATGGTGTAAGTATTGAATTTTCGGATGGCCCAGGGGTGAATTAACAGTAGGGTCATCTCTTCAGTCTTAACCTCCCTTCAAGAAAACAGACACTATCTAAAGCTGACCAATTATGACCGATTAAACATGACCCCCCCCCCCCCAACACACAAACTGAGTCAGGGAGGACTGTCCTCTCCCCACCAGGCGTCCTCTATCCTCCTCAGGCTGACCTGCCCCCCCCAGGGTGTCCTCACCCCCCTTCAGCCCATCCTGTCCCCCCCCCAGTCATCTTCTTCCCCCCTGGGCATCCTAACCACCCGCCCCCCTCAAGCCGTCCTCACCCCCTAAGGTTGTCCTGTTTCCCCCTCAGGCGGTCCCCCCCCACCCCGTCCATCCTCCCCCCCAGGGTGTCCTCATCTCCCCAAAGCTGTCCCCCCCATAGGCTATCATCTCTCACCCTCAGGCCGCCCCCCCCCTCAAGGACTGTCCTATCCCCCCACGCTGTCTTCTCTCACCCTCAGGCTGTCCTCCCCCCCAGGCTGTCCTATCTTTCCCCCCACAGGTTGTCTTCTCTGCCCCCCAGGCTGTCCCCCCCCCCACAGGCTGTCCCCTCCCTACCAGCCTGTCCTCTCCCAAACCCCCCATTCTGACACATCAGCGTTTTAAAGGAGAGACACCCGCTCCTCCATTCAGTATTCATGACCGGACACCACGTTCCTCTTGCTGTCCTCAGGGATGTAAACAATTTCTCCTGTTCCTGGATCAACAGATACCCTCCTGTTCCCCTCCTGCGACCCCCCCCCCCCCCATACCTTTCACCAGTGCTGATCATGGCCCTGATCCACTATACACATTATTTACAGCCCAGCCCCCCGCCCCCAGCCTCTCTCCGTTTTTCACCTCTCCTTTTCAGGGTTGGATCTGAAACGACAAGGCGGGGGGAAGACAGGAACACGACAGGAACAGCCCTCTGATAACCATCCACCGTGACAAATTATGAGCGTAACAAAATAAAATGACAAGCAGGCGGTGGAGCCAGGGGGGGGTGGGGGGGGGTTAACGAGACCTGATCAGGCGTGGCGTCCCTTATCGCCTCTTCATGTTTATTGCGGGGGGCCTCTGCCATTGGCCGGGCCTGACGTTGATGGACAGCCTCTATTAAGGTCCCTCCAGAGCAGCTGCCTGGAGCAGATACATTAAATAAAACAGTTATTGCTTTTCATTGGCTGCCTGTAAAATATGGCCGCTAAATAGGGGCGCCGTGGCGGGCTGTGGGGACACGGCTTTAATTTGAGAGACTGCGTGGCGCTGGCGGCCCAACTGACACGCCTTTTGTTTCACCACAATAACGACTGTGTACATCTCTGAAATTGATGGTCTGTCTCCACGCCGGCTTTGTGGTGCTCATACGTGTGCCGGGTTCCGTCACGCACGGAGCCCAGAGAGGATCCACCCCCCCTCCCTCCCTCTCGCTCGCTCTGGCCCCTTATCTGGAGATCCAGCCGAGTGGAGAGATTCTGAGCCTCCTCCCAAGTACAAGATAAGGTGCTTCTCACAAGAGATGAGGGCTGGGGGGGGGGGTGTCACGCCCATTTCAGCCAGGGTTCGACACGGTCCTTCTCTGGCCGTGTCCAATTGCAACCAAGAGGCTCATCTGATAATAAGGTATCAGCATTGGGGGGCCGGGCCCCGCGACACCCCCGGCCGGTTGCCCCGGTGACGGACGGGCCGGTGGCGCTTTAACGGTGAGGGTGTCACGTCTTCGTGTTGCGGCCTGCATATTAAATGCTTTATGGAAGCAATTAAGTGTGAGCTTAATGGGCAGGAGTTGGCAGAAAGAATTGTACAATTGAATTAGCGCTTATGAGGGCCACATTACAAGATGAAGTAAATGCAATTAGCGTGGACATTTTCGCTCTCCTCACCGTCAGCTCCGGCTGCCTGACATGACTTAATCACCTCTCGTCAGATACACTTTTCTCCTGATCTAATTTTGGTGCTGCTACAGTGCATGGGCTACGATTGAGCACAGTGTGGTGTCCCGGGGGCGGGATTGGGGGGGGGTGGGCGGAGCTCGCGGTCCATGACGCATCACCGCTGACTCATGACTGTCAGGTTCTGCACGCTGCCCAGCAGGCTGTCCGGATTCAGTAAGGGGGGGTGGTGGCCGTACGTGCTTCTGAAGCAGTTATTTGGAAGTTTTCAGGATCTCCAATCCTGTAAATAAGCCGGATGCATCAGAAGCTGGGATGACCCAATTGGTTTAAATCCATTACCCCAGTGCTTTGGTACAGATAACACAACTCAATGTAAAGTGTTTGAATATCGCAAAACAGCAGCAGAGTATAACCCAGTATAACCCAGTAACTCATCACGGTCCCTGCCCTGGCCAGCAGCCACTGAGACCTATTGTCACCCCTTGGGCTTCAGGTGCTCAAACGCAGAATGGACAGGTACCCATGGCAACAGTGTCACCACGGAGACAGGCTCAGTGCCCCGCGATGGCCAGAGAACTTCCTGCGCCCTCTCTGTCCCTCGTCTGTGAGAGCGCGCGGCGAGCCGCGGCGGTGATGGGGGGGAACGGAGCAGCCGTCCTTGGAGATTTAGTGGTCATTCAGCCCAACTTCAGCCATTAACCTGAGAGCGGCTGTCCGCTCACAGCCCCCGGCGGGCACCACCAGGACGTTTATAGCCCAGGATCGAGCTAATGGATCCCGCTTTGGTGTGTGAACTATTTCACTATCGATTCATGAGCAGAATCACGGCAGGACTAACTTAGCCCATAAGATTTAGTAGCTTTTAAGGTAGTAGAAATGAATATAATGCGTAAGAAAGAGCTTCTGTACATTATGTATATGGCACCTGCTACATTAAGCTACATTAAGGTTTCATCCGTCTTCATTACTGGAATTTTGCCCAAGGTTGAAATAGAGACTCTGCCCTCATTATGTCACCCGTCATCCTGGTGGAGAGAGAACACCTATTAATAGGATTGCTCAGCCGGCACTCACTGGAGTGAAGCTCTCCACTTAACAGGACCTTCCTGGAGCAGCATATAGCCTGGAGGGGGTCAGGAGGTAACAGACATTATCACACCTGGTTTAACTACTCCAGGTCTGCTGGTAGGGGACCCAGTCACTGCCTCCATCTTCGCTGCCCCTGGAGGTTTCAGATGGATGTTCTGCAGGACCTGACCCTTTCCAGTGCTTCAGTCATGAGGAACTCTTCCATGATGATTCTTTAACAGCAAAATGGGTGGAGGCCTCACCCAGCTCCAAGTCCTTGTATTTACATTGCCCTATGTAACAGGCCGGGCAGGTAGAACTTCCCCACTGGCTGGATCTGCAAGCCGGAGGCCATAATGAGCACCAGCAAGTCTTAATGAACAGCAGAAGGATCTGGGATCTTGCTTACACACCACTTGGTCAAAGTCCATTTCCGTGACACTGTTTTAGGTAACTTCGGTGGAGAGGTGGTCTATCTACTACAGACCCTGACCCCCAACTCCGTGTCCTGTTCTTCCAATGCAAATATACAAACCCTAACTGCCATCTGTCATACACCGACATGGCTCGAGAGAGGGGAACTTGTTAAAGACCTAAACGAATTTCCCCAGGAGAGGGATGTGGAGAGCGAGGGGGCAGCCATGTTGGTGCCGGCCTGGACTCGACACAGCTGCACACGTTGTAATACAAATAAACTCGGGACAGTAAGCATATGTCGATCCAGCAGACGGTCTAGGTGGGGTAGGGGGTGAGATAATATGCTCCCCAGCGGGGCATCAGCACCGGGCCAGCCAGCCCCACATTCTCTAACCCCAGAGTATCTGGGGAGGGGGGGCTGTCAGGCAGGATGGGGGAAATATTCACATTTGGGTTGCACTTATTCTGCATATGCAGACCTGCCCCCACAAATGACATGGTGCGGACCTGCTCCCCCAGGTAAGATGCCTACCCATCTCGTAAAATAGTCTCAAATGTAAAGCTCCCCTTTTCCGTCTACCCAGAAGTATGCAGTTGTGGTATTTCTGACGGGGAGACCCAGAGAAGTCTCCCACAAACCAGGAGAGGCGTCCCTCTGGCGGCCATGTGCTCGCTGATGAAATACTATTTCTCCATTTATTGTTTGGTGTCACATTAACAGTCTGCGGCTGGCTGAGCCGGCTGCCAGCGGCAGCCATTTTGCGCAGATGGGCTGGGCCGCTACACACATCCGCTGCCACATAAATCTGCTCCGGCTGCCAGGCCGGGCGGCAGGACAAAGCAAGACCACCGGTCTACAGTCCACGGTCCCGCAGCGTGCTCGCCTGCCCCCCATTCAGCACCGTGACGGATGGAGCCGCACCCCGCATTTCCGCTCTGGCATTGCTACCGCGCTTCAATAAGGGCAGTAAAGCTTTTATTTGTGAGCCGACCGCAATTGATGCCAGCTGCACCGGCCCGGTAATACCGACGAGGCACCGAATTCTGCTGAATGCTTGGCAGAGCGGGCACGCTGGACACCGGCGGGCACCGAGACGCCTCCGGGCGGTCCGCAACATCAGGCATGGCAGCTGAGTTCCTCTCGCTGGGTATCCTTCGTCAGGGGCGTTGCTAGAGATTTTGGGCCCCATGAAAGCATATCATATTAGGCCCCCCAGTCCAAACCAATCCAGTTATTTTCCTAATTTTTTAGGGCCCCTGTCACTCAGGGGCCCTTGGAATCGTCCTAGCTTTCCTCCCCCTTACGGCGCCCCTGTCCTTCGTTATCAAGACATCTTCATACTTTCTGCGAGGCTTAACTTTGTGTCAGAATCAGTCCCGTGTTGGCTTCTCGGTCAAATGTTTGCCTTTCCACCTCACTGATGTACGTAAATGGTTGATAGAGTCCTGGTGTTTTATATGGCTGACAGATGTAGCAAGAACTAGGGGGCTTACCGCACCTGCTAGAGCAAACAGGGGCCTACCCAAGCCTGGGCCTTTCCTGTTTTGTTTCCACTGGCACCTTGGGGCAGCCCAGCAGCCGTGGTGCCCTTGGCCCCTGTAAAAGCCGTCTGCGGTGGGTCTCAATATCCCAGGACCCCTGAAGCCACTTTGAAGGTTCGGCCAAGTTACCCCGTGTTTTCAGTCTGAAATCTGCAGATGGAGTTTATACTGTGTGACCCCACAAGGACCCGAGAGGCGAGAGAGCTGAGGAAGATTAGCGGGCCGCTGCCCCCAGAACACATTATGGAGGTCACACGTTCAACCGAACCATCAAACAGTTTAGAAATAGCTGAATAAACTCAGAAATACTCAGAATTACAAGGAAACATTCAGTAGTGCCAATCGAAAAACAGTGTAAAGAGAAGCAGACCTTGACTCCAAGCCACGGCATCCAGAAACCAGCGTTCCCAAACCCAACAGCTGCTTGGTATCCAGAGTCACGGAGGCCAATCTAGGCCCCACGATGGTCCCTCTTTCAGGCAGACAGTCACCCCCCACTCACCATCAGCTGCCTCATCCTGCTCCCCCCTCCCAGCCACAATTGACTTGTCATGTATTTTACAGCTAATTAGGTCTCTGAAAACCAGGGCGGTGTCAGAAGTCACCTGATAAGAGAGGGCCAGCTAAATGGACCGTAAACAGCCCCATTCACGCGGGCGGCAGTCTCTGCCGCCGTGGCAACAATCAAGATTAATTAATAGTGGTGGGGGAGGGGGACGTGGGGGTGTGGGGGAACAGCCTGTACACTTGTCAGATAGCACTCCCTTATTCATCACTGCTGTCTTTCCTTCTGAGCGGACTCCAGCAGAATGGCTCTAGTCAAAGGTGTGTGTGTGTCTGTGTGTGTGTGTGGGGGGGGGGGGGCAATAACAGTTATCTCTGTTCTTACATACACCTCCAGGGCATCTGTTCATGCTCCTCCGCTTTCACCATCACCAACGCCTGATCGTGCCTTTGGAGAAGGACGTTTACATTCGAGGTCACATTTGTGTTGTCTGTTAATGGAGAAACGCAGCAGAAATTAATGTAGTGCAGATGAATGTAGAACATGGAAATATTGTATTGATTAAGTTTGTACACATGAACTTCTCAAAGATGATTGTAATACAGATGTAGTACAGATTAGGTTAGTATGGGGAATTTGGTGTTGCTGATTGTAATATTAATGAATGTTGTACATCCACAATCCTGCTCAGTTTACACTATTTAGATAAAATATGTGGAGAGTTCATTTGAGGATCTCAATAAACGAATCACACTTGTTGCTGAAACAGGTGCATAAGCACCCAGTCATGCAATTTCCTGCAACAGATATTAGTAGCAGAATGTGTGGCTGTACAGAACAGATTAGTGACATTGCAGTTGCGAAAAATATCTGAGAGCAAGTTCAATTGAGAAGTAGTAGGTCACACAAGCTCACAGAAAGGCCTGATAAACATGCAATAGCACAGTGGCTCTCAAACTGCGTGGCATTGCCCCCCCCCCCCCCCCCCGGTAGTCATACAGCCATTGCAGAGCGTTTGTAACCAGAAGAAAATGCTGAAATTGAATGTTGACTTTGAATCCTTTTCACATGTGAGGAATGAATAAACAAATGTGCAATTCTGTTCAATCAGACGGCGGGACCATCTAAAGTACAAAATGGACTGATTTTTGACAGGTATGAAACAAAAACAGATTACAAAAAACAGGTAATGCTTCTAAGAAAAATGGGTCATCTTATGGTAAACATTTAAAACTGATGTTTAAAAGATGATGAAATCCGTAATTCATCTCCAAAAGGCCTTTTGATTAAAGAGAATTCTTATTTTCACAATGCACATTTTTGCAATGTTTGTGATGTTATGTCAATAAATTAAAAACATGAGGGTGGGTTGTTTGGCTGATTGCATGCCCAGTTATTTGGGTGGAGGGGGGCATGTGGTATCTTCTGTTTCCAAAGGGTATCATCAGGTGACCCACTATGATAGCCGACATCAATAAAATACCAGAATGGCAGAAGATCCCACAAGCGACGTTCCAACATCTAATGGAAAGACTTCTCCGAAGACCAGAAACAATTATAGCAACAAAGGTTGGACCAATTTCATATTAATACTCTTGGATTCAGAATGAGATGTTGAATTAGTGTCCACATGCTTTTGGCCGTATGGTGTGTGTGGTAGGAAGACGAATGGATGGATGAATGTAGTACAGATTAATTTAGTACATATGAATGTAGTACAGATTAATTTAGTACATATGAATGTAGTACAGATTAATTTAGTACATATGAATGTAGTGCCTAAGCAGCATTTTACAGAACGTGAGTTTTTCTCAGTAATTCTGCAGAAACAATGGACAGCCTCTCCAGAGAGAAGCGACACCGAGCTGCCCTGTGCTGAGCAGACAGGCAGTGAAGACCTCCTCTTCAAGTCGCCGCAATGGGGCCTGAAGCCATCACTGCTCCTGCTCACCTCCTTCACAACTCATTCCGTCTACTGACTCCTCCAGGAAGCCACGAGAGTATCAGGGTGCTCCGGAACGTTCTACCCCTGTCCCTTCCCATAAGCCCCGGCTGTGCGATCAGCCTTGAGTGCATTGGGCCTCTGATTACTTGTGGCTTTTTTTGGGTTAAGGAGCCGCTCTCTGTAATCGAGTGGAGCTACCTATTAGAGGGCACTTGCGATGGTCTGTGCCCCCCCCCCGGCCCACCTGGGACCGGTCTCTGCTGAGCTGTCACAGAACTCGTCTGAGTCGATTGCCGGAGCATCCCTGACGGACGTGGGGGGGGGGGGGGGATGTTGGGGACCAGACTCTGTAGGGACGACACCATCACCGGCATGGCCAGGTGCTGTTAGGATGGAGATTTGTCATTCATCACCCCGGGGGGGGGGGGGGGCACTGACACATACACATGGTCTGCCCCGGCCTCCTGTCCAGATCACCCCTGAAAATCACTCTCAGGAAAATGAGTCTGCTGGCTCGGGAACTGTTGAGCCATGCCTTACTACCAATGGCTATTAAATTGCTAAAACTCACTAAGCCTTTAGCATTCTCCCACACTTAGTAATGTTCCCAGTATGGCACTCTCTCTCTGGCCTAGGTTCTGTTCGCTGTGTCATATGGTCTGCCCCTCTAAAGCCTGGCGTGTCCTTTTCCTGTTCCCATGTTTCCTGTCAGGAGATCTGACTTTGGCACCTGCTGTACCCCAGATCCCCCCCCCCCTTTTTACCGGCGCCCCGCCCTACCCTGGCCAGCTGACACCGTGCCTCCGCTCGCCTCTCCGCTCCCGCCGCCAAGGTCTGAGCGGTCGACCGGCGCGCGGCGCTTGATGAAGAAACAGAATCGATGGAGCGAGGAATGATGAAGAAGAGAAGGAGGCAGAGGAGCAGCCCGGAAAGCAAATGCCGCCGAGGAGAAAGGGGCGAATTAAAATGCGGAGGGGAGGAAAAGCGGGCCGGATCGATGGCAAAAACGCTGCCGCTAAACAAAGCAGCAGGCAGGCCTCATTAGCCCGACGGCGGGTCCCACAAGGCCGGCCAGCACCAGGGGGGCAGCAAGAAAACTCATTTTTACCCGAGAGGCTAAATCATCTCTTCATTTCTGTCTAAAGTTTGGAACTGGCTGCAGGATCACGTAAGAAAACACCCATCTGGCTTCTAAAGGTCTCCCCTGGATGGATATTAACAAGGTTCTGCTGTCTGGAAGGTTCTTAGCCAAAAGACAAGGGAATAAAATTCAGAGCTTATTACCCAAGGTGCATTTGGAATGTAACACAGTTATCTGGTTTCCAATTAATGATTATGCTCTAGAACAGGACGAATTTGGTTTTTGTTTCCATCCCTAGAGAAATCCATCTTTTCTGCTTAACTTTTATGTCTCTGACCCTGTTTTGGAGCCCTGCGTGGGACATTCATTTAACGTTGACATTAACAGTTTAATACAGCCCCCTTAATTACACACCATTGTCATTACTGTGACTTGAAATACTGGCCATTGATTTTCTTTTGTAATCAGAGGAATGCTATCTGAAGCTCTCTCTTTATGTGCAATAACGTTACCAGATTTGTAATCGCTGTGAATAATGATCTCCATTTGTTAATCAGATTACCCAGGGCCCTGCTCTCTTTGGATGCTGCTGAATAAACATCTCAGCTGCTTCCATTTTTCCTGATTTGACTCTGATGGGTGTCCCTTTCTATTCTGACTCTCAGTGGTTTGTTATTTATTTTTTTTGCTGGGGGTGGGGGGTGCCGAACGTGTAACCCGCAGTTGTGCTTCGTGGATCATCAGATCAATGTTATTTACAAATGACTGATATTTTTTCCAGAGGAGAAACATCACAATAATGCTGTTAGCTTGCGTGCAGGAGAGCTAAGCTGCTCCTTGGCCTGGCTCCAGCTCAGCGTGATCCCTCCATCTCTGCTCCCTGGAAGACTCCGCTCTGCCTCTGTACTAACCTCTCCCTTCTGACAGCTCCACATTTCTACAGACCAGTCCCTCCATCTACCTCACCATGCCTCGCTATTCAATTTATTCCACATTGACTTCACACACACTGACTCACTATCCGTTTACCACGTTATGGATTGGATATGCTCACCATTGCTTTCCCCTTCGGCATCTGCCACAACTGTCTGGTTCTTCATTCTAATTTTTTTAGTTTGTTTGTTTTGTCCTAAGCAGATTAATGATTATGGCTCCTCAATTCTTTGTGAGGGGGGAAAAAACTACAAATCCACCAGGACTGGACTACAAATCCCAGGTAGTCAAATATGAGTGGGCGGGCAGCCAGCCTTGTGGCAAGCACTGACCAGCAGAGGTTGCGAAGAAGGGACCCTTAATCAGGTTGGGGGTGTGTATTTAATACAATCACATGAGCACATGGACTAGGCCCTGAACTTAAGCATAGTGGGCTGGAACCGTTCGGGGCACTTAGAGACCCCACTGCAGCAGCCTTTATTCCAACCAATTGATTTATTTCACGTTATTAATGAACTTTGCCGCGCTGCCACTTGTCAGGGCCGGCCTGCAGGGGTCAATAACGGAAGGAAACCTGATGTTAGCAGATCCCGCCTAAGTGATTCTGTCACATTAATGATTCAATATATCAGGACAAATGTCAGGCGCTTTTAATATGTGGATCACCGTCTCTAATCTGCATTAGCTCAGTGAGACCTGGTCTGGCCCAGCCCGACGGGACGGGGTCTCTCAGGACAGGCGCGGGGCGTAGAATCGGGCGAAAGAGGAGCGTGCAGAAACAGCACCGGCACTGTGTGGGGTTAGGGTACATTTAGCAGCATACAGAGTCATCCTACACCTCCAGAAAAGTGCTTCACATGTCTTAAATTCATAAACACTCGCCTGGAAAGCAGCTTGGCATTTGCCGCACTTAAAAGAAAATTAAATAACTGAAAAAAACATAACCCATCTCCAATTTTTAGGCAATGGAGCCCATCTCAGCTGTTAATACACTTACTGACCTGTGACCTTTCCTCCATCTCATGTGCCTGTGAAGCTGTGAAGACGCCCTGCTTGCTCACCAGAGCCTGGCTGGACGTCATTGTCCATCACATCCATGTCCTCCATCATCTCTAGCTATAAGTGCTTTCTTAACTTGCCTTGTCCATAACCCTGATGTCAGATTCTGGTTGCTGTGAATGACACAGCGATGGAGTACCCTAAATTGAACAGTTGCTTTCTGGCTCAGCGATTGGAAGGTGGGGGTCAGTAGGGGTGTTGATTGGCGTGCAGAGGACAGGGAGGCGGGGTCAGGGGGTGTGGCCCGAACGCGGAAGGTGACCGTGCTACTGGCTGCAGCACAGCAGGCGGCTGCAGAGCGGAGAGCGATAGATCGGCAGGGAGAGATTTAGTTGCATGTGGCAGAGGTCAGTGTATTGTGTATTCTGTGAAGTCAATAATAAAGTTAGGACTTCTGCCCGTGGAAACCTAATGAGGAGCCGCAAGGACCTTGCAAAGTCATTGGCCCGGGGGCGGCACCGCCTGCCCTGGGCTCAGCCCTCCGCTGGGCTCTGGCTGCGGTCCGACCCGACCCGGCACGCATCCCACTGTCACCGGGGAACGCAGCCACAGCCTGAAGCGAGCCAGTGGGCACAATTCCCTGAGTCACTGCCCATTCCCTTCTGGTGACATCGATATTCGCTATGCATGGCTCTTCTAGATACATCTAATCAACGCAGACTGCACCTGTGTTACCATAAGACCACCTTCAGGCCCTGGACCACCAGCAGGAGGGGTATGTCCCGCACCCCAATCGGCCCCCCTCTATTAACACCATCAGTCACCTCCTTAACATGACGACCACGAGTCCTGGTGCCCTGGAACATGTTTAGGCAGATTAATGCAGGCTCTGGTGCCCTGGAACATGTTTAGGCAGATTAATGCAGGTTCTGGTGCACTGGCGGCTGTGGAGTGCGGAACCGCCCTGCAAGGCTGAGCAGCTTTTTAATAAAAAACATGAGACCTTCAAAAAAACCTCCTCGGCAGACCAGGGGGATTCCAGCATCATTTTCAGAACATTGTGCTTCTGCCAATAATAAAAGTTGTTAGCTCCTACTGGCACCAGTATTTATAGATATTAATATTAATAAGAGCCATTAGGAGTATTGACAGTCTGTGAAGTTTTCTCCACTCCCAATCCAGGATCATCATTTTGCAGAATCAAAAGGTGCCAGAGTAATTTGATGGCTTTTACAATGCTATCGGGGAGAATAGCTTGATCATAGTTTAGCAATGCCACTAGCCCAGACAAAAGCAACACCTGAAAGGCGAAAGCTGTGCAGGAACTACATTTCCCATGAGGCAATGGGAGTTCCGCTCACTCATCTGCCCGATGGCTTCCCAAACGAGCAGGCTGATGAGGCAGCTGTCAGCAGGATGTCACGGCGGCTAAGAGACCTCCGCCAGTGGGATGCAAAGATCGTTAGGATTAGGGTTTGGATGGCTCCTGAGGACCGACCAATCAGAAACAGGTATCACGTCAGCCTGGCTCTCCGGGGACGAAGAGAGTCATCATGAGAAGAAAGCAAGAGGCTGGCAGTCAGGAGGGATATTCCGGTTTCCCCAGTAGGGGCAGAGGCATATGACCTTCTGGCTTAAATGAAAACCAGAGAAAACAGAATCATAACATTTTCACATTTTAGTTTGGCTACAGTACACCGAATAAGCCATGATGACATAGTTATTCCCCATGTTCTGGGCAGGCCTCTGAGCTCACAGCATTAGCTTTGATTAGATTCTCAGGAAACTTCCCGGACTTCGCAGGAAGATCCGAGTGGCTGAAGGTGCCACCCAGCCTGCATCTTCATTAACATAAAGTGCATCACTGGCGTGCTGCTTTCCTGAATGGCACCACGACCCCATTACCAGCTACAGCTCCTGCCTCGCAAATTCCTGAGGGGGGGGGGGGGGGGTGCAGGCTGAAAAAACAGTGTCCTTATACGTTTCATTCCCCTGGTCTCCGCCCCTTTTTGCATCTGTTACAGCAATGCGACTTTGCTGCGGGAATCTGATTGCCCCCAGACTCACATCCAGCGAGCCATATAAAGATCTGCCAGGTGTATGCAAGACCCCCCCCCCCCCCACACCACTGACACCCCCCAGTTTTTAATATATCCCTATAAAGAGAGTAGATGCTGTGCTTTTCTGACAAAAGACAAATGTTTCATTCAAATGTTGCTCTCGCATATTGTGGGAGAAGTAATGAATTCCCCGGCTCCGTCAGTCCCGGGTTCAACGTGTCAGCCGTGAGCGGGCCGGCACCGGCTCTGGCGCCAAAATTAAATTTAATGTTCCGCCCGCCCGCGGGAAAGGTGCATAAATCAAGGCTTTCGATTTGCATGGAGCATGCCAGGCAAGCCTGTCCCACTCAGACGCATGCCGAGGCCTGAATATGATCTCGGAGTGGGAACGATGCAATCTGAGGCCCCCTGGTAAAAGCCTCGGCATTGCATTCCGGCCGGAATTACGTGGCTCTGATGTCAAGTTTATTATTAAAAATCCAGCACCCTCCCCTTCCTTTCATTTGAGGAAAGGAGCCCATTTCAAACTTCCCTGGCTGTGTGTGTGTTTAATTCTGCCCCAGTAAACGGGCTAAATGAATAGTTTCTCCAGAAGCGACACACCTGCTGCCGATAGCCGCTTGCTCCCGCCTCATCCCACACCCCGCCGCCATCCCGTTTAACCGAAGGGCCAGATTAAACAGTTACAGCGTTTTCCTCGATTGCCCTTGAGCCCCAGGACCCTGTGTCCTCAGTGTTCTGCAGGCTGAACCAGGGGACGAAGCCATCGGACTACACCAGGTCTGCATGAAATAAATGTATTCCACAATATATATGGAAATCGTCATACTTATTCACACGTGGGCCCGTCGCTGACGGAGAGGCTCATTAATCTTTTTTTGTGATATTGAGTCGTCTGCAGACGGCTGAACCTGAAGACGGCCGACGTCTGCCTGATGAAGTTGTTCGGCGTGGAGCTGACCTGCCAGCAGACACACGGGAAGGGGCTGCACTGGGAACCAGCCACTGGGTGAGAGTCCCTGGGCACCCTCCGGCTTCCAAAAACAGCTGTGTCCTGTTACATTTAATTATCATAGTGGGTGAGGCTTATGCCCTGCCCCCCCAAACCCCAGTATTCTGATGGAATGAAAGCTCTCTTCTCGCACTAATCGGAACAGATGCAGCAGACTCACAGTACTTATCATTCGCTTCTCATGATCGCTATAACAAATCATCCTTTGAAACACTCCTATTGTCCTCCCCCAAACTTGGTCCAATGGACACACGTGCCCAGACGTGCAATGCAGATCCCGTTCCTTAACCGCGACGCCCCCTGCTGTCCTTGAGAGTCATATACCCTGCCTATTAGGGTCTAGAATGGGGATAGAGGGGTGCAGCGGCTCAAATGCATGCCCCCCCCCAATGTGTCCGTGGCCCATGCCACGCTGTCCCGCCTCTGTCCAGTGTCATCGATCCACAGGGGCTGGGGGGGGGAAGCTTTCCCCATGCAAGCCTGGATGTGTGTCTGTGTTCAGTGGGGGCGCGGGTGGGGGGGGGGGGTGCTGCATTAGAGAGCAATGAAAGGATATTGCTGTCAGAGAGTTTAAACGGGCACGCTCTACCGTGCCGTAAAGGCCATATTAATAGTCGTGCCCCCCCCCTCCCCCGGATGGGGGGGCCATTTGCGGCCGTAAAGCCGGCAGGGCTGCTCCAGCTGCAGTTTTGTTTATATGATAATGACGGCAATAATAAGGACACAATATTGACAGCGAGACAGAGCGCAGGCCCGGCCAGCACCCCCGGCAGAAGTGCCACACTCAGCCTTTTCCTATTAATTAGCTAACGACTGCCTGCCATTACATATTCATGCTAACCCCCCCCCCCCAGCCCCCTCCCCCGCCCATCATTGGTATTCCAGCACCAGTTGGGTTTACTGTAATTTCAAATGGGTCGGCAGTCCCATTAGAATCCGAGCCCGGATCGATACCAAGTGAATTAGAGCGCCGCTGATCTGATTAACTCCCCATTATTTTCCGCGGGGCCCTATTTAGAATACACGATGAGGAAGGATGCTGCCCCCCCCCCCCACCAGCGTGTTTCCCCTGTCAGCCAAACACAGCCGCCCAGCCCCGCCCCGCCCTCCCCCCGCTGACTCTGACGCAGGCTCACCTGTTCTCGTGTCTTACTATGGTTCCCTTCTGTCCCCCGTTAGCCACTGCTAGGCCATTCTGTGTGAATTTAAAAGTAATTCAAAGAAATATTTTAATTGCTTTTTGTTTATGTTAATTTGTAACACTAACCAAACATACTGGCTACCAAGGTGCATTATGGGTGAACCCTTCTTCCTCATGACAGCAGTCTCTCTTCTCCCATGGACTGGAGGCTCTGCCTCCTTAATGGTCTCCTACTCCCCACTTCAAAACCAGGGCACTGCAGTGAAAGAGTGCATCTGTAAACGTGCCCTCCGCCCCCCATGCTCCGGATGGCACAGGCAATTGGCTGACAGACCAGGTGGGGTCGGACTGGGCACCCAGCATACACAGAGGAATGATGGGATTAGCGTCCCGTGTGGGGCAGTAATGGCAGCCATCGTTTGGGTGATTCAGCCGTAGAGACTCAGCATGACAGTTAAAGAGATTATCGACTCTAAGGATATTGTAAGGAAAAGTTAGTCTGGGCCAGATCACAATGGAAACACTTCCCGCCTTTTTGAACAAATTCCCAGAAAAGGCTTTTTATTGTATAAGCGAGCGTGAGCTGGCCGCTCCGTACGAGTGGCCCTGCACTGACCCCCGACCCCTGGCCAGCGCCACTGTGCAGCAAACTCAATAACAGGGATATCATGGAGGGTGGGCTCTGCCATTAGACCACATATATTCTGATTAATTCCAGTTTTTCTTAAAGTTGACATTCTAGGTCCTGGGTAAAGGACAGTGGCAGGAGTGGGGGGGTGGGCCTCTCCCAGGGCACATACAGATGGAAAAGAGGACCCCCCCCTCAGTTTTTATAGTGGGGAGGGAGGTCATCACAGCAGGCAAGCATGGAGCAGACCCCCATTCCAGACTGCATCAGTTTTTATCGAAGCTGTTGTCCAAGCAAGTAGCTGATTGTTGAGATGGCTCCGCCGTGCCGGGTTTGGTCGCCGGGGCTGCTGTTATCTCAGTAACAACTTGATAAGACATTCAGTTGTCACAGTGCCCAGCAGCGTTCAGCCCGTTATCAACGCTGTCCGCCGCGGAGACGTGACCCGTCCCCTTTAAGACCCGGCGTACCGGAAGATTCCGAGCCCCTCTGAGGATTCAGCCACAGCTCTATGGAGACAGAGATCCCAGCTGGTCCTCTGACGCGGAGGCGACGATTAACGGGCAGCTCTTAATCGGGCAGACGTAGCTATTAAAGGGCTGATTTACCGTGCCAGCTTTACTGTGCAGCAGAGAGCCCTGCGTATGCAGGCGCTTTATGAAGAGCGCGGGGAGAGGAGGCCTTACAAGCGTCCCGCACCGGCAGGCCCATCTGTTAAAGGGACAGCCCTGCAAAACCGTTAGTGCTAACGGCCGTCTGCCGTCCCGGCAGCCATGGTGAACCACCCCCACCCAGGCAGCCCGGGAGGTCCTTTTCAAGGCTACAGCAGGTCTCACGAGTGGCAGACTGCAACATTTGCAAGACATAAGAAGCCCACCAAAAGTAAATCCTGACATAAACTCATCTTGCTTTTTAATTATTTTGACTGAAAATTTACATTAAACCTATGGTTGGGTCTAGGGTTGGGTTTGGCATTATGGCTATGATTAGATGTAGGGTTAGGGTAAGTGTTAGCATTTTGGCTATGGTCAGGGGCGTAGCTAGAAATTCTGGTCCCTCTGCCCCCACCTCCCCAACACCCCCAGCTATAGCTAGGGTTAGGCTTACCATTAGCATTATGTTGCAGTTGGGGTTAGCATTATGGCTATAGTTAGGGTTAGCATTAGCATTATGTGTATGATTAGGTAAAGGGTTAGGGTAAGCATTAACATTATTGCTATGGTCAGGGTTAGCATTAGTATTATGGTTATGATTAGGTGTAGCGTTAGCGTAAATGTTAGCATTATTGCTATGATCAGAGGGATAGCTAGAAATTCTGGGCCCTCTGCCCCTCCAATGCCACCAGCTATAGTGGTTAGGTATAGTGTTAGCATTATATCTGTAGTTAGGGTTCATATTATGGCTATGATTAGGGTAAAAGTTAGCATTATGGCTATGGTTACGAGAGACATTAGCCTTTGTAGTATACTGACCAAAGCACCCGCTACAATCAGCCATAAAAGCTAGCGTCTATTGCAGAACCCTGTTAAAAGCAGCCATTCCAGAGATACGCAGTACTCGTGTTTTTGTATCGGTGATGAGAGCTGGCTTGCGTGTTCATGTAAGCGTGTGTGTATGAGGGGCGAGAGGCTGTGAGAAAAACACAGACGTAGACACCCAGCGATCTGCCATCAAAGCCAGGGGCACCGCTGTGCCGGGGCAGACAGGGAGAGACCCCAGGCAGATGAGGACAAACAGGAAAGGGGTGAGGAGACGAGGTGGAAAAAAAAAACAAGTAGAGGGCAAAAAGGAAGGAAGAACTGGTCCGGATTTTCAACTTGCAAATAAAAAGCAAAGCAATCAATCATGCTGGAGGGCCGTCTTTCCTGCCCAGCGCTCAGGGAGTGGGGGAATGGAATCAGACAAGACTAGAATATGCAAAGTTGTCGGCTCCTAAGAACGAGATGTGGGAAGGGTGTGTGTGTGTGTGTGTGTGTGTGTGTGTGTGTGTGTGTGTGTGTGTGTGGGAGGGGGGGGCTGTCTGAAAAAAAACAGCGAGAGCGAGAGAGAGAGAGCAGGCATTATAGGGGAAGACATTCTGGCTCGTTAAAAGTTTACTGTCACAAACACTAATTAATCACTTTGCCTGCAGCTATTAATCATATATTGATGAGATGCTCTCTTTACTTTAGCTGGTCTCGGCCTTCCTGTCGGACCTGCGGACGACGTCCTCGGGCAGGAACGTCCGGGACGCCATTTATCCAAGGTTCCACCACGCAAGCTCTGTGACTTTCTTCCCCAAACCTGAAGCTATGTGTGACTGCACTGCTGTGATGTGTTTTTTTGAGCACAGGCACCATAAGAGGGGAGGGGAGGGGAGGGGGGTTAGAATGAGCGACAGGGGCCAGTAAAACTTTGGAACATAATTGGATTAGTCTGGATTGGATATGATATGCTTTAGCGGGGCTCAAAATCTCTAGTGGCACCCCAGTTTTTGGGTGCACAGGTATTGCAGAAAATCACGGTTCAGCCGTCTATTCACATGCCAGCGCGGCTTGCAGACTCATCAGGCTAGAGCGCTCTCACTGCCATCCCTTGCCTGTGCCAGGCCCGCACTGTTTGGTTAACGCAGGGGGTGCTCGCTCTGGGCCCGTTGTGCCGTGACGGGGCTGTTCAGAGCTTCGCCGGCCCCGTTTCCCAGGGGAGCAGAGCGGCACGACCGGGTCCTCTGCAGGAACAAATCCTTACGGAAAGCCATCTGTCAACTGTCACGGGCTCTACAGTTGGGCGTGGCTGGTGGGGCCCTGCCCCTCTCCCTGCAGTTCAGCCCCATCTGGGCAAAGCTAATGGGGATGAACAATGATAGCTGTGCAAGTAAAGCGCAGGCTCTGTTTCTGTGTTGGGCGGCCATCTTGGTCATGTGACTGGAAATGCCCACCTAGGGACACTTTTCTGCACAATCACGGCTCTTAATTGCGCTTCTGGGACCTTGTCTCAGTAAATCCTCTGCTCATATCCTTTATGATTTTACTGCCTGATAATGGGGGAGACCAGAGCAGGCCATTAAAGCAAGACGCCCCCTGGGATCAGGCAGGTCTCTGCACTCGCTGATTCCAGCACAGACCAGGCTACAATAAATGTACCTCACACAGGTGAGCGAGTGATTAGGGGGGGGGCTGCCTGTCATCATGATGAGCAGAGGGGCTTCTGCGCCATGCTCAGGCCTGTGTGTGTGTGTGTGTGTGTGTGCGTGTGTGTGCACAGCCTCCGTTGATACCCCACCATTAGCGCCCGAGAGCCAAAGCTCTTCATTACCAACAGACACACTGACTCGGTAGATTAATTCTGACCATCAAGCCGTGAAAAGGGCACTTTAAATTACTTTAGTCCATGGCCATGATGGCATGTTACTGGTGGAGTTTAGTTAATGGCTAGAATTACATTTCAGTCCTTAACTTTAACCTTTGAGGTTCTGCGTGTTTATATCAGGGAGACTCACATTATTCATGTTTCGGCTTTTTCGCTGGGACACTTAACAAAGGCTCCAAATTACCGGTGCGCCACTGGGCTGTTACTGGGCCATTCCTGGGACACCGCTGAGACCCTCCACCTCACATGACCTCTGGATAAGGTCACATACCCGTCCAGATGGAACTGGGTTTCGTGGCTCTGCATAAATCAGAAGGCTTCAGGTCATTGGGTCGGGCGACGCCGAAGTGTAGCTACGAAGGACAGGACATGGGGAGGGCCACTGTCACCGCTCATGGGAGTTTTACTTCACAAAAATGTTCTGAGGGCAGAATGAAAAATGATTGGTTCAGAGAGATAACCAATCAGATTGTAGAGGAGGTGGGTCCAAGCAACTACAGGAGGTGGGACCAAGACACCTCCTGTAGTTGCTTGGACCCACCTCCTCTACAATCTGATTGGTTATCTCTCTGAACCCATAATTTTTCATTCTGCCCGCGGAACATTTTTGTGTAAATTAAACTCCCGTGAGCTGTCACCAGGCCGACAGAACTATGCAGTATAAGTTGATCGATGCCGTGCTGTGTTACTACACACGGATATGATATTAATAATGCCGGGTATCGTGTCATCTTACTACAGATGGGGGCAACAAGGTAGAAAAGTTTTTATTTTATTTTGTTAGTAAGATTTTATACACTATTACTCAATAAGAGGGTTATGCTTAGTCCCAAAACCAGTTCCCCTTTACAGTTGATATACACATTCCTCTGTTAACCTGCCAAGCTATGAAGTAAAATCACCTTTAATCGTCACTCTCAGGCTAGGAAATGACATGGGGTCTGACGCGAAACACGGCACATCCGCAGGGTTCCCCAGACATGTCATCCTAATACACGGGACTGGGGGGGCTGCTTAATGACCTATTAAAGGGGCCTTTTAGCGCGAACAATGTGGGCTCTGTGAAGACTCCCCGTCAGTCTCTGAAAACGAGCTCTTACGGCCATCATGGCACGCCAGCGTGGGTCTACACCCCCCCCCGCTGAGACCGGGACAAACGTGTACTCGTTACCGCGGTGCCTGTGGTCACGTGATAATCATGTCACCATCATGCCTACTATTATTGCAGGATTACCCTTTAACAGGAAATTGCTATAACCCCCCTCCACCCATGCCACACCACTATAAATACACAAAAAAAGTCCAGGTAGAGTAGAACAAGCCTGAGATTGGGGGTCATTTCTGCCTCCAGAACCCCCCTCATAACCCCCCTGACAGGGCAAAGAGTGCTGCATGTGTAGTATAAGTGGGGGGTGGGGGAGAGGGGCAGGGCAAGGGGGCTGCAGGGGTCCCATGCTCAGCGCAGGCATGTTTGTGTGCTGCCCTGACGGACGGCTGGGGGGCCACGTTGTGATCTGCCGGCCTGGGGGGCCTTTGATGACACGGTTAATGGGAAGCCTCGGGGAGCAGCCCAGCGGGGTGAGTCTGGGACCTCCCACATCAAACAGATCACCCCCCCTTCCCAGACCCTGTGCTCCCCCCCCCCCCCCAAAATAAAACAAAAAACAAAACGGCTCCTTCAGAGGAATTCCATGGCCCGTAGTCCGGCATGTCCCGGGCCGCTGGCGGCAAACGGAACTGGACCACGGACGGCCAGAGATCCGCTGGAATTAGTGGGAGAGTAGCGATTAGCACTGTGCTTACCGGGCGGAATGGGGTGACGGAGGCGTCTCTCCTGGCATGAAATGGGCCCATCAGCTGGCAAAATTTCCAAGTATTGATTCATTGATTGTGAGTTTCCAAGGCAACCGATTAAGCAGCTGTCTGGAGCTCCTTAAGCTGGGAAACATGTCTGCTTAAGTGATTCTGCCTGCGGATGGTCTTCACGCACAGGTTGGCAGATTTGGGGTACAGCAGCGGTTCCCTTGCTTAGAACCAAACCAGGTGTCTTCCGGATAAGGATCCAGCTTCAGCCTCTGGTTCCGGATGCAGGGCAGATGCGAGGTGTGATGAAGGAGGGGGTGGCGGCAACCGCATTGTGCAGGAGCAGGTGGGCGTGTGTTTGTTCTGTGAGTAGCACGTGGTGCCAGCCGAACTCTCACAGTATCAGTGTCATCAGCGGGGAGGACAGCCGACAAGGTCACATGACTAAGAGACGCAGGAGCTCGCTCACGCACTCAGCCTTTGCCTGGAACCCGAGGTAAAGGTGCCCTTGGATCTCAGAGGTCAGCTGCTCTGCAGCTTGGGGATCAGACCTGGAAACTAACCCCTCAAAACCATCAAATTCATCCATAGCTTGGACATCAGGACCACAAGATTGCCCACAGCACTGTGGTTGGGCCCAGAAGCCGCCCTGCAGCCTGAGGTTAGACCTACAAGGTTGTCTTCAGCCTGGCCACAGTTGAGCTGCATCCCCTGGAGTCGTGCACACTTCCAGCTGTCGCCCATGCTCTTTCCTGAAGTGTCCCCCGCCTTCTTTTAGAAAGTTTACCCAGCTTGGGAATTACATCTTACAGATGGCCAGTTGAGGCAGGACCGGGGTAAAGTCACGGGGGTAAATATTATTGCAGGCCTGACCTTTGCTTGAAAACGCGGCCGTGGTTTTTGGGGCGCCCATCGCGCTGACCCTCAGAGAAATTATCAGCCTCATCAAAGATCATCTTTGCTGTGCTTGGAACAGCTGAGGCTGGAAGTCGACGTCAGCGGCTCTTTGTACGGACAGCCGTGTCCCTGCCGCGTTCTTCTGTTGGGCCAGAGTGCCTCGGAGCTCCCTTCCTCTGTCAGATTCTCCGGAGTGTGCAGCAGACACGTGACACGTGTGACCAAAAGCATGTATGATGATGCTCCGGCTGCACAAATGGCAGCAGGAAATTTATCCCAAATGGCCCCGAATACTTGGTATGTTTTTATCCTTGATAAAATGAAAAGTGAGGACGTAAAATGCTGAGTGTGAGAGGCCATGCGAGACCACATTCCTGTTTAAACAGCACATGGACAACTGCATTTTAACCAGATAACCGCCACTCTGAACATAAACAAGACCGTGTTCATTAACTTTCACATGCCGTCTCTGGATACTCATTATCCCACGTTTCACTCAAGGACACACACACACACAGATGCACATGAAAACATGCTCTGACATTTGCGGATAAATTAATTTTCCTATTTCTGGACTTGAAAGGGCTGGGACTGTTTGCTCTGAGAGTAAAATGTCTCCCTCTGTTTGCTCAAGAGCGGTCTCAAGCGATGAACATCCGCTCGCTGATGTACATCAAAGCGCACCTCTAAAACTGACAGCTTGGGAAGTATATTTGAAGACCCAGTGTGACTTCACTCCTCCCTCCAGATCTAGAGCTTCGAGGGAGCCTGGGGGGGTGGTTATTTCTTGATGCCCTAATTGTACCTTCATCATGTTTTATTATCACCCCATGGTCACCATCTGTGGAATCTGTGGCCCGGCTCAATGTTATTTTCGGATCTGTCTGACGTGGATATTGTTGAGCCGTGTGTCTCACCCACATCACCCAGGGCTTCTCAGCCCCGTGCTGAACTGTGTAGAGATCAGTCTCAGTCAGTGTGAGGCTGCCCCCCCCGTCATCCTGCCGGGAGGTGTTGGACCTTGAAGAATGTACCTTCTCAGCCTGCTGCTTAATGACAATGCGCATGACAGGGGAACCCGTGGGTTTCTTTGAGACTGTAATATGATATATAATCATTGACCGATAAACAGCCATAACTCTATAACCCAAAGGTAAATACAGAGGTGGCAAGTTCATGTCCGGAGAGTACAAATCCAGACCAAGGTTTTGATTCAACCAACCAGTTGAGTGTAAAGAGTCACAGTCACAGAGGACTCAGCTGGTTGGCTGAAACAGAATCACAGTCTGGATCTGTACTTTCTGGGTCGGAACCTTCTACCTCTGGGTAAATCCTCCTTCATCGCTTCAAAGGTGTTAGGTGTGAGGAGAGGAGGAGTCCCTCAGGTACCAGCAGATTGCCATCTTCTGTAGATGTTTTTTGTTCACGTTCACTTGCTGGACTGATGTTTTTCATGTCTTTCCATTTCTACACCTGTCCATTTTGCTGGAACATCTGAGTTTAAGTAGCTTGCAGCCTTACCTACTGCCACCTCATCCAGCAGTGAATGGTACCATTCATTATCACTGGTGGTTAAAGCATAGGTTACCTCTAGGTTAATGTAAGTGTTCATTAGATAAGTCATCCACCTCCCAGCTGAGCGTGGACTGTGGTGACCCTGCACTGGGATGGAGGGGCCCCTGAGAGATCCTAGGGCCCGCGAAAATATGACCACTGGGATGGAGGGGCCCCTGAGAGATCCTAGGGCCCGCGAAAATATGACCACTGGGATGGAGGGGCCCCTGAGAGATCCAAGGGCCCGCGAAAATATGACCACTGGGATGGAGGGGCCCCTGAGAGATCCTAGGGCCCACGAAAATATGACAGTCTTAGCACAGACCTGGACTGGCCATCCGGCATACTGGCACACGGGGCAACACCCCTGATTGGCAGAATTAATTGGGGGACACCCACCACCACTCTGAAGAATTTATTGTGGGTAACCCCAAAGTCCATGGACGATATATGGGCAATTTTTTTTTATCAAACCAGCCTTCATTTAGACTGATTTCTGAGTTCACCCACAAAGAGGCGAAAAATGGGAAATACAGCCTACAGAATTACTCAACATATAAGCCAGTTGCACCATTGCCAACTCATATTGCATCACGCAATCGTAGCAAGTTCATTTAATGTCAGCAGGAAAGTGACAGATTAAAATTCATGTAACTGAAAGAATACTATTTCTAATTTAGTTTAATTGTTTTCATTATCTGGTCGCCTTTTGTGGATGAATAATGTATAAATCACAAGTAGCCCTGCGTCTTTAAATTAAAATGATTTCACTGCGCTTCCTTACACCGTCTCCTGAGCAAAGGAGCGTGCCAAGGTGCAGCGTCGACCCGGACGGCGGTTTTTCTTTTGGACTGATGCGCATTATTTCATTAACAGAGGTAAATGTTGAAAATATGTGCGTGTTTTTAATGGGACGAAATGTTTCGGATTTGTGGCTCACATAACCATAATTAAATCAATTAAATAAAGTAGACAATCGGTCCATTAAATCAAATTTCATTGCTTCGCCGGGGCATGGGGTCAAATACATCACCGACGGCGATGTAACGGGACACGCAATGCTGGGGTTGGTCAGTACCTGAGTACGAAAAAAGAAAATCTGCAGTTCCCACCATCATCGGACGAGGGCCGCATTTCTATCTATCTATCTATCTATCTATCTATCTATCTACACAACGATACAATTTAACAATTTTATGATAGAAAAAACAATATTACAACTAGGAGTACCTAATGAAAGAGTATTTAAAAATAAATATTAAAAAACGGATCCAACCAGAATGTGGGGAAAATAAGAAATTGTCGATCAGTTTTGTTTTGTTTCTACATTTGTCTCTACATTCACCGCATCAGTGTTGGGGGAAAAAACTACATTCGAATAGGCTACTATAAAAGGTGACTATTGTGCTATACCGTTCAAACTGTTTAAACCGTGTCTCGGACGGTTAAACTAATTACTACTTTTTTAACCAGTAAAAATGTTTTAACTTTCTCCAACGTCGGGACAATAATTCATGACGTAACCCGCAACATGGCGTATTTATTTCTATTTGTGTCGCTCTGCTCCGTGCCGGACCTGCAGTTCGCCCCAGGCTCGGTGCTCTGTTTAAAGCGGAGCCGCACGGCTGCCCCCGGAAACAACCATGAACCGCCACCGAGCCCGGCTTTTACTCTGCCAATCTGTACACTGTCGTCTGGTCACCTGCTGTGCGACAATTCGGGACAAAGGGATTATTTCACTCAACTTCACAGGCAATTTAACTTTAGTGCAGTAATCGAGCTGTTATATTTCACACTACAAAGTTAGTGGGAAGTGAAATGTCTTTCCATATCCATTATCTACCTATTTATCAGGAGTTGATCAAATTGCTATTTTCATGAGCTTTGCCCGTGCAGCTTAACATGAGATTTTCAAAAAATATAAAATAAAAAATGTTTGTGATTTTTATTTTAATGAAATGCATCTAAACGCACTTGACTTTACTGGCCTGCAGTAATATTTATTCCTAACACTGCCCAATAACACTGTAAAAGATTGATTGTAATAATTATTCACTTAAATTCACGTCAGCTTAAATCAGAAATAACCAATTTAGAGGAACTAAACGGTTTAAAAATCCAGTAATTCTAAATTTAAATAGATACAAATATTTGTGTTGAATAAGTTATTTTATCGATTTGTTTCCAAATAGAAAATATTGTATTATTATAATTACTACTATTACTGTTTATAATAATAATAATAATTATTATTATTATTATTATTATTATTTATAATAATAATAATTGTTATTATTATAGCACTACACGGTTTTGCCGATAGAGGGCAGTGTTAGAAATTGCACGCGAATAAGGAGACTGATGAGACGAGGCTCTGATGAGGTTGTCTGGGCTGCGGTGGCGACTGTGTTCATTCATTATTCCAGAAGTACAAGATTGATTTAAACATGTCATTAAACTGTAACAAAATCTCATGTGACCGTTTAATCTTTAAGGCCTTTAACAGCACTCTAAATTTTTAAGTGCAGTTTCTGTAGCTGAATAGCAAGGAATGTTAAAAAAGAAAACCTTATCAGTTATAAAAACACAGAAAACAGAAGAAAAAGGAGACTGAGTTTAGGCTAAAAAGACCAGAGGTTTTTGTACTGCAGTGAACTTTTTAGGAGAAGATTATAATGCTGATTTTGTCTGAATAAAGGGAATACAGATGCACATGAAAGGCCTCATTACAGAAAGGGGCGGCATGATTTATTAGTAATAAAGTGAGCATACCTAATGACATTAATCATTAAGGAACTCAATATAATATTAATTGGGTGCAGTCCCAGGGGTTGTGAATGAACTTACACAGGAATTCAAATGTTCGCACCTTTTCAGCAAAAATACAGGGATTAGTCAATTGGTTTGACTCCCCCTCACCTCTGCAGGACCACAGTAACTGAGGATTACAGCTCCAGTATTATACCTGTGCATGACTAATGTTAAGAGTTCTGCATTGTTCATTAGGGAACTACACAATGGTTTGGTCTCTTTGCTTCCGCTCTCTGCCCTCCTATGGACCGGAGATGAACTGGAGATCAGCTCACCGTCGCGTCTCCGCTGGCAGCCCACGCCGGCATATGAGCTCCGTCATCAATGAAACACAAACGGCTATCATTCCGACACGTTCTGGCCCACAGACGTGCCTGAAAAGGGCCACCGGTGATGTGATAGGGCGGTCCCGGAGTCCCGCTTGGTTATCAGTCCCCCATCCGGGCTCCTTTTCAGCTCGCCCTATAACCCCCTTTCTAAAGCCCCATACAGCCAATTTAACACATATGTCCATGCTGCACAGGCCCCCGCTTAACCAAACAGCCAACAGTTTAAGCCATAATTGATTCTGCTCCTCCCCTTTATGCAAATCCTATTTCACAAACAAAATAAATAAATGAAAAGCCAGGGAGCCTTATGCGATTTTAAGTACCTAGAGAGAATATGAGTTGGTACAATTAGTTGAATGTTCTGGCTAATGATATTAGGACCAATCCATCAGTTAGAATTGGGGGCGTACAGGGTTGGGGGGGGGTGTATCCATTGGCAGGAGGGGTGTGTTTGAGAGGAGGGAGACCAGCTGGCGAGTCTTGGGTTGACTTAACCTCTGTCACTTTGATGGCCGTTGTGCTCTCAGCCCAGTGAAAGGAGCAGCAGATGTCCAAGCACCTTCCCTGACACCCCCCCACCACCCAAGACACACACACACACGCACAGAGTGTTTGAGGGTGCGAGGGGAAACTTAAAAGCCCCGAAGTGCCTCAACATGTAAGCGTTGAGAGACGCCCGCGGAGCCAAGCTCCTCAACACGGCATCCGGAGCAAAAATGAAGTCATGCTTCTGGAGACGGCCGGGGCCTCGTTTTATTTCGTTAGTTATTTGCATGAATTGGGACTGAGTAATGAATATTTACATCGCAGCCAGCCGCCCCACACACACCCTCACCCCCCCAGCCCTCCCCCGCCCCCAGCCGTCAATGAAATGGCATTTGCCCAGTAATGAATGTTAACCAGTCATGAAATGGAAGGAGCTGAACAGCACTTTTAAGGGGGGGGGGGCTGTGCGTTCAGGCGCGCCGTCATTTGACAGAGAAGTTTTTAATGGCTATCAATAGGCTGGCTTTCTGCCACGCCAGCCTGCCGCCCCTCGTCCATCTGGGGGTGTCACAGTGCTGTGTGTGATCGGGGCGATCGCTCTGATGTGCTGCTGCCCATTTGTACCAATAGAGCTACAACCGTCCCACCCCCAGGGAAGTAAAACATTAAAAACATCAGAAAAATCCATCCTACTTCCCTTAGATAGGATCATTAAACTTTTTTGTGAAATCATTACTTAATTTATTAGCACTTTAGCTAAAAAAAAGAGAAAAAGTTAATCCTTAGACAAGGGCTCCTTCCAAATATTTTTTATCTCTCTTTGCAGGGGAGTAGAATTTTGTGACTGTAAAAAAGCTTTTCTCAGGGATTAGTAACATCACAATGTTTATTTTCACTCTTGTACAAAATGGTACAAGCATTTAACACACATGGAGGTGTGTGTCATCATTTGATCATGTGACACGTGCGATTGCGTACTTGGTCTGTTTGGGAGGCTGGATCTGAGGAGAACACCAGATGTTTTTCACCTTCACTATTCCATCAACAAATTAAGTGCTAATTGTTATGAAAACATCTACTGAGAGAGGAAATGGGCAGATTGGGGTTATTTAGCAGAGTCAGGAATGTCAGGAGCCAGATCACACGGGTTTTTGGGGTCTGCGGGGCGATTGTTTATGGATTCGATAATCGAGCCCTTAAGCGTAGGAACTCAGAGTAACCACTTCAAAACACCGCAGGGCTGTTTCACGTCTTTTTGCAAAGCGCTTTCTGTGAAACGGTTCTGGAAACCCATTCGGAAACCCATTTCTGCCTCTTTAAGACAAGAGCACTAAACCTCATCAAAAAACACTCTGCTGTCTTTGCATGTAACTCAGGGAAATGTTTTTCTGCAAGTCGACCACCATGAAAACCAGTCTGGTTCAGACTCTCGGGGGACGTCCAGGGGAAGGGCGCAGCCTTGCCAGGCTTCTGCTGTTTAATCCTTTTTGGTTCTGCTCATGGATCTATGAAAATAAATGTGTCTCGGCCTCAGACTGGGCTTGGAGCGCTGAGATAGACAAACCCCAAGACACGTTTGTCTTACACAGAGGACAGCCTCCCTTTGACCCAGGCCTCGCTTACTATTGCAGGCTGTAATCTGCAATTTTACCATGGTAAATATCAATGGAAACATATCAGCCCTTCAAAGAGTTTGCAGTCCATGAAACTGCAATGAAGTATTTCAAAATTAGTCCATAATCTAGAAAGGGGAGTTTGGAAAAAAAAAATTGGGAAATAGTTGATCTTAGATTTGTTTTTTGCCTGACTCAAACTATAGTGAGAGGTGGCCACCCTGCAGGGGCGGATGATGTTAAGGGCGGGGGGGGGGGGGGGTAAGACAAGACAAGACTGAATTCCTGGATCCAGTAAGAGAAGCAGCCAGCTTACCTGTGTTGAACCCCTTGTGATTCATGGAAGATCGGAAATTCATTAAGCTAATTCAGATTGCGGTGGAGATACCCTGGTTCGCCGCTGTGCGTCTCTGTACGGTGCTTTACTGGCAAAACACTGCGACTCTAAACTTGTCTGCATCCCGTCCTTAGCATCAACACAGCTTAATGTCATCCACCTGAGATCTTCTTCCTCCATGTCCATCCTAGAGATGTTTCTAGCTTCATTCCTTCAGACTGATGTCATATCCAACTTTTCCCTTGGTTATGGTAATAAGTCCAGCAGGCGGAATTGTATTACTGTGCTTATATATGGGGGACTGACCTGCAATGACGTCACGTAAATGTCTGAAGTTACCTCCCAGAGAGCAGTGACAGCAGTCTTCAGCTGTGCTGGCACTGGCCTCCTTCCTTATGACAAACTCCACTTCTCATCCGCCTTAGACTCCCACCATGAAGTTATGTCATTCTTCTTACTATACCGGCCGCGTTTCATTTAATTGTGCGCGCGCTGATGCGCGTTTTACGGGAGAACAAGCAACCTCATATTGACACAGCGGCCCGGAATCTGACAAAATTAAGTGATGAATTACAGGGCTGCCACACTTGATTAATAGTGGTTTTTAACATACGTGTTAAATGTAATAATAAAAGAGCTCATCATTCACTTTTCATATGGTCTTCCCATAAAATCAGTCCAAACATAAATCATCATAAGAAACCCATTTAAATTGATATAATTTACTTTCCTCGGTTTAGCCACGAATCGCCGTCACCAACAGCGACGCAGGCCGTACACGTTTGCGTCCCGCACGGCTGAAGAATGCGCTTCGGCTCGGCTCTTTATTACCAGCTTCATATGGCTGAAACGGTTAAGGGAGTGAACGACGGCGCCTCGGAATAATCAGCTGAGTTGCATTAAGATAATGAAAGGGTTTATAAGCATTTATTCGGCTTTAAGCGCCCAGGGAGAGCCGGGTGGCGTGCGGGTGGCAGCCAGTTTCTCTAAAGTGGTCCATTAAAGGAAAACGCATCAATATAAATGGACACGTCGGAGGCGATGTTAATGGAGTTTCACCTCCAAGTTAAAAGTTAGTCACGTCGATTAATTAAATTTACATTTTAAAAAATGTACACACCGATTTTATAAATGCCTTCCATCAAATAATTACGAAACAATGTATGAGGTATTTCGTGTTGAGCACGTGGTTTGACAGGTTGACTGATGTACGTCTCCTCGGTTTGTTGAATTTGCAGGTTTATTTATCAAAGTAGCCTTAGACGTGCCTCTGTTTTCTTTGTATTTGATATCAGCGTATTTCATGAAATTGTCTTAAGCAAAAAATGTAAGGTTTTTGATTTTGAATTCTTTTTGAACATTTCTGGCGCTAAACCGGGTACGAGTTAAAAGTTAGTCATGAAGCCCAGGTGAATACTCAGGTGAGTCCTCAGCCATCCAGACTCCCCCTGCTGGTCAGTGTTGGTATCATCCTAATCAGCCTAAATCCTAGCCAGTGAGGTGAAAATAAGATCCTTCCTCTTCAATCATCAAGTTTAATGAGGTCCTCTCCTCTGGACTCCAACAGAATGCAGGAAATGCAGAGGAGATTCTTTATAGTGTGAAATGCTCTGTCCAGAACAGTAGCCTTTTTAAGGAACAACCCAAACTCCCAGGGTGAATGTGAACCAGGAATAGCTATGCAGCAGTCACACACACTTCATTAGGATGCCAATGTAGGAGTTTGTGTTGGCCGACGAGATTCCAATGTGCTTAATTATGCTGCTTAGCCACTTACACTAATATTATTGTCAGAAGTGATATTGCCGTTTGATGGGTTCCTTCTGTCAGAAATGGCACAAAGCCCTGCTCTTTTTCAGAATAACAAATACTTAATTTGCCTGCTTTCTCCAGATCCATATCAGTGTATGAAGGACAAACTCATTAATGAGATTTGAAAAGAGCTTCAGATCAAAACACAAACTATTCCAGATAACATACAGAAACAATGAAGGCTTTATTTACTGTACATACAATCAAAATAAAAAAAAATAATTTAAGCCAAAATAATTAGTTAATTGCAGGGGACAAAGAACACTTAAAGCAGTCATCCTAATGCATTATAATGCACTCACATACAAATAAACATGCCTATAACTATTTATAAAAAGGCATAATACATTTTACCCATGTTTATTATGCATTATGAGTGCTCTATCAAGCACTACAAATACCTTCATAATGCATTGTTATAATAGCTTAAACTGGCCATTATAATGCATTATATTTGAGTACTTTAAGTAAAGTGTTACCAAGAATTCAAATTTAATTTTGATCTGAAATAAATTGGGACCAGTTTATATGGCTGTTTCAGCCTCCATCCATCCATCTGTTTTCTGTAGCTGCTTGTCCTATTCAGGGTCACAGGGATCCGCAGTCTATCCCGGAACTGGCTGCAGGGTTAGGGAACAACCCGAGACAGAGCGCCAACCCATGGTAGCTGCTTCAGCCTGATTTACATAACCTTGGAGGTAGACAGGCTTTAACAAACTCCTCGGTCTAAGGGCTAGAAAACAACCGCCTGGTAACTGTGTCCAGTAGGTAAATAATAACCCAAACCAAACACTTAAACCTTAACCCTAACCCAAATCCCTAAGCCTAACCATAACCCTAGCTCTCACTGAAATAGTAAATCTTCTTCTGGCGTGTGTTATCCTGATGGTGGAGCTGGTGGATAAAGGTGCTCCATGATAGCGCCCTCTGGAGCAGATGGGCAGAATTGCTCCTGATACCATGTAATTTTGCCTCTATCCTCTTCTCTGCAACAATGTACCAAGTCCCCTTCAGCTGACATCTATAATGATGTCAGATCAGAGTGGCAAACCAGAAGGATTACTCAGCCATAAGTCTCACATACGGTGTAATGTTCAAATATATTCCTGAACATGGTTCACAACCCTAAGTGTCTAGTAGGGATCTTTTGAAGATGGCCAAGCTGGGGGGGGTTGGGCAGTGGCCTTTTTTCTTGCAGTGATTAAGTTCTGCTGTTTGAGGAGAAAACATCATTTTCTCGTTTTACCTTGAACTATGTGAAGCAGCAGATGTTTGACACATTGTGTGGGAATCGGTCATGATCTGATTTATGGCCTTTATTGCAGGGGATAATTAATTTTATGCATATGACTTCCGTTACAATTACCATTTGGGGCGATTAGGGAAGTCCGCTGCCTATGTGGAGACATCAATAATGGGTAAGACGTCCAGAAGCCATGAGCAAAGTCTTTCCTTATAATCCAAAAAATTGCATTATAGGACGGCGGTTGCAGGTCGACCAAATTCTCCACACGTGCCTGGAGATGAAGGACGTTCCGCTTCTCCCCGTATCGTGTGCCTGTTTGACATATCTGCTCCTCTAGTTCCATTTGACTGTTAGGATGAAATAAACCATTGTCAACCATTGATGTTATTTACGTCTTGGACGGGTGGGAGGGACAAGGGGTGCAGGACGTCAAGTGGTTTTTTTTAGCATTTATGCAAAACTCTGTGGTCCTGCCTGGTCTAACAGCTGCTGACAGATCCAGATCCAAAGTCAGTTGTGGGAGAAGGCAGAAGGTCTGTGACGGGGGGGTCGATCTACTGGCAGGGAATGTCCACGCCTGCAGGAGGGAGGTCCAGAGAAAGGCAGCGCACAGCGCAAAGCTGTTTGCGGCGCCGTAACAGATGCGCAAACTCCCAGAAACCTGTGGGGCCAGCAGTAACTTTTTGACCCATCTAATCTAACTCAAACAAGACCTGGTAGGCTGACCTGAGCTGTAACGGCACTGGACTTCAAACAATAACAGCCTTTCAGACGGAAGGCTGCCTGATTAGGGTGCAACGCATCTCTTATGGATGGACAATGTAATGGGGATTTAGTCGTCAGAATTAAAATTGAAATCACAAACAGAAAGTCCTTGTCAAAGCTGAGAGTAGACAGTGCTGCTTGTTTTATTGCACTGCGTTACATGCACCGTCAGAGCAGGACAGCTCAGTACGGACTGTGGGTGCAGTGTCAGGCGTCCTGTTTAGTCTCATTACACGGCGTCCGTGTGTCAGAGCTCGCGGCAGGCCCCCCCGACCGCAAATCGCTTTACCACATATTTACCCCCATACATCAGGCCCCCTGGCTGACACCTGACACCTCCGTGTCTATCCCGGGTAATTGAAACCCCTTAACGTCTATCTCCCAAGTCACGGACCCGTCTCGTCGTATATCCGCAAAACAAAGACGGGAGCGGCACTGGGGGGCCGCCAACACGGGGGCAGCTGCCGTTACTACCTGCTGGCCGAAATATACATCTGTATTATAACAAGATGGTTTCTGAGGAAAAACCAGTCAGAGAAACGACCTCCATCAGCCAACACATTTTGACTGGATTGATCGGGACGATATGAATAATTTAGGGACGTCTCAAGGAGGTAATATAAATGCACACGTATATTCTAATCTTTGGGTCGCTCTCTAGGAGCTTCTATCTCACGGGACACTGTGGCAGAGGCCGGGGGGGTTGCAGATTAATCCCCAAACGCCTCACCTGCCCAATTGCACATTCAAAGTTATTCACAGGCGGTTGCATAATAATTACGGCGAGGTTACAGCGAGATGCTGGTGTGAATCCACTCCCTGCTGCCTTTCCGGGACGTTCTCTGCCACTACACTTGCCCTTTAGCTTGATGGTGCTCCCATTTCCCAGGTAATCTACACCGACATCTCTCCCTCACTTTTATCCAGCCGGCTATCCGCAGTGCTGTTATTTCCCCCCCCCTCTTTTTTTCTCGTTAAACCCTGGGGAAAAAAAATAAAATCAATGCACTGTCCTTGTCGTGTTTTTTAACTACCTGTGCCAATGCGAGGCCCCGTCACTTAACTCCCCCTAACCCACTAGGCTCTATTTCCCCTTTTAATTTTGGCTTAATTCTTATGAATTGGCAAATGCTGTGTTAACCAGCCACAGGCCTCTGGTGTTACAGACACGGGGGTGTGGTGCATCCGAGACAAACAGAGGTTTAGTAAAGAGACTGGACACAAAGGGTAAAACTGCAAAACAAAAGGACCACAGGGGGTCAAGAAACAGGGAAAAATACTGAATAAACTAATAAACCGAGATACAACTAAGAAACTACAGAAAAACACAGGGTATATAACTAAGCAGGAGAAGAGAGGACCAAACATAGCATAACATTTACAATGGCAAAGTGACGAGCAGGACAAAGGCAGGCACTTAAATATACAAATAATGAGGATTAACAAAGGGCAGGTGTGAGTCATCAAGACAATTAACCAATGAGCACAGTGCAGGGAAACGGGACACAAGTGGAGAAACGTAAATAACAATTAACAAGCACAGAAAACTAGGGAACACTAACTACATACTGGGAAATAAACTGAGGGCTAAGATTAGGGGGGACTTGGAACGTAAACACAAGCAGAGCAGAATTAAACTGGACACAAATAGGGTAACAAAACAGAAAACCAATAAACAAAGAAAGTGAGGCTGGCGTCAAACCCATTCCTGAAAGGTTACAGCCTTGATACCATATGCTCAACCCACTGAGCTTAGCAGCAGTCTAGGGAAAGAGGAAAACACACCAGGGACTAGTAAGAAGACAGAGGAAACAGGATGACCAGCACCACCTGCTGGCCAAATGGGGACTGAACACATAGGACAGGGATGGACGGGCCCCGACCCTGACATCCAGGCTTCAAAACAGACTTTAAAGTCTCAAATCATCTTCCATGCATCATTTCACACAGCAGAACCACAGGCTTCACAGTACTGTGGACTGTAAATGGGTATGTTCATGGACTCTGTATTTGATAATACAGGCCCTGAAGGTCATCCTCTCCTGGTCAGATTTGTCAGCGGGGACCGGAAGTCGGAATGCCAGGAAAAGGCCTCCGTCAGTTGTGTACCATGACTCCCAAAGCTGTGTTGCCACCTGTTGCGATGTCCCTGCAGCTGAGATATCCCTGACATAGCAAAGGAAAACCTCCCCAAGATGAACTTAGAACGAAACTGAAGGCAGACTTTTAGAATCAGGAAACATGACCCACAAATCTCCAGAACGACCTCTGAGATTCCGGCTGGACACTTAAAGAGTTTGACGTCCCAGTCCTACAGGCTTTTTATTCAACCTTCACACTTGGACCTGTGAGTTGGATCTGGGAGGGGTTGAGTGTAATGGAGTTGGTGGTGGGGGGGTGGCTGATAGTAACAGAGAGGGTCCCAGGAACAGATGGTCCATGGATTGTTGCTGGTGTGGAAGGCGATAAGAGCCCTGAGATGATTTAATGATCATTTTTGACTCACCCGCTCTTTATATGGGCATATAATCAACAAGGACACTGTGGTCGAAAGACTATTTGGAGACAGTCTGTACTGTTAACCTGCTAAATCCCCAGTGGGATTTAGAGAGAGAGGGAAAGCAAGAGAGAGAGGATTGTTAATGCCAGTTAATGCCACAGTGGTATGATTACAGCTCCACTGGCCTCCATTCCCTTTACTGGGTGACAGGAATTAGTCTGTAGAATTGCATTCTGGAAGGATCCGTCCCAGAACCTCAGATGTGAAGGTGAACCCACCTCAGCATTTCTAAGGTTGCTGCGTAGACTGCAAAGTCACGGTGCGGACCAATGTGGTGCTGAGCGGAGGATTGTGGTCTATGTTGTCCATCTGCAAGTGGCACGTGTGTTGCTGCATGGTGGCCCGGGCCCGACCTGGGACGCAGGTTAATTAATGAACTAATGCAGACGCAGGCAGCAGGGCGCAGGGGGGGGGCGTCCGGAGGGAGCACGGGGTCGTGACTCTGACAGATGCCCCATTACGATGTTAATGACACGGAGGCGGGGCATACAGTTTCATCTGAAGCTTCCTCCTGTGAGCGGCAGGTAGTGTGTTTGCGTCCCAGAGGGGATCGCGACTGCAGCTCAGCTTGGGGGGGCCCTGCATTACTGATGGGGGCCCGACGGCAGCACGTGATTCGCCAGTCACTATGTTGGGATGGGGGAGGGGGTGTTGGATGAGCCAAGGCTCTCTTGTGAAGGGCTCCTGACCATGTCCTGTGGAACAAAGACCCCCACTCCTTGCCCAGCTCTTAGGCATGTATAACCCTGTTTGCAAAAAAGTTGGGACGCTGGGTAAAATTAAAATAAAAACAATGCAATGACTTGCAAATCACATAAACCCATATTTAATTGAAAAATAAACAAAGACAGCGTATCAAATGTTGAAACTTAGAAACTTTTTGGTTTTATGACAAATTTGTGCTAAATTTGAATTTGATGCTGGCAACAAGATGGACAGGGGCAACAAAACATGCTAAAACAAAACACCTGGTGGAATATCTCACTGCTAATTAGGTGAATTGGCGACAGGTCAGTATGATGACTGGGTATAAAAACAGCCTCCCAGTTTCTGTGCAGTGACGATGTGGAGAGGTTCACCACTGCATGGGCAAATAGTGCAGCATTTCGAGAATAATGTTCCTCAATATAATATTGCAAAGGATGTGGGAATTTCATTATTTAAAGTACATAATATTGTTAAAAGATTCAGAGAATCCAGCGAAATCTCTGTACGCCAAGGACAAAGCCAAAAACCAATATTGGGTAGCTGTGCGGCACTGCATTAAAAACACTGCATTAAAAACGGACACGATTCTATAGTGGAAGTCACTGCGTGGGCTCAGGAACACTTCCGAAAACCACTGTCTGTGAACACAGCTCGTCGCAGCATCCATAATTGCAGGATGAAACTCTACCAAAGAAGTTGGGACACAGGCAACAAAAGAACGGGAAAAATTGTGTAATACTAAAACAAAAAGCCCTGGTTATAAAAATCACACTAATACTGTAACATGTGCCGGGTCTGACTTTGAGTCTCAGGTTTGAATGTCTTTAAGGGAAATACTGATGTCTATCTGGTCATCAGTGGGAAAGTTGATTCAAATAAGAACTGTGTTTTCGTGTTGTCACTAGTGTTTGATGCAGTCTTTCGGGGGGGGGCTGGGGGCTGGGGGTTCCACAGTGCCATGTAAGATGACTTCTGCTCAGCTCATTAAAATCTCACGTGGTCGGACAGCTTCTGCCTCGTTTCTGACTCATCCGGAGGTTTTCACGCCAGTCGTCGCTGTGCCTCCCGATTCACATTCATAAAACTGCGACTGAGACTAAAGGTCAAACAGCATGAGCGAGGTCTAAAGGGCAGGGGGCAGCGCCCAGGCTCTCCCGTGGGCGCCGGCCATGTAACTTTTAAAGGTCTCCTTTTCATAATTTCCAGGGAGAAAATTGTCAACAAAAAGGGAAACGGGCTTTGGCGGATGACCCCGCGTGCTGTCAGCGAGCGGGGGGGGGGGGGGGGGGGCAGGCACGGCAGGAGGACGTCTCCCCCCTGCTCTTGCCCCACCCGCAGCGTATTAATCTTCCCTTGACCTCCTGCTTGCCGAGGTGTCCGAGAGTGATTTCCTCCTGTCTTGGTTGTCTTCTCCCTTGGCCACGCTGAACATTAAATATCACCTGCCGTGATTAATCCCAACTTAATTAAATCCATCAGTGAAACAATAGCTGAGCAATGAGCTATGTAATCATTGAATAGTAAATCAAAGACAGCGACCCCCCCCCCCAGTCCTCAATGACAGTGATGGAGGGGAAAGGGTCAGCCCACGGAGCTGGGACGACTGCTCCTCTCAGCAAGTGCGTGGGGGCTCGTCATGGGACGGCCCAGGGGACTCCCTTGCTCTGGTGAGGGCTTGCAGCATGCATCTCATCCTGCGTGTTGCCGCTATGCTGCACTTTTATGTGAGCTTGGTCTATTGGGTGTGACCAGAGATGGTGCTGCAGCCAGACTGCATGCTCCCCTCCCACCTCACTACGCAGCCAATCGGGACGCAAGAAGAAACTTCAGCCCCCTGCGTTGCTCACCCTCAAGGAGGGTGGATTTGGGGATGCCAGCAACATGGTGAAGCTCAGACACACTGTACTGAACCCTGGAATGAGGATGGTACCAGCAGAACAGTGGGTGTAGAAGGGAAGATGGTACCAGTAGAACAGTGGGTGTAGAAGGGAAGATGGTACCAGTAGAACAGTGGGTGTAGAAGGGAAGATGGTACCAGTAGAACAGTGGGTGTAGAAGGGAAGATGGTACTCGTAGAACAGTTGGTGTAGACGTAAAATGTGCTGGTGATCCTTTGTGTTATGAAACCTTCAGTAAATTACTTTACATCCTAATTTCAAGGTAATTGGTGTGAAGCATATTACCTTATTAAAAGTAAATAGGCCAACTGAATAGCAAAATAACTGATAGCAAAGATATCAGTCTATAGGCTTTATCAGAAAGGGTGTCAGAGAGGTAGGTGGGGAGAGTGGAGTGTGACATGAGGAACTGACATCCAGATGCCATGTCCAAAGGGTGTGTATGAGACTGTGCACTTCCCATTACACATGCACACAGACACGGTCACATTGTCATAACGGACAAACAGCAGCCACAGCTGGGATGTTAATGCCAGCAAACAGGATTAGCCCCAGAAAGGGGTTTCTCAGATAAGCTTTTCCTGGTAATTAGATTTCTCCATCTGAGGAATGAATTGCCTTTTAGCAGGGAAAGCTGTCACTTAGGGAGCCCTTAGCTCCTTATAACTGAATTAAATGCATAATTAGTGATACAATTACATTACCAGGGGGTCTTTGTGTTTGTGTGTGAGAAGGGAGGGGGGACTGGTGAATCCTAACTGACACAGACGGGGGGTGGGATGTGGGCAAGATGAGGCCTCGGGGAGGGGAAGGATGGAGGAAAGGACTGCATCCAGGAAGAAGAGGAGGATAGAGGAACGTTTGCATGGAGTCAGAGGGTGCAGGGAAGGCGTGCTTGGGTGTGGATGGGAGACCTGCTTCTGAACTTAAGTGAGGAGGTCAAAAGGATGGAAAACCAAAGATATCAGCAGCCTGAGCATTTGCAAATGCTTCCCCTGTGGTCCGTCAGTGCTGGAGATCAATAGAGGAGCGTGGACACTTGCAGACATGTGCCAGTGACAAAGCACTGAGAAAGGAAGGTTCTATTCCACAGAGAACAGAGCTTTTATCCATTACCATTGACCACAACAGGTTATAGATCTCCATCTAGATCCAAAAAATGATCCATCACATGCAAAGCAAGTAGGACAGAGTAGCAAAGGTCAATAACTGTTAATTTTCTCACATGGAAACTGCACACAGAAATACAGAGTGCCATGTTTCTGCAGAAAGTGAAGGGAAATTATGTCACAGGAAGAACCTGCCTCATATTCTGCACAGTAGGGTGAGGAAGGTGCAGAGATGCACCATGTGTGTAAGTTCCCGGCCTGCCCTGCAATGGAAATGGACAGTTTGTGACAGTATTAGGAACCAAAACTCACTCAGTCGTACTTCATGTAATGCAACAAATGACTCATTAATTCGACAGAAATTATCTTGAAAACGTTTCCCGTGGACGGAATGAGGTTTGGAGATTTGGTTCCCTACACATAAACACACAAACTTGTCACATTTCCAGGCTCCGCCTCCTTATGTCCAAATCACACCTTGCCGGAGCACAGCTCTACCTCTTTCAACATTGACAAGTAAACGGTTTATTAAAGTTTTCAAAATCATGTTTAAACCTACTGTTATCACGTTTTGTTTATTTTGTATTACTTTAAAGTGATAACACAATATGCCAACAAATGGACATACCCCATCTTTAAGATTGTAACCATAAATACATATAATAGCTAATAAACTAATGTACAGGGTGGCTAATTCAGGATCCCCCCCTTAACGCCCCTCCTTGCTGATTCTGACAGCAAGGCATCTCTCATCTGGAAAGAGGGACAGCCGCCCTGAAGGTTGAAATCCAGGTGTCGCGGAGAGAGGACAAACTGGGTGGAGGTCGGTGGACGGGGGGGGTGGGGGGAGTTACTTTGGCTACTGTTGGTGATTGTCTTTAGCATGAGTAATTTTTAAATGAATTAGCGGACGGCACTAGGAAGCACACCTGTCCACGGGGCTTCCTGGAAATCCCATTAATATCGGCTTCGTTAGCACAGATGATATGATAATGACAGGGAGAATTCCTGGCACCGCTACAGCTCTGCATATAATACGGCTGCTGCCTGCGGCTTTGATTACAGCGTCGAATTGGATTAAAGGCTCATCTTGGCTTCCTAAGCACCGGCGCAGAAGCAAACGTGCTACGCCTGGTGCTAATTATGCTGGCTAACTTTACACGGTCGGAGGAGCAGACAAGGAGAGCGAAAAGTCGACCGGAAAAGTCACAATGTTTCACGCCTGTTCAGCAGGGAATCAAAGATCAGGTCAGACCCCCAAATGTATTCCCCCCACACCTGTAAAAACTCCTTTGCGGGCAGTGGAAGGTATCAGTAATACCATGGAGTTATGGGTTTCAAATGTAGATCTATGGGTAAAAATATTAGTGCCCATAACGTAATCTGTGATAGTACTTTAACTGCTTGTTAAACAGCTGCTTTGCTTGTTTGGGGGGTCACTTAGAAATTTCATTGTTTTCCATGAAAACATACATGAAATTAGTTTGAACAGGAAGCACAGCTAAATAACAGGAAATAGTCATTGGTAAAGTAAAAATAATATAAAAAGTAATACAATGAAATTAAAATAATAATTGTGTTGTCCAAATTTTGCTTTCGTCAAAGAGTCCTCCATTTGCAGCAATTACAGCCTTGTAGACTTTGGGCATTCTAGATGTCAGTTTGTAATCTGATGAGGTTTCACCACGTGCTTCCTGAAGCATCTCCCACAAGTTGGGTTGGCTTGATGGGCACTTCTTACGCACCATTCGGTCAAGCTGCTCCCATAACAACTCAATAGAGTTGAGATCCGGTGACAGTGTTGTCACTCCATTGTACACAGAACACCAGCTGGCTGCTTCTTCCCTACATAGTTCTTGCATAGTTGGGAGCTGTGTTTGGGTCATTGTCCTGTTGTAGGACGAAATTGGCTCCAATTAAGAACTGTCCAGAAGCTGGACATTGCAAAATGGAGTTAGGGTTAGGGTTAGGGTTAGGGTTAGGCTAACCCTTCCTTCTTCAAGATCCCTTTTATCCTGTACAAATCTCCCACTTTACCATCACCAAAGCAGCCCCAGATCATCTCATTGCCTCCACCATGCTTGACAGATGTCGTTTAGCACTCCTCCAGCGTCTTTTCATTTGATCTGTGTCTTACAAACATTCTTCTTTGTGATCTGAACACCTCAAACGTAGATTTGTCAATCTATAGCACTTTTTTTTCTGGTCTCCCTCTCTCCAGTGTCTGTGTTCATTTGCCCATCTCAGCCTTTTATTTTTATTGGCCATTCTGATATGCAGATTTTTCTTTGCAATTCTGCCTAGAAGGCCAGCATCCCAGAGTTGCCTCCTCACTGTTGATTGGTCTTTTGCAGATACTATTTAATGAGGCTGCCGGTTGCCTATACAGTGTCTGTTTCTCAAACTACATACTATAATACATTTATCCTCTCGCTCAGTTGTGCACCGGGACCCCCCTCTCCTCTTTCTATTGTGGTTAGAGTCAGTTTGCACTGCTCTATGAAGGAAGTAGTACAAAGAATTGTACGAGAACTACAATTTCCTGACAATTTCTCGCATGGAATAGCCTGCATTTCTCAGAACAGAGAGTTTTTTGTTTCTGACCATTTTGTGTTTGTAATCGAACTCAGGATTCCTAATGCTCCAGATACTCAACTAGTCCAAAGAAGGCAAGTTTTACTGCTTATTTCATCTGTGCTAATAATTTTCAACTGTGCTAACATAATTGCAGATGGGTTTTCTAATCAATTAACCTTTTAAAATGATAAACCTGCATTAGCAAACACAACATTCCACTGGAACACAGGCCTAATTGTTGCTGATAATGGGCCTCCGTACACCTGTGTAGATATTCCATTAAAAACAGCCGTCTCCAGCTATGATAGATATTTACAACATTAACAATGTCTACACAGTATTTGTGATCAATCTGATGTTATTTTAATGGACAAAACAATTTGCTTTTCTTCAAAAGCAAGGAAATTTCTAAGTGACCCCAAACTTTTGAGTGGTAGTGTATCTACTCTGAGTAGTTTGAGGGAGATTAGGTGACATTTTTAACTTCTCCGGCTCCTGTGTGTCCGACCTTATGCTCCTGCCTCTTTATTTCCGCCGCTGAGCGGCGTGGTGGTGAGGTCACCGCCCCGGTGGCTCTGCCTACCGCAGAGTGGCCGCGGCATCATCTGGGGACGCTCTGGCCCTCGAAGGACACCCGTCACACGTGCTCCTGGTGTCACCGGCGCGTCAGCAGGTCCCGGGGGGAGCTCTGCGGGATGTGTCCTTCATTAGGGAGCGTCCCGTCGCTCGTCATGAGGGATGATTCACCCCCATCCCCGAGCTTGATTAAAGGTCGGGCGTGCGTGGTTGTCAGCCGCCCCACCCCCCTCCGCGGCTGGTGCCTGGGTCACGTGACGTGGGTTATTGATGGCCCTGCCGCCCGCCCGCTTGACACGGCGCTCCAGCTGTCGCTCGGCTCCCGGTCCCGTGCGCGAGTCCGGGGTGGTGCAGTGCCAGCCTCGCACCCGGCCCATCCGTCACTGTCACCTGCCGCGCGGTGATGAATGGGGGGCCGCCGGGAGAGGCGCTGCATCGGGCGGTGGTGGTGGGGGGTGCGGTGGCCCACCACACATGTGTGCACACGCTTCCAACACGGGCCTTAGAGGCAGCTGAGGCCCACCAACCCACCCAAATCCCGAACCACAACCCAGCAGCCGGTCCCTCAGCTAGCACCACCCCAACTGCACCAGACGCTTCTTTTCACCTCATCGAGCCTCACCCCTGGCCTCTTTTAGCCCTGCCTCTGCAGAAGCAGACACCCACCTGAGGCACAGAGCGCCTCGTCTTTCGGCTGTTTCCTGTTCTGCCTTAAGACCCGTCTGATCCATGACTTCCTCTACTGCCTCTTCATATTCTTTGAATGCTCTTATGTTGCACTTACTGGCACTTGAATAGTCTTATTAGGTTCTTGCTTTGTTGGGAAGATGTTGAGAAGCTCCTGCTCCAATGCTGCTTACACTTGTACCTAAGCATTCGTTGGAAGCTCAGCCTAGCTGAACTTATGACTTGTCGACTCCTGGACGTTAATTGTTTCTAAGAAAATAATGGCCCAAGATGTCTAGAGCTGTCAGCTTCGAGATGCTCACAAAGATCGAGCGAAATCACGGGACGGTTGGCTGAGGAGCCCGGTTGCTGTTGCTCTCCATTGCAAAGGGCTCGAGACCTTCAACCCCGGAGCCTTAAAACAGCAAGTCGCATGGACACTAAACTACGGACCAGCAGCATGAACAAAACAGGGTGCTTAAACTGGGTTTGTGGGACTGGGGAGGAGCGGAGGGGATCCTCCTTAACCGAGGGCCGCTGTCTCCTTTGCAGGGAGACGTCCATCTGTTTGGAGGCCTTTGTGTATGAGGTGTTACAGCCACAATGGCACAGGCCTAGCTCTCTGAGGAAATCCCCATTAACATATCCCGGCCTTTTTCAGCCTTTTATTTGCCTACTGTTGCCTTTGCCTGATTTATTCATTGGCTTTTGCTCCCCACCCAGTGGAGGAATACCCGGCCCTCCCACAATGCCCTTCCCCACATCCACACTCCTGCTTTTCTTTTATTCTCTCTATCGTCGCTTCTGGCTGCAGGCAGCCCGCTGATGCCGCTCGGTCACTGACCCATTTCGAGTCGTTAACTTGCACAGGCTACCGCCGAAAACACTGGGGTTTAACTGCGAGGGTTCTGGTTGTCATGGCGATGAATCCAACCCAGTGAGATTCGGCCTGGGCCGCGACCTGCCGCCGTGTTGGCGTAATTCTTCAACCGGTGCACCACCTGCTGGTCGAGGCTGTATTTCTCCGTTTCGTGATGGGAGCACTGCAATGTGCCGTCCTGGGTACTGTCCGACATACCGCTTCATGAAGCTGTCAGGGCACGCAGAGGTCGTCAGGCCTGAGGTCGTAGGACAGGGGGGTGGGAATGGGCCAGCGGGTCATGGGGAGGTGTGTACGGGCCACAGAGCTAGCCCACCCATGGTCCCAGGGTCCAGTTTCGGTTTTTCTGACACAGAGCCCCCCCAGGGAGAAGACACTTTTACATGCCCCTGTAAAGCCCTTTTTAATAATGGGGCTTGGGGCGGTCCACTCTGATAAAGTGCCATTCATGAGCCTCACCGTGGGGGGGTCAGAGCAGGCCGCCTGTGACCCAGTGCTGGGCTTAAGGTGTCCCACTTCCTGGTGACTCCGCACCCATTGTCCTAGCACCCCCGAGGGGGGCCCAAACGGCCCACGGTCCGGCCGGCCCATTGTCCACCCATCTGACTGCTAGGTAGAGATCCACCGCTGCGCTCCGCTGCTCAAAGGGACCACCGTGCCACTCAAAGTGTCCGCGGCCAACTTTGCCCGCTTTGTCATCCGGGGGAGGCAGGTTTCAGGGGACGGAGCGTGGAAGGCATTTTTAGGGACAGGTGGCCTTGTGCAGCGTGAATCACCGCTTAACCTGAAAAGTCCGCAGCTTGTGGCATGTACATTTTGGCAGGAATGCAGCACTGTGATGTGATCAGGCACCAAAACACCCCTGTGCTCAACAAAAAATGTTGCTGTTAATCTGAGAGGCACCACTAACCAAAGAAACATGCTGCATTTGGTGCCTAGATAACAGTTCAAGATAAAGTCTGTGAGACGTGACTGATTTGGGCAGTTGACAAGCAGCTGTCACCCTTCCCTGCTTTCCTGGAAGCTGGGATTCTACCGCACAGGGAAATTCACTCACAGGAGGGATGTCTGACTTCTGTCTTTATTTAAATGGATTCATAGCACCCGGTTAACTGTATATTAAATGTGAAGATCGGGGGGGGGGGGGTCCCTAAATAGCTCAGTGTGTGAAATAATTGTGTTTTTAATAATTACAGGATCCAAATTTTATCCGGACACTGGATTGGAAGGAATTGGCTTGGATTGACGAGGTGTCCCCCCCCCCCACCCTGCACCTAGGTGGGATTTCACTGGGTGGCTTCAGGGCTCACCGTGAAGAAACAAAAAGTGCCTGACAGCCAAGACAACACCCAGCAGGAGCGGGAGACGTCCAGGTCAGCTTTACAAGATGTTAACAGATTGGTTCCTTTAGCGCTAAACCATAGCCGCATCTAGCACAGAGACCACGCCGTCTTTACACTCGGCGGGATGTGTGTTAACCAATTTCACGGGTGTCTGTCACGCAGCCTCGCCTTCTCCATCATGGGGGGAGCCGTTCAGCTAACTATGCAGCGAGAGAGACGGGGGAGGGTCGGGGTGGGGGGCCTTGTTCGGAATATGCCAGGATGAGCAGGCCAGCCCACCCCTGTGTGGGCCTTCTCAAGTTCATTCAGGGCAGTGGCGACAGACCGGGGGGGGGGGGGCTGTTCTCCCCAGCTAATTATGTGGAAACGGCGAGACAATGGAGCATCTGGTGGGTCCTTCTCCGCAGCCTCAGCTTCTCGCAACGGCGTGTCAGGCTGGCTCTTTGTGGAGCAACCTGAAAGGCCGGGTCACCGAAGAGCAAATAGATGAATTTATAACTTTCCCCCTTTCACGTTTAACCAGGACATTGTCTCAGCAAGACCCCCGCCCCCCCCGGCACCGCCCGCTCCAGCCACATTCTTCACCATGCCACCCAAACTGAGGCTGCATTTGGAAGACAGTCATCTTCTGGGAGGGCCGGTGGATTGGCGTCACCCACTCTGACGGCCAGGCTGGGCGCAATCAGGGGCACTGGGGGCAGTCGAGGCAAGGTGTGTATTTGTGGAGGGGGGGGGGGGAGGTCACACCGCACAGGAAACGCTAAGCCTGTCGGGTTTAGGAGGCTCAGGGAGGGAGTCAAAATGAGACGGGACGCTTCAGAGAATCCCAGGAAATGCTGGGCACTGGAGAATGTGTGGAAGCAGCCGGCTAACTGGATCACAGCCGGCAGAAAAGACACATCAAAACCCAGGTTCTGATTCCGCAGGTGTCTATTCTGTTCCGGTTCTGCTCGAAACGGCAATCGTGCCTGTGTGTTTCTACCCAGGAGCACAGATGCAAGTTGAACAGCATGTTTTGAAGCGCCCTCATCCTGCCCCCCCCCCCCCCCCCCACGGGGCCAGACCGGCACGCTGTGTGTCGGGGAAGTCTGTCGACCCGGTCAGGCTGCCCGTTTGCGGGCATTTCACGGGGGCCTGTTTTTCTGATCTTGAAGAGCCCTCCATTTCTCCTCCCTTTGCCCCCTGCCCCGCCCCCACCAACAATTAAATGTGCACTTCATTAATGTAAATTGGGGGGCTTTAATGCCCTTGTTGAAATTCTGAAGAAAGTGCCGCTGGCCTGAGAAATGCGCCGGTATCGTTGCAAATTGGATTAGGGAGCCAGCAAGGCAGGGCAATTAGAATGATAATGGCGGCCAGGACAGGCATGACTATTCAGGGATCAATGGGACAGAGAGAGGCCTGGCTGGACCGCCTCGCCGAAGAGGGCCGCCGGCCGCCGCCTGCACTTTAAATGAGTTTAATTTGGTAAATGGTTGGGCCGTGGGCCTTTAACCAGGTGCACGAGCCCCCACCCCTGAAATGACTTAGCCTTCTTCTCATCATTAGCATAATATGGAAGGGGGGGAGAGTTGTATACCGCTTCAAGTCAACCTCTTGTTTCTGCTTCTTCAAATTCATGACGGACTCCCCCCTCCGCCCCCTCCCCCTCCAGCCAGCCCCACTGGCCCATCTTAAGAACAAACGCTCACTTCCTGATTTTCACCCACTAATCCCCTTAAAGGGTTGATTTTACTCCGGAGGTGGAATCAAAGACACTGCCTGCAGGGTAATTCCCATTACAGCGGCATATTATTCAAATATGGAGAAGGACAGTTTTCTTTAATGGCTCTTATGTCCAATGAACTGCACACCCACTGGGAGGTGGGATCCGATGTCTCCACAGTGTGTGAACACGCCCACCCCCCCCTCCCTCATGCCGGAATGGTACGCTCTCACATTCGGGGACGAGCTCTGGAGCCCTTAAGTGCTGGGGAGAGGTGCCCCAGTCCAGCTGCCAGCTCAGCGACGGGCCCGGTTCCCTGAGAACATTCATTGAGAACATGTATGTCTAACTAAAGACAGGAATCGGTGGAGCTCGTCGAGGTGAAGAATCAGTGAGGGAAGCTCCACCTACCCCAGACCTGACCCCGCCCTCATTTGCCCTGGCCCCACCCTCACAAGCCCTGGCCCCACCCCTACTGGCCTCCTCACAGTGCACATACAGGTGGTGTGGGGTCGTGATACCCGGCCTGGTCTCCGTGTTCCGCTCCTCTTGCTTGTCAGGTGAGGATGCGGTGTCAGCTTGGCACTGTACAAAGACGTGAGGTTGTCTCGAGGACACAGGTGACACCGGCCCCTCGCTCAGCGCGTCGCACTTGTGCCGGGAGAGGACCCTGGGTGATGCCCTAATTAATCAGCTTCTGCTGTAATTACTGTGCCCGTCAGCAGGGTCCTATGCATGTCTGACACACTGCAGAACAGGCACATCAGAGGGGAAATTCATTTACTGCTCTGTGGGGGCAGTGAAACTCTGGGCTGCCCCCACCTACATTATTCATATGCAATATTTACCAGGGTTCTATTCTGATTGGAATGTATGATGTCTCCAAATAGACAGGAAACACACTTGCAGGCATGTGAACGCAAACACGTATGCAACACACGCAAAAGCTCACCTGCACAGATAATCGACTAAACACAGACAAGAGTGCTCCTGTAAACACATCGTTTGACAGACGGCAACCCCCCCCGCCCCCACCCCCAAACCAAAGGATCAGAGCGAATGAGTGGCTGGAATGCAGGCAGCGGTAGTCGAACCTGGCTTCTGCGAAAATCATTAAACAATCATGTATGCCCATCGATTTATTCAGAATACCTGGGAGGGAAACAGATTAAACAGGGAAAGACACAGCTAATGCAGATTAAACAGCCGGAGAGGTGGGAGGGGGGCTACTGGGGTGTCGTAATCAGGAGGAAACAATGCTGCCTCAATTAGCAGTCTTTGCGTGGTCTATTAAGTCGGCGATCCGTACTCACATCTGTCGGACCCTGCGTACCCTGGCTCAGTACAGACAGACTCAAACACAGGCAGATAAGGTCTGAGTTTGGTACCTGAACGGACAAACCGTGAGTCTCAAACACCATTGTTCCGTCTTTCAAGTATAAATCCCATATATGTAAAAGGTGGTTATGTAACAGTCTTAACCACAGCCCCAAACGTACCCTAACCCCAACCCACTTTCAGGCCCATTGGACATGCACAACCTTCAACGTTTATTTTCTCTCTCGAGCAACATTTTGCGCCGAGTCTTCACAAGTGTACCTGGTGAGGGAAAAAAAAACACAGCTGCGGAAAAAATTAAGAGACCACAGCACAATTTTTTGTTTCACTCATTTCTCAATTTATGGGTGTGCATCTGTGAATAATACATATTTTTCTGCAAACTGCAGTCTGGTTCTTCCCTGTTTCTCATTAATGAAGGGCTTCTTCCTTGCTTTATGGGACCTCAGTCCTGCTTCTAGGAGCCTGATACAAACTATCCTAGCAGTGACGTCACACCTGCACTTAATGTTCCCCATTCATTTTGAAGGTCCCTTGAAGTTATCCTAAGATAAGTTGATGGTCATCTCTGCCATTAGAAAGTCACTTCCACCCGCTTTGTCATTGGCTGGTTTCTGGTCATTCCCAGTGTCTCCTGCTTCACATTGTTCTTGTGTACTGCTCTCTTAGAAATTTTGAACCTGGAAGCAACCTGCAGCTCAGTGCAGCCTCTGCCTGCAGAACCACGATTAAACCAGGATTTAAAAAGGCAGATTTGCTTGAAAATATTGAGTGGTCTTTTAAATTTTTTTTTGTATATATGGTTTATTAGCACTTGTGTCTTATTTTTTTTGTATATATGGTTTATTAGCACTTGTGTCTTATTTGTGGCTCATTAAGTCAGTCGTACACACAGTACTGTTCCATCGCTATCTGTGGATTTGCTGCTACGGTGCTTTTATGTGCAAAACACCATGTAATGTGTTCTTATTAACTGATATTGCTAACAATGGTTAACAATTAACCAGGGTAGAACTGGGGGCTATTTCAGAAAGCAGGATTTCTTGCTTACTGGGATAACTTTTCAGATTTAATGTAGTCTGGGCTAAACGCAAGTGAACAAACATAAAGACCATTTAAACTGGAGTACTTTAAATCTGACAAGTTATCCAACTAAGCAAGAAATCCTAGGTAGCCAAAACATATTGTACCTCTCCTCCCCCATAAGGTCCCTCTGTCTCCTTTTAAAAGTTTTTTTCTCTTATAATGTGTCATTTTTCACATACAAATCCATCCCTTGCCGCCGATCCTGATCCATTTTAAATAGAATTTGCATCTCCTGTTTTAATTTTTCATTTCATTTGAGGTTATTAGCTGTTAAGGCTGAGTGGGATATGAATTAAAGTTACATCCGTATCAGGCCGAGCGGTTGCAAGTTGTGTGGAGAGAAGAGATTCAAAACGGTAATTTGCAAAGATTTAAGTAAGTCCTCAGTGTAATTTCCTATGAACATGGGCTGGAGAGAATGAGGCCCTGTAAAACCTCCAAATTCATTCCCAGAGTGGAAAATTAATCAAAACAGATTAAGCTTTTTATGCTTAATGTCTCTGAGGAAATGCAAAGACTCGTATTTAAAGTTTTCCTGTTCGTGCTCCCAGAACAGCCCTGTAGATTCAGATGAGCTCGGTTCAGGGGTGTCTCTCTGTGACTTCAGTGTCCACCATGTCCCCAAAAGGCCCCCCGACTTGGCACGGCAAAAGGACGGGAAACCAGAATGGGGCAGGTAACCTGACCACAGCACTCCTTCGACAGCCCAGTGACCATGTGGCCATGAGATTCAGCTCTCTGTCACCTTTGAATCTGCCCCCACACTCCTGCCCAGCTTGTTCCCCACCTGAGCATCTCCCATAACCAGGGACCTTATATCCTGCCTTCCCCTCCTCTGACACCAGGAGGCTTTCTGATCGACCCGTCACCAAAACAGGCTGTTTTGATGAATATGCCTCCTAAGTTGCTGCTGCTGTGGTTTCAGCTGCTGGTGTTGTTCGTGTTGTTGCTGCTGGTGTTGTTCGTGTTATTGCTGCTGGTGTTGTTCGTGTTGCTGCTGCTGGTGTTGTTCGTGTTATTGCTGCTGGTGTTGTTCGTGTTGTTGCTGCTGGTATTGTTCGTGTTATTGCTGCTGGTGTTGTTCGTGTTGTTGCTGCTGGTGTTGTTCGTGTTGTTGCTGCTGGTGTTGTTCGTGTTATTGCTGCTGGTGATGTTCGTGTTGTTGCTGCTGGTGTTGTTCGTGTTATTGCAGCTGGTGTTGTTCGTGTTGTTGCTGCTGGTGTTGTTCGTGTTGTTGCTGCTGGTGTTGTTCGTGTTATTGCTGCTGGTGTTGTTCGTGTTGTTGCTGCTGGTGTTGTTCGTGTTATTGCTGCTGGTGTTGTTCGTGTTGTTGCTGCTGGTATTGTTCGTGTTATTGCTGCTGGTGTTGTTCGTGTTGTTGCTGCTGGTGTTGTTCGTGTTGTTGCTGCTGGTGTTGTTCGTGTTATTGCTGCTGGTGTTGTTCGTGTTGTTGCTGCTGGTGTTGTTCGTGTTGTTGCTGCTGGTGTTGTTCGTGTTACTGCTGGTGTTGTTCGTGTTGTTGCTGCTGGTGTTGTTCGTGTTATTGCTGCTGGTGTTGTTCGTGTTGTTGCTGCTGGTGTTGTTCGTGTTGTTGCTGCTGGTGTTGTTCGTGTTATTGCTGCTGGTGTTGTTCGTGTTGTTGCTGCTGGTGTTGTTCGTGTTATTGCTGCTGGTGTTGTTCGTGTTGTTGCTGCTGGTGTTGTTCGTGTTACTGCTGGTGTTGTTCGTGTTGTTGCTGCTGGTGTTGTTCGTGTTATTGCTGCTGGTGTTGTTCGTGTTGTTGCTGCTGGTGTTGTTCGTGTTGTTGCTGCTGGTGTTGTTCGTGTTATTGCTGCTGGTGTTGTTCGTGTTGTTGCTGCTGGTGTTGTTCGTGTTATTGCTGCTGGTGTTGTTCATGTTGTTGCTGCTGGTGTTGTTCGTGTTGTTGCTGCTGGTGTTGTTCGTGTTGTTGCTGCTGGTATTGTTCGTGTTATTGCTGCTGGTGTTGTTCGTGTTGTTGCTGCTGGTGTTGTTCGTGTTGTTGCTGCTGGTGTTGTTCGTGTTGTTGCTGCTGGTGTTGTTCGTGTTGTTGATGTTGTTGCTGTTGTTGTTATTGCTGCTGGTGTTGTTGTTGTTGACCAAGTGCGGTCAGGCTGCCCAGTGCGGCATCTCAGCTGATCCAACTGGCCAGGACTGCCAGTGGGAGTCTGATTAAGCTGTACGCCAACAACAGCAGAGGACAGGGGGATATTTAAACAGCTGTGAGCCGGCTGCGCACACACAGGGGTGCGCAGTGACATCCATGCAGGCTTCTCAACATACCGTACCATGCTGCCCTCGTCCAGCTAATAAGAGAAAGAGAGCCTTGAACTGTGCCCGGATAGTGATAGGTGTAGGTTCACCTTACCTCTTTCCCTTGGAGCTGTGTGATGGTGCAACCTCACAGAGAGATGGAGACATCATCAGCATGGCTTTCGTGAGGACATCCACTGGTACTCTACTAAAAGAAACGTCAAAATAGAACAGACATCTTGGTGTTCAAACTGCCGTTTTCTGCTATCTGTGGCTGTGGGCTGGGGGGCGGGGTACACAAAGGAAATCCGAGGCCCCCGTTCTGAGCTGGGGGGGGGGGGGGGAGTGTAGTTTGTCATTTAGCTAAGTTAACCATTTCCCATTTTTCCAGCCTGTGACACAGACAGCTGAGACAGAGCCCATGGTGGGAAAACAAAAAGTCAATTCGACTTTGATGAAAACTCAATTAAACAGGAGCGCAGTGCAGCTCGGCTGGGCCAGCCGCAGTGACAAGACGCTGGCCGGTGTCACGGTCATGCCGGGGATCAGCCCCGCGCTCCACCTGCACGCCGATCGATACAAGTTTTGCACAAACACAAAGTGTAAGCTCTTTCACGGGGTCCCCCCCCCCCCCAGGACGTTCCAGCAGCTGTGGCCAGCCTGTGTTAATGAACACGCTGCGATGCCAATCTTGGCCACCAGGGGGAGGAATCATGCAGAAGGCCACCCAGGACAAGCTAAGGTTCTAGATGAGGGAAAGCAGACCCTGATGGCCTCAAAGGATCATCCCTGGTCTTCTGCACCTGTTTGGTTGCCAGATCTTCACAAAAAATGGAGGAGTGGGAGGGGCTAAAGCTAGAGGGTCCTGGCCTGTGACCCCAGCACCACCGTTGGCATGTCCCCGCTACACTGACCCTTCCTGCTCCGTGGGTTTGACAGCTCAGGGAGGCAGGGCTGCCACAGCCATGTAAGCCGGCCTCCTGTTCCTTACCAAGTCAGCTACGCTATTGAAGGAGCCTGCGGTCGCCCCGGCGATGGCTCAGGCATCCCTTTTCGGGCCTCCGCTCCCCATACAGCATTTTACAGCCTCCCGGGGAGGGGTGGCGGGGTGGGCTGGCCCTGGGCATGCAGCTCTGTTTGCTCGCTGCCTCACTGCAAGATCCTTTCTGTGACACAGCGGCACTGCCCTTTTGTTGACAAAGGTAAACTAATGACGGCCAGGAAGAGACAGCTTTGGGTGAGAAAGAAACGGGCGTTTGACCCCTCTCAGATTGGATTTACCGCAAGGCTGGACAGCAGCAGTTGTACACATGATGGATTATTGTAATGACCACCTCGGCGGCCCCTTTGTCATGTTTAAATGGCAATAAATTTTAGCAGGAAGAGGGCAATTTAGCACCCAAGACTAGAGAAGGATAGTGGCTGGGCCGAGGTGTAAATAAAGGAGCTCGTTTGAGACGCACATGTGTGCGGGCAGCCGGGGCGTTAATATTTAATTCAGCTGCTCGCTCGTTGGAGCTGAAACATCGAGCCTCTGTCCGGAATCCCCTCATCCTCCATCTTCAAAAGGCTGATGGTGCTGAATTGCCCCGTCATTCATTTAATTAATCCGCCAGTAACTTACAGGTCTGTGAATGTATGAGTCCAGGCTGGGCAGAGGGGTGTCTGACATGTGACCCGGGGGGGGGGGCAGCCAGTCGCTCTGCGGTTTGTTTATGTGTGAGATCACCATGGAGGAACCAGCGGGGACACTTGGCACCATTTAAATGTCAGTCCCGTTCTGTAAAAGGCAGAAGGATGGCTACCACGAAGGAGTCCCCTGTCTGAGTCCTCCAAGGAAAGCAGGACACAGCTGGTGCCTCCCGTGCTCCTGCCTGGAACGACAGACACGACACGTGTGCCTGAGATCCGCATCCATGTAAAAATATAGATAACAGAGATGACAATTGAGACACAAGAAAAGCTTAAATGTAGAGTTTTACGAATGTTGATATTTTCCACGGGGCGCGGTGTGTGAAACTCCCTTTTTAAACGTGACAGCTTTTTGCCAGATGATGTCTCAATCAGAACGTTGGCTCCATAGGAGTACAGGGGGGGGGGGGGGGGGTGTGGCTGATCGGGGGCAGCTTCATATGTCTGCTGGCAGCGGCGGTCCCAGGACGCAGGGCAGTCTATGAGAGCCTGTAAATGAAGTGTCCCCCCACCTCAGTGGCCGACCGCTGCTTCCTCTCTATCATGAATAAATATTAGCAGTTCTCACCGCCGATCCCAAGCTCTTCCTCCTCCGTGCGGCATTCCGGGCTTCTGGGTTGCTGGGGGGCGCACTTATCGCGGGAGGAGTGGGATGGACGGCAAACAGCGAGTCATTAACCTGCGACCTCCATCCGGCGCCGGCTGGGAGCCTTCGGGGCCCCTAAAGAGTTTTTGGGGAGGCCCCTCCCAGTGGTGTCCAGGAGGGAGCTCTGACTGCGATCTGGAAAAATCACCAGGAACGATGCAGCTTCCAGTCCAGGGAGAAGCCCGTTTAGAAGCAGGAGAGACCCGGAGAGACAGGTGATCTGTGTTTCCGCTCCTGTATGTCACTGAAGCAGCCCCGCAAACACGCCACCACATATCTGCGCTGTTTTTGACAACCGCGCCTCAGCTGTCACCCTGTCCCATCACCGTCACTCGCCACGCCGAGGCTGTACTGGCCTCTATCGTTTGGCCTGTCCTCTCTCTCCTTCTCTCTCTTTCATTCTCTTCATGATGGCACAGTGACAGAAGATTAATTCAAGTCAGCTGCTGAAAATAATTATTGCATTATGGGAACAGTAATCATTATTTAGAACATGATTAAATATGTCTGCGGCTATTGACTGGGGGCCCCTGTGATTTATGTATTTGTTTAGTCAATAGTCCCATGTAAATGGTGTAATTAATTATGGCTGCTGGTGTCTGAACTGAGGGACGCCCAAATCTGACTGGGCTGACAGATGTGGGAGACGCAGCAGGCATCCCGAGGAATTCCTCTCCTCCGCTCCCTCCCTCTGTCCCTTACTCTCTCCATCCCTATCTCCTCCTCTCCCTCTCCTCCTTTCTATTCCTATCCCCTCCTTCTCCCTCTCCTCCTCTGCTCCTTTCCTCCACTCTATTTCTTTTTCCTCCTCTCCCTCATCTCCCCTTTGTATTCTCTTCTCCTCTCTCTTCCTCTCTCTCCTCTTCCCCCTCATCTTTCTGTTTTCTCTCTTCCTCTCCCCTCCTCCTCTCTCTCCTCCTCTCCCTCATCTCCCCTCTGTTTTCTCTCCTCCTATCCCCTCCTCCTCTCTCCTCCTCTTCCCTCCTCCCCCTCATCTCCTCTCTGTTTTCTCTCCTCTTCTCCGCTTCTCCTCTCTCTCCCCTCGTCTATTCCTCTCCCCTCCTCCTCCCTCTCCTCCTCTCTCCCACTCCACCTCTCCCTCTTTTAGTAAACACCCTCCTCAAATATTGTTAAAATGCATTACTGTTAACTATACAAATATTTCACTCTCTCCTCTTCTTCCATTATTCCCCCCTGCTGTCCTCATTTGCCCGTCAAGCCCCGGGATCAAAATGCCATGTCAGGCAGGGGGATTGTTCTGCTCTGATTGCAGAAGAGCTGAGAATGGAGCCGCCGACAGGAGCCGTGGGACAGTCTTCATTAAGAGCTGTAAAATGAATGTTTTTGAAATGAACTCGCAGTGACAAGGACACCTTGAGAGGGTACATTTGCTGCGATGGGCCACACTGGGCCACACCAGGCCCTCGCTCAGATTTTGGGTGGGGTGGTAAGACCATGTGACCTGTAGAGGAACCCATGGTCGTGTGGCATGTGGCACGCAGCACGTCACTGTGAGGATACAGCATGGAGCATCTCTGGCAGAAATCAGCTGAGAGATGGCCACTTGGGTGAGCTAAGGATTTGCCGGACTGCTGTGAGACTCTCTACCCCCCAGGTCACCCCCCCCCCCCACCCCGCCACAGTCCCTCACTTACCAACGTCTGCCTCAGCAATCGGCAGGTCACTCGCTGGGAGGTCAGGGGGCAGCCGGAGAGCCAGGCCAAGCCCCAGAGGACTAATTTCTATTTTAATGTCACACATCTAATCTATCAAAGATGTGATGTACAAGACACAAAGGGGTTTAAGTGCACCTCAGGCAGCATTGAGCCCCCACCTGGATAATGGTCAGCATGACTCGCGATTCACCCCCCCCACACACACACTACATCCACTGTCAAACCCAGTGGCAGTTTGAGCAAGAGCAGAGATCTGAGATATTACTTGTTGTTCTGAATGAGCTGCTACACCCCCCCCGCAACATCCATATCTCCCCAGGGGGTCCATACTGTCACACGTCCCCTCAAACTGGAATTTACTTTGCCCCCAGGGTAACTTTCCAGTCAACTTATCTTTGGGACACAGAGACTGACTAGAATGCTCAGCATATACTTTCGTTACAGAAAAACAGACCAACATACGATACTTTAAGTCTCGTTTTCCTTTTATATTTATATGCTTATAAGTTTGCAGGTCACACCAGCGTCTGCGGTATTAGGAAACATCACAGGATGAGAATTTCAGGTTTAGTTGTTCAATGGTACAACAGTAGGACTCTGGCTGGGACTGGAACCCATCACTGCTGCTAAACCACCATCTTATCACCACTCCCCTAATAATCACTATGTCCTTGAATAATTCATTAATTACTGTGGTGTGCTATATGTGTGCGACCCCAAACAGCCAGGGAGATGGATCTGCATCGCGACATTCTTACTCCTTCATGGATGGTGCCAGTTGGACCTGCAGGAAAGGTTTCCTCGTTTGGGGGGGGGGGGGGCTTTTGCATCCCCCTACCCCCCCCCGCCCCCAAGAATTGCTCGGTCGACATCTGGGTCGCAGTCGAGGCCCTGGACCTACTGCACATCTGAGTGGCTGGATGTGGGGGTGGCATCATCTTTTCTCATTGAAAGAGCACGATATTGGTGGGGGGGGGGGGGGTGGACTGCGGGTCATGGAGGAAACTTAGCGTGGAATGTTTATATCTCCAAACAAAGGAAGGCTTTGGGCGAGGGGCAAGTGTGGAGGTTCCGGTGTCCGCCTGCATCCCAAAGCGCAAGATTATTAATGCGCTCCAGTAAGTGTTAATTTCACTTTGGGGAAATGATTTATGGACATCCACAGCAGAGAGACACCATCTAATTGAGCTCAGACGGGCTGATTCTGGTGTAGCCCCACCGCCGCCCTCCAGATGGGGCTCTGGGATTAATGGCTAGCGTGCAAACAATCCATTAAATTAGTATTAACAATATTAATAGCAATAATAACAATAAAAACAGCAGCGGTTGCTGGAGTGTCAGCCAGAGAAAGAGGAAATGTTGTTTCTCATGGTGTTTTGTAGTCAGGCACAAACAAAGACACCATGACTGAGTGGCCCTGAGTGGATGTCAATTCACCGCGTTCTTAAACAGCATGGATAATGAGGATGCAGCGAGGCATCCCTGTCGCCGGCTGACGTCTTCATCACGGGATGCGGGAATGTGGGCCGCATGCCGTGTGATTTATATGTGCGGGTAATTCCGCTGCACCTGGAGGACAGAGGCGCTCCGGCCCAGGCGACCGGCAGCCCGTCTGGGAAGGCTGACATTGCCGATCCTTGGCGAGACGGGAAACGAGCGGAGATCCGGCGATTTCCCCGGGATCTTCCACGGAAAGTGCTCTTTACGGAGCCTTCCGATCGATAATCTCTCAGAAAGCGGCCTGGCTGCAGGGGTGGGTGGGTCCCCCCCCCTTGGGCTCCTGCTGGCCCTGAATCACTCCATCACTCACCTTTCGGGTTGATTCTGCCTGTCTGCTCACAGACGGAAAAGAAGAGGAGGAATGAAGCCAAAGGAGACCACTGACCTTGCCGGCCTCTAAGCAGTCACGCGCGGTGCATTTACACGGAGGAGACGGTGCGCTGGGCGAACTGTGGCCAGCGCGACTGAGATGGACCAATCAGAGAATTTCAAGGGCTTTTCTCAGTTGTTAGAGGATTTGCATTGATGTAAATATCGCCCTTCTGCCTTTCCTCATGCGTAACCTGTACAGGCACAGTGTTTGCCAGCTTCCCGCCATTCAGACAGGCTGTTAATGCCCCTTAACATGGTGTCCAGCAAGTTCAATAAGCACCTCTCTAGTTGGTCCCTCTGTAGCATCTCACCTCACCATTGGTCTGCTGGTCCCGTTGCCTAGGTAACCTCCATAACTAATGGCATGTGTCATGTTTTTATAAAGGCTGCTATGGTATGAGGTCGGTGTTGGAATGAACGTGCCAAATGTTCAGGAGGAGATGACCCAGCTGAACCCTGCAAGGGTTACCAACGGGTAGGAGGTGAGAGGAGCACGTTCAGGTTGTGTGGAATACAGTTTTACCGCAGTGGCACCTTCTCAGTCGAGTGGAAGAATCGAGGCATCCTAGCAATTGCAGGTTAACATACAAGGACACTCATACTAATGGCTTTGGGGGTCACATGATTTCACAGACGTCATGGCAGAGCAGAGGGACAGCACAGAGATTGTGATGTCACTGGGATGCTGGGAATTCCTTGTTTTTACACTTCTTTCAGAAAACAGGTTCTCACCTTAATTATCATCAGCGGGTCTGAGCCTGCAGAAACGAGCCGGAAGTTAGAACAGTGACCCGAAAGGCCGATGGACCGGCCAGGCGGCCAAGATGTGACATGGGCACCCTCCGTCCACATGAGTCAGCAAAATGGGCCGGCGTTGGGAAATCCAGGCTTGCTCCGGTACCGTCCGGCCTGCCATTAATCGTTATGGAAACGTGAGCTGACTGATAACCAGCCCACCATCCTTTCCAGTGAAACTGCCCACTGCTAATTATATTCCTTGTTGTGATACTGGTGTGTGCTTGTCTGCCTGTCTGTCTGTGTCTGTGTGAGTCTCTGTGGATCTGTGTTTGCGTGTCTGTCTGTGTCTGTGCATGTCTGCCTGTCTGTCTGTGTCTGTGTGAGTCTCTGTGGATCTGTGTTTGCGTGTCTGTCTGTGTCTGTGCATGTCTGCCTGTCTGTCTGTCTCCATCTGTGTGAAACTCTGAGTATTTATTCAATTCAATTCAAAAAACTTTATTGGTCCCCGAGGAGTAATTATGTCTGTCTGTCTGTCTGTCTGTCTCTGTACGTGTGTGACTGTCTGAGCCCATACATGTGTTTGCTTGTTCTCTTACTGCCTGAGACACGCAGATGGAAAACAGATAAATCCATTAGAAAGTGATTTTGTAATGGTTTCTTTAAGATGGCCCGCCTGCCTCTCTGTGCGCCATTATCCTCACGATTGGCTTCTCATTATATTATAATTCTTCCTCTGTCCCAAAGTCGTCGCTGTAATCGAATCACACATAAAAGAAGGCAGCCTGCTTCCCAGCCACTTCTCTCAGCTTCACCCCTGCTGCCGAGTCCTGCCTTGCAGCACAAAGTCATCAAGCAGTGCGCCCAAACCGCCAATCAATGGTAAATAACTTGTCTTTTTTTCAAGGACGCTCTGGCTTCAGTAAATTAAGCTCATCGATGCTTTGTGTTGCTCTAAACACATTTGGAGATTGAGGACAGCTTCCGGAACATTCCGCCGGCACGCCTTCCTCTGAAGCCCACCCAGGCTTCATGGACGCTGACCCGCGGGAGGGAATGGGGGGGGGGGGGCTGTCCCGAGACCCACCTCTGCTGGGGCACAAACGGCTACAAATTGGTATTTTTCCACTTTGCAGGATTACAAAGGAACCCTGCTGAGCCTCTTAAGAGGGTGTGGATGGGGCCTGAATAGGGGGGGTTTGAGACGTAAAGAGAGGAGAAGCTTAGGGAATTATCCGGCACTGATCTCCTCCATGGGGAGGGGCTGGAAGTTTGGGGGCTTCAACACCCTCTGGCCATTACAGGAATGTCTTTACAATAGAGAATAGCACTGGGAGAAATCTATGAATTGTGTAACCCCCCCCCCCCCAACTTCTGTTTATAAGCAGCAGGAAGTGAGAACTCCAGCCTTCCTTCTCTGGGCCAGGTGACAAAGAGCAGGTGCTGCATCAGTGTGAAACATGGAGGGACATGTTTACACGGCAAAGCAGGTGGGGGGGCGGAGGTGCGATTTGGGCCTATGTGAGCTGGGGAGGATCCTTTACGCACCTACTTCATGCTGCTCACCGCGTAGGGCAGCCCCCAGGTTCTGGGAACAAGAATTGATCTGTAGCATTTTCTCCCTGGTCATTGGCCCCAAGGCCGTGATGCTGTTTTCCCATGATCGCTAAAGGGCTGGTGTTTAGCCAGCGATGTCGCAACTCAGCACTAATGACTCTGCCTCCACAGTACCTATGGTGGTGGGGGAGGGGTTTAGGTGACCCTGACCTAGAGAGGAGGGGCCAAGGCAGGAGCTGTATGTGAGCACAACTACAGATAGGAGACACACGGAAATACATACAGACTCATCAAGCATCAACACACACATTCAGTCACATAAACAATCACACACAGACAGTCACTATTCTGCTGAAATATCTGGGCATTTAGAGAGAGTGGAATGCTTCACGACCTGCACACTTCGGAAATACCTCTCCCTTGCTCCATCAGATATTTCTGGTGCCCATCAGTTGTTCACTTGGCCCTAATTTGAAGATAAATAGGGATCAATAAGCCAAAGAACAGCTGATGTCAATTGCATCGAACGACGGGGCAAGAGACCTGCCTTCCCTGGATTTTACCACATTGGCTGAAGCAGCACATGGGTGTAGGGATGCAGGTCTACTGGCTCACGGCTCCCCAACGTTTAGGCCCCATCATTGTCGTTCGCTGTAAACACAGGAATTTAAATATCACAGGGTACAACGATCTTCATGTAGCGGGGAGGCCACACCTCACAGGTGGAGGAGGCACAGATAACATACCTCACAGGTGGAGAAGGAGATCCAGGACCTCACATGCAGAGGAGGAGGAGAGACCACACCTCACAGGTGGAGGAGAAGGAAATCCTGCACCTCGCAGGCAGAGGAAGAGGAGAAACCACACCTCACAGGTGGAGGAGGAAAAGGAGAGGCCACACCTCACATGTGGAGGAGGAGGAGAGGTCATACATCACAGGTGGAAGAAGAGGAGAGGCCACACCTAACAAGTGGAGGAACAGGGGATAACATACCTCAGAGGTGAAGGAGGAGGAGAGGCCATACCTCACAGGTGGAGGTGGAAGAGAGGCCACACCTCACAGGAGGAGAAAGAGGAGATAACATACCTCACTGGTGGAGGAGGAGGAGAGGCCATACCTCATAGGAGGAGGAAGAGGAGATAACATACCTTACTGGTGGAGGAGGAGGAGAGGCCATACCTCACAGGTGGAGAAGGAGATCCTGCACCTCGCAGGCAGAGGAGGAGGAGAAACCACACCTCACAGGTGGAGGAGGAAAAGGAGAGACCACACCTCACATGTGGAGGAGGAGGAGAGTCCGTACCTCAGTGGAGGAAGGGCACACCTCACAGGTGGAAGAAGAGGGGAGGCCACACCTCACAGGTGGAGGAAGAACAGATAACATACCTCACAGGTGGAGAAGGAGATCCAGGACCTCACAGGCAGAGGAGTAGGAGAGACCACACCTCACAGGTGGAGGATAAGGAGATCCTGCACCTCGCAGGCAGAGGAGGAGGAGAAACCACACCTCACAGGTGGAGGAGGAAAAGGAGAGGCTACACCTGACATGTGGAGGAGGAGGAGAGTCCGTACCTCAGTGGAGGAAGGGCACACCTCACAGGTGGAAGAAGAGGAGAGGTCACACCTAACAGGTGGAGGAATAGGGGATAACATACCTCACTGGTGGAGGAGGAGGAGAGACCATAGCTCACAGGTGGAGAAGGAGATCCAGGACCTCACAGGCAGAGGAGTAGGAGAGACCACACCTCACAGGTGGAGGAGGAAAAGGAGAGGCCACACCTGACATGTGGAGGAGGAGGAGAGGCCATACATCATAGGCGAAGGAGAGTCTGCGCCTCACATGCGGAGGAGGAGAGCAAACACCTCACAGTCAAAGGAGGAGGAGAGCCCACAATTCACAGGCAGAGGAGAAGGAATGCCAGCACCTCCAAGGCAAGGAAGAAGAAGTTACACCTCACAGTGCGGAGGAGGCGGAAGAGAGTTCATACCTCACACAAGAGAAAGAGGAATGCCCACAACTCACAGGTGGAGGAGGAGAAGAGGCCACACCTCACAAGCAGAAGAAGAGGGTAACCCAGACCTAACAAAGGAGGGTGAGCAGCAGGATGCACTGCTTAATGAGGTTCTCAGTCTTATCTATATTTGACACCAAATTAATCATATACAAAGTCAGTTATCACTTTATATAAAACATAGCCAAGTCTAGCATATGCAATACTTGAGGACGCGTCCTGTCTGCTGACTGTAACCCTAAGCCTCAGGCAGCCTGACATCGTGGCCGAAGCAGGCGGTGCTGCTTTGTTCCCACAGGACCGTGCAGTGGCCATCGTCACATGGGCATATTTAAATAAAAATAAACAAGGGGGCAGCGAAGGCGAGGGAGGAGCCCCTGGCTCTGGTGGTGAGCTTCTCCCACCATCGATTATGGAGATGTTTGCTTGCATTCATTAGACAGCCAATGGCAGTACAATCACAGCCTTGTTTGATTACCAATCGCACTCCTGAAAAAGGGCGTGTTTTTAATAGGATTTCACCGTCATGCACCTATAGATGGCTGTCTGGGGGTGACAGGACCCCCCCTAGCCTGATGTGTGGCTTAGGGTGGGGCAGTTTGACCTCGGAGCAGTGGTCACTCTGAGAGGAGTGAGTCACAAGGGTCAAACCAATCCACTTAAACCTCCCCCCCCCCTTCCTCCCTGATTTTCCATAAGGAGAGCCGTGTGTTATCCAGAGCCCCGATCGATAGGTTCCCAAAGATGGACTCCGTAAGTAGGTCTTAAGCAGCGTTTGGGACATTAGCACTCAGACGGCAGGGCTGTGCAGAGTTCACACGCCAGGCCTGTCGCCCGAATTCAACCTGAGCCGGCGACTCCGGTCACAGCCAGGGGATCGAACCCGGGGGGGCAGGGAGCACGTAGGAGAAAACAGCATAATCACCAGAAAGCGGGGCCGCAACACTCATCTCCCCTGCCTCCCGCATAAGGAATCCCCCCAAATTAGACCCCATTACTCACTGGTCCGCCACCCCCGCAGTCCCCACAGCTCTGCAGCAGGGGGCTCTTCACTTGATTATCATTTTTCACTGGGCACAATATTTAATAGCACCTCCCAGGGTGTGGGCAGCCCATTAAAACACAGTCAATGACCACGAGTGTCAGAGAGTCACCATGCAGGAAGCCGCCCCCCCCCCCCATCCCCCCTGCAACCCTGAGTAAACGCTGGGAGCCAAGGGGGGCGGGCCCCCTTCGTCATGTGACACCTCCACGGCCAGGGGTACGGTTCATCATCTGCGTCGGGCGCGGAACGCATTTGTCAAAACGGGGCCTAACGACCCGCGCTAAATTAATGACATCATAAAGGAGAAAAATCCACGGGGCACACGGCCGTGACGGGCTACATCGCCTTTGATAAACCGGAAAAAGACGGATAATGGGGCCTCCCCGAGCCTGGATCCAGCTTCGGATTGCCCAAGAAAAAAACAAACACTCCTCTGTTAATTTTCAGTGGAAACCCATCCAAGATGGCCGCCAGCGGTCCCATTTCCCAGGACTGTGCAGTGACCCAACGCCGGGCGCCGGTTCTGTCCCACGAGGCACAGGGGTGGGAGGACGGAACAGGGAGCATGTTCGGGTTCCAGGGGAGTACACAGCTCACAGGTAGTCAGGCAAAATAAAGTGGGCGTCTGGGGTCATTGGGGTAAAACAGAAGAGAACTTTGCGTTGCTGTCAGGCTTCCATGACCCCCCCGACAGAAACTGACCGCTATCCTGGCCTGTGAACAAGGATTAAGGCCCTGCTGACACCCAAACAGACATAACCAGGCAGGGGTGTGGGGTATTAATTGCCCCAGGGTGGGACTTCTTGATTATCACCTCGATCATGTTGGGGGGGGGGACAGTCAGCAGCGGCTGCTTTTCCCTCTGCTGACACGGTGAGTTATGTGGGCAAGCAAGCGAGGCCTGAATGAAGGGGCCACACAGCAGTTGGGGCCTGGACTGCTCCCCAGGCCTGTGGGGGGAGTTCGGGGGCGGGAATCTATTACAGGCGCTGCCATTTTGCTAAGTGTTTGCTCCCTGGCTCAACCCTGCCACCTCGCCTGTTGGTTTTTATTTTCAGAGTGCACGCTGTCCGTATGTTATTCTAATAGTTGCCATAATTCCCGGGCAATAGGGCTCATGTTTTATTGGTCCTGAGCGGCGAAAGAGGAGGAGGAGGAGGCGCTGTGATGAGAGCCCCGCCGCATGCTAATGGGCTGACACTGCACTATTTGCATAGAGATGAATTATCCTGCAGCGGCTTGACGTGACTTTTAAAATATGATTGAGGAGGTTATTATTGCCGCCCTGTGATTTGTGTTAACAGGTTATTTTAGCGTAGCTATTGCTAATAAAATTCTGAACAAAAGAGTGGCACGGATGAGGGCCAGCTTTCCCCACGCTGCTCCCCGCTAGAGTCCAACGGAGGTGCTCGTTTTGTCATTATTTACGCCGACGCCTTTAACCCCTCCCACCCGGGGGGGAGCGACACCGGCCCTTCGAAGACTGTATGCACCAAGCCCTTTAAACAGGGCCATAACAAACTTCTGCCTCATCAATCACCCACTTCTTCTTAAAATAATGATAATAGCATAGGGAAAGATGAAATGCAATGAAAGGGTGAGTTTAGGAACATCTTAAAGGGACAGCGACCTTCACTGGGTTGTGTGTGGTAGAGGGAATATTGAGGAGGATTAGGATTAGGAAAATGGTCTGTACATATAACCCCTATTAGCACTCAAGCGTGGGTTAAGCCCCCCACCCCCATAAGCCCATATGCATCTGTTCGTGTCCTTCCCCAAACAAACGGACAATCCACCATCAGGGGAACATATGTGCAACACAAAGCGGAGAGGAGGCACAGAGATGTGGAGGAGAGTAAGTGTAGAAATGTGGAGGAGAGGAGGCGTAGAAATGTGGAGGTGTGGAGGAGAGGAAATATGGAAATGTGGAGGTGCGCAGGTGTGGAGGAAAAGAGGTGTGGAGAAATGGAGATATGGAAATGTGGAGGAGCAGAGGTATAGTGGAGAAGAGGTGTGGAGAAGAGCAGGTGTGGAGGAGAAGTTGTGTGGATATGTGGGGGTGTGGAGGTATGAAGGAGAGAAGGTATAGAAATGTGGAAGAGAAGAGAAGTGGTATGGAGATGTGTAGGAGAGGAGGTACGGAGGAGAGGTGAGGAGGTGTGATGCGGGTGGCACCTCACAATGCTGTGAACACCTTCTTGGAGATCATGATTATCAATACTTTTCATAATGAGTCCACGCCCACTCCAGTGCTGGGGTCTTCCTTGGTTGACTCCATAGCCTACCAAACCGACAGTACCCCTCTCACTGCTGCCACTGGGGGGGGGGGCATGTTTATCCAGCCAGTGAGGCAGAAGAAGGGGGGAATCGGCCAGAACATCAGCACCTGGTGATGGCTTCACCCCCCCGACGTGCCGCCCCCTGGGCCTGATGGGAAATCCCACCGCTCTCTTTATCTGAGCCCCCGGCCCCAAACGGCTGGGAAGTAGATAAGAGTGTTAGGCTGTCCCTCCATAGGACTGCCGCCCCCCCCCCCCCCCCTACAGCACACGCCCTCCTGTGTAATCTCTTGTAGTACATGACCAATGTGGGGCGGGGGGGGGGGGGGTGCTGATAGAGATAGAGAGCCGGGGTGAAAGCTTTACTCCTACTCAGTGAGTGAGTGATTTATGAGAAGCCGGCAGTGAGCGCCGAGTGGGGCAGGAAGCAGCCCCTCACCCATGTATTCATCCATTTAACTGGAGGCCGCACAACAAAGGCCACGTCTGATCAATAACAAATAAATGTACATTGCACATTAAAAATAAGCGCAGACCGCCATACTACACCGGTGTATTTCTGCGGTTTATTGTCGCCGTCTGATCCGCGAGTATGGAGACCTGTCAGCTGCAGCCGTTTAACCGCGTGACTCCTTCCCTTAACGCCACACTCGAGTCATCAACCACTTGAACCGACAACACGACAACACGGCAACACTTTAATTACTCACATCGTTCGGCAAGGTTGTAGTGTTTATGTGCACGTGAGGCATTCTAAGGATGTATTAGTGAGACCTTTTTGCAACTGGGCCACAGCACCACAGACGTCTAGTGAAAAGCAGGACAATCAATTCCTGTACATCTTCCCTGTTTTCTAATAATAATTGATACTTTATTGATCACCATGGGGAAATTCTCTTCACGACTCCCCCCCAACTTGCTCTCTGTGGATGACAGCAAGCTGGCTGTGAAGGGCAGCCCCCCTATAGCAGCACCCAGGGAGGTGGGGGTTAAGGGTCTTGCTGAAGGACCCGCAAATGTGCCGAGGCTGGGCTCAAACTGGCAACCTTCTGATGACGGGTATAGAGGCTTAGCCTGCCGAGCCACACGTTGCCCCCAAGTGAGTCTCCACATCAAGTTCTAAATTCATCTCAGGTTGAATGTGACCATCCTCCTAGAAGGGACTCCTTGTCTCCTCTCGTGCCTCAATACTGGGACACCAAAGCTGGCTCTTTGCAAAATTTCCCAGAACTTTGTGTCCTTGGTGTCCCGTCGGGTCACAGTTTGCTTCAGAAGCAAAAAGGGGGATTTTTATAAACATGAATGTTTTCCCTGGAATCCTCAATGTCTCTTAGTAACAGGAAGGTTAGCACAGAATTCGAAGCTCAGAAATATAGAAAAATGTTCTGTATGACTGCAGATGAGATGAGTGAAGCACGGCAGTTATTTTCAACTAATTAACTTCATCAACGACGTTTTGATTGGAGTGAACCGGTGGCCCATTAGCATCTGGCCCGCGGCGCCAGCGCAGCCCTGCTCCATGCAGGTTGGTTACCACGGCAATGCCACGAGTCACTCAGCAGATGCTACCGCGTGTCCCCCAGGCGTGTAACTGATGTTCAGGACACCTGGACTTCCACCCAGATGATGACACCACGCAGGGGACCTCGACACGTGTTCAACACAGACGGGCCTGCAGCCTGTGCATTGACGATCGTTTTGAATGCGCTGACTGCTTCAGACATGTAAATCGTAGACATCTGTTCCCTATCTACATGTGAGGGTGATATGTTCGAATGTGAGACAAACCACCTCGGCAAAATAACTGCTAACCACTGTAAGTTGAATGGATCACTGGCAACACCCATGGATAAATAGTGCAAAATGGTGAAAAGAATGAAGAGCAAAATTCACAGGGGCATGGGGATCAGGGGCATAAGAATATGAGGACCAGGAACACAGGGGAGAATGATATCAGCAACACGGGGAAGAAGGGGAACAGGGATATAAGAATATGAGGACCAGAAACACAGGGGATATGGGGATCAGGGATACAGGGGAGACAGGGATCAGGGACATAAGAATATGAGGACCGGAAACATGGGCGATATGGGGATCAGGGACATAAGAATATGAGGACCAGGAACACGAGGGAGATTGATATCAGGAACACAGGGGCGATGGAGATCAGAAACACAGGGGAGATGGGGATCGGGGACATAAGGATACGAGGGCCAGGAACATGAGGGAAATTGATATCAGGAACACAGGGGAGATGGGGATCAGGGACATAAGGATACGAGGGCCAGGAACACATGGGAGATTGATATCAGGAACACAGGGGAGATGAGGATCAGGGACATAGAAATATGAGGATCAGGAACAGGGAAATGAGGCAGAAATCATAAATATCTAAGTACTATCTGATGTTCCTCTGCAACCAATAAGCTCATCTCTTGGGCAGTTTAACCAATTAACTGCTGTTCAAGTGCATAAAATTTGAACTCATCAAGAAAAATGATAATGACCTTAAATGGATATAGTTTGATTGAATAATCGCAGTTAATCTGTTTTCACGCTCAATCTGTAATCTTTTCTGGCAAATTTAACAATTTAAGTCCATATATGGAAGGTTTAAGTAGTATCTAGCATGTGTGTGTGTGTGTGTGTTTATGTGTGCACGTGTGTGTGTGCGTGTGTGTGTGTGTGTGCACGCATGTGTGTAAGCATGTGTATTATGTTTATATTACATTGTGGGGACCAAATGTTTAAGGTTAGGGCTGGGTAGGGGTTAAGGTCGTCATGTTGGGATTAGAGTTTTCCCAATAGAAATGAATGGAGAGTCCCCACAAAGATATAAGTACAAACCTGTGTGTGTGTTTGCATGTATGTGTACATCCAGAACGTCAGCATGGCACCGATGCGCCAGTTTGACGTTGGACAAGCTGTGTTAAGCTCAGTGATGGTCCACCTGTACAGTATCTTATTGCTTGCCATAGCAAGGTACAGCTCATTTTACAGCCCAGTGTGCTCACAGCATGTCAGCCTGGTTCTGTATTCTCCGTCGTCTACTAGGTCTCCTTAATAATATGATGTCAGAAGCATTACCCTGGATCAAGTCTAAAACACTAATCTATAAGGATATTTAACATATCCGGTAGCACAGACAGATATAAAAAGTAAAGTCTATATTTGCCAAGGTAATCAATTAATCTGTCAATTATGGTGGAGTGCTTTGTTAGCACAAAATTTCAGCCACTGAGAGGCTGGGTGCCGCATGCTCCTGTTCGCAGAGTCCTGTGTGAGAAGGATCAGTATAAAATGTACGGGAAACGATCGGAATCTTGCAGTTCATACCAACGGAGCAGTTCGCTCTCTGGCCGCGCAGCCGCCCCTTGTTGACTTTGTCAGCACACCGCCCTGCTTACCAGTGACCTTCAGGGACAGAACGTGAGCAGGACACAGTCAGCTGTCATCAGCTACACCGTGTCGGCGTCCACGGTGGCACCATTTTGGCCGAACTGCAAGCAGATTAATGAAAATGATTCAAAGCTGTGCTGCTCCAGTGAGAGAAAGGGACAGAGTCTTCCAGAGGCTGACACTGTTCATCTAAGAGACGCCGACTGCTCGATAGTGAATGTGGCAGCATCTAATGGCAGGATGGTGTTGGCACCGGAACCATAGTCCCCAGGCATTTGGATACAAACTCTCTTTACCGGTGTGAATAATTTATCGATTTACTGAGTCATTTCCAAGGAGCAGCTACTTTTTACCTGCAGAACCAAAATGATGCTACGTTCCATTTCTATGCTATGACTTTAATTAAAAACTGACTACTGAGGCACAATAAACACCCACAGGCTGCCTGCTTCCCCTTGAACAGGATTGCCCATTACTGTCTTGTACTTTTCTAGACAATTCTGTCAAACCCTTGAGAGAAAATTATAGTGCATATAAGCAAATAATAATAATAATAACAACAGCAACCATAATTATAGTAATGGTAATAAGACGGAATCCAAGGCAGAAGACAGCACGTTTGGAGATATGGTCGCCATCCACTTGACTGCACGTAACAATAACAGGAATATATTCTGATTGGAGTGGAACACGCATAAATTTGCAGTCTAATGCTATTTCCTGAATAACTTACACAGGTAAACTGTAATCTGTTCATGGCGGGAGTGGCTTTGAAGGCCGTCCACGTGGTCGGCATACCATCTCCATGTCGATCTCCGCATCTGTGCAGCAGCGTTAAACACGGCTGAACTCTAGGTCCCACTGTTGTGATTACTTCATAACGACGTTAATGTCCATGTTCATCAAAGTGCTACAAGCCTCAGCGATCGCAGAATAATAATTACATTTACCTGTTAATTAACCTTCGCCACAACATGTCATTTCATCCAATAATTTATACTTAAGCCAGGCTGTTATGCGTATAGCTGAATAATATGTATACCAAATAACTAATTCAATAAAGTGTTTATGAGAAGTGGACACAATGACCAATATGCAGTCTAAACAGGAGATTTTTAAATGGCACTCAGACAAAACGGGCGTACATAAAATTATAACGGCATTATGATTGCACAATTATAAAGTATAATTGATTGAGTTTAATATACACTACTGTTCACAGGGAATTAGAGAATTTCTATCCTACTCTTTTGACTTTCAAATTTAAAATTATGGCTGACAATTAAGACTGATAACAAAAGCATAAATATGTGGCTGTATTTATTGTTAATGTGATTTCTTGCGTCCATGACGTTCTGATGCATCAAAAGCGGTTGTGAATGCTTTTGTCATTGTAATAACAATATACAATAATTGTTGTTTTTTTTGCTGATCTCTTGACTACAGTTTTCGAAGAAATGTCGTAGAAAAACATAAAACTTGTATGTAAGTTGATGAATTACATTTTACGATGGTCTGTGACGGCTTAGTTGGTGTAATGCGGGAAAAACAACCTCACGGTGTATAAAATAGCCACAAGCACAACATATGCTGTTACACAAGAATTGCCGATTATGAGAATTGAATACATTCACAACAAACCTTGAAAATCCTTAACCTTAACGAAAAGTCCAAAACAATACTGCTCTGAACAGAACTGACCGACCAAACGAACTGTCAGAAGTGACGCCAGTTTTGTAAAAAATAAATAAATAAAATTAAAAAGATATTTCCAAACTGAATATGTATGTGTTTGTGTGTGGTCTACATTACATATGTGGTATACATTACATTGTAGGGACCAAATGTATCCACAATGTGATAAAGACCTGTCATTTTGACGTTTGACAGATTTTTCGGAGGTAATTCAATTTCATAAAAATCTGCGACTGCAATCAAAAAAAACTAAAAATGCCTAAAGTCTTGTATTTTGTTTGGTTACTTATGGTTAAGGTTAGGGCTGGGTAGGGGTTAAGGTCGTCATGTTGGGATTAGAGTTTTCCCTATAGAAATGAATGGAGAGTCCCCACAGATATAATTACAAACCTGTGTGTGTGTGTGTGTGTGTGTGTGTGTGTGTGTGTGTGTGTGTGTGTGAGTGAAACTTACATACTGTCACTGGGTGGCAAATCGACCTTGGTCAACATAATTCATGATTAGATTCAGTAATACCGTTTTAAATAGCTTCTTCATCGTTATATAAATCTTAAAGACTTGAACAGATTACTAAAGTAATCTATAGATTCAGAAATTATTAGTTGACGCAATTCAATGATAAACACGTTTTATTATCACACATATGCACTTTATAAGCGAAAAAATCATAAATCGTCGGCACAAGTACAGGTGACTTGCGAGCAAGACAACGAAGCAATCAGCAACAAGTGGGGAAAACTCGGTCTCTTCCATCTTATTACAGCACGCTTCGGTTGACTGTGTTTCATATTTTGTCAGGTTATTTTGCGCTGACTTTCGGAAAGGCGCCCACGAAGCAGACAGTGAGAGATGCGCCGCTGCGCGTGCCACTACATTTCACTAGGGTAAATGCCGGGTTCACGTAGTACACAACGTGGTGCTATCTATCTGACATGGAGAGATTGGCTACTAATAACGCTGCGTTCAGACAGAAAACTCTGACTGCGTATTACTCATACTGTGCTCAAATACAAATTTCGTATGTTTGCATGCATGCAGGTCACTCATAATAATAATGATAACAATAATAATAATAATAATAATAATAGGCCCATATTATATATATATATTTGTGGTTGTCGCTTGTTAATTTTCAGTTATTAAAGGTTACTTTAAAGGAAGTAGCACTGGATATGTAACAGAACGGTATCAGGTCAACATTTACGTCTACCGCTATGATAAAACGAAAATGTCAAAACCAGCTTGAGCAACCTAACGATTTATACGCATTTTGGATGATTTCTTTCTAAAACAAAGGTAGCGAGCGCCATGAGACAAAAGTAAATTCCTCGCTATTATAGGCTACTTTATCTTGCGAATCCATTCTAATGACTGTCAATTGCTGTTTTCAATACACATGAACATTACTTCGCATTGTTGTTCTTAACAGCAGTGTTATCTCAAGTGGCACTCTCCCGCTCATTGAGACGTCTGAGCACTGGAAAGTAAACGGCGGGATAGGGATTAGTTCGCCCAGTTCTTTGCATGTTAATGACGTTTTATCTTAACTGCAATTACGGGAAAGGGAGGACAGGTGAAGAGAAATGGTTCTGGTTACCTCAGTGAGTCATTTACAGTGGAAGCTGCTAAATTTCGAAATATTTTTTTTCCAGGACTGGTGACTTAAGAGAATAATCAACATTAACAATGAGCAGATATAATTATACCGATTTCTGCTCACAGATAGGCCTATAATCTGAATTGCTTTTAATAAACTGTTTTTTTTTTTTCGACAAAACAAAATTAAGCACAGAAGTACTTTTCATGTGTTTTATAATTTATAAAAACTGGAATTGGCGAATAATATAAAGTATGTTCTCCCTATTCCTTAAGGAGAATAATAAAAACGTCGTGATGTAAATGCAGACTGAAGAAGATCCATAAGGACTCATGACTGCAGGTCTCGAGACTGGCTCACATATTCAGGGTCCAAGTTTAACGTTTTCAATGTTGTTTGTTATAGTTAGATTAGCGATAGGCTCTGGACTATTCCGGTTTGATCTACCGAATTACTTTTAATCAAATAGTGTATGACACGATAATCCTCAAAATTCTCCCGTAGTCGTGAAAAACAGTATTAAAAATAGTACCCGGTGCATTTTGGACCATGTATAGAATATCACATGGTCTTCCTCCTGCATGAGATGTCACGGTAAAAAAAGTAGAATCCCTCATGAGTATAGCGGTTAATTTTACATGCATTTATTAAAAGTGTACGGTTTGCACAATCAAAGCACAATCAGCCAGACTTAAATCTCTGAAGTTGGTGTTCAATTGGCAATCATTTCCTTGCTAACGATGAAGTGATTCTTGCCACCGCAATACGTTGTTCGAAAGCTTTCCCGGCACCTGCTGTCGAATCCACAATAATTCTGGCAGAATTACCGGTTAGCACATGATGTTTCTTTGTTTTATTCAATTTCGAGTTGTCATCGTCCGTCCAAGGAGAGCGACTGTCAGCTTTGTGAGTGCACGCCTGCAGCATCCTCTGCTGGCTCGGTCGCCCGCCGGGCTTCTCCTCGTCCTCCGATAAAGCGAAAGGCAGATCATGCAGCCGTCTCAGCTGTGTAGGTCCCTAATTATACTGCGAGCCATTCCCCTCTAATCACCAGCATTGTCGATAGAAAACCGGGGGACGCCAGACGAAATTGTGTGCTCCAGGAAAAACACGCAGACAACTGTTTAACGTGGATTAAATGATATTATCACAACCTACCAATGTTCACCCACTCAAAAATGAGCGCCTCAGACAAAGCCTGACATTAGTTAGATTAGTTATATTTTCTAGGAAAAGCTATTTTCAAAGGCAAGATGATCCGTCGCTTATCGCCGTGTCACAACTTTCCGAATCTGCGTTTGTTTAATTCGCCAGTTTCTGTGATTCCCGGCCGCCGGACTTTTCGCTCGTCTGTTGCCGATTTTATTACCATGTGCAAGAGGCATTCAAAACATTTCATTGCTTTGAAATTCCCAGGTTCAAATTACTGGAATAAACTTCCGTTTGCCGTTCCCAGACATGAATAATATTCCTGCATATTCTGTTTGTTAATTCGACAAGCAGTCCTTTTACAGTTTTGGTCATTAACTTTAAAAAAGAAGGCCGGCCAAGTTCTAAATAACAAAGCGATTCCACGGCTACTGAACACATATACCCTAAACACTGAACTACTCTAAAACGTAGATACCTGTCTACCAAATCTGTAATTTTCGGAATAAAATGTCAATATTCTGCTTTGTTTGTTGCTTTATTTTTTATTGTGAAAACAAATTTTCAGTGGAGCACGTGTTACAATTCAGTCACAAATTGTACTTCCCATTGTCTTCGTCCCCTTTTGCATAGTTTTGCATAATACATTTAATTATACTAAATCAAAACTCTCAGCTTATTTATCTTAGTTCCACCTGCAAAAGACTGGCGTCCCGTCCAGGGTGTGCCCCAGCCCTCTAATGCCTGGTATACGCTCCAGCCCCCGCAACCCTTAAGGGGATAATCGGTTAGAAGATAAATTGATAGAAATATATCTGCATCTGAAATTGAAATTGTTTAAAATATAGTATTTTCAATTTTTAAATGCTGACGTGGTTGATTAAATTTATATTACTTCAAATTGACGAATGTCTAATTGCTCAATGATGGAAATGATCTCCGCTATACGATAAACGATAATAAACAGCAAAAACACGCGCATTCCCTCTGTGGGATGTGTTGGATGTGATGTCCAGTTAAAATTCCTAAGTTCGAAAGACATTAATCCGGATGTGAGGTTTACGTGAGAGTGAGAGGGGGGTACTGGGGTCAGCAGTCTATAGAGGAATCCACTTTAAATAATTATAAAATCCTCCCGTATTTGAGACAGCTAGATCTCTCTGAACACACTTAGCAGGTCTTGCATCTTTTAAAATCGCATCGGATAAATTAAATATTTACCAGTCCTGGGCGGTTGACTGCCTTCCAATTTTAAAAGAACATGCTGATGTAATCAGCTGTATCTGTAAACGTATAGACAGCGAGGAGTGCATTTCTGCGTCGGTCGCAGTATAAATTTATCATGACCCTTTCCCAGCACTTTCCGCGTCGGCTACTTCCGGAATATCTGTGTTTTTCGACAGTTTCTTTGCAGTCCTAGACGAGGCTCCAGAAAATATCTCGCAGTCAGCGAGAGAGGCTTTATCGGGACCAGCGCTTTTTCAGTTATAATGACACAGATGTTTGATAGGTTTCGGTATATAAAAGTTTAAAATAGATTGCAAGACCCTGCAGTTTTTGTTTATATCATTAGTTATATATATTGTACTGAATCAGTCGCAATAACAATATGAGGACAGTGATAATTATAATTAAAATTAACAACAATTTACAATAATTCCTCATATTATTATAGTATAATTAGTTGCTTTTCGAATGTATTGGTTGCATTATTATTTGCTAATAATATAATGGGAACAAATATGTTCGCTACTACCACCCTCGAGATCCCGTTTATAAAAATAAAATTATTATTGTAGTTAACAAACAAATGACATTTAATAAACATACACTAAATAAACACAAATGAACTAAACAAAATTAAAATGAATTGAATTAACTAGTTATTTTTGGTAACGTAATATCATAGAAAAAAATAGTTATTCATGTGTTATTGATAGTTCAAAATATTTAAATATCAATACAGTTCTACTGCTGCTAAATATTTCTCAGACGCGTTTATTTTCCTCAGGATATAATCAGAAAAAAACAACCTTCACATTGTTTTTAAATTTTATTAAATAAAAGTGCGATACATATGAACCTGCAGCACACAATATTGCAGGATTCAAACACTGTTACAAACTTAAACATTATATAAATTAATTAAAGTGTGAAAATGTCAACAAAAATGGGCCGACAAACACTGGATGCATTATATTACAAATATATTTTAGTCATATCCTGCTGTTTTATCTGTTTATTTACAGGTGAAATAACTGGCTGGTTTCATCATTAATGTTCACCGCGTTCCTGTTTAAAATGAGCTCTTTATTTTATCGTTTTACTCATGGATCATTATAAATGTTTATTGATTTCTGACGGATCGGTAGAAATATTAGTTAAAAATGCAAAATATTAGAAGCATACATAAGCAACTTGGATTAAGAAGAAGCCCATCAGACGTTAACAGAAATAGTAAATATTTAAAAAACGAAAAGGGGCTTAAGTAAACCGTTACCTCTCGTCATTGAGAATTACAAAGCCGAAACGGTGATGAGGGACGCAGAGGGGACAGTGGTGGGTTTTATACAAAATGTATTTTACACATAAATATTCACAGCAATATAATTTCTATTTAGTACAACTCACGCTGGTATTTACAAGAAAGTACCCTCATCTTAATGTGGAAATGTTGTGGCTTTTCTGTCGTGAAAAAAAATAGTCTCCATTCCTCCGAAACGGGCCGTACATTCCTCATCGCTCGAATCAAACTTCATTTCACACTGTTAATGAAGATAGGCCACTGATTTAAGACAGGTTCAGTGCTTCATGTCACTGGAAAACGGTATTTCTTCTTTTGTTTCTAAGAACTTTCGTTTTCTGACGTGTGGACGTGAAGAGACGAGTTCGGTTTATGCTTTTTCAAGAGCTGAGTGATTTTCTCATCGTCCGAGTTCGGGTCCAAAGGCTTGTTGTAGTCGTCATCGTCGTCTTCGTTCTCCGAGGCCCCCTTTAGACGCTCCGTCTCCGAGTCCTGTTTTTTCTTTGCCGATGCCATCTCTGCCGCGTGCCTTTTCCTCCACTTTGTCCTTCTGTTTTGAAACCAAACCTGGGATGGAATTGAAGCGTTTTAAAATAAAATCTAACGTCAAGAACTTCCTGTCAGAAGTCAGTTAGCTACAAATGAGTTTGTCTAATTTTGGCTTTTTAAAATAAAATAAATAATAATAATAATAATAATAATAAAAAGATTAACGATGAGTCTGATTTTTAAAACATAAATATAATTATAAATGTATGAAAATTTGGGGGGGGAAACAGTGTATTTCAACATTTAATTATAGGGAATAAAATAAAAGTTTTTGTGAGATTTATAAGTTGTTCAACAGTCATAACATTTTACTGGTTATTTTATTCTGTGCATAACGAATCGCAAAAATCCGTGTGCTATATTGCCAAAAAGTTTGGCCTAGAAACATATAGACCTACTACACTAAAACTATTATTATTAACTTTAACTATTGCTATTTGACCTCAAATACAGGATAACAATTTTCTTTTAAAAATAGAAGACTGATCCTTACAGATTCTGTAAAGATACTTCGTGATTAGCAGCAACAATCATGTTTTTAATCTAAAGTTAAATGACACAGCAAACTAATGACGCTACAATAATACTGCTTATCTGGAGCAGAATGCACTTTTCATGACCTACCCTCCTTAAACACAATTGTTTAAATTTTGTATGATTTAAGATTAACTGTACAACTGTGAAATATGTACCAAGATTTTTTTTTATTCAGCTCTTACAGTCGCTACTGAGTAAACAATGGCATTTACAACTGGACTGAAATATATTATTTATAATACATTATTTGAAATATGAGTTAATATGAAACGATTATCTCCAACTTAAACAGTTCAAAAAAGGGATCGCTTCAGGATAGGCTACCTTCCAAAAAAAACTCCCAAAATCTCTATAATATTGCTAGTGAAATTAAGGGGGGTTTCCTTTTAATCTCAGCAATGCGTGATCCGTACTTCCTTATCTAAAGTTTGACACGATCCTCTCACCTTCACTTGGCTCTCCGTCATCCCCAGTGAGTAGGCCAGTCGGGCCCTTTCCGGTCCCGCTAAATACTTCGTTTGTTCAAAAGTCTTTTCCAGGGCAAAGATCTGTTGTCCAGAAAATGTGGGTCTCGTGTGCTTCCTCTTTCCGTCCTTGTCAAGCAACACCGAACTCTGATCTGAAAAGATAACAACTTATGTTAACCAGGGTAATTTTCGATGTTTTATTCACAAGCTAACCACATAAATTTCCCGATGACTTTTAGCTGCCTTCAGTATTAAGCATGGCATGTTTTACGCATCTCCGTTGGATATATGTAAATTAATCGTTTTTTTTCTTCGGCAACAGCCTTAATTAAAATGCAAGTCTCGTTCATTTGAAGATTGCCGTGCTTACGTTTAGAATTATATTTATAAATTTCTGAAATAAAGATCACAAAAACTCAAAAACTTAATGCCACATACTTATATTCACATAAAAGCAATGTCAGCATCGGGAAACTGGTGTAATTATTTAAACCCGTAGCGGTGTAGATGTTAGATATTACAGTCAACAATGCCATGAACACGAAACATCTTAAACTGAAAACTTACGCGGTGAACAAGCAAATCTGGCGTCTCTCCAGTGCGGGCTCTGCATGACCCCAGGCCAAAATATAGGGGTCCTGCCGGGGAGATCTGTCAGTGGTTTGGGGTAGCGAGCCACTGCCACGGCCGCCGCGGCGCTAGGGCTGAAATAGAGCCCGTGGGGAGGCGGGGGGCTCAGGCTACTGAAGCGGGGCAGTCCTGACAAGATTCCAGCGGAAGAGGAGGCTGCCACGGCCGCCGCCGCCCCCGCGGAGACCACCGAGGGACGGCTGAGGATGTCGTTTATTCCGTGTGGGGTAGCGATCGCGCACTGGTGCGGTGATAGGAGAGAGGACAGCCCGGCTGACGATTTTATCCCCGGGGAAGAGACAGGAATTCCGCCGGGGTTGGGGGAGGTGGCCGAAGGTGAAGTAGACGAGGCGGGTCCGGTGGAGGATAAGGGATAAGCCGGGTACAGGGGAGTCTTCATTTCGGTCATGCTGTGCAGAGCGGCTAACGGCGGCGTGCTAAGCAGAAAGGCGCTCTGACGAGACCCGTCCATCTGCCCCACCGCTAACATAACCAAAAATAATGATAAACAATATAACTCAGTACCAGTTGTCCTCACTACTTCCACGGGAGTATTTATTAAAATAATACTTCTCGATTAAAAGAAAGCACAGCTAAGTTAGAAATCTGTCTAAACGCCTAGCGTCTTATGTCAATATGATGAACTTGAAAAAGATTTTCTCATAACACATTCGTCTTAAGGTGCAGGCAATTTTGCTCTAGGATCCAAATTTCTTAGGACTTGAGTTTTGTACCCATCCCTAGAGGAAAAGGAATCCAGTGTCTTTCCTTCTTCAGTCTTGCATATCTTGAAGACAGGGCATTCTAGAGGAATGGATCTCCAAGCGCCTTTCCCCGGCTCTAATGTCTGCTTCAACTCTACCGGTGGCAACTTTATTTTTTAATGCTCAGAAATCTATAAATAAAGAGGCGCCCTTTCTCGGCGGCGCGCGCGAAGCTCTCGGAGATAATAAAACATTTTCGTCACTTTCTTACTGTCTTTTGCAGCAAAAGTGAAAACTTTGAGAATGTCACTTAGACGGAGGAGGCGGCGTTTCTGTCGCCATTGGGCAAGCGCTGCGGTGACGCGTCCCCCGTGTCAGCCGCAAGCCCCCACTTCGTGTACCGGCTTCTTATTGGCCCCTCATACCAGCGCTTTCATTTGCACATTAAAAGAGTTGCCATTCGATCGGCTATTACATACAAAAGTACTAAATCAATCTAGTCAATTTGAGATCTATTTTTTTCCCAGATAAAGGGCCATCTGCATGCGTTTGTTACGCGAAAAAGATGGTCCAGAGTGCCCCATTTCTTTGGCTATATTAATTCAAAAGCGATTGGAAAGCCTAGTAGTTCGAGATAGGTCATGAACTCATTGTCCATTGAAAGAGCGCAAATAATTATGATACAGCCATTAGCCTATACGCATATGGAAAAATGCGACAGGCTACGTTTCCTTTGGTTTGCGCATCGCGCTCACTATGAACTCACTCGCTTTTCTGGTTTAGCCTCGTCTTGTGCAGCCACGCATCTGCTTTCTGAGACTTTGCAAACGTAGGAGAATGTCGAGTTACAATGTTAGTGAAAGTAAGTACTATTAAACACTAGTCTAAATAAAGAAATTGATTGTCATCGTCCCGGGTCAAGGTTTTGCTCTTTTTTAATGGTCATTTTCTTACTAACTAAAACGATTATTATTATTATTGTAGTTGTTTTCATTTTTATTATAGCATTAAAATTGTTCTTATTGTCGCCATAAGGTTCGAACTATCGGGTTTGTATTGTCGTAGTATTTGAGTGATTATTTTGTTCCGTTTCCACTGGAAGATCAGGCGTTAAATCATGTTTGGACAAGTTCCTCCGTTCCTTTCTATATTCCCCCAGTACGATGATCAGATACACGTATATTTGACACTCCATCATCTTGTGTAGGTGACAATATAAACGCAGTAATTCAAGTACTGTGTACATATTCTTTGGAAAAGATCGATATCGATGAGACAAATTACACTGCTATATTTTTAATTTATATTTTTACACCTATTTATAACTATTTTTTACATAAAAGAATTTTACAAAATACAACATTTTTGTGTCATTACCGTTAACTATGTATTAATTTATTTAACGGTTACAAGAAAAAATATGATTTTATAGATGATTAATTATTTTATGCTTTGTCTCGTTTCCTCGCTTCTGCACTGCTGTTTTTTCCCTTTTAACTTACTATTCACATGGTTCAACAGTACAATGGCCGCCAGCATCAGTAAGAACACCATGACCATAGGAAACAATTTCGCGCTGATTCACCATCGACACTTGCGGAACTTGGCGATGGGGCTCTGCAGTCTGCAGTCTGGGGCAACGACATGCTGTCATCTGTGCATGGAATAGGATGATATAACACAACGGGCGACAAAGTTTGACGTGGTACGTAAAACGAAACTTCTGGCAACTTTTAACTTTGCAGTTCATTCAGTTTTTGTGTGACATGTGACTGTGAGCAGAAAAAAAGAAAAATATTTTGGAAACCTAAAATAAATTCGCATGTATATCTCAGTCCTACTTGAATTAAGGCTATATCATCGGACGACCGCAGTTTATCGGTGTACAAATACTGATTAATACAAATTATTTAAGAATAAGAAAGGCATGTATGAAAACATTAACACATTTTAATAGGGCAGCAGTTTAGAGGAGGCTATAATTAAGTCGCAACACCGTAACTTGCACTGTTTCTCTGACAGTTTGAAGTACGATTGCCTGTAGTCAATAATTCATGTGCTTCGTGCGGCACCTAGTGGACAAATGACATAAAAGTAATTCGAAAGTTCGCAGCTGCAATTTAGACAATTGTCTAAGTGTACTGGATGAACCGGAATTAAGCCGTTGTTAGTTTATTAGTCCGGACTGAACTGTTTAACGCAAACATGTCGTCAGGGCCGTGTAGAGACTTTTCGACGGGCAAGCTTCCCCTTTACCCTTGGTAGCCTACATTCTGCCGATCTGGGGGGAGGTGTCCCCTCAGCTAATTTTGCTTGAGGAGAAGTTCTAAGTCTTTAGAATCCTGGTGCTCCCTGTCTTGCTGTGAGACATGGACACTATCCAGTGAGCTGAGATGAAGACTGGACTCATTCGGTACTATGTCTCTTCGGAGAATCCTGGGGTACCGCTGGTTTGACTTTGTGTGGAATGAGCGGCTGCTAGAGGAGTCCAGAATGAGGCGCATTACCTGCATTGTGAGGGAGCATCAGTTACGGCACTATGGCCATGTGGTGCGTTTCCCTGAGGGTGATCCGGCTCGCAGGATCCTCATTGCTGAGGACCCAAGTGGCTGGACCAGGCCGAGGGGATGCCCACGTAACACCTGGCTGAGGCAGATGGATGACCATTTCTGGAGAGTGGGACTGGACCATGTATCTGCCTGGGGGGGTCGCCGGCCGGGATCCCAAGGACTTTCGCTATGTGGTGGGTGTGGCAAAGCGCTGCATCAGCTGTATCAGCATCATCCCCAACCTGACCTGACCTGAGAAGCTCGATAAATTTTGGGTGAACAAAAAGGGGGGGGGTTCTCTTACCTAGAGACAGGTTAAATGGTAGTTGTGATGGGCACTTTTTAAATAGATCTGAGCAGAAAATTTAAAAGAAATCGTTCCCATCATGTCTTGGGATGTAAAAAAGAAAAGGAGGGATCAACCAGTTAGGTAGCAGTTCCAGTCCTGGAATGAGAACCATTGTAAACCAGAGGAACTTATTTCACTTCAGCTCCATGTAACTCATCTTTTTGTTGGATAAGGCAAAATGTTTAGGAAATTGGCGAGGACAGGCTTGTCTGGAGTCCCTCAACAGGACAGAGCCGGTCACCTGGACAGCCTTCCATGAGGATAAGGGCAAACATTTTGGTCGTGGGCTTTGCCGATTTTAGCTTGCAGCACTCAGAGGGCATTTAGCTGATACTGCAGGACATTGGACCTCAGCACCATGCAGCAGCAGTGCCTGACCCTCCAACAATTTACTGAAACCAAGACTGCTGCTGAATTTCTGAAACTTCATGGTCCTGCTTGAGGCCACCCCACACCATGGCAGCACTGGACCCTGGAACCTTCTCACATCAATCTAATTAAAACCAGGAAAAATTTGATGAACCCATTTCAACTTAAGCCACTTTGCCAATTTCCACCAGTATAAAGCTCTGACTGTGCCACAGCATTAAATTAGGTTTCTTGTTGGATGCTTGTTTTCTTCTTGTTTTAATAGACTGTTCCAGGTATCTCTATGAACATCTGGTCTAAGACAACAGAACTCCATGATCACCTCATGATTCCATAAGGAAGCCTTGAATCTTTTAGCACTGGCTTAACTCCATTTAGTCCACCCACATTACAAATGAGGGGACTTGAAGCAACATCCAGCCAGCTCCCCTAGAAGGACCTACCCAAACACACAGATCCCAACCCCCAAAAGATGCAGAGATAGTTCCGAACCTGCTACTCCAGACCCATAAACACAACAGGACACCACAAGGTAGAAGTGAAATTCACTTTTATTTTATATACACTTATTCCCGTGCCATCAGCTTCTGCTTCTTCAGCTTCTTCTGGGAAACCTGCAGACCAAAGACAAGATGGTGACAGCAGTTCAACCAATCAGACAAAAACAGGTGCTTCCACACACTGCTGGGGTAGACCACACAAGTTTTAGAATGAAGTTTTTGGTTGCTCAGATTTAAGTTTTGTTTTCACAGTTAATTCCAAAGGTGTCCTAAGATTGTCATCACTGCAACCCATAACTCTTGGCAAGTTTAATTTCCAGAACCAGGAGAAGAAAGTGTCCTTGGGCAAACTAACACACAAGCTCAGCACCTGCTGAACTGGACTGCCTGCCTCTACAAGCACGTATTGAATCTTTGACCAATCCTGCGTGGTATTCCACAAATCATGATTTTTTCCATTAACTAGATAATTAAATCCAAAATAAAGACTGTCCAACAAGAAAGTCACTTGCCTCTGCTCCCAGTGGACAGTTTTCACATTTCATTTTGTGGATACCCCCCTGGTCCAGTCCAGCAGGTCACACTACCAAACATGGCATGTGCAAATAGAGGCTCACCTTTTTCTTCTGAGCAATCTCCTCCTCAGGCTTCGGAACAATCTGCTCCTTCTCAGTGAGGATCATCTCGATATGACAGGGGGAACTCATGTAGGGGTTGATACGGCCATGAGCGCGGTAGGTTCGCCTGCGCATCTTGGGGGCCTTGTTGACCTGGATGTGCTCGATGACCAGGGAGTCCACATCGAGCCCCTGGGGTGACGGATAAGGAGTTATATGCTCAGTCACGGCACATGCAAGCTTCGTAGCATCCTACTGCCCCCTACAGCGATGGCTCAGAAGGTACGATTCTTTTCACAGATGATCCAAAGGTGTCCTAAGTATGTCATCATTGCTATCCTGGGTGGCAGCGACTCGTGTTACAAAAAAAACTCCAGGAACCCTCACCTTGAGCTCGGCATTGCTCTCCGCGTTCTTCAACATATGCAGGAGAAACTCCGCACTTTTCTTGGGCCAGCGACCTTGTGTCCAGTCCCACTGCTTGGCCTGGGGAGGGGGACAGAGCGGAGGCATCTCAATCTGTTCATCTTGATGACTGATGAAACCACTACTGTTGGCCTGTCTTCCTGGTTGCTCAGGTATGAAAACTATTTTCATGGTATATTCCAAAGGTGTCCTAAGATGGTCATCATTGCAACCCTGAAGTCACCCAGAAGCTGAATCGCCTTATCCACACATATGGTACAAGATTTGCTGAAGCAAGAGCTGTCACAATACCCACACAAGTCCTGAGTGACTAGAAGCAAAGAGCATTCGCTCGCACCTCTGGGAACAGACAAAAGGCTCACCTGGGCACACCTGCCGACACCCCCATTGTAGCGACGGAAAGGAACACACTGGTGTTTAATCATTACATCTTTCAAAAACTTGGTGGCTTTGCGGATGTGCATGCCTTTGATAGCCTGGGCGGTCTCACGGGTGTTCTGTGGACAGAGTACAGGTTCAGACAACTGGCAGGTTCAGACAACAAGACTTCAGCTCATGTTCAGGGGCACTACTCAACATTAACAACTAGCCAATGGGTGTATTTGACATAGCTTATTACAGGGGAAACACACATATTTGTGGAAACATGCACAGACCTTCAGATAAAAAAGCAAAGCTGTCACACATTAATGCCTGCCTGTTCCACATCTCCTACAGCGATGGCTCAGAATACATATATTATTTTCACGGCTGATCCAAAGGTGTCCTAAGAAAGTCATCATTGCAATCGCTGGGCCCGGAGACACTACAGACTACAATAAAGGTAATCTGAATTACAGGATGCTTGCATGCATTTCTACAGAAGTGAATACAGCTTCATATTAGGAACAGTCGTGGTTAATACTACTTCCTAATCAAGCAAATTATGCATAATGGCAGTACCTTGAAGTGAACCCGGAGATTGGACCCCCTGGCCTTGCACGCTGCGAGACAAGACAAGGTATCAAAATGGGCACGCTAAAAGGCCACCTTTCACCGTAAAGCGTTACGGAAAATGAAACAACTCTAACGGCGTGTCGACAGTCGATACTCACACTTAGTCGGGTTCTCGGGGTCGAGCGAGTAGCGGACCATCGTGGTGCCTAAAACCAGACAACAGAAATTGGTGAAAATTACATAATGGCTTTAAAAACTTATTAAAAGATCACAGAAGGTCCACAACAAATAAGACTGATATGTCATTTTTGAGCAGGCTATGAGCTGCCATTTTGTTAGAGCCGGGCGTTTAAAGTCTCATGAGCTCAACACGATCTAGACATGTCCGGCTCTATTTCACCTAAACGCTAAACGGAAATTAATAAAGGCTCCAAAACACAAAAACGACATCTCTAATCAAGGCCTGACATGTAAGCCCCCTCCCTTGAACCAAGTCGTGGCAAAACAGCGGTAGTCATATGTTTACCGTAAAACAATACTATCAATTCAATTCTTGCATTAAATGTAGACAAATACAAAAAAAACACTGCCCCCATATGTCCCGTTTAAATATCATGATGAACAAGAATCCTACAAAATGAGATGCACGAGATATTTCATGGATATCATACACAAGCTTCTATGAGAAATTCGGAACCATTACTTACTTTTCTGGCCGCGGAAAGGAAGAGGAAGACTGATGCATTCTGGGAGAAAACATTGTGCCCGGATTACCGCGATACTTCCAGCGAGATTTTGCGGTATTCATTTTCTATTGGCCCAGCGTACAGCGTGTAGTGCGGACCGGTGGTACACAACGGTTGTATAAAACGTATTTTTTTTAGTGAGGCTTCGAGTGTTGTTTAAGTGATAAATTAAGTTGAATATTGCTTAAATCTAGGTAATGTACTGGATATTCGTTTAACGTGTGCTGATAGTCAACTAATATTTTAAACGATGGCTTATGATTACAGTTCTGGAAAAAACTGAGACCACAGCAAAATGTTTAGTTTAATTTCTCAATTGGGTATGCTTCTGTGTAAAATATAGATTTTTTTTGCAAACTACAGCCTGGCTCTTCCCTGTTTTTTATTAATGAAGGTCTTCATCCTTGCTTTGTGGAACTTCAGTCCTGCTTCTAGGATCCAAACACGAACTGTCCTAGCAGTGCACTTCTCACCTGCATTTAAAGTTTCCTATTCGTTTTAAAGGTCACTTGGTGTCATCCTCCGATTCATGAGGCACTGCTGGATAAATTGACGGTCAATTCTGGCATTAGAACGTTGCTTACACCCTTTCCCTGGCTGGTTTCTGGTCGTTCCTAGTGTCTCCTGCTTCACATTGTTCTTCACTTTGTACTGCTGTCTTAGAAATTATGAACCTGGAATCAACCTGCCTCAGTGTAGCCTTCTGCAAGGTGTGTAGTGTAATATAGCTATACTTTACTGATGGTTGCTGTATACATTACATATTGTTAATGTAGACCTGTTGACTTTGTGCCCAGGTGAATTTAAACATTGGCATCTCATGGTTTGTGAGGGATAAAATACCTCGCATGGAATACCTTTCTACTTTCATCCCATGGTATAATGAGGATGATGAGCACTGAACATTAACATTTCAAATTTAAATTTTGCGATGTTTGAGAAGCTGACACGACTGAGTTTGAATCTGGACCAGCCTCGTCTAATCAGTTACAAAGTGTTTTCCCTCTACATCAGTATTTTCCAACCCAGTCCTCGGGGAACCGCGGACAGTCCACGTTTTTGCTCCCTCCCAGCAAATCAGGAACACCGAATACCTGCTACAGGTGCGCTGGGAGCTGAGAGGAAGCAAAAACGTGGACTGCCGGGGTTCCCCGAGGACTGGGTTGGGAAACACTGCTCTAGATATTCTGGTACATTATCACAGTCAGATGACCCTATCCTAGCTCATAGCGTGTGAGTAAGGAGTGTAGGAGTGGTTCTCTTCTCCGTGTCTCTATTTGGAACAGAAGATGTATGAGCATATTTCAAAATATATCACGCTAGGGGGCGCTGCCGCACCACAAAACAGTTACTGCTTTTGTATCATCTTGGTCTTCACCTTGGGACTGTAACCTGCGACCATGTGGAAGAAACTGAAACTTAGTGTGCAAAGGGTGGGACTTATCTCTTAAAACTGAGCTAACATTAAACAGCTAAAGTGAATAACTAGCTCAATTTTAGCCTTCACACAAATTAACGTTCCAGTTATAGTAAAACAGTATTTTATTTGTTTGTTTACTCTTTTATTTCATTTCATTTTATCTTAACTGTTTATTGTGTTATATTTTTTATATTATTTTTGCCTGTGTTGTAAGATGAATGATACATGATAAGTGTCTGTCTGTTACGTGTCTATGGATGAGGACAATTCACTGCAAACCTAATCTACCGACGGGTATAAATAAAGTCACATGACCTGAGCCGACAGCGCTGTGGTCGACGTGTTTCACGGCACATTTTCCATGAGCTGAACCTTGTTTCTGTTCTGCAGTTTATTCACATTAAAAATGTTTATCGAAATATACAGCCCTATATGGGCATGAGGGTTATGAAATCCGATCAAAACAAGAATGGCAGGATTGTGATTTGCTCATATTTGTCTTTGCTCTGTGTAGCTGTGCTGTGTGGCTTTGATAAGACCTCATTTGTTTAAGTGATGTAAACATTAACTGGTGCCGGAAGAACACCCAGGGAGAGTCATGGCATTGGTGATATGTTTTATTGCACAATGATCCAAAGTCATCTGGGTATTTCGACAAGCTGTCTGTGGGTCCTCGTGCAGGGGACAGGAACAGGCAGCAGGGGAGAGGGCTCTGTCGGATAGCACCAGGGCTCAGAGGAGGGCATTTGGCAAGTTTGTACCACTGAAGAGTAAGATTCAGACTTGCCTTACACAAGGGATGCTGTGTGTGTTGTACCTTATGTGTTTAAATAAGTGCTGATAGCAGAAAATTCACTCCCTTTGCTCTGATGGCTGAGGTACATCAGACACACATATCTGGCTTACGGGGTCTGAAAAGGGACAAAAAGGTGGGGAAGAACTTTTAAATGCAGCCTGCATCTAGGTGTTAAATACGGGGGATGAAAACCAGTAGATGTCTCTGCAGGAAACCATATGATCAGATACCAGCTACGTAGGATGGAAACAGGTTTATTGCCACCTGCTGCTTTACATCTCATATTTCCCATCCTTTGTGGTCACATCTCACTGTCCTGCACCCGTTAAGATTTAATCTGCTCATATAGTCATTGGTGGAAGACAGTGTGACACTGCTGCCTACTTACCAGACACTACATCAAGTTCGAGATCCTTTATGTTGTAAATCAGCATATAGGAATTCTTATATCAAATCAGCAAGATGTAACATCCAATAGGATGGAATACATGTACTCTGTTACTTCCATGAACAATGTGTGAAAGCCACATTGCTGTCTGACTGCATTTTAAGTCTACTAGATGTTAAGAATTTTAGTTTACCAATTAATTGCAGAATTGTTCCCAGTTGGAGTCTGGGCCCTCATGGCACACAAGACATGGGGAGAAAGGGTTTGTTTTTTTGTAGTTTGTTGCTGTGATGGGAGTTTTGTGGGTTCAGTACTCCGTGTGCGTAAACGTGATTTTAAGCAAAGTTTGTAGTTTGCATTGGTTATCGAACATCCACCAGCTTTGTAACATCACTGGATGCGGGCGCCCTTCCAGGAACGCTGTTCTTGCCAGCAGCTGCTGTTGGCCGTCAGCCTGGAGAAGGACGGGACGCTGACACAGGGACACGGACAGCCTGCTCTGGGCTTCTGTTTATTTATATTTGGTGCTTGTACACGGTTGTCACACGCCTCCCCGCCCCCCACCCCCGAAGCAAACGGCTCACTGCAGCGACCGCTGGGAGCCTGCCTGACAACCGCATAGTGCATTTGTACAAAAATAAAGATATTATATACAAAAGGGTATTGACTGAGTTCTTACACGAGTGACGTACATTAATCAGTATGCCTCTCCCATGCCCCTCTGTCCCGCCATCTGTGAGACCAAAGCCACACCGATGTCGGAGCCCACTTACAGGCAGGCTTGTTGGGGGCATCCAAAGGTTCTCAGTGAAAGTTTATACTATGCTAACACAGTATTGCACACCCATTTCGACGGGCTTCAGTCTCTTCCTGTAAGTGTCGCTCAGCTCCTCCTGGGAGTTTCCTCACTGCGGCTGCAGTTCCTCCGCCTGCCTGTGGCAGTGGGGGTGGCGCCGTAGTGGTTCTAACAGTCGAGACCCTCGGCTTCCTCAGGGAGAGGTCTGCGGCGAGCCTCTCCACATGGGGGGGGAAGCTGGTGTAGCCTGACAGTCTGATTTTTGCATCATAATCCCAGCTCCGCCTCCCACGGCTGTATTGCTGCTATATCATTGGCCAGACTCTCACCTATGACAAGTCAGGCCCAGCATAGTGCCATATGATTGGTGTTATCCCAGCTAAGTGAGACCAATAGCAGACGTCCACCTCATCTAGAGGACTGACAGACTTGAGTCACGTCAATGCTAACAGGAAGAGAAATCAGGGGTCCCATGAGGCTTTGCAGCACTCCAACAGTTCTAGAGTGTCCAATACTGGGGTCCACTTCCCGCTCAACCGGACAGGCAGTCGTTCCAAGGTGCAGCTGGCGTAGGCAGGCTAAAGAGAGCAGGAGACAGAGAGGCAGATGAGAGGACTACAGGAGGTGGAGGTTTTATGCTGAAGAGCTGAATGCAACTTTCTTTTAACATTACTGACATATACTGTATCGAAAACTGTGAGCTTTGTGTTTGGTAATAGTTTTACTCGAGTACAGCAGGTTTAACTGATGAAAAACATGAGAGAGGCCACACTAGGTGTCTGCTTACATGTCCACGCAGTCTTTGGGTCCTGGGTGTGATATGATGGAGTGGACAGCAGGGGGTGCTGCAGGGATGCATCAAAAGGAGGAGACGACACCCCGTGAGATGGCTAGGGGGGTGGGCTGTGGGCCTGAGGGGAAGGGGGGAAGGGGGTGCAGTGCCTTTGGAGGAGTAGGTGATGGCTTGGGAGGGGGGGGGGTTCATTTCAGACAAGGGCTGACCACTGTTGGCGTGGGGGGGTACACCAGAGCCACGTTGACACGCTCTGAGCCATTCTTGGGGCAGATGATCTCAGCTGTCCCCTCTGGTCGGGGTTGGCTCAGGAGCTCACCTGCGAAGGACCAGAGAAAGAAAAAAAGAGGGGCATCATCACCAGACCTCACTAATACAGTCCAGGGAACAGCCACACTCAGTCACATGGCACTCTGAGGCCGTCTCCAGCATATGGTACGCTGCCCCCTATAGGAGGCCGTCTCCAGCAAATGGTACGCTGGCCCCTATTGGAGGTCGTCTCCAGCATATGGTACGCTGGCCCCTATTGGAGGCCGTCTCCACCGGGGCTGCACATTTGTGCCTCTGGGACTGGGGTAATCTGAAAGTCTACATTTAACGTAAAATGTCACAAACTGTTAATATACGTTTAAAATGACCTTTCACAGTAACATTGACAGATCCGCAAGGGTTAAAAATTTCATTGTGTTTTCTTGGCTCCAGCACTGGAACTGGCTTTAAACTGCCTTAACTGTTTCCCCTGAGGTCTGTGAGAGCAGTGGAGATCCTTGCTCTCGTTACGTTTAAGTGTTTGGCCACTAGGGGGCAGATACAGATCATTATCACAGCAGGTCACTGAGCTGCAAAACAGGATGTTTTTCCCTGCGGGCTGCGTTTTATTGCCCCAGATGCTTTTTCGACACAGGCGTAGGGGCCTGACTCAGACGCGGGTGCGATTCTAGGTGCTTGGTAAGCCCGGTGATTTATTCTGGGCTGTTGTGAAGCGGACCCTCCAGCGCAATGTTACACGCTCCTGGCCTCACGACAGGGATGAGACAAGACGGATCATCTGTAAGGGAGGAACGGGGCTCTCTGTGCAGGGCAGCTCTAACACGCGCCAGAGGGGGCATCTCCGGTTCATTCGTGACAGGAGAACGCCAACCCCTACTGGATGTTAATAGGGCCGAATTCCCTGGAATGGTGAAGCACAGGTGGAGCATTTAGCCTCCTACATGTACTGCTCACTGCTACTTGTGTTTCATGGTGGTGACATTTCACGGCCAAGTCTGGCTTATGAAGCCACCACACACACACTCACACCATCGTGGTGTTTTTGGAGATTCTGTTGACATCTAACCTAGGTGCTTCTCTGACCAAACCCTCCAAACCTAATCTGGTGCATTATAAGAGATCCCAAAAACAAGCCCCGCCTTCACTTTGCCCCACCCACATTCTGCTCCGCCTCCAAGGAGCCCTTCCTATATGATAGACGGTCGCAGCTGCTCCTTAAAGTTCATCTCTATATTTGGGATCACAGATGGGAGGGAAATTTTTATCCTAAAATAGGATCCAAAGAGGAAGGTGGGCTATGTATCATGCTGTCCATGCGATTAGCATAAATCTGTAAGCCCTGGCTGACCCACTATTTGACCTGTGAATCCCCTGACATATTTCAGACCAGAATCAGCACATTCTTCCAGCAATGACCACATACGGAGCTTTCTGGCAACAAGCCAGGCCAAACCAAGCCCGTACTGATATTTTATAAAGAGCTGCAGAAGCTTAGGTTTATAGTCTTGCTTGTTTTCCCCAAGAGAAACCAGGAAGCCAAGCCAGGAAACTCATGAGAAGACAGGAAGGTAAGAAAAGACAAAGGGAATCACACTCTCCACAAGCATTTCCTCATATCATTCAGTGGGAAGCAGGTTAACAGCATTGTTGGAAAACAGAAGAAAAAAAAAAAAAAGTTTCTGAAAAGCCGTCCTGAGTCCGGCTGAGTGGGTTTGTAGGAGAGACAGACACATAACCCAGGAAGCACAAAGGGCGCCAGTGCGACCCGGATAACAAAAGGCCCAGTGTCACAAACACAACACGGACGCGGCTGGGAGACAGCAGAAGGATTCCACGGGAAGGCGGAGCTCCAGACTGTCCGGCCTCGCTATGCCGCGTCATTGGGATGCAGCGGCCTGGACCCCAACTCCCAGACTGGCTGGAAGGGGCTGACAGTGCAACTGGGAATGTGGAAAGATGTGACACGTCAGCTTACCCTTTAACCCAACATGACCCACATCCCTGAAGGCTTTTCCCTTTTTCGCAGCTCGAGGGCACTGGGATTCCTGAGACTGCCATCCCGTTAAATCACAAGGAAGTCACTGATCTGGTCTTTCCGGATGCTATCTCTGTGTGATCCGGCCCACAGGTTTGCAGCTCACAGGGCCTGAAGACACAGCTGGGTGCAGCCACTCTAATTCCGTCCTGCCTGCTCCATCGCCTGCCACGGTTTTGCTCCCCCCCCCCCCACCACCCCCAGGGGGAAATGAGCAGGGCCTTAAAAGGTAAAGTGAGCTCCTCTCCCTCCCGCCGTGGTCCTGCCTCGAGAAACGCTCTGGCGGGGTGTGTGCTGTGTTGTGGAAAAACCCAGCGTTGGGCCCATGCCCCCCCCCCCCCCAGCAGGCCCCCTGTGCTCTGCTTCCTCCCCTTTGTGAGACACAAAGGGAGCCTGGGGGGTTTTTGTTGCGTCCGGCCTGAGGGACAGGAAGACAAAGCCGGCACACTCCTCACGGTGCATAAAACAGCTCTCAGGCTGCCGTTTTGTGGAAGGCTCTTTAAGACTTCTTTAAGTCTTGTTTCCCTCTTCCATCTGATACAAATAGGGTTCCAGTTAATGAACCTTCAGAGCTTGTTTATGAACAACTTTTTGACCACATGATACAATGTCACTTCCTCTCTTCCCTCTCTACAGGGTATCCACAGCATGACCGGGACTAACATGAGTGACACTCCACAGAGCCTCCTGCGATGCTGACACTGTCCATGCAGGTTCCCTCTTGCCACTCCCTGGTCTTGACAAATCAAAATGCCATTTCAATTTGTGCAGCACACTTTCACCAGATTTTTATATCAAAGAATAGTGTAGCAATTCCCCAGTAATTAGAGCAAGGAATAATCAGTTGTTTTCTTTACTCTGTCACTCACCAGCTGTCTGTAGGATAGATACGCACATAACTGCAGAAAGGGGTCAGGTGGATTTCATGGTAGGGGCACAACCTGACCCCTGACATTTGACCCTGCCCCCACTGGCTCCGCTGTCACATTCATACCATCATGGACAGGGACGGGCAGAGGAGGACACCAAGCCTTGGCTTTCATTGAAACAGCCAGCCTAAACTATCAGCTAGGAAAGTTGCTGGGGACACTCAAAGGAATGTTTTAAATAAACGGAAACATAGAGGAATTTGGAGGAAAGTCAGCCTGCGGAGACAGGAATTCGGCACAAAGGACAATGTATCATACCACCGTGGGAGTCCGCGAGAGGCCCCATCAGCATGAGCAACCGGGGCCTGGAACTGACTCTGAGGGCAAGGCAAGGGCCAATCCAATCCTTCCACATGTCTCCAGACTAACTGTACATGCAGCAGAATGAGCACCCCCTAGTGACCCCTCTGATGAAACAGGATGAACGGAGGAGCTTCCAAAGATCATCTCATAAGGACAAGCTGGTTGTTCCTCCTGCTCTTAAGACAGGACAGTTCAACAGCAGAAACTAGATGGTTCTGGTCCAGCTGAGCACCTTCCCCATAGACCCTCTGGTGTGATGGATCTACATCCCTCAGCGCAGCAACACCAACCATAGTGTCAATATGGTCACGTCAGTCACATGAGTCATTAGTCAACTCTGACATCTTCTGGGGGCATTTCTGTGTCAAGACCTTAAGCAAAACCAGGTTGGGGTTTTGCTAAAAATACCAACAAGCGGGAACTTGCAGGCTAAGCTAGGATGAGCCAACCCAGGAGCAGGAAGGCAAACTCGTAAAAACTGGGGATGCTTGTGAGTGGGTAAGTTGCTGTGCGGAGGTCTGTGCGCAGGAGCCAGACTTCTCCAGATCGAGGCCTGATATGTTGACTGCCAGAGCAAAGCAGAGATTGTCATTAAAACATCCTACCCCCCCCCCCCCCCCCCAACCAGCCACATCCTACCATAGGCCAAGAGGCACCAGGGTAGACATGTACTCCTTCAGAAAGTGGACATCCATCCAGGATTCTCAACAAGGAGCAACCTACAGAGTGCGAGTCAGTCAGCTGAACACTAGTGGGAGCCTCAATCACAGATACACCAAAACCTTCGCCTCAAAGCATTCTGGGGAATGCCAGTAGAGGGGGAGTACAGCCACGCTTTGGCTCACACGAGTGGAAAATAACGAGAAAGTGACTAATAATTAGATGGCTGATGATGAAGACAGACAGGAATGTAGGAATACAGATATCATCATTGCCAAAAAAGGTCAGGTTACTGTCACTGCATCAAGCTGACGAAGCAAAATGAGGTGAGGGGAGGGGAGGGGATCTGGGAATGCGCCGAACATCTGAGAGCGAGCATACCGCACACCAGATTATTCCTCAGTGCTCATCCCTGCATCTCAGACACACACCAACCACTCAGTCACAGTCACGCCCAAGCACATGCTCAGAAGCCTAGACAACTGCAGTAGAGTGGAAGTCATCAGTGGAGACTGATGAGATTTCCAGGCAGCTGTCTGACCAGTGTGCTCTGCTAGAAGGGCCGATGAGGTCAATGACGGCTCACTTGGAGAACCCAGCATGATCTAAAACAGCTTCCTCTTTGAAAAGGACGGCTCTGTCCTGAACAGTCTCTTACTCTGATCCAGCCAGTCACCTCGATATTACAAGTCCTTCATGAGGTACCACTCAAAGGAGTGGAGACCAATGGGAGTTTGGCAGGAACAGCTCAGACGGGCCAAGCATGTTTAACCGATCAGCTCGTAGCTCTGGGAATCCAGGACGACCCACATCATGCAACGAGGGGGCAAATAACACTGCAAGGGAACGACACCGAATCCACACCAGTGACGGAGACACCAAAGCTGATTTCCAAACACAAAAAGAGCGAGTGCAAATGGAAAAGAAGATGGCCGACTGAGCCGAATCTCAGAATCACGCTACAAAATTGCAGCTGGGACCAGTACTGCCTGCACGCCGGTGCTGTAGCCCACTCTGCAGTAAGGATTGCTGGTGCTGTAGCCCACTCTGCAGTAAGGATTGCTGGTGCTGTAGCCCACTCTGCAGTAAGGATTGCTGGTGCTGTAGCCCACTCTGCAGTAAGGATTGCTGGTGCTGGCAGTGATATCACATCCTCACTTCTCAATCTCCATTGTCACATCTGCCACCTTCCATCCAGGTGAGCAGAGGATATGGGGGGGGGGCTGAGGAAGATGGCTGTTCACCGCCTCCATGCTCATCTGACCAAACCCCTATCCACACACCATGCCTGGACAGGTCACCAACACTTCAGCATCTGCGTCCTCCTTCTGAGCTGGAGGTGGGAGCGGGGATGGGGGTGCAGGACTACGTTCCGAAAGAGGCTGCGGGCCAGATGCCTGCGGAATGTGCTGCGTGCTTTCTGGGAGCTGGGGCAGCAGTCCAAGGAGAACTCAGCCGGCCCGGGGGGGCGTTGCCATGGAGACCCACCACGGGTGCATGAGTGTGAAAGCCAGCGGGAGCCTAGAGTTGTACTTTTGGTGTGGGAGAGGCTATGAGGGCTGTCAGCTAGCCGGGAACACCCATAATGAGGCTTCCGGAAGATGTCTGGAGGCTAGCCAACTACCCCGAGATAGCAGTGGCCTTAAACCCCCTTCTGAGGTTCCGCATCGTGGGGCCGTTCATTGGAAGCTGCTTGGGTAGCTTGCAACTACACAGCTGGCTCGGTAAATGAAGCAGGGTTGGAATTTAGCATCCTGTGTCCTGGCAGGGAAGTGCTGGGCAAACGTGAACAGGGTTAGCCTGTTATCTTCATGTGCCTGATAGATGTGTATCACACACCTAAGACAAGTCTGAGAGCAGAGGGAGGACTCCCCCGAAAGCACACAGAAGAGTCTTAGGGCTTCCTCACTGTGTGTACAGTCGTGCTCAGGCTCGTTTTTCACTGTTTACTCTGGTTGCAAGCCTGCTCATACCGGATGGTAACGTGAGAATGCTGCCCTATGCAAAAACGGAGATGACTTTTGCCTTCGTGTAAGAAGATGCTGTAAGTCCACGTACGTGAACGAGGGAACATCTCTGATTTAAGTTGGGGGCCCCCCTCTGTGTGACCGCAGGACAGACGCACAGGGAGATACAAGGGCAGGTGTCTCCTCCCTTAGTCTCCATCTGTCTCCTGCACATCACTGTCACTGTCCCAATCCCATCCTGATGTGCTTCACACTCCTTCTGCTCCACGGGTAGCTGCCCGAAGCTAAAATGCTGACATCTCACAAAACGTACAGGCGTTAGCGCTGAGTGGTGAGATCGATAGGGTGTCTTAATGTGGTGTGAACCTCGTAAGACCCACCACAAAAAAGTTTTTGCTGATGACGTATGGAAGAGTCTGGTACAAATCATGTGACTAACATTTAAGACTCATGGGGGGTGACAGCACATTGGCAGAAATAAGGCTGCGGAGATCCCACATGAGAGGAGATGTGCTGATCACCCAAAAGGGCAAATAAACCAGCCAAGAGCTGTGAGGGCCTCTGAAGGCCCTGAAACTGCCCAAAGCTCAGACCCGGATGGAGATGTTCTCCAGCCCAAAGAGCACATATAAGAGGTGGAGGACCCAAAGTGTGATACCAGGTTACTAGCTCTCCTGTCCTCCATCCCATGACAGCCCCAGTCTCTTATCACCCCATCTGCAATTCCTTGGACTAAAAATGAACACTCATTCGGGGGGAGGAGGGTTTGGGATCAGGGAGGGGCAATAAGGTATGAAACATGAGACGTGAGTCACAGGCTTACTGAACACCCCCCCCCCCTCTGATGGTGGAGATGAAAGAAGTTGCTCTTAGCTTCGGTTTCTTTCTTAACGAAAGGTGCAAAAAAGATCAAAGGCATCTCCTCATGCCCGTCAGGACACCGCGGGACTGAGAGGCATCTCCTCATGCCCGTCAGGACACCGCGGGACTGAGAGGCATCTCCTCGTGCCCGTCAGGACACCGCGGGACTGAGAGGCATCTCCTCGTGCCCGTCAGGACACCGTGGGACTGAGAGGCATCTCCTCGTGCCCGTCAGGACACCGTGGGACAGAGAGGCATCTCCTCCTGCCCGTCAGGACACCGCGGGACTGAGAGGCATCTCCTCGTGCCCGTCAGGAGACCGTGGGACTGAGAGGCATCTCCTCATGCCCGTCAGGACACCGTGGGACAGAGAGGCATCTCCTCCTGCCCGTCAGGACACCGTGGGACTGACAGGTATCTCCTCATGCCCGTCAGGACACCGCGGGACTGAGAGGCATCTCCTCATGCCCGTCAGGAGACCGTGGGACTGAGAGGCATCTCCTCATGCCCGCCAGGAGACCGTGGGACTGAGAGGCATCTCCTCATGCCCGTCAGGACACCGCGGGACAGAGAGGCATCTCCTCATGCCCGTCAGGACACCGCGGGACTGAGAGGCATCTCCTCATGCCCGTCAGGAGACCGTGGGACTGAGAGGCATCTCCTCATGCCCGTCAGGACACCGCGGGACAGAGAGGCATCTCCTCGTGCCCGTCAGGACACCGCGGGACTGAGAGGCATCTCCTCGTGCCCGTCAGGACACCGCGGGACAGAGAGGCATCTCCTCATGCCCGTCAGGAGACCGTGGGACTGAGAGGCATCTCCTCATGCCCGTCAGGACACCGCGGGACAGAGAGGCATCTCCTCATGCCCGTCAGGAGACCGTGGGACTGAGAGGCATCTCCTCATGCCCGTCAGGACACCGCGGGACAGAGAGGCATCTCCTCGTGCCCGTCAGGACACCGCGGGACTGAGAGGCATCTCCTCGTGCCCGTCAGGACACCGCGGGACAGAGAGGCATCTCCTCATGCCCGTCAGGAGACCGTGGGACTGAGAGGCATCTCCTCATGCCCGTCAGGACACCGCGGGACAGAGAGGCATCTCCTCGTGCCCGTCAGGACACCGCGGGACTGAGAGGCATCTCCTCGTGCCCGTCAGGACACCGCGGGACAGAGAGGCATCTCCTCGTGCCCGTCAGGACACCGTGGGACTGAGAGGCATCTCCTCGTGCCCGTCAGGACACCGTGGGACTGACAGGCATCTCCTGAACTCATGGCCAAGACTGCAAAGGCTGTGGGTATCCTGGAGGAACAGCTCAGCTAGTGCGGATATTCTGCGCAAACAGGTAAGGAGCCCCTTGGGGGTGTTCCCAAATGCGGCAACACTTCCCACCAGGTGACTTCAAAGAACACCCCCTTCTCCCTAAACACACCAAGAGCACACCTGCTGACACCCCCTCCCTCCCCACCCCCGACTGGTGACGTAATGGGATCGCTAGTGTCTTCACTGGGGATTTTACTGCTGATCTGTTGGTGGCAGGGAGGGGGGCAGGTCGTCCATCTCAATAAAAGAACAAAAACATATACGCGGCTGGGACAGCAGTGCTTCACTGCATCTCCTCCCTTCCACCATGCTCCCTGAAACGGGGTATCCCAAGAGTCAATACAATCGCCCACCCCCCATCTCATTGATGATGTGTAACAGGTCAGACTGCCCCCCCCCCCACCTCAAAGCACATACACACTCAGAAAGAAGATCCTGCTGCCTTCTCTGCTTCACTGCATGGATACAGCAGACTCAGCAGCAGTCTCCTCTGGGATTGGCCGACACCCAGGAAAAGCAGCCAACCCGACCAATCGGCTGAGAGAGACCCACCCACCAGCTTCCTGCTCCAGTCACTACAGTGGTACCATTATATACTCAGCCCGGAGGTCTGGAATGTCAGTCTGACAAAAGGAGTTGCCATTAAAAAGTTTCTAAATTTTACATTAAAAAAATCATGCTTTTAAAATCAAGGCATTGGGGTTAAGTAATGTTAGGGCTCAAAATGCCATCCAAGATCTCTCTTTCTGGCATGCGCGCACACGCACGCACACACACACACACACACACACACACACACACACACACACGGTCACTGGGTCCTGCACAGAGGATCTCTGTCGTCCCTTGTGCAAACCACTTCTTCAGGCATGCCCCTACACGCCCAGGACACTCCCTCCTTCCTGGGAATTCGGGGACATGCTCGCAATGTGAAATCTCGCCTGGTCATTCTGTCCATTCCAAGGGTGAAAGCAAGCCGCTTTTGCAGATGTCCCACAATGCACTGCACAAGCCTGTTACAGCTGTGAGCCCTTTGAGGAACAGTGATGTACCTGGGCATGGCATTGTGGCAAAAGGGGGGGGGGGGGGGAGAGACAGAAAGCTCTCTCCAGACCCGGGCAGCAGCCTGCACCCCCTCTCTCTCTAACCCCTCTGGGATGTGGAGTGGGACCTGACCCAACCCGTGAGAAGTCAGCAGAAGCATCCGAAGCTACACCTCGTTACGGCCCTTAGAGACGGGAGAGAGAGCGTGTGAGTCAGCATGAGGGTCGGCTTGGGCTGGCTGCCCAGCGGCGGAGCAGAATTTACACGACCAGCCGCATAAACCCTTTAAAAGGAAATGCGGACGCATTTTGTGGAATCGGGAGGCCATCTTGGTCTCGGCCGCGAGCTCCATCAGTGAAGTCACCGTGTTTGTTTTAGCACATAAACTGAGGATGTTTTAACGAAAGCTGCCAACTCGGCTCAGCCTAATCCCCACCCTCTACTCCCAGAGGACCCCCGCCACACTAAAAAGGGGCCCTTTGCTTAAAGGTGATACTGCATTATGATATGCACCCACCTCTTTGTTGCTATGGTAACCCCAGTGTCACATGAGCAACAAGACTCATACATCTTGTAAAAACTCTTCATACAGCTTTATATAAATGTAGCATTACTAATTCCACTGCTACTCCTAATAGTAATAATAACAAGCAGTGTAATAACCTGGCCTGAGTGTGGTCGAGTGACCAAGTGGCAAGAATTCAGTGACTAGTGACTAATGACCAGAACATTAGGAGTGGTGACCATGACTAAGCATAAGGACAAGTCCTGCCATTAGTCACTAACAATACAATAACCAGCCATACTGTAGTAACTACACAACTAAAGACATGCAACAGCACAGTTAATCCACAAAACCACAACATGTTCTTCTGTATCCCTAGTAAAATTGTGCCTCTGTGGGGACGACAAGCTGGGTTTAATGTTTGTTCCTTGGGCAACAGGTTTAACGAGCCGGTTACCCCTGCAGTGAGACACTAACACAGTCGTGCGTCTAAAAGAGTCCTTAACAGCCCTCTGACTTATCAGCTCCTGCCCCGAAGGCACCGTCTACACACCGATCAGCTGTGTCTGCCACATGATAGGGCCCACAGCTTCATGTTTTTTAACTGGACACCCCCCCACCCCACAAGCAAACAGCCAATCCCATCAGCCACAGACAGTGAAAGTTAAAGCAGAGAGCGTGGGGGGAGCATAATGATCCCCTCCTTTCCCAAAAGCCAGGGCTTGGTTTTCTCACCAGTTAATGCTGGAGGCAAAACGTCTCGCCGGGACATACCAAGCCCCGTCATTTGGGGAGGGGGGGGGGGGGGGGGGGGGGAGTTAGGGATTATGGCACGTAGAAACACACTAAGGACTAGAGCAGGAAGCCAGGGCAGCCATGAAAAACATGGGGAGGAGCCGCGCTCTCTTGACCTCTGTGTTGCAAGATCTGTGGGTGCTTCCGTACAATGCTTTGTAAATCATGGTATTAAAGGATTGTGAGGTATCACCTAGACCTAGAAAAGGGTGAGTGTTTTTTTTGAAGTTGCATGTGTGTGCATGTGTGTGTGTACATATTTCGGGGCTGTTACAGGCAGCACTTAGGTGATTAAAGTTGGGTGTATAGTACCGAAACCGCCCATTTACAGTGACGTATAAATGCCACCCAGTGACACAGACCTCTGTGACTCCTAACGCATGAAGAAGATCCCCCCCCCCCGCGAGCCCCTCTCCCCCTGTGCTGCTGACCCGGGTCCTGAGGGTCTAAATTCGGAGGACACCAGCTGCTTCGGTGGGGCAATGACCCCCCCCCCCCCCCCCCCCAATATTACACCCCCTGCTCCTGCCACCAAGGTTACTCTTATTAACTAAGACTAAACTAAGCCTTTGTGTGAAACAAACACCGCGATTCAAGTCAAAATCAAATAAAAATACTACTAAAACCAGCAAAGTCAAACAAAATGCTATCACATTCAAACAGAGATAAGAATATCAACGATCAGATTAAGTTAAAATGAAATGGAACTCGGGGGCAGTGGGGGGGGGGACAGGAAAAACGACGTAAACAAGAAACTAATCTCTACATCCAGACGGACAGCCGGCCGAGATGCATCATAGCGTCACATAATGCAGGTACTGTGACATCATCAGCATATTTCATGAAGATTAGGACGAGCACTGATCCTCACACAAAGCATTTCTGTGTGTGTGATGTGCCGATAAAAATTACACAGATCACCACTACAATTAACTGCCTACATGACACTTACACTATTCCTAACATCACTGTGGTATTTACTGCGGCCCAGAAGCACATCTCTGAAGTGAAACAGAACAGAGGCTGGGCGTGGGTATCAAGTGGATGGATTTGTGCCAGTGGAGCCAGGCCAGAACCCTCAGCCCAACTCGGTGAGGAGACTGACGGCTCGCTTTCATCTCACGCCAGCCTGCTGGAGGATGGTGTTCTCATGACCGGGAGATGGGCCTACGGTTTGCCTTTAGACTGGAAATCAGCGTGACGCACATCGCTGACACAAACGAGAACCAAGGCACCGGCACATGCTCACGCCCTTGCCGGCTCATTTGGTGGGAAACGGGGATTCTGCATGGAGACGTGTGCCGACAAGCTCACGGTGACTGTACGTTTGTGGCAAACTCCCAGAATTCCAAACCATCAGCAAATCAGCATTCTCAAGAGTAGAAAGGGGCATAAATTCACACAGCTAAGGTGAAGTGTATCTCTGCAAATCCTCTCACATCAGGCCAGGCAGCAGAAAGCCAAGCACACGGCTGTTAAACTGCAGCAATTCAACAAAACAAATTCAGGGTGCAGTCGGCTGCTTTCTGAGGAGGCGTCGGAGTCTGGGAGGTTCTACCTGCAGGCAGGTGGACCTCCAAGGCCTGCTCCTTCTGACTGACATGCACACACAACTTGATCTTGACCCTATGCATGTTTTTTTTTTTCTTATAAGCCTGGATTCTGATGTTTCCTTGGCGACACTAATACTGTATGCGCCCCGCATGCTGCCTGACCGCACTGTGAACCACAAACCATCCTCAGCAGAGCTGCTATCAGGAGCGCAGCCAGAGGAGACCAGGCCAGCCCGAAGGGGATCTCATTAACCCCAGGATAAGGGATTAGCCATGTGATCAGCTGTGTCACATGACCAGGAGAGCCGAGTTTGACTGGATTGGTCTCATCCCAAGAAAGGACAGAGACGTCACAAAACCATGACACATGACAGGCAGACACGCCTCAACCCCAAGAAAATCATTTTGCACCCTACAAATTTTCCGCATGCCTGTGCACCATGTGCGTTAAGCCCGGCTTGTCCATGTGTAATTTAGCCGCTCTGAGTGGACTCACACACTCGCTATGGTCCTGATGCTCAGCTGGGATGTCGAAAGGCATGAAATGCACATCTGCAGCGGGTATTAACTGCAGCAGCAGAACTCAGACCCCAGGGCCCGCCCGAGCGGGTACGCCCACAGCACAGAAGAAGAAGCAGCACCTCATCTGGCCAGACGTTATTTTTATAACCACACAGCCACACGCCCACGTCCTGCAGGAATTCCCTCGATTCTCCTCGCAATTGCAGCTCAGACTTTTCAAAGGAGGCGATCTGGATGCAAAAACATGACGGTCGGTGTTCACTCTAACGCGCAGGATCCGCAATTTCAAAAACTGTTTTGTTGCCGCGGCAACATCCCAGCTCGCCAAACAGGATTTCACCATGTGCTCTTGGGATTCTGAGCTGTGCGTCTAGGTGTGGCTGCAGCCCTCCCCCCCCCGTGATGCCATGCCTTTGTTTAGTCTCCCGTTCAAGCTGACTGTGTCCTCCAAAGGCCTGGGGCCCTTTCTTGACTCCAACCACCTCAGCCAACACCAGAATCACCAGAATCACAGACGGTGGTCCAGCTGCTGCTGACAGCCTGGCACAGACGGACATACAGACCCATGCCCACACCATGACCGCACACACACACACACACACAGGGTCACATGTGCACATCACAGCGGCCACGCCGACCACACTGTCAGAATGCCGTGCTGTTCAGTCCCTCCTGGATAAAAATACACCCCTTCCCTCAACCGTCCGCCTGTGACGCTCCAGGACAGACACCTTGTGTACACACACACACACACACACACACACACACAGACCTGTACGCATAGCTTTGTGGGGGCCATCCATTCGTTTCTATGGGCAAAACCCTAATCCCAACAATGACGACCTTAACCCCTACCCAGCCCTAACCCTAACCCTAACCCCTACCCAGCCCTAACCTCAATCATTAGTAACCAAACAAAATACATTTTGCCATTTTTAGTTTTTTGATAGCAGTCACAGATTACCCAGTGGGGACCGAAAAAATGTTCTCCACAACGTCAGAATAACAGGTTTTTAATCACAATATTGGGTCATTTGGTTCCTACGGTGTGACGTATATCTGGCATACACACACATACACACACATTGTGCTGGATTTCCCCTAGACCTACACATCCACAGCTAAAAATCAGCACTTCCTCTCTAGCAAATGAAACCCATACATCCTTATTTTTGTACAGCATTGAGCAGAAATCCCTTTGTTCAAAGCCCTGACCACTTCCTGTTTAATGGCATCAGCGACGTAAGCGTGACACCCACCTGGGAAGGCATGGGGGCTGGGGGACCCTCTCTTCAGGCACTTGGAGCACAGGATGTGCACGGTGTAGTGGAGCCCTGGCCACTCCTGCAGCAGGGAGTTCAGCTCCTCCACCAGAGGGGTGATGGCCTGCCAGGCCGTCCAGATATTGGGCAAGGAGGCGTGGCTGGCGATGGACAGGGTCTCGGCCTGCAGCCGGCAGCGGGATGGCCGGTGGGTCACCACCACGGGCACTTTGCCGCGGTAGGCGAAGACGTGGCAGCGGCCGTCCGAGCGCTGCACCACATGGCTGTTGATCTGCACGCTGTACCTCGCGAACAGGCCCGGCGGCAGCAGGAAGGGAAAGCTGTACTCCACCTGCAGCTGCTCCACCGACAGCAGCTGTCCCGGGACACCACCACCACCCCCGTTCACCCAGGCCTCCGCGTGCGGGTCCTCGTTGCTCACATAGCTGGGGAACTTGTACCAGACAGTGGCGCCATTGAGCGGTTTGCTGCGGGGCTTGTTGACGCAGTAGCACACGCCCATCTTCTCCAGAAGTTCCAGGATGAGCTGGAGGTCCTGCTGGGTCTGGATCAGCGGCCGGAGCAGCAGGCGGATGATATGTGATGGCAGCAGGCCGTACAGCAGGAAGCCCTCCACGTGGTGCTGCAGCTGGGCTTCCCTGGCTCGGTCACCCCGGGTCTCCACCCCCTCGGCCAGCAGCCTCTCTAGCATGGCGGATGGATCCCCCTGGAAGAAGACGTTGAGGATGGCGATGAAGCGTGGCAGGTTGTGGAAGACGTACTCCTTGAGTGTTGGGCTGTCCTCAAAGTAGAGCAGTTTGCCGCTCTCATGCAGGTAGGACAGGGCGCTCTGCAGGCGGTCCTCCGTGAGTCCGGCTTGGAGGCCCAGGCGGGCAGAGTCCCACCAAGACAGCCACAGGTCCTGGGGCTTGAAGTGCAGCTCCTCCAGCATGTGCCAGGACTTGGGCAGCACGCGGTGCAGATTGGGGAAGATCTCCCTATGGTCGGCGACAGACACGAGCTTCTCCCGAAGACGGCTGACGTCCCTCGCCGGGCCGACGCAGCTGACGCGAAGTACAGGGGACAGGATCTGCAGCCGGTGGTTCAACAGATACTGCAGCTGGGCTTTCTTTCGCCGCAGGTTCTTGTCCGTCACACCGTAGAAAAGGACGTGGGGGCTGGACGTCCGGACGTCAAAGCCCTGCTCCAGCTCCTGGTCCACCTGCAGGGTGAGGCCCCGTAAGAATTCGGTGTCCCGAGTCTCCTGCAGTGCAATCTGCCGATGAATGTCCAGGCACTTCTCCTCCACCTCCTCCTCCTCACACTGATCCACGTGCGTCCCCACGAGACACACCACCGCGTGGGGGACTTTGGCGCCCAGCAGATGGAGGAAATACCCCACATGGGAGTAAAAATTCCGAGGAAAATAAGTCTTTAGGTTCACCACCAAGATGTAGAGAGCACCAGGGGACAGAAAAAAGGGCTTGATAAGGTCATAGTTTTTCTTCCCTGATAGATCATAAACGATGAAGGTGAGACTACGGTCAGCATCTGCAACCCAGTTGGTCACATCGATCCCTGTGTTAGTCACCGTGAAGTCATCCTGCGGCTTACTGACGAGACATTGTCTCAACCTGGTTTTGCCAGCCTTCTTCTTCCCCATCAGCACCAGCTTCAGCCTGGGTTTGACAGCGGGCTGCGAATGAGCGAGCTCCTTCTGGTAGGCCGCGATGTAGGGGATTCCCTTCATGCACACTTCGTAGGGTGGCTGTATCAGAGGGTTGTCCTTCACCTTCCATATGTTAACCCTGGCAAGCTTTCCAAAGTTGTCTGGCAGAATGGCAATTTGGTTACCCTGTAGGACGAGTTCCTCCAACTGGTCCAGCTCCACAATGGAGTCTGGCAGATATGTAATTCTGTTATTGTCCAACCACAGATTGGCAAGCCTGGACAACTGGCCTATTTCCTCCGGAATAAAAGTCACCTTATTTCTGCTCAGGTAGAGCTCCTCCAGGCCAACGATCTCTAGGACAGCAGGAGGGAACTCCTCGAAGGCGTTGGAGGACAGGTTCAGCATTTTGAGCTTCTGCATCCTGCCAAAATATGGCGGTAATGCGGTGAGGCAGTTGCTATCCAGCATCAGGCTCTCCAGGTTGACCAGGCTGCAGAAGTCCTTGGGCAGTGAAGCCACTAGCGTGCCACTCAACCATAAGATTTTGATCGACCGGAGCACAGAGATGCTGCTGGGAAGCCCGTCCAGCTTGTTCCCGGAGCAGTCCAGCTCCTCCAGGTCACTGAGGGCCAGGATCTCTGGTGGGAAACGGTCCAGCTTGTTGTGGTCCACGTCCAGCGTACGCAGCCTGCGGAGATGTGTGAGGCTGGCAGGAAGGGCACTAAGCTCGTTGAAGCTTACGTCCAACTCCTCTAGGTTCTGCAGGTCTCCCAACCACAAGGGCAGGTTCTGGAGCTTGTTGTGGCTGATGCAAAGCTTCTTCAGGCCCACCGGCAGGCCCATGTCGTCAGGGAAGTGGCTCAGGCAGTTGTGGCTGAGGTCCAACTCTGTCAGCTGTGCAAGCCCCAGCACGGCCCGTGGGACCGCGACGAACCGGTTCCGGCGGAGGACGAGGATGCGCAGGTTTGCCAGGGCAGCCGCCAGCCCGCGGGGAAGCTCCTGGAGGGAGTTGTTGCCCAGGTTGAGCAGCTCGATCTCACCCACATTATCGGGCAGGGTTATCTCATGGTTGTTCTTAGTGCTGAGAGTTAGCTGCCGGAGGTTGCTCCGGAGCTTCCTGGAGCGCAGGGCTGCATCCCTCCACAGCCTGGCCGTCCTCAGATTGCACTCCTTGTCAGCCATGGTGCTGCAGAGAGACCCCTCCTCCTCGCTTTCATGGAGAGAGATCATCTATTACCCAGCCAGCATGGCAGCCTGTTCCAGCACCTTGCCAGTAGCCCTGCTCTGCACAGCAGCCGTCACAAAGTCAGCATTATTAGCGGCAAGGATAGCAAAGCCGCCTGGGCAAGAGAAGACGTCTGCGTTAGCGATCGCATTAACAGGGCGGCGGTGGGCCAGCGGCTTTTCGTTCGTCCCCTCCTCCTGCGCCATGGAACAGAGAACAACAGACACCTACCGCAGCGGCGGAGCGCGGAGATAAAAGCCCGTTCCGGTGCGCGTCCTCCGGTGATGCGGCAGCCACACGCTTCCCGGCTCGGGGCGAGCCGACTCCGGTGGGGCTACAGGCGCTGGCTGGAGCCGCGATTTCCTCGCCGCGCACTTCGCTCTGGGTTGGGAGGTGCGGCAGCGGCAAACGCCTAAGCGGAGAGCACTGCGTCAGCGCGGACAGCCCACCTTCCCCGAGCCGGGGGGAGGACGGCGGGGGCGGCGCAGCCGGGCGGCTTTATCCCTGAAGGGTGGAGGGAGTAGCGTCGGTCCAAACTGCACTTAAAGACGAGACGCTGCCGATTCCGTGTTTTCTTTTTCTTTTCCGTGCTGGCGGACATCGGTTATCTTAGGTCGTCGGGGACTGCGCTTCTGTTTCGCTTTTGCAGGAGCCGATCTGTTTGATGAATCGGAATTGCAGCAAAACCATCCATAAATACGCTCCCGATTACAATGAAGCTCCGCTTCTTCTTCGCTCTGATAGAAAAGGCTTATTTTAAATCCGCCTCATTTTCCGGTAACATACAGTAAAATGCCGTATAGCATTAACGTCCTTGTGTTACCGGTAGACAGCCTTTTGTGTATGAAAACTGGGAATTTGTCTCCGCGCAGTGGATACTACATGTATGTATACGGAAGGCTGGTAAAATCACAGGGATATTTTTACAACGACAATCACCCCGTTTAATTTCACTTTTAATATGTACAATCAACACATCCACCTGTCCTACTATAAATGATGAATAATGTATTTAACGGCAGGCATCATTTTCTTATGATGTAATGGGCATAGTGCACAGGGCAGATACCATGCGTCTGGCTGCGTCTCATGCCGGTAGAGCCGCAGACGGAGTCCAAGCGCCGCCTGGTGGCCGTTGAAAGACTCTTTAACAAGGAGCCCGTAGATCTCTGCCTTATTGTTTTATTGATGTCAGAGTAGCTGTATCGTGTCATTGATTATATTTTAAAGCTATTTCATCCTCCTTATTCTGTCCACAAGCTTCCTGGCATGAGACAGCCAGGAATCCTCCTTCGGACTACAGAAAGATCTACTATTTTCCATACCAGATTCCCTACTTCTAAATAATTAAACAGACCCAAAGTGCAAGCTTCATTTCCCGAAACTGCACTATTACTGTCAGGTTAGACAGGTTGTATAATCGGTTTAAAATGTAAATCACTGCAACCAAGTTACACAAAGTGTGTGGCAACCCAAATTCACTTTAAATAAAAAGAAACAGGCAAACATTCTCATCTACAAAGATATGACCCAGTCTGGATATAACCTAGTTTGCAATTATCTGCATTACACCAGCCTGTCCCCCCTCATCCTACTTCGGACAGAGGGCCAGGTGTAGAGGTCAGGACAGATAAATCCCAACTTGATGTGAACATTTGTCCATTTTGCTTTTAAGTATGAACACTAACAGGTCACTAGATACCAGCAGGGGTGCTGTCAGAGATACTGGACCCCCAACCCAGACTAATCCAGTCATGCTCCAAATATTTTAGGGTCCATGTCACTCAGGGATCATTGCAATTGTCCTAACTTCGTCTTCTCTTTAAGGTACCCCTGGGTACTGCTGTGCATTTGAAAGTACTGTTTGTCTTGGTCATGCGGCAAGTATCATGACAAAGACAGCGCACCCCTATACCACACCCCCCGGGCACGCTAAGGCAGCTGGATAGCAGCGTCAGTCTGTAACTGGCTACGTTACCAAGAGGCCACCAGAGGAAACAGGCCAGACTTCCTGAAAGCTTTGAAGGCATTTATTAATACTGATACATCTTTTAAAAAAAATAAAAGGAAAACAGAAAAACATGACCCTTAAAATATTCATCAGTAATTGCTGCTGTTTTTACTGAATGTACTGTTACTTTAATTGACAGTTCAAAGCATATTAAAACACCATCACGATGAGGAATTTGGGGGGGGCAGCAGGTCTCCCCCCACATGGATCACCATAGTACAATCCATCCATCCATTTTCTATAGCAGCTTATCCTATGTAGGGTTGCGGGGGTCCTGAGCCTATCCTGGAAACTATGGGCGTATGTTCTAACCCACATTAGTAAATCATCTTGGAAAGTGTGCTAAATGGAGACTGCTCCCACTGACCACACCCCCACTTCCTGGCACAAAATTAAATTACGATATCACATATTAGTTCTTAATTAGGGGTGGCAGGGAATTAGGCGATGGGCAGAGTCAATCGCGACTTCCTGGTTTATATGGGGGCGGAGCTCCCTCCACGGGGGCGGAGCTGGGCACACTTGTCAGCTGGCCAGCGTGCATGCGCTCGTTGACGCGGAGCTGGCAGCCGTCCTGCAGCATGCGCAGGGCGATGCGGGCGATGTTGCGCGAGTCATCCAGGCCGCAGTGAGGCCGGCCCTCGTAGCGCATGCCCAGCTTCTCCAGCATGCTGCTCAGCTTGGTCTGGGTCCGGGGTACCTGGAGAGATGCGGGGGAGGGGTTAATGTCTCCCATCACTAGACCCCGTCCCCGCTCGCCGACACGTCACTCGGCTCACTCCAAACCTTATAAAAGTTGCCATAGGATTTGCGGATGTTGATCCACTTCTTGGCGAACTTGGGGTAGCGGATTCGACTGATGTGGCACTGAATCTTCAAAAACTTGTTCATGTCCCAAGACCTGCGGAGGGAAGTGTTCGGGAATTTTAAGGACCGCTACCGTTTTCAGTCTGAAGATCCAGCTGACATCCTCATCCAAACAGACTTTTTAGCTTCTAACACTTAAACACAGCTTGATACTTCACTGGCGTAACTCATGTTAAGCTGCTCATTCCACAGCAGACAGACACAGGCTGAGAAATAAGGGTTCAGGCTGCTGATGCCACCCGCCGTACCCATCAGTCAGAACCGCATATTTGTACTTTGTTCCAAGTTCCTTCTTCTGGAGCCACAAAACAGCTCTACCCAGAACATCAGGGAAAACATCTGCCTTGTCCACCGTCTCCTGGGAAGGGGAAAAAAGCAGGGGTGGTTAGACAGGCGGCAGGTGCCCCCCCCCCAGGAGTGACACAACCACACGATGCACTGGGAGGCTCACCTGTGTTATTCCAGTGAGCTTCACACAGAACTCGGACAGCTGGGCATTCAACACCGGCCTCACATACTCCTGGAAGGTGTCCTCCTGCAAGCAGAGGGGGAACAGTGGCACTGGGGGGGGGGCTCCGGGACGGGCTAGGTGACCTTAAATGGGGACACTTCAGCAAGGGGGCGTTGTCTTGCTGTCACAAGCTAATCTGTACCTCTACTTTGTCCTGCTACATTCTTCGCTTATATTTTGTGTCTCCACAGATCAGTGCCAGGACATCCCCAGGAAGCACAAAGCTGGAGACCACATCCCAGAGAAGACCAGAGCCCAGCAGGACCGTCTCTCACTGCCTCTATGTCAATTTCTATACATCACGTCATGTCCAGCTTTGCTTACATGAAATACAGTGGTACCTCAGAACTTAAACTTAATCCGTTCAGAACTCGGGATCGAATCCTAAAAAGTTCAAGTTCTGGTCGAATTTTCCCCATAAGAAATAATGGAAAACCAATTAATTGGTTCCCGGCCCCAAAAAATTACACTTAAATTTTTTTTTAGCATTTAAACACAAAATGAACAGGATAAAACAAGAAGAGCATACACTAAATACATCTAAGCACATTTATAATAAAAAAAAAAATCAAGAAAATAAATGTATCCAAACAATGTGTAAAGTAAAAAAAAAAAAACCAATGACACATTTTTCATAAACCCAGACACAGCACTACTACCTTGAGTCATACTAAGGGTTTGTATTTAATGTAGGTCCATTGTTTATTTTTATTATTACTCATTACCCGCGCATATAAGATATCTTAGATCTGCGTTCATGGTTGGATATCTGAGATTCAGATTGAGTTCTAGGTAATTTTTTTTTCGAACTGGTTGGTTCAACTTAAGAAATTTGAGTTCTAATGAGTTCAAGTACTGAGGTACCACTGTACCTTTGATACAGAAACTGCCTGCATTGGTCTGGGCATCCCACCAGATGGGAGCTGGCCTGGGACAGTCAATTGGATCAGCACCTTAGAACCACTTAATGATCCATTAAGCAATAAATCCTCAACCTGACAGCGTCATGGAAACACGATGCCACCACACTGAGCTCCAAAGGCTAGTGTGGCTTCATATTTTGAAGTCACTTTGTGACACACTGCAGGGACTTAACAGCGCGGTGTACAACACTAAAGGTGTGATTTAATAACCCACCTTTGCACCACACCCCAATCACCCCAGTCACCCCAGAAACATAGAGCCACTGGCTCCTGTTTTAGGATTATTGGTTTAATAATCAGGGTAAATGAAGCCCTTTCATCCAAGGACCAATCTGCAGAGACGATGTCAAAACACATCCATGAAAGGCCCTTCTATGCTGCTCTTCCTTTTTCCCCCGAACTGTAAGCCTTAACCGATATTTGATACATGCATCCTCTCCCCAGATTACAATGGGGTTACGACCTAATAAACCTATCGTAAGGCGAAAAGATCGTAAGGCGAAAATTCATTTTTATACTGTATACCGAACCTAACATCATAGCCTAGCCTACCTTAACAATGCTTAGAACATTTGCCTACAGTTGGGCAAAATCGTCAACATAAAGCCTAATTTATAATAAAGTGTTGAGTATCTCATGCAATTTATTGAATAACGTACTGAAAGTGAAAAACATTTACCGTTTGTAAAGCTGAAATACCGTAACACTGACCATCGTAACCCGGGGACCGTCTCTACACCACCGTATACTGCATGCATGCTGCTTTCTTGCTTGCTGTTTTTTGTGCTAAACAATATATTTAAAAATAATTCAAAGGAGGAGCACGCTCAGACTCACGATCTCCAGCGTGCGTGTGTTGACCAGCACCATGGGGAACTCGATGATCTCGTGCTGGAAGTCGGGGGCGTTGATCTCCTCGCAGGTGGCCTCAAAGTCCACCACGCAGATGTAGTCGTAGTAGGTGTCGGTCGCCCCACCTGCTGCCATCGACTGCTGCAGCTTCTGCTTCTTGGAGTGGCTCTTTAAACGCTTGCGGAGCACATCCTTCACACCCCTGAGACGCGAGAGGGAGGGTGAGCATCACTCCCAGGCCCAGAAGGGGCGAGGGCGGTCAGCCCCACCCAACTGCCCCCCAAAAGCCACACCTGGTATCCAGCTTCAGCTCTGCCAGTTTCACTCGCAGCTCCTCCTTCGTCATGCGGTTGATGTGCCCGTTTGCCAGGGCGATCTCTTTGTACACGGGGTCGCTGAACTCACCCCTGGGTGGGGTGGCTCGGCTGTCACTGCAGTGCTCCGCCTGGGGGGAGGTGTCCACAGCGGCAGAGAGGCTCTCAATTGGCTACTTAAACTGACATACCACCATGGTTAGAGTGCATAACCTGGACAGCACCCAGATCGCGTCCAAAAATGATGACAACACCCGTATACGAAGCACTATAATGGAGTACCTCCCTTAAGACGGCATGGTGAACTGATCTGCAAGTTTCATTTAGATTATCAAGTTAACCGTAGCGATAATCATACAAAAATTCATCAATACAGATTTCCGCCGACTTCGCATTTGGAACAGGGACCCCCGGAGTCAGTATCTCGATAGTGTAGCTGACCATCATATATACGTTACTATATGCATACAGTATTACTAGATAGTTACGGACAGCGGGTTATTATACGGCTGGCAGCGATGCCCATCCTCCTGCATATGTTACACTAAGCGATACACCCGATAACTTCCTACTACGTCCACTTTCAGGTGTCTCTCAATCAGTGTGTATTATTCACCATGGACCTCGGACGGGGTTCGACCGGCTGTAACTTACCGTAAGCCCGTACTTTTGTATATAAATGTGTCCCTGTAACGCGGAGGATCACTCACCGGGCGGGTTTGGTCCTCACTCTCCCGCACGTTCTCCTTCTGATCTTCCATGCTTCGCGGCTCCACCGAGCCGAAGCCCGTGGGGAGTCCGAGAGGCCGAGGTGAGCTATACGCAACGAGGGCGGGATGCTTCCGACAACCGCGGTTAAAACAGGCGCCGACGAGCCGACGATTTCAAACACCAGTGAGCGGACATTCCGCGTCTCGTTGGCTTATACTTTCACGGCGATGCGGGGGGAAATGCGCCACCTAGCATCCCGGAGGAACGCTGACAAGTAATTGCAAGTCCTTTTTTATAATGCCACTTGTTTTGCCAAAAAGCTAATACATTATTGTTGATATGTCTTTAAATTAAGTGACTTTGGAATGCGAGTTATTCACCTTAAAAATTTTGACTAGGCCACCATACCATTTATCATCCAGAGGGCTGCTGACTGATGTCAGGTCCTCCTGAATGAAAGTGATTGAGAAATCCGTTGATAAATCCACTGAAATATCCATCAAGATATTCCAACAGATAATGGAATTTTTTGTGCCATTGTGTGTGTGAGGAAGGGGGGGAACTGCATAATCATGATGTTTCTGCTCATGTCAATCACATGAAAACAACGGAAGCACCTGACATTTTACAGGTGTATCCATCCATCCAATACCAAAGCCAATTTTCCACAGTAAGTGACACACGCCACAGCCCATACACAGATGGGTCGTGGGGGCAGGGGCGCCGTAAGGGGGAGGAAAGCTAGGACGATTCCAAGGGCCCCTGAGTGACAGGGGCCCTAAAAAATTAGGAAAATAACTGGATTGGTTTGGACTGGGGGGCCTAATATGATATGCTTTCATGGGGCCCAAAATCTCTAGCAACGCCCCTGCGTGGGGGCGATGTAAGGGCAGGGACCACATCACTGACCTGACACTTGACAGACATATCTCAGCGCATCCTGGTACATCCTTAGCTCTGCACTCCTACAGCACCACAGCTACACCCTAGGGCCAGACTAACTTCTCTGGGGGGCCCTGGGCTGGCATGAGTATGGGGCCTCCCAAAGTGTTTTTAGAGCATTTTAGGGATTATTGTTTGGAGCAAAAAGAGGAACGAGAGGGAATTAAAATGTAACATCAGTAATATACTAATCAAAGTGCACAATGCCAGCGATAAAACCTTCCAAACAGGATGGGGGAGGGAGTGCCGTCTGTAAAATTTGCCAACGGGGGAAGGAGATTATCACCATGGTTGATTAATCAGTCAAATTTAAGACACATTATATCATGGATTATAATATTCTAAGCAAAATTGCAATGTAAATGGATTGGAGCAGACATTTGGACAAAAAAAAAAACAAGTATACATCAGTAGGGGGCCCCCTAGAGCACGGGGTCCAGGGTTGTGTCCCTCCATCCCCCAAATTCTGCCCCTGCTACACTCAACTATACTACTAACCAGTTTAAAATGACCTCAGAGAGCTGATATGGGTTTGCATTACAGTGAGACATAGTGAAGCAAGCAGCACCACTGTCTATTAGTGCCTGAATTAACATCTCGACATGCCCTGTCCTCAACCTTCAAGTTCCTAGAAAAGTGAACATGGTTTGAATCACCTGAGAAAGGGGGTAACAGAAAGTGTGCCGTTTCTGCTCAGCCAACGTGTCTCACGTCTGGGAGGCTCTCCAGTCTCAGGTTATCTGACAGGCAGCTGGAAATTCCCACTATAGCACCAGTAACGTCACCATAAAAACCAGTTTAAGATGAGAGCTAATTGCGGGACATAATGCAGATTTCACAATGGCAGCTCCCTACCTTTACATGCAGCTCTCACAGAGAAACAGTTCATTTGACTACGGAAGAATCCAGCCGCCACCTGGCTTATCAGGCACGACTCCACCATGTGGATGCAGGTCAGCAGCCTTACAGGATCCCAGCCAGAGTCCATGTTCCTTCTGCCCTCTAGTTAAATTCCTCATTAAAGCTTGACATACATTTATTAAGTTGTAAAGCTTCTCAATTTCTTTGAAAAATGGCTTTAATGTAAAGTAACTGTTAGCCGAATATTATTTCAATGCTCCTTTTCAACATAAATTTGGAAGCTAGGGAGGGACAACCCAACTTAAGGAAAAGTATTCACCTCGAACCTGTGGTTAAACCGAGTGCTTAAATATCAAGTAGTTAGCCATAAAAGAAATCGTTTACACTTTACAGTGTAGTAAATTGCAAGCTGGAGGCAGGCTAGTGATACACCCTCAGCGATACACCCTCAGCGATACACCCTCAGCGATACACCCTCAGCGATACACCCTCAGCGATACAGCTGGAGTCCTCTTGGCTGGCGGCTTCCGACCTGCGCTAATCGCCATAAGGAAGAATACGAGCAAACAGCAGAAGCATGAGCCCTGTGCCTGTAGCCAGACTGATGGATCATTATGGGATACCTTATGGGACAACAAACCATCAAAAGTAATGCAGGTAAGAGTTTGCAACACCACCAAAACAAAAGCAGGAGAATCCAAATCTTTATTTTGCGAATCATTTTTACATTGCATTTAAAACAGTACACAAAGCGGATAACACTATATTTGAGGGGGGGTGTTTCCAGTCTCTCCCCTCCCGATCAGCCTGTTCGTACTTTCCAACAAACAGCAATCCCTTTTTTTTTTTTTTTAGAAAAAGAAAACATTTAAAATCGTTTGAAAGTGATTTTATTCAATGCAAATCAGTAGACAAAGAACACATCTGAACCCCACCAATGACGGCACTAGTTAAGCGCCAGTCCTTGGTGATTTTTATTTATATATTTTTTTTTTTTTATAAATTCAAAACCTCTTTTTGTGACCAAGCAAGAAATTAAACCTTAAATTGTAATGCTAATTTGAAAAGTGCAATTCAGAATTGAATTTAAACCCACTAACAGGGAGAATCCTTAACATGACCAGCCCATTTCAGTTTTAAAAATAAGCCACCGGACACGGGTGATCAGCAGTCACCTTCACTGAGCAGTCTTAACAGTTTAAACAAGTGGAAGTTTGCATTCAATCATAATACAGATAAAACCATGCTACAGTGCCAAAAGCAGAACATTCAGGAAATAACTCAACTTACAAAAAAATATATATATTCAGTCAGATTAAAAAATTTAAAATTTCATGTACCTCTCCTTTGCCTCCAGCAAGGGGCAGCCTGGTGCAGAGCCAATATGACAAAATCTGGCTCAGATGAGCAGCATTGGGACACGAAGCTCCAGCAGCAGTGACTGACCTCATTGGCCAGACTGTGGCATCCATGTGGCGCGGGTGGCCCCTTTCCGCAGCCCCAAGTTACAGAGCTGACTGCCCTTCGGGCCACATGTGCCAAAGCCTGGTGTGCAGGTCCATCCAGCACATGGCCGGCCCACCTCACTCCACTAAGTGTCACATCTCAGTAACTCCTGTATCCCCCGCCCCCCAAAACCAGCCTTCCACAGCTGCACTCTCCCTGGTACCATCTCCTTTAACCTGCTGGACTTAAATCCCTGAACTTGCAGAGTTTAAGGAAAAACAAGAATGACAGTTAACCATGAGCATATTTCATGACATCCAGCAGCTCATGTCTACTTCAAAACCACCCAGGTAGGCCATTGTGCACAGAAATACACATAGTTTATCTCAAGGACCATAAGCACCAGAGCTCCTGCCTGCAGGAAGTCAACCTGCAACAATCAAGACCCACCCAAGCTATTCCAGAGCGCAAATCAGCTCAATCACCATGACGACTACAGGTATTTAACTGTAGACGTCAATGATCTAATCATGTTAAATGATGTAACCTGCATTGCAAATTGCATATTATATTGCACAAATCAGCCACTTTGCAACTCTGCGGACTGCTGACTGCGGGAGGCAAGAACATTCGACTACTGCATCCACAATCTGAGAACACCCCTCGACCCCCACCCGATCTCCTGAGTCCTGTTCTTCTGGAACGAAGCCGTGAAAGGAAGTCCTCACTTCCCTTTAGTCAATAATACGGCCCAATCTCTTGATACCCAGCATAGCTCGGCCACTCTGGGAAGATTCCGTGTGAGCAGCGGGGACTGCCATAGCGGTCAAAGTGTATGCCCAATTGGTCGAGGCCCAGCCCTTGATGGCCACTAGGGGCAGTGTTCTTCAGTGCTGACTGGATTATCCTGTAGTTCTGGCCATGGTTGCTGTCCCAGTAGGTGCAGCCAGCAACCTCGTAAGAGACTGCAAACTCGATGCGCTTGTGCGGGTGCAGCTGCTCCGGAATAGCCACCTCGAAAGAGAAGGTGTCACGGTCAGATGCTCCGTAGGTATCCCTCACGAACTGGCACTCGACGTCCTCGTGGCTCTTCCACGTGTCGAAGGTGACGCGGATCTTGACGCTCTTCTCAAACGACAGGTTTTTGACCTTCACAGTGCCTGCAAGAGACCTCTCCTTCAACACGCAGTGCTCCAGACAGACACGTTCCCTGTCCAGCCTCTGCCGGAACTCCACGTAGTCTGAGGACGGCTGGGCGAAATCCAGGACCAGGCGCCCGTCGTCCGGGAACGGGCTGACCACGGGACTCAGGAATTCTGAGATGTTGCACGGAATGTCAACGGGGTCCTCAAACTCAGAGAACACCTTGACCATGGTGAGCGCTTGCCCCTTGTGGTCCGCAAAGGACACCTGCTTCTTGGCCTTGCCATGCTCCTCATCCTCTCCAGCGTGATGCGTTTGTGGTGGCCGCGGCGTCACTCGTAGGTTGGAGCAACGGAGCAGGCACGGCCTCAGAGGCTCGACCAGCCTCGGCCCTCGCCTGCAGCACAGCTCCTCCCCGGATAGGTAGAGCGGTAACGCCAGATCTGCAGGCATCGCCGATTTGTGGGACAGGAAGCCAAGTACACTGTGGGTAGAAAGACGAGGAGAGAGAGAGTCACCACACAAACACAGCATTTCATGGCACTGGCATTTCCAGCTGAGGGGTTAAAGCCTAGTTCATACATCACTTTTCCGCATGCGCTCTCTTTGTTTGGAGATGCGTGCAGAATCTTGTGATTATTCTACACTTGTCTATAGACACAGAGGGTCATGATTAGCGGATGCATACAGCAATGATGTTCCACCAGAGCAGGAGAGGGCAGATGTATTGCAGCAAACACAAATACAAGCAGTGTAGTGAAATGGGTAAACTTCATGAACCGTTTTGAAGTTGTTAAGCTTGAACTGTATTGGGGTAATATAGCACACCATAGCAATTTGAAATTCTTACAAGAATCAAGATTTCAAAATGCCAGAATAGTGTTGCTTATGAAAATTATAGAATCACTCATCCGGTATTAAGAAAAAAAATACTAATGTCAGAAATTCAAGTATTTCATTGAAAACATTCAATCTTAAATCAATTATTGAAAAACACAAGCTCCCATTTTTTTATTTTTTTATTATTTTTTTTTTTACTTTGAATTATAGAAAAACAAGTTTGTTTACAGTAAGTCAACACTCACGGAAAAATTAGGATACATGTTATTCTACCTCGGTAACATTTTCACAGTAACAGAATTGACAATTTTATACTTAAGACAAAAACTCCACTTGCTAGCATAAATTCTAACAAATGTCACTAATCAAATCATGGTTAAAAGGCAAACATCTGTCTGATCAATAATCAATGTACTTTGCTTGTATTGCAGTAACAAGTTTCACATTTAAAAAAAAAAATCTTGGTCCAAATATTTTAGATTAAAATAATTTCACAGAACAGAACTCCATGTGCCCAAGATATCATCAGTAAGAGGAAGACACATCATTTCCTGTAGTTTACAATAGTGGGAAATAATTCTTCCACCAATTTAAAAGGAAAGTATATGGTAACAGAATTGATGCAAGACTCGAACATTCGAGATTTAATTGACTATTTAGGCATTTTATAAATAAAATGTTACCAAAAGAAAAGTAATGGAAAACATTTTTATTGTACAGCAATTCATGATGGATAAAAACCACTGACCAGTTCGGACAAGAAATCATGTTTTTCAGCTACATAAGAGACTTTTTAAAGGAAAAAAAAAGTATGTTATGGCCTGTGACATCTTATGATCCATATACATATAATTACTAAAATGAGAAAAAAAATAAAGCCATTTGAACAAAGGAGGCCAAAAATTACTTTGGACACCAAATCTACCCGCAATTATAAAGTCACCCATATGCGACGGTACAGCTTAATGTCTGGAGAGTAAGAAAACTTTGATATGCAGGTACCTCCGACCCTTCTCATAGAAATACTCACCATCTCTATTCTATCTTGGCTGACCTCTGCCCTGTGAAAATCAGTGCTGCCACCTACTGGAAACATCTGGTCAATTTCCTTTAACATGCATAGTCAAGGACGAGCTGCATGATTTCTGTTGGCTGAAAAAAATGTGGACCACATACATCGTCTGGCAAAAGCCCCTAATGAAGAAATTTAGGTGACTTCTCCTGTGCGCGACTGAAGTCAAGTTCCTCGTATGAACCGGCCGTAAGCCACCCATGGCTGTTCCTCCTAAAGTGAGCAGACTCCTTTCAGACACGCCAAGCTCATTCACAGAATCCTGCCTCCGACCCACTGACGACATCCCGGCAGCGAGACCCCCCCCCCCCCCGCTGCCTGTGCTGTTTGCGAAGCAGCACCAACAGCACACCTATAATCAGAGGAGGCACCTCCAGAGCAATTTTTTTTTCCATTCCTATAAATGCAATTAAGGGATTCACACAGAACACTGCAAAGGAAGGAAGGCACTGAGGAGAAGGAAAAAAACTAGCAGAACTAGTGGAACTGTAGTTAGCACGAGGCATAAAATCCCACACGAGAACCAGAGACTCTGGGGAAAACCTACTATATGCCTTAGTGACTTTCCAATATGCTTTTTCTGTAGATACAGTTAAGCTGTGTGTTTGTGGCTACTGGCTTTCCAGTCTAAGTTCAGGGTAAAATGTTTTCAGTCAAACCACACTGATAAACCATCAAGGAAGGACAAGCAGACTATCGAAATTGCAAGCTGCAGCATTCAGAGGGGAACACATAAGAAAGACTAACAGTCCTGGCTGTGTAAAAATTATTTTTTAAATCTGATTATTGCTAGTTCAAAGTCCACTGGATGTTGCTCAAAGTCTAAAAAGGTTCATGCCTAATTTTGGATTTCAAATGCACCAGTTATCTGGCTTCAACCTGTGGGCCCAAGATATTTATATTATGGGAATAAAAGTTGCGATAAGCACGACGGACGGTACCGGCGTTTATACTACGATGGGCTCCGCACCCCGCCTCTATACGCTGGGCTGAAATGCATTGAGCGAGCCGTTTCATTCATACGTGATTTAAAGCCTGTAAGAGGAGAGGAGGGTACCAGAGTTACCAACTATGGACAGCTGGCTGACGTGAGATTTTCAATTCGACACAAGCCTGCACGTACATTTATATGCATGCAAGAATTTCATTACCTTGTAATAGTCTGTAGGGTTTGCAAACTACCGCAATGCTTTTGATGTAACTAATTTTAGGTTTATATATAATATAGATTTGAAGGAAGACTTCTTGCGTGAGCGTCACGCCACATGCGTGAGAGTTGCCCTGAAGGACAGTAGTCCGCGCCTGACCTCCCTTATTGAACGTCAGTAGTCTCACACAGGCATCGTCCTTTTCCAAGCCTACTGTACTACTGTAGCTATTCTATAGAGTTGCTTTAACGTTATTAATTATGTAAAAGGTTAAGGCATTATAAGACGACCCCGTAACAGTATAGCCTACCACCAACGGCGATCACTAGAAAATGAAGATGCTCCAACAACAATGTTTGTTTATTTATTAATTATTTATTAATTTTGCATTATTTTCTCTCTAAACAGCCATTTGTGACCGACTTGCTACAGAGGGCGACCCACGGTCATGGTATATACACCGTACAGTCATTTCGATGTGGGCCGCAAGCGAGAGCATAAACTGTCCGGTTGCAGTTATTTCCATGCTTATAATTAAAGACTGATCATAGTATCGAACATGCCATGTAGAAGTGACCGGCAGATAAAAGCAGGTTTATTTGCTCGTCGGATGTGGACATCGATTTGACGGTACTCAAATAAATAGACAAACAAATAATGAACTACTTTTTAATTATTAATAAAATGTACATTTCTGGTGTATAACGCAACACTTACATGTTAAGCCATCTTTCACACAACACACAGAATATTAAATGCCTCAATTAAACAGTATGGATACGTTTCACTAGTTAAAGGGCGAGATGGTCTGGTAATTTCGGCAGTTTCTAACAGAAGTACTTAGCACTGGGTTTGCAAGTCATATTTCGGAAAGCACTGCCCCCCACCACCTGCAGTCCAATTTCAAGACCTTCAACCCTCATAGGGTTTCATTCCCTAGTGTATCAATTACTGATTGGTAAACAGAAAATATTACCTTTGGCAATCCATTCATTCCGCATTTCACAAAGCAAAATTATCTACGCGTCCATAGTTTGTGTTTCTTCCTGGTTTTACCAGCCAAGTAGGTTACTGAGTATAATTTCCTGGTTTCTATTCCGACTGATACGCGCACAGAAGCTGTGACACTATACTGCAATGTGCGCCCGTTTTAAAAGGCAGGGACGTCGCATGTGGAGAGGACGCCGCCACACCGAGCCAAAGCAGCTCACCCCCGAGGGACAGAGCAATGCTTCCTATTAACGTCTTAATCAATCAGCTTCTTCTCCGAGTGGCGATTTATCTTTTATTTTTTTTAATCGCCAGCTTTGCAAATCTAAACAAAAAAAGTAGATGAAGACCAAGACCAATGTAGAGGTAATACCCTTACATTATTAAAGGGTAAAGGACAAACATAAACAGAAATCACTCAAACAATACTTTGAAACTCGTGCACCAAGAGAAGCATTTGTAAATAAAGGCTGTGGAGACAAAGGAAACCGGTAAACCTAAATTAAAAGTGGATGCAACTAAAACGTAAGCGCAAACAAAACAATCTATTACAGTTAATTAATTATTGGAGCATATCACCCCAGCCAAACTCACCTGGTGCAGTTCATCTGAAACATTTATGAACGTGAGCAGAGGTGACCTTACTCCCCCGAAATGCCGCACCGTGTGAATCTTAACTTTCGACCATAGATTAACCTTTACAACGTTCAATAAACGCCTCGTTAGAACCCAGCTTGGTCAAATAGGCCATGGCATCTGCACCCCGGCTCGGGAGCAGAACTGGCTTTCTAGATCAAATTGCGTTCACGTGGACGCGTCCCGACAGCCAATCAGCAGGAGGCGGGCAGGCGTGACACTGAGTCCGAGGGAGCGCCGGTCAGTGCGCATTCACGCGGTGCGCGCCACCCGCGAGGTTAAAGATCGCCGCTTTAACCCCCACGGACAACTGCGTTGGAAAGCATTGTTTATACTGATCGGGGGCTTGCAGGAGCACTTGTGTCATAGTCATACAGCTTATGCAGGCCCTGCCTACGGGCATCATGTTAAATATGAGGCAAGTAAAGGAAAACTGTAACTGAGAACTGATTATATGTTCTGTTACTTATGATAATGTGCATCACGCTGTATTTAAACCACAAGACACATGTCAGTGTTAGATTGACCGTGCCGTAGCTATTCAACGTGCTATATTCTGATCGAAACGTGTTGAAAAACGCCTTTTTGTAAAGACGCATATTAAGGACCCCCGAAGTTATGTGACTAATTATATTTGAATTGCAGCTTCAATTAGGATATCAACACGTTAGATCGCTCGTTGTAAAAATGGACGCAAGAGTAACAAAAATCACGCAAAAACCGTTATTTTCAAGGGGGCGTGTGTGACACAGGCCTAAGTTTAAGATAATAATCTGTATGCAGGGTATCCTTAAATTCCCACATTCTCTAGAATTACCAATTTGAGTTGATTTGCATGTGATAAGAATGCTTTGACAAAATATATGCTATGTCGAACACAATATCTATACTGAGCAACTGGGCCAGTCATTGACAGCCCTATAGTGGTGGCTTACCATAGGTGTAGGGGGATAGATGTTCGGTTATTAATGCTAGCGTTAAGACTAGCTCATATAATCTTTTCCTTTGATATCTGGAGACGACGGCCGGTATACCTAATTCAGGATTTCCATTCGGAATATTTATTTCGGGATAACTAGATTCTGTACGAAATAAGAGAATTTTCAATGAAATTAATGAATTTATTTATTAATAGGCCTACTGCATGCAGGAGCGTAGGAATATTTAATTTGGCTTCATTTATCCCCTCAATAAATATACCTTTGTATCTAAATTATGAAGTTAAGTTGTGACTCCCCCCAGTATCAAACTTTCTCCGACGCCGTTGACTGTATACGACAAATTTATGGCACAGCGATTAACTATACGACTAAATAGTCCACTGCCATATAATTAAGGCTACGATTTTGGCGGCGTTCTGAGTTACGGAATTAGTATGCATAATAAATCTTAAGGCTCCGGTCGTAGTAAATGGTAAATAATCGGTAGGCGTATATCTGAATAAAAACGCCACCCAATCAGTTAAATTTATATAGGCCTATTTCCGTCCAGTGATGTGCACTTTTCAAGGGGCAGGCGTACATTAAGCGTGATCGTCGGTGACCCCCCCGCCTGCTTCCGTTCTCTTCCGTCCTCTTCGTATTTAATCTATCTGTATATGTTGAAATGATCCAAAGACGTTTTCAGTTCATTTGGCCTGAAATATGGAAAATCATAGTCCTAAATCTAGCTGTGTTTGAGAATCACCGAGAAACACGTTTACGGAAAAAAGTTACTTAGGCTATTACTTATATTATTTTCCCTCCTATGAAAGTTTCAATATATTTATAATATATTAATTTATATAAAAGTAAAATTTTAATTTATGGGCAGACCTAAACAGAAAACTATGCAAATTGCGTTTACAATTATGGGAAATTACCTTTTTTCCTTTACAGCTTACCATTGTTTTTACCCGTTTCGCGTTTAATCTTACAGTAATTTCTACCCATAATTCAATTCTGTTACAGGTCTCTTGGGTTTTTTGAAGTGCCTATTCTTTATAATTAGTTGAACGTTCAGTTTTGAGCCGAAGGACTCCCAGAAGTACAATCCTTTTCTTCCTTTCGCACACTCTTCCCCGAATATGGTCTGTCAGCGCCCGAACCATTTTCACTGCAGTCTGCGTAGGTATACACGAATCGGTTCAGTCTGGTGCACGATGGTGGATGAAAATACTGTCAGATAAGAGCATGTTAATACATATCTGGTATATAGCTATGTGGTTAGTAGCTGAGAACTTTGACTTATTTAGTGATGAATGTGATGTAGATCGACACTGAAATACAGTATATCTTTAGTCATGAGCATGCAATCTGCCCTTTCAAGGAGGGAGAGTACCGATTCATTTTCTACGTCTCTCTGTCCTCTCTCTACTTGACAAAGGTGTCATCCTCCGTGATCACAGCTACGGGCAAAATGTTGCTTCTTCCCCGTCAGGAAAAATTCCGGAGGATGTATTGGATTGTAAGTATGTTTAAAATTAAATCTTCTGTTTCCGCACAGTCCAGTAATTAAGAATGACGGACAGGAAATATCCAAAACAGAATTTTACTCTCGTTGCATTTATCCAATCGTTCAGTCGGTGTTTAAGTTCATTATTTATTTTGCTTTAAAGTAACGTCGCCTCCCATTTTATAGTGCAAACGTATCTTGAAGCCAATTCGAGCGATCCTGCGGCTCCTGGGAGAGGGCGACATCTCACGGCCCACCGAGGAACTGCAGGTCTTCTACTACTGCATCTTAGTCGTCGGTCGTTACATCCGTGGCGCGCTGCCAAGGCGCGCGTCACCGCGGAGGACCGGGAGCGCCGGGATGTGTATGATCTCTTTGTATTAATAAGTACAAAAACAGTATCGCACAAGCCCGGCTATACACAATCAAAGTCACACGTTAGTTTTAATACGTTTAATCAAAATGGACATAACCAGACAATGCCGGTATCGGCATGTGATAGTGCATTGACTTGTGCACACAGAACACGTACCTTTATCCACGTGCAAATAAAGATCAGGCCTGGGGGGCAGGGGTTGTTTTGTCCAGCTAGAGAGGGAGTGTTTTGCTTTTCTTTTCAGCAACCAGTGGGAGTATGTCTCTCTCTACACCGTGTTCCAGGGATGGGAACTGCACAGCCTGTACACACAAAGGCTTCCACAGCTTCAAGGTGAGCAACACTCCTAACCTCCAACACGAGCCAAGACTTTGTGTTTCTCTTATTTCCTTATTTTTGTGTATCTCTCGATTCATGTCTCTGTCCATTCACCTCTGTACCACATTGAGGCAAAACAAATGACTTGAGGAAATGGCACCCAGTTCACACAACACAGTGCCGTCCTGCTCCACAGCCTGATGACAGCTGCTCTTGTCATGTCTCTCGGTTGCCCAGGCAACCTATGATGGGTGGCGCTACAACTTTTTGGCAGGTCGGCTGCTGAGGGGCTGCTGTGACCTTCCGAGGCTTTTCCTGGCCTGGGGTCTCCACAGCACCCGGACGCTGACGTGGAAACCAAACGCAGCTGCACCGGGCCCCTCGGCTGCACGGCAAGTGAGAGGGCAGGAAGTTGCAGAGGAGTAGAAAAAGGACTGAAGATTGAGCTAGATTTACCAGCTCACAGGGCAGGAATGAGGCAGGCTACTTTTCAGCTTAAAAGACAGAAAATCCTTCACTCCAGACATCTTTTCTCCAGGATGAGAAATAAGGCCTTTCAGTTTGGAAAAGAACTCCCTAATGGATAGCGTTCACGTATTGCAATAAAATGGCTCCTATCAAAGATAAATGATTTGCCAGCCTTCGCTCTTTTGATCATTGAAAAGTCTGGATGAATGAGTTTCACAAGCCTGCTGTCTTATCTGCTAAGAAGGTGCTGAGCTGCTGTTGGCAAAAATGTGAATTATTGAGCTTTGTTGCGACAGCCAGACTAACTGTGCAATGGCACGTTCACAGCACTGCCAGCTGGGGGGGGGGGGGGGGGGGGCTTTTCTGCAGCCCTGCCACACCTCCCATAACATTCTAATGACCTGTTATATAATTATTGGGCGTGAAGTATTTTATCTAGAAGTATCAGTTAATCCGCTGTAATAAGAATGAACCTTTGTTGGAGTGAGGCAGAATGAGCCTGATGCTTTCTGCAGCCGTTCTGTGTCCCCAAACAATCTGTTTCTGGTTCACATTTGACCTGCCATTTTCCAGCCACCCACTCAACTGGTCTTATTGGTTTAGTTGCATTAGTTGATGGCACTTAATATGAGTAATACCCGATGGCTGATTTGTACGTATGTAACCGTACACGTGGCCTGCGCAGGACGCAAGCATTCCTGCACCTCTCTGGACGCACATGCCTGAATGCTAATTAGGGATGTTAAGTTTCACGCCTTTCAGGGTAAGCTGTACAGTGACAGTTAAATTTAAAGGACTTTCCAGCTGTGGAAGTGGTGTATATTGTGCATGTTTGTGCTTATTTAACAAAATGTTGGTGATCTTCACTACTTTGAAACAATATGTTGAAATGCATCTGTGTCTCTTCTTTATGACCACTAATGCATGTTTTTGGTGCCTGACTTGCCTCTTTGTGTGGTTTTTCTTTTTAATAAACAAGGACCGGCCTGCAGAGTCCATGGAGAAGCAAATACGTGTTTACTAAGCGGACCAATCAGAATCGAGGCTGTAGCTCGACGCATCAAAGCATCGTGAAACGTTATAAAGCTGGGTGCTCTTAACTGGAACAGTTTAGCTTAAGTATGTTTTTCAGGCATTTGACAGCACTCCCGCGCCCCACATCCCTCCCGGGACTTTAACAGGAAAAGTTTACGTGCTTATCGGATAGTGCTTCTAGGCTGCGCTGATAAGTTATTTTGGGCTTCCAGTGCTGCCTGCTTCCTGGGAAACATTTTCCTGTTGCTGCGTTTAAGCTATATTTCTCAAGGGAGCGGACAGCCGAGTCTGGCCTGCGACCTGGCGGCCAGTGGCAGGCCTGAACCTCACTTTAGCTTGCTGTTCCTTGTGTCTGTGTGGTTTGTAGCTGAGCCACGACGCGACGTTCTGTACACACACCTTTGCCAGTTTCAACACTGTTAGACCCAGTTGGACTGAAACCAGGCAAATTTAAATAAACGGATTGATCCAAAGGCACATCCTTCTACTTCCCAATGGCTTGCCAGCCCGGTCAGGATGATTCACCTGTCCGCACGCTGAACACTGCACGCTACCAACTACACGCCAGCATTTGTTACGCAGCCAGATTGTGAATCCATTCCTCACGCATGGGCAGAGCAGTGTCTCCTGGGACTGTTCCTTCCTATTGGTACCTGGTGTGTTCCTTGGGGACAGGGAATGCTCCGAGACCATTCTGAAATTCCCCTCTGTCCATATTTAGCGATGTTTTGAGTAATTAGCCTATAGTATTTTGTGAGGGTGTCGCTCCCAGCCGAAGGTGTCGCTGGGAGATGGAGTGTGAGAGGAGGCTAGGAAGCAGCCTCTCCACAAAGACGGAGGAGCGGAAGCTAGGAGGATGGCGTCCAGTCCATTCACTTGGGTGACGGATGGTTTCTTCTTCTCTCCATGACGACATGAGGACTTTTAACCACGCGGACGCTCAACCTCTTGACTTCGGCCCTCCTTTGAGACATATCGACCACTGTGCTCTGCCTGCTGACGTCTTTCACCACTAAATATAACTCACCCCTTGCCCCTTCCCCTGCTTTCTGATGTCGGCGGATGGTGTGTGAGACCAACATGTGATCCCCCCCCCCCCACCCACCCAAAAGGCCATGGTCAGGCACATGGCTGGGGTGTCAGAGCTGGGTGACAGTTATCCATCAGCGATCGTCCTCTGTCACCTGCCCTGAAACGCTGTGACCCTCGTACTTGCTGGCCCTGTCTTCATCCCATAACCGGCCACTTAGATATCAAGCCCGGACTCCTGTCCTTAAATACTGAATAAGGATGCTGTCCACTATCTGAATACCCAACATGTATGTGTCACATGGGATTCCATCCCCCTAACCCTTGAACACCAGAGATTCCCCGGGAGGTTGGAGTTCTATGACACCACATGGTCATGTGGTCAGGGCCCACCCACAGACACTAAAAACATCGCAGCCCAAAATGCAGAGAGGGGACACAGGTAACGGGAAGCAGGGGACAGACAGGCTGCTAGAGCAGCTGTTTACCGCATTCCTCTTCCGTGTGCTGCACAATGTCACGCTAGATGGAGGACTTAAGCGGCTGGGATCATCACAAAGGCGTGTTGACATGGCCAGACTGCTCTGGGCTATTTGAGGGCCCCCTGCTATTTTCTACGATGGTGTAGCTAGGGGGGGAGGGGGAAGGCCCCTGGGCTTCAGCCCCGGTAAGCCTGTGCATTAACACGCTCTTGGTTCAGCCGGTTCATGTATGTGTTGTGTCTGAGGGCCACTGGGATTTGGCCATGTGACCGCTGCATGTCAGCGGTGTGGGGTGAACGTGCTGAACCCTTTGTCCCCACCCATGAGACATCTACTTGTTCCAAGGTCCCAAAGTCCGTTGGGTATCAGCCCAAAGTGGCCAGCTTTCGGGTGTCCCAGGATAGAACATTTTATGGTGCCAGAGGCCAGAGTCCCCCTGAATTGGCCCAAACCCAAAGACTCTGGGTGATACAGCTGATGGTTAAGACTGGACCAGTGGTAAACCAGCACAAGTTGCTTCACAGATACAGGTTGATGAGCTGGACCTCAGTGACAGGTAGACTTAAGACCTGACCAGGGGACTCAGTTCTAATAATAGCTGTGCCTCTCCCTGATTGGCTGCAGGGGCGACTTGTAATCTGAGCCAGGGGTCAGGAGCCATGTCTGACAGTGGTTCTTTTACCTGCCCTGTAGCATTATGGGCTCTTTTCCACAGCTGGTCAGTTTGTGTTTTTTTCAAGCCAGTCATAGTGTTTCTAACTGATCTGTTGCTGTATGTTACAGTGGTGCCCCCTGAGTACGAAATGCAGAATTGCAGTTAACGCTTTATTTTACTTGTTAATGTCTAACAGAGGGTTAGCCGGAGAATTTTGTTGAGCTCGGGGGCTGGGGGGAGGGGGGGTTGATAAAATTTGTTGATCATGGTTCTGATTAATTTGTATTTCTGTCTGTAGAGCAGGGGCATCATTAGGCCTATTCTGGGGGGGGGGGGGGTTAAGCCCCCCCAAATAAATGTGTACTTCTTGGCTTAATTCATGAATAGTCTACCATCAACCCCCCCAGTAAAGACGCAGCCTCCCTCTCCATTCATCTCTAATTACTGCCCTACTGCTGAGCACAACTACTAAAGCATTAAATGATCTGGGCAGCACACTGGGAATTCTCCTCATTCTCCTCACTCTCCTCACTCTCACTCTCCTCATTCTCCTCACTCTCCTCATTCTCCTCACTCTCACTCTCCTCACTCTCACTTTCCTCATTCTCCTCACTCTCTGGCATTGTCTGGCCTGGCAGCATTCATCTTATGCTGGTTTTGCACTCTTACTGGTGTAATACTGTCACACTCTTACAGTTGACTGTTGAATTATAATGTTTTTGTCATATTACTGCCTTTGGGTGGCCTGCAGGTTTTTGTGTTTGTGTGGTTCTTTGTAAATCCTTAATCATCAGAACTGATGGTCAGAATCAAAGCATTCACATTCATGTGGAATTCACAGACATTGACGTCATCCATATTTTCTGTTGTGTATCAGACAAAAAGGGCAGGATGGCTCATTCCCACAGTGCCTTGACGCTTTTCATTCCTTCTTAACAGAGCATTTCTCAGATCAGTCACTAGAGGGCGGAGTGAATTAAATTGTGTTTGCAGTTTTAGACATTCATTTCTGTGTTTTGAGTTTGTGATGATGTGTTGGATGACACACACGCTTGAATTTACGAACATCATTATATATGTGATACACTAATAAGTATTATCCCTGAATTACCACAAATCAACATGAAAATGTAAAAAATATGCATTTTCAGACACTGTTTACTCATTGATATAATGTGTAATAGAACAGAGAGCATAAGGAGTATGGTGTTACATACATGGGTACCTCCAGCAGTGCACTGATAATGAGAGTGTGAGGTCCTTTTGATGCATTTCTGCTTCCTATATTCTCACTGAGTTAAGAAGCTGTTTTCTCACCATCCTGAAAATGGTTGTAGGTATATCTTCTACTGGCTCAAAGACAAGAGCAGGAGTTTGTTTTTTGGCTGATCAGAGACTTCTTACAGTAGTAATTAGTTGCAAACAGGACAGACAGCATTGATAGTGGGACTATAGGGCAGACGCAGACACAGGACCCCGAGACATGCTGAGGTCACCGTGACTTACACTCAACGCCCTCCATCTCTGTGACTCATCCTTGGCCGTAAATTATTCTGACTCCGAACAGGAAATTGCCTTCTTGACGTCTTGCTAAACGTTTGTGCCGGTGTCCTGCTGCTTTTTCCCGGTTGACATTTCAGCTGCCTGTGATGATGTGAATGCTTTGCCCCCCCCGCCTCCCCCCTGCAGAGATTCACAGGCCGCGATGAGATCTCACCTCTCTCCCGGTCAGGAGACAGCAGAAAGCCACATATTTCTGGTGCTCACCGCCTGCTGGATGAAAACATCTCCCTGCTCAGAATGAACAAATTATTTCATGTGAACCAGACAATGCTGGTCACGTTCGAATGAAATAGTCACTCTCGAAGTGTCGTTCTCTGCAAGGCCGCTTTAGTTCCCCTTGTCAAATTAATTACATTTTTCTTTCAGGGAAATGAATTAACCTGTATGACAATACAATCACGTAATTATTTACTGATATCTGAGATTATCTAGCTGTAGGGAATCAGGTAGAAAACAGGTGAACAAGTGTAACAACCAGGCTTATCGAATTGTATCTAAAGCTCAGATAAGGTCATAATCGACGCTCTGATTCATCACAGCGATATGAAGGGCTCCCATTGAACTAGAGAAGTACTGCTGCTGGTTTCTCTCTGTCTGAGTGACCTGTCACAGACAGAAAGAGGACACGGCTGAAATGACCTTCAGTTGTGAGGGTGCCTCACTGAAACACTCACATTTAGTTGAGATTCACATGTTCTGCCATTAGCTGATTCAACAACAATATATCCAGAGAAGCTCAGGTTCAATGTCAGTTCAAAGGTACAACTGCAGGGATCCAGAGAAGCGGCTCACATGGAAATGTAAGTGATCGCTACATCCCCCACTCCCCTTGGGCTGCTTCCTTCGTAATGAAAGTATAAATAAATCGCAGGTGCCATTTCATAATACCAGCACTGCTTTTGCCTTTTATTTCTCTATAAATGTTTATCCTGTGACTGCTGGTCCCTCCCCCCCAGTCTGATGAAAATGGTTGGATATCCAGAGGGCAAATTGAAAGAGCACAACATGAGTAATTTCTGCAGAGGAGGATAACAGAGAAGAGCAAGAAAAGGTGGAATTTCAAAATGTGTTTTTAATTAAGGGAGGCAATCACCTAATTATGCATGCAAAGATAGCACATGTGTGTCTTCCATGTGCAGTTTCCATGGTAACTGAGCCAGGCATGCCAAGGAGCGTCTCGACATCCTGCCCCTCTTTGAGCTGAAACCATGCGGAGAAGCAGTCAAAGGGAGCCTCTGTTCGGTGTTTTCACTGATCCACCACATTGGGGAGTCAGTGGTACCACTGAGGAACACACACACACACACACACACATGCATACAACATATCTGTGAATTAGTTTCCATGACAGCAGAGTGATTTTTACATGGAAAGTGCCTTGGGTTCTTCTTGTAGTTTAACTGCAAAGTGTGAGAATGTGTTACTGATGCATGTACAGTACCAGTCAAAAATCTGGACACATCCACTCATAAAAAGGCTTATTTGTACCATTCTTAACATTTTAGAATAATTATAAAGGCATCAAAACTATAAAATAACATATATGGGATTATATACTGACCAAATAAGTATTATAATATACACATACACACACACATTTATATATAATTTTTTTTGTATTTTTTTGGAGGGGTGGCTTTATGGGTTGGGACTCAGAAGGTTGCTGGGTCAAATCCTATGATCAGCAGAGTGATGCCACCGTTGGGCCCTTAACCCCAATTGCTTCAGGGACTGACTGACCCTGCTTTCGCCTCTATGCCAGTTCCATGAGGCGGCCTCCTGGGACGCTTTTCCAGCTGTCCTGAAGGAGGTCCCACATATATGCTGAGCTCTCATTGGTCACTTTTCCTTCACAAAACCATCTCTACTGTGTCTAGGTCAGGTGGCCAGGCCATGTGATGCAACGCTATCACTCTCCTTTATAAGGGGCTTGGTGTGTCCAAACTTTTGACAAGTACAGTATGTGGGGCTGCAGTCACAAGAGCTGTTTGATCGTGGTTTGAGGTGTGTTTCACTGCCACACAGCTCACGTTAATCCAGACTCAACCCTCAATACCCCACTGACTTGACATACAGCTCTACTTATCACTGTTATCTTCTGTGCACCTGCTGAAACCTCTTATTTCTGTTAGGTGTGCTTTTCAGAGGTGGAAACTTCAGGTTTAGAAAGTAGAAATCCACACCAAGATTTTGTTTCAACCAACCAGTTGACTATAAAAAGTCATGCTCACAGAGGACTCAACTGGTTGGTTGAAACAAAATCTTGGTCTGGATTTGTATTTTCTGAACTTTCCACCTCTGGTGCGTTTATTAAATTGTGTCCTCCAACAAATGAGCAGAGACATTTGAGACAGAGATTCTAACTACTCATTCAACTTTCAATGCAGTATTTTTCAATAATGGTGAGGAAGTTTTTCTTATGGGAAACGAATGGCCTACACAGTGGTTAAATGTAAAAATGAAAATACAAAGCAAAGAGGGGAGTTAATGGGAATTTTTGTGAACCAAAAAACGTTTCCGTCTCCTTGAGAATGATGATCAGTTGCTTTGCAGAAAGAAACTTATCCAGAGGAAATGAATTCCAGGGCTCTGATTCATCACATGAGAAGTCAGAAAATTCCCACGGTGATATTGCAGCTCCAACAGGCCACAACCTCGTCGCTATCGTGTCCCATTTCAACATGTTCTGATGGACTGAGTCCCAAAGCAGGGGCAGCAGTGTCCCCCGCAAGGTGGAAAACAGCCTAACCACATAAATCACACACGGCTACACCAGGGCCTGCCAATTGGTACAAGGCCACTAAAAGGCATATTTATGCAGGTTTAAATCTGGGCTCAGGTTACAGTGATCTAAATGGTGTATAAGAAAACTACCTTTGATACATCCACACAATCACAGGCAGGATAACAATTGGGCCACACTTTGCTAAATTATGATGGATTACCATAGTGCTTTGCAACTGGAAAAGCTTGTTAAGATCCCACACGTGTGACTTCCTAACAGAGAAGTACTATTCTTCTATATTAATTTGGGGGCATGCATTGGCTTTCATCACCAACTTTGGAGGCATTTGAAAGGTGAGGGCACACAGTGTGGAGCAGAAAACAGTGGTGGGTGGGGCCCAAGGAATGTAGTGGAGCTTCTTAAGATTGACTACTGTTGGCCTGCCTGGTCAGCTGCCATTGGTTGTCTGTCAGCCATCCCTCCTGCCTCACTGTGCTTAACGAGCCCTGAAGTCTGGTCTCTTTATGGAGCCCACACACCAGCAGCCATTCGCAATGCATAACCTCCCTCAGACCCACCTTCAGAAGCACCTCCCTGTCAGAGCTTGTCTCACCGCCATTGCGTGTGCCAGCCGACCTTCAAGCACGCTCACGCGATGACAGATTGATTGGCACCCCCTCTAAAGAGACAGATGCGTGAAAAAGGATGGTCTCAGCAAAATTCTGCTGACAAATAAATTGATTCTTTGCCAGACATATGTTGCTGTGGACAGGACTGTCCAGTAAGCAATAACAATAAACAATGAAAGATAAGGGTGTCTGTGATGAGGTGATTTACTGTGTCACCTAGCCCTACTGGACAAACAGTGCTGAAACCCCAAACAGCTCCAAGGGAGGGGGCAATGACACAGCAAAACATAAGGCTCACAGCACAGATCATGTGCAACACCTTAATAAACACTTATTTGTTTTTTTTATTCTCCTCAAAAGAGATCTGTGTGTGATACAGTAGTAGACAGAGATAGGCAAAACTCTTTGGCCATTCTGTATGCTCGACAGCATGATTAAGTTGTTCTGGAAAACTTTACTGGGGTGGCAAGTCGAGGTTCCTTACTATAACGCACACAGATGTTCGCGGAGTCCATATAGCAACCCTACAAAAAGTTTTAGCCGACATCAAGGATTCATTTGGTAGTCGGCATTCATGATGTCATGAGATTTTCTCTCAGCCAAAATATCTTAAGGTCAAACACGTGGTTCTTAGTCACTGGCACCGTCTGTTTTAAAATGAATTCACAAACATAATCTTAAAATTTTAATTTCCCGTACGAATTGTTAGCAAGTGCAGGTGGCAGCATAGTGCCTGTAAAGAAGACGAAGAAGAATACCGGAAGCACGGCCATTTTCCCGGAAGCCAGTAGAGCTGTTTTGTTGCCAGAGGGATTGTTGTGAAAATGGCGGCGTCTCGTCGCTCGTCTCAGCAGCAACAGCAACAGACCCTGTCGTCTCCTCCTCGGAGCGCCTCCCTCTCGCTCACCCCTCCGGGCTCTCCTCCGGGACCTGTGGGTGCAGCGATCTTGGCTCCTGCGGGCGCCGAGCAAGACGGCGGCGGGGATTCAGAGGTAGCCCCGGCCTCCCCGGACCTGCCCGCCCCGGGCCTCAGCGGCAGTGGTAGCAGCGGCTCCAGTGGCTCTAGCTCCACCGCGAGCGGCGGCTCGAGCCCGGACTCGGGCGGCTCCAGCCCGGGGGCCGGCGGCGCTTTTCGGGAGCTCTTCGAGGCCTGCCGCAATGGGGACGTTTCCCGGGTGAAGCGGCTCGTCGACTCGGTGAATGTGAACGCCAAGGACATGGCCGGCCGCAAGTCCACCCCGCTGCACTTCGCCGCAGGTCTGCACCGCGCTCCGCCGTCGGGGGGTACGGGGGATTGGATGGGGGCAGCGATGGCTGCAGGTTAGCTGGATGGGTAACCGTGTTTACGGAGTGAGGGCACCTCGCCTGAAAATATTGTTATTGTTATTATTAATTTAAATGAGGACCGAACCGCGTTATTTTATTCCTTTGCTGTTATTTTTTACATTTGTTTATTTGTTTTGGTACCGGTGCACTCATATTAGAAACGGCTCTCCGTTTATTTTTACAGCACGAAATAACACAGAAACACCATAACGCAAAAAGACTGTGTAAAATAACGCGAAATGACGCTCCCCGTCTGTCAAAAACATAACGGCGTTTCTGTAAAACGTGACAGATTAAATCCGTCAGTTTAGGAATAACCGGGTCCGCATTCTTCCGTATTTGCTGTAGTTTAACAGTGTTACACGGGCCCGGCGCATTATAGGTATGTAAGCAATGTGCAGCTTTATACAATCATGCCATGCAATGATATAAAACACGCCTGGCTCGGTTCGGTAATGGTACTGTGAGGATGACGGTTAATACAACTGTATACCGTGCTAGTGTATTTCGACAATTGTGTTCTCCGTTTGCATTTTATGTGTTTTAAATAAAAATTTGGCGTATGTATGAAATTAAGATATGACTGTTGTAACTGATTTAACTACACCAGGAGGATTATGCGAAATCACGGCAACACGGTCACTTTTGGTACAGGCTTAGACATTACGACCCGTGAACTAAGACAAGATAAAAACAGACTCGGCGAATCTCAAACTACTTTAAAACTACTGCATTGGGATGAAATGCAAAGCTATTGGGCGTTTTGGCAACGAGATTTCGGAAGTTTCAATATAAGCTGCTCTTGTGTGATTGATGTTTTTGGCTCGTTAATTATGGATTCGAACTATAAATTTGGCTGGATTCCTCAAAGGACATGATAACCACAACTGGATTTCAACTGGATCTTGATGTGTTCAGGCATTTCTCTGCACAGGGACTAGGCTGTACGCATAAATAATGTACATGTAGATACGTACATAGGAATGTTCTTGTAATGTATATCAGGACTGGAATTTGGTGAATTAATGTTCCCGTGACTGTTCATATTAAACAGGAGAACTTATGGTCCTCTTTTTAAAAGGCAGTGCAAACATGCTTTGGTATGAATATTTCAACAGGATGTCGTAAAAGCCCTTATGCACTTCAGAACGTCTTTGAGGCCTTAAAAGAACCATATTTAGCCAGCTGTATATAACATAGACACATTTGGCTCTGAGCTGGAGTTTTCCCTGTGAACATCATGTAATCCTCTTGAGAATACATTGGCTTGGGAATGCTGAAATCAGTCTGCCAAAGATTGCTAACGTTGGTCACCCATATCATCAGTTCGGGAATAGGGATTATTAACACTTTAAAGAACTAGTTTTGGTAGATGTGTGGCTTAGTTTTTTTTTTTTAATCAAAATGGTGTCTCTTGTGCGATCTGTAGTAAAATAGGGCTAGTGATGGGTAAACCTGTTGTTTGCCTCTGGTAAAGCCTGCTGCTTTGTGTTTGCTTTCTGAAGTCACCATTTGCCTCTTGGTCCCTGATCCTTCAGGGTTTGGCAGGAAGGACGTGGTGGAGCACCTCCTGCAGACGGGCGCCAATGTGCACGCCCGCGACGATGGTGGGCTGATCCCGCTGCACAATGCCTGCTCGTTCGGCCACGCTGAGGTGGTAGGCCTACTGCTGTGCCAGGGAGCAGACCCAAATGCCCGCGACAACTGGAACTACACACCCCTGCATGAGGCCGCAATCAAAGGCAAAATCGACGTGTGCATTGGTAAGCGCTTCCCCTGGAAACGCAGCCCTGCGCTTGGTTCCATGTCGCACAGGATGCCCCCTGCATTTATTTCATTCTGCATCCTTCATTGAGTCTTTTAGCATCAGTGCTTTTTTCATCACTGTTTCCCAGGAGCCTAGCATGTCTGACAAGACTTTTTGCGCTTTGTGGTAGTAGTTACTTATTGCAGCTTTGGTTTAATTGGATGCATTTTAATCTGCATTTGACTGAAGCTTAATGTTCACTCTACTGATGATGATGATAATAATAATAATAATAATAATAATAATAATAATAATAATAATAATAATGATAATATAATAATAATAGATACTTTATTGATCCCTGTGGGGAAATTGTCTTTACGCCTCCCTCAGCTTGCTCTCTTTCGTAGAGTAGGTTGTCTGTGAAGGGCAGCCACCCTTCACAATACAACAATAACAACAACACATTTCATTTATATAGTGCTTGGATCACAAAGATGCTTATATAGAATAAAGTAAACATAACAAAACAACAAAGCGTATTATGGGTGAGGAACATTAAAGGCTTGAGCAAATGAAAAGGTCTGTAACTTGTGTTTGAAATCTGAAACCGAGACAGATAGATGAATGACAGACAGACTACTGTTGGACTGCTACCATTGTGGTAAAATGACGCATCTCCTTTTCCCAGGGCTCTGAAGGGATTTTCTATATTTATATACAGTACTGTGCAAAAGTCTGAGGCAGGCAAAGAAAATGTAGTGTTTAAATGGTCTTTGTTTGTGTAACAAATATGATGATATGTCTGTAAAAGCGCGTTAACTTAGCCATTTCAAAACCTCTGCTGAAGTCGGCCCTCTATTTGCAGCAACCATCCAATAACTTCACTAATTAAGTTTATTAATTATTTGAGCTCATGGTGAAATTTAACAAATACATGGAATGGCTGAGGTGCCCCTGAGCAAAGGTTTGGGAACTAAACCTTCCATCCAACAAGGATCCAACTATATTTTTGGAAAAACAAAAGGATCTCTTGTTTATTCTTTGTGTTGTGGTTAATTTGCCTAATGTTAAATTGTGCTGCCATTTGAGTAGATATACAGATATACAGCTTTAAACATTTTCTTTGACTGCCTAAGAATTTTGCACAGTACTGTGTGTGCAAATGTGGGTGTATGTATGTATATGTGTGCATTTGTATATGTCTGTATAACTAATGAAACAAATTGGCTAATCATTGGTGTCAGAACAGACTAAACATATGTGACTTGTCCTCATGCGTGGTAATGAATGACTCCTGCTTTCTTGGCATACCTCTGTATTTTCTTGTCGTTAGTCTGCATTTAAGGCATCGGCAGAGGGCTCGTCTTACAGCTGCACCGTCGGTGTGGGGACCGACCTTCCCTATGTGCCTGTTTTCTGTCTTTGCGCTTTATCTGATGTAATTACCCAGAAATTCAAATCTGTTCCGGAACCGTTTCTATTCCTGAGGAATGAGGTTCTGCCATGAAAATAATTGAATTATTGTCCCTCAAGAGTGTCTGCGGTTGTGACGGTCTAGTCCGGTTCCTTTTATGATTTACAGACACTGTTTTACTGTGTTTGATTTGTTTTTAGCCCATTCACCACAGTTTACGTTGCGGAATGCATCATATGATGTGGTGCCTTAGTACGGCAGTTGCAGCGTCTGTGGTCAGCACAAGGGGTCTAAACCAAAATATGAACAATTTCTGGAGCATAATTATTTTTTAATCTCCGAGGAACCTTAAGGAAAGTGAATGATAAATCTCTAGAGTGTATACCATGAGAGAAAATGAGCTTCCCATCAAACACACCAGATAAGGCATATTTTGGCCCCTTAAAATGGGACGTTTAGCCCACACGCATTATTCATTAGTGTCATGTTGAGCTTGGGTCGGGGGAGTAACTGCTTAAATGAGTGTCTCTTTACTCCGTGTCAGTCTCCGCGTAATTCGACCTGCTCTGTGTCATCTGCGCCTGCACTTGTGTCCTGCCGCCGTAGGTGGGCTTTTCAGCTGCAGGTTGGGATGTCGGTGGCGTCCCGCGTTCGCCCGCCGGGGCTGAAATACGCCCACCTGGTAGCTATTCTGACAGGCTCGCCAGTAGTTTGCAGTGCCCGCTGGGCCGCTTGCTCACTGGATTCAGTCGAAATGTCGGGGGTGTAATGATGCCCTTCTTTTCATTTCCGCTTCTCCATTGTTGCGTGTTATTTATTTGTTTGATGTGGGCAAACGCCGCTCCTCCTCTTTAACCGCCGCGGGCCGCAGTCCCACTGTGGGTGTCCTGCCGCCGCCCCAGCTGTCAGAGGAACCGCTAGGCCCAGTTTCGGCTGCCGACGTCCATGTTCTCCCTAATAAATCACAGAATGGAGCAGCAGGGGAGGGCCACAGAACATCACGAAGGACGACCTCGCTGCGTGCAAGGTGACTGCCCCAGTGCTACTCCTGGTCCCTCTGAAAGCGGTGCAGTGCTGTCACAAACACCTCACACAGCTGGCAGTGAGTCTGTGATTTTGGAAGCTCTCACTGGATGACTTCAGAGGCACAGGCCCACCGAAGAACCCTGTGCTTGATCTGACACCCACCCGATCACGGGAGAGGATATTTTATCAGATTCACCATGTCCTGTGGCGCTGTTAGAGGGAACGGTGATGACAAATGTCTCTTAGCAACATAGGGTCGCATTTGCCTTTTCAAAAATATCTCTAGTAACAGTGGAGTTTGGAGTGGGGACCTGGCATACTCTAGTGACGGGAGCGCAGCGCGTACCAGCCGGGAGGGGAGTCCTTTTGGAAGAGAGCGGCCTGTTGGCAGGCAAGGGCTTGGATGTGTAGACGCTCATTTTCACTAACCTGGCTGTGCCATTCCTCTCAGCCGTATTGCGTTTATGTGAAGTATATCCAGCACTAGCAGATTTTATTATTTTATTTTAACTACACTGTGGGGGCTGTTTGGACAGCATTCTGCCATTGTACTGTCTCAGGCGCTGCACCGTGTGGCAGGTCAGGCGCGCCGTGACAGCTGGGTTTTTGTTTACACAACCAGCCTCGGTTTTTTTGGATGGGGTACTGGTATTTCGGGGAGGGGGGGTCGGCAGTAGCTTCAGAAAGGTATGGGTCGCTTTGTCTCCTCCTCTACTAGCTTGATCTTATCCTATCTTGCTGAAAAGTCACCCCCCCCCGTTTAAATAGTCGAAAGAGGGCCGCTGAGTCTCCCACCACGGCCCCCTCCGTTTGTTTGTTGTTCATGCAGGCCCTTCCTTGCTGATGCTAATGTTCAGGCTCGCTCTTCTCCATGTTTGCCTGTTTGCTCTGCCTGGGGGGGGGAGGCACGGGGGGAAGGGGGCACTGCTTTCTTTGTCTCTCTCTCTCGCTGCTCTCCACTCGCTTTTGCTATGGAATCTGCGTTTCATTGCCCCAAGGGCCCCGTTAACTGTGCTCTGGGTTACCACTTCTTCCATCATTGTCGTATGGTACACTGTGCTCTTGGCCTCCCCCCCCCCAGCAGCATGATCTGAATGGATGATGCGGCTGGATCTCAAAGCCATTCAGCCTCTGCCCTGCTGGGGTCACGTCAAACCCCACGCAAAGGTGCAACGGCCGTTTCCCTCCAGGACTTTGCATGTATAATCCCAGCAGTGTGTGTTTTTGACATAAAGTCAAAGTCAAAAACAAATGAAATGAATTTGACCTCCTCCCATGAAAGCATATGAAAATGGAGCAAATCAGAAGTGTGGTGAGTGTTATTGACAACTTGGTTGTGAACCATCTGGCAGAATATGGGTCAGTGTTCTTTATGGTCTCTCCGAGCTGCCTGTCTCCCAGATACTTCAATTTCTGAGGTTAGGGGGGGCATTTAACGTCAGGTTGTGAGCGTGTACTAGGTGCTCTGCATCTGAAAAGGTGGGGGTGTGGGCTGTAATTACACCCTTTGCCTGGAGGTGTCCCTCACCCCTTTATTACTCAGACTTGGGGGCTGTTATGGGGGCCGGCCTTTGCGTGCTGTGCCCGGCAGGCTATAGGTAACTTATTTCCCCAGCCGGACATGAGCCAGGCGGCTTGGATAAACGCTTCCCTCTTTACACCCTCTGATTGTTAATGACGGCTCTCATTAATGCGTAAAACGCAGCGCATGCGGCAGTGGTTGGCGCCGTGGCATGCTGCGCTGGTAGGGGCAGTGGAGCGTGGGATTGTGAGAGTAATCCGTTATCTCCGCATCTACTGTACCTGGTGGGTGGGGTGGGGTGCGTGTGACCCCTTGGTCATCTGCTCAGCAGGGCTGGTGGGGTGGCTGCCCCTCCCATCCGCGTCGGGGACCTGCCTGTCTGCTTCTTTATATTTCTCTTGCGGCTCATTCCCAGACGAACAGGCCTTGCTGGGTCCTGACTCCCGTCCGGCAAAACCATCAAGGTCACCTGCCAGCTGGAAGGGAAAACTGGCCCCTGCTCCTGTCCCCCCCCCCCCCCCCCCCCCCCACCAAGCCAGAGGTTTTAACCCGCCCAGTTACAGTTGGCTGTTTCTGTGCTGTTTTTGTCCCTGGATTGAGCCTCGCTGATGAGGGAGTACTTTAAAGCCTTTGCGTTCTTCCTGAATGTGTTTCACAGAGACGCGGACATGTTCCCTTCATTTGGGGGATGGAGGGGGGGGCACAAGTTTTTCCTTTTATAGACAAAAGCCACCTGTTCCAAGATAGCAAGAGCTGCATTGTGAGTGGACGTGTGGCGTTGTGTTTCTGCGTGCCCGGCTGTCTCTCCCGGGTGAATCCGGTTGGGAGGGGGGGTGACACGCATGCTCTACCTGTCTGCGTGCTCTCTGACCACCCCACCCCCCCTCGCTGGAGTGACACACACCACCCCCCACACCTTGCTTGCAGTTGGCGAAGTGATACATACTCTTTCCATCTACGAGACACTGAGATGCCTCTTAGATAACCTCCCCCCCCAGCATCAGTAGCTGTTCTGTCCCTTTGCTTCCTATCCCAGAATAGTGGCTAATGGGGGTGGGAGAGATGAACAGCCCTCATCCCCCCCAGGAGTTTTCTGTCCATTTTCTTTCCTTAATGCCAGTTAACTGCAGTCATTTGCTCTGTATTGTCACTCAGTCCCCTGCAGTGCCCCCCCCCCCTTCCCACGTGCTGTGCACCTGTGGCCCTGAACAGCCCCCCCCCCCCCCAGTGGCTTTTTGGTATTCTGTGCAGCGAGTCCCCGCTTGTCGCCTGCACTCTGCCTGGTACCAGGCTGCCGACCCGGGGGAGGGGGGGCTCAGCACCTGATTGATGGGCAGCTTGTCAGGGGAGCTGCCTGATTTTAACCCCAGAGTCACTCCTTGGGGGGGTGGTGCTGTACGTCCACACAAATACAGAGGAAGCGAATGGCTTGTTCCTGCCTGTTAAATCTCCTTGCGGAGGGAGTATTTTATGCATCGCTGCACCTTTGTCAGTCTAAAACACGAAACCGGCAGGCCTTTAAAGTTTGCCGCTGTGCACGTCGAGATCCCCAGCCCCATAGTACTGTTGGTAATCCAGGCTCCTCTCTGCCTCGCTGTCACTAGGTTAGCTGTGCATTTCACCTGTTTATACGCTGGTGGGGGGGGACACACAGTCTGTCAGGATGGCTGGCGACCACAAGGTGGCGTTGTCAGAGTGCTGTGGAGCGACCCGTGGCGTGTTGCTGGTCTGCAGGTGCGCCTATGCCCCTGCGCACACCGTACCTGTACGTGCCCCCCCCCCACCCACCCCCCCTTGTCTCTGGCTCTTGCCGCGGTCGCGCCGCTGAATCGCAGAGCAGCTGATTAGGGTGTGAGAAGGAGTGCGGAGAGAGGGAGAGAGGGAGAGAGGGAAGCTTGGCGCACGAGGAGAAGCACGCAGACAGTTCGGGGACAGTGTGTCGTAGGCGCTGTGTCGCTCTGAGTCGCTCGCTCTCTCGGTGGGGGCCAGACCAGCCCCTCTCCTGGGGGCTGCAGGGGATGGGAGTCTTTACTATTCTGCTCTCGCGTCTGTGATCGAGGTCACGTGGACTAGCCTGGCGTGTCCTGTGGTGTGGCTCTCCGCGTCGCCGTGGCGCCCCCTCCCCGGTGCACCGGTGTGCGATGCACGTGTGCGGCGGCCATGGCCAGGAGCGTGCTGGCGGGCGGTGGCGGCCTGTGCCTGTCCGAGCTCAGCTACTGCCTGTGTTTCCCCTGCACAGTGCTGCTCCAGCACGGCGCCGACCCCAACATCCGCAACACCGATGGCAAGTCGGCCCTGGACCTCGCCGACCCATCTGCCAAGGCCGTCCTCACCGGTGAGTACTGTGCCGCCGGACCCGGTGTGCGTGTCAGTGTGCGTGTCAGTGTGCGTGTCAGTGTGCGTGTCAGTGTGCGTGTCAGTGTGCGTGTCAGTGTGCGTGTCAGTGTGTACAACTGGGAGTGTGTGTGAGCATGTAAGGCTGCATGTGTTCGTGTTTTCCCTGTCACAGTACGTGTGCTCCTGTCAGCGGCCTCGTATCTCTCTCTCTGCTCATATCATTAATTCTTCCCGCTTTGGAGTGTGCGCTCGCTCTCTCTCTCTCTCTCTCTCTCTCTCTCTCTCTCTCTCTCTCTATTATCATTCTGAATTTGCACATACTTGTAGACCCTTGCTTACATCACACTGGTGGCCGCATGTAGCCGCCAGCATTGTATACCTGAATTACCGACCGCGGTAGCGCCCAACCCTCCCGTGTCCATGGTGTTCGCTGTTACTCCGGCAGTTTTCTTGGCCCGGGGGCGGAGTTACAGTCACAGTGTGCCAGCTACTCTTCACTGGTGTATAAACAGCCGTCGGACAGTGAGCTGGGTCACTCTAGGCTGCTGTCTCGGCCCTGAGGGTCACGTTGGGAGGGACCTCATCGCCTCGGAAATGCAACTCCTGCGGGGGACGAGTTTAGGCAGGACGCAGGCAGCTGCACCCTGCGGCCCAGCGTCTGCGCAGGAGGTGCAGAGCATATCCGGGGTAGCATGCGTAACCGCAGTATAAACGTGCTCTCCCAGGGTGGAGGAGAGGACAGCTCAGTGTCTGAGCGTCTGTCTGTCTGTGCTGTGTGCATGCATGCTTTCTTCCCCATGCCGGCCCCCACGGCATGACGCGGCCCATACAGATGTTGCTAGGAAGTGCTCAATGTCACCGTGACGCGCTGACGGCATCAAGAATTTTAATGAGTCCATCAATGAAATCAGTCCCTAGGTGGTAAATGAAGTTTAGGCTTAAATTGAGAGAGTCTGCTGGATGCAAAAGGCCTTTAGCCGGGAAGACAGCAGCGATTACGGTCCTGGGAGAGACTGCAGAATCTCAAGCAGAGAGTACAGAGTATATGCCTCATGGGTCGTGTCCCTAACACAGAAGGGAAGGGAGGGAAAGACAAGATCAAACTGGGCAGTTGGGGCATGCAACAGGATCATCGTGTGTGTAGGGTGGCTGCCGTGCCGTTTCCCAGCATCCTCTGCCCACGGTCCTGAGAAGATGCATCTTCAGAAGGTGCTGTAGAGGAGAGGCACTGGAGTTTTGGCAGCATAGCCCAGCGTAACGCAGCATCTCTGGGTGGCTTGCTGTGGCTTGACGTGATGGTGCTGCCTTGTGATTCTGGATAATGTAAAGAATGGCGCTGTTAACAGAAGCGGTGAAACTTGCCCGCTTCTCACTTTCAGCTGTTGAGGGCCCATCGACCCGGCTCCCGCATTTAGGAGCTGCATTTGTGCTGCGGGTTTGTGGGCGATGAGCGCGTCAGCAGCAGCATGAGTACCATCTCGTTATCTGCAGGAGAGGTCTAACAATTCGGCATCATGAAGCCGCTCCATGGGGCGGGGAATGTAGGTCCCTCACCCCTCCAGCGACAGTTTCTCCCAAGATTGTTTGGCCTTATAATTAACGCAGTCGGAGGAGGACCATTTTAATACAGGCATTTTAATATAGGCTGTATCTCCGCGATCTGAGTATAGTGTTACCAATGCAAAGGTCATGGGACCAAATCCCGGTTGAATTGTAACTGTTCCCTTCATTTTAAGTTGCTTTGGATAAAGGCGTCAGATGAATAAATGTAAACATGGTGCAGTGGCTGTACGGAAGCAGCATCCCACTCTTCGCACTGGCTGTGCAGTGTGCAGTGTGATCGTACCCGCTGCGTCACACGGCTCCACCTCTCGAGCAGGGGCCAGCGGCCGGGCCGTGCTCCCTGCGGACATCCGTCATTTACCCTCCGCCGCCGCCGCGCTGCCCCTGAAAAGAAATGAGCTCTCTGGTGCGGAAAAGTGGCGGAGTTGAGCGAGATGCTAACGCCACTGAGAGCGGGTGGGCGGGTGAGCGGTGGGGAGGGGGGCACAGGAGAGTCAGGCCGGGCGCCGCGGAAAGCGGTATTTACAGATGAGCCGGCTTCACAGCCCCCTGCACTAATCAGCGGGGATGGCTTCTGTCACGTCTCCGTAATTCTTGGTTAGACGGCCGCTTTGTGCCACTGGGCTCAGACAGGCCGCGCCGGGCTGAGAGCAAGCAGCCGGCAACGTGAGGTATGAATGGATCATCGGCGGCAGTGGAGCTGATGAATGGTGATCGATAGCAAGCCTGCCTCCTAAATGGAGTTTTACCTGTAATTTATCTGAGAGAGACATACAGCCGTGTCGAGTGGCTGTGAATATGGAGTTCTGAAGGTAATCTGAAGTGCAGTTTCGAATGCGCAATCTCTGCTACTCCCTCCTCCGCTTTCAGCACTGAAGTTGCCACGTGTTTTTTTTTTGTCTGACTGTTGCCGTACTTTACACCCATCGTGCCCCTGATGGTTTTTGCAGATGAGGCTCACGGCGACTGAATCGCGACCCAAACGGGTGCTTCTCCAGCTCCCTGCGTCACCAGCGCTGATTAAGTCAAACGAAGGCAGAATCGCAGGGATCCGTGTGCGTGGTTTTAGGGCCTTGAAACTGGCCAAGGTGGGTGTCTGGTTCCGCTCCTAAAACACTGTAACGATCAGTGTCCTGCAGTAGGTATCACTGCCAGATCCAAAGGTGGAGTGTGTTAGACTTGGGGGTTGGGGGGGATGATCAACGCTCTCCGGATTCGTCGTTGGTAGAGTCGAGGCCTGATCCCCACCCTCGGCGAGGCAGAGCCTCTAGCCTGTGATGCTGAATGGATATCTGCTCTGTTATGGCAGCACGGGGTCGTGAGAGTGGCGTGATAGTGTCCAGCCAGAAGCGGGGCTGTATCTTTCCGCCTCCTTGTTCTGTAAATGGGACGTCGTCGGTACCTCCTGTTGCCTGAAGGTGAAAATATGAGCTCGCATAAATCTGCATAGTCGCCTCTTGCTAGGCCACCAAAACACATTTTTGCGTCGCCCATTTTCCTTCTGTTGTCTCCACGGCTGGGTGACCACCAGCTTGCCCCCCCGCCAACGCTCCAGCCCGTGGCAGCTCTTGGTGTTGATGGTTGGCCGTCTCAGCACCCCTGCCTGGCCAAACACTCCTGGGGTTTTCGGGGATTAATCACCAGCAGGAGGAGATGAATAAACATGAACGGGGGGGGGGAGGAGCTGATTACGGCGGCAGGCGGCTGGTCTGTCCATCTCTGTGATGGACGGTAACCTGAGAAAGCATTTTCTGGAAAATACGGTGTTTTTTTTTTTTTTTTTGCCATTCCTATAGTTACTGTTGTGTGCTGCGTTAAATTAATTGTTTAGGCGGAATCCACAGGAAGGAGATAATGTGAAAAGAACATCTGTAATGTCTCTCTGGTTAATGTGGATGATCCGTCTTTTAATCACCATGGGAACCGCTGGAGCTCCGCTCCGGCCTGCTCCCGTTCGCAGATTGGCGGTCAGTGAGCGTCGGTCCGCCGTGTGCTGTGGTGGGATTAATCTGTGTCCCCTTGAACAAAACAGCAGCCACAGTTTTTAATTTTAGCTTTGGGGTTGGGAGTTAGCGCTGGAGTGGGGGGCGGGGCAGGGATTTGTGGGTGTTTTGTCAGTTTTAAAGTTGTGGCGCTAAAAGGTGGTTGGTGTCACCATTAGGCCCGTAGGAGAGGGGATAAATCTCGCTGGCAGCAGATAATGAAGGGGAAGAGGCTGCTAGCGGCTGGGAGCCGTTGATTATGCAGCCTGTTCCCTACTCCGTTCCCTCGAGATTTAAAAGTGTCGTCTCTAACGAAGTTCGACCTCCTTGCCCCAGGCTTTTCTTTTAGGGGAAGGAATATCTCTGCAGCCGCTCATTCATCTTAAATGGCTTCTGCCAGCTGGTGGTGAACATCCCCAGTTAGCACGAGCCCGCCAATCGGTTTGGCAGCACGTCGTCTTTCCCGGGAGCCCATGAAGCGCCCCCCCCCCCCCCCCAGGCTGTTTGAGGCTGGGGAAAGGGCTTTTCCACTGCTTTTCTGGCTGTACAAATTGCTTAAAAGCAACAGTGATAAAGTATGGAGCTGAGACAGTTAAAGTAAACAAAAAAAAAAAAAAAGCTAACTGGATTAGCCTAACCTGCTCTGGATCAGCCATGAGGTTCTGGGACATGCCTGAGTTGCATGAGGCCACCTCTCTCGGTGTGCAGCCGGTACGAGATTGTGTGTGCTCTGCTCTTCTCTCCCGGTGCCCTGCTCAGTGCCGGGCCCCTCTGTGGCTCACAGCTGTCCCACGTCTACCATTTTAATGACCAGCAGGCTGCCTGCTAGCTTCGTCCTTCTACAAGGTTTCAGGGTTATAGCTGTTAATCAGCAGCACTGGCGCTTCCTGTTGACTGGCTAATGCTGTGATCCTTTCTAACCACCATGTCATGCTGTCCCTCCTCCTCGGAGAAGCAGACACCGCATGCGCTTCAGGTCTTTCCGTCTTCTCTGCTTTGTCTCTCCCTGACCTCAGGATGTAAATGCCATTGATCGGGCACTGGGCAACCTGTGTCAGCTTCTAAATATGACCCCCCAGGCCATTATATGGGCAGAGCTGACGTCAGAGCTTGTCAGATGCCTGCGCACTCTCCTGGGTCTGGATATCGATCGTGTCGAGACGAGCTCCTGCTCGGGTCATTGGGACACGTGATGCGTGGATGCAGAAGGGGGCGTGGAGGTCGCACGTCGTGACGTGCTGGCGGTTGGGACCGTTTAAGGAAACGTTTCAACACTGACTTCGTCTCTGTAGGTGTGGAGGTCTGTGGAGGGCATTTGGAAGGTGATGATGGACTGATGATTGGAACCTGCAATCAGCCTACATTTCCCATAAACACTTGCCATCCCCTTAGGTATCGATCACCACTAAATGTCGTATCCCATAAAAGCAGAACAACAGAGTGGCCCCTGATCGATTTGTTACCTTCTCCTGCGGCCGATGAGTGTGGCCGTGGGGGTGTGGGGTGGGGCACAAAGTGACGATGGAGGCTTGTGCTCTGCTGAAGCTCTTCACAAGCTCTGCATCTTCTGCCCCTTGATCTGTGTGAGCCTGCAGTGGATCCTTCAGCCAGTGTGAATCCTGTCCCAGAGTCTGTCAGGCACCGAATGATTAATTCATCCCTGTGAGCGCTGCTGTTTTTCCGAGGCTCTGAGCTTGTCGTTTACCTCTCGCAGAGTTGCTGCTCCCATTATCAGAAGGTATATTTATCTGGAAGGATGAGCTCCCTACCTGTGGCGGCACTCTGCCTGTCCCGTTCCTGCTCTGCCAGGCTCCTGGCTGTGTGGCAAGGCATGCCTCAGGCGACCGTTATCTCCCCCTGTAATCGCACGGAGTGATGTTCGTGTTGCTGTTTTTAATATGCACCACTCCAGGGCTCGGTTATACTGTGTGTTAAATGAAGCGGGGAGAGCAGGCCCGTATGTCTTTCCCGGGCCTCATCTCACCCTTAGGATCAGTGAGCTGGTGTCGTTATCGAGGGCTTGCGATCCAATTCAGATTTGCAGGCCCAGGCTCATTATGGAGGAGTAACAATCCTGGCTAAAGGGGGGAGCCATTCCGACAGTTTTGCTCAGCGTTAAAGCAGGAGTGATCACATGACCTTGAGACCCAGGGCAATGGACACACGGGCCGTGGCATGACTTTGTGATCATGAGCCGCAGGAGCAGCCACCCCCTGAGCCCTTTGGCCCCTCTAGACCCTCGTTAGGTCTCCTCGCTTATAGCCACCCTGAACGCGCTAATTGGGAACTGCATCAATTGATTTCCATTCCTGCTGTGCTGCGGATGGACCCACTAATGTGTGGCGTCAGCTCCTCACAGCGCTGGTTCGGGACACGCGCCTGCCTGTGTGTGTTTGTGCTGTGTGTGGTCTTTTTGCATATCTGGCTTGATAGCGATATTCCCCATGATATTCCCTGTTCCTTCCTGGACCCCGGGGCTGTGTTCTGCTTTGCTCTGTTTTGTCTGCCTTCTGCTCCTCTCTCTTCTGAGTGTTCTGGTCTGCTCCCGGTACCAGATGGGTACCGAGTGGCTTACCCTCGAGGCCAGTTGGCTTCTCTCTGCTCCGAAGGCACCATGGGAGGGATCTCGCACCCCTCTGCCTACCACGATTCTGGCTCTGTCTGGAGGTTTGGGAGGTTCTATGGTGGCTCCTCAGAACTCCTGGCAAGGAGGAACACTCTGTGCTTCTGGCTCACCACCCAGCACCAACCAAGCGGGTTCCTTGGGTTTTAATTCCTGCCTGATGAACGTGATCAGTTGCAGCATCAGATGTCGTGGGAAAATACAGACGCTCCTCTACTTGCAAACAAGATACATTCCCAATGGCCGTTCGCAACTTGAAATGTTCCTAAGTTGTTATTCAACATCATTTTAAGGGTATTCGCAAGCGCTAAGAACTATGATGCTGGGAGTACGCACGCTACACTGCTGCGCGGCAGGAGTAGCGGGCAGAAGTCGTACTAGGCGGAATTGGCGCGCAGGAAAAAAGAATTGATGTTACGGACAGGAAACGGGAGCCCAATGAACACGATTTGGACTTAGTCCTCTTCGTTCGTATGCCTGAAAGTTCATAACTTGAAAGTTTGTAAGCAGAGGAGCGTCTGTAGTTGCCAGGGGCCTTTAGGGTCACGGTGTCACACGCTGCTCCTCTTTGATCGAGTCCTCCACTGTCATCCATCCCGATTCTGACCTGACTGGCTTGAAACTTGCCACCTGTTTGTGTGAACGACTGTCTATGGTTTATTATGCACCCCCCCCCCCCCCCCCCATCTTGCCTGTCCACATTACTGTATGACCAGTCCTAGGGTCATTAGGCCAAGTTCCCCAGTTTTACCCCGACGTCGTGTTAGCGCTGTGCTCAGGGAAACAGGCCGGGTCTCCACACAAGGCCTGTTCTGCTGATGAAGCACTCCACGGGCATCAATAACGGGAGTTTGCAGAGAGAAGGCAATCTTAGGCAACATTAACTCCAATTAATTACCTTCATCGTTAGTATTCCACAGCCGCCGCTGTACGCACAGAAGGCGGATTGCTTTTCCGGACGGCGGCCCGCCTGCTCCTCAGTGTACTGTCCCACGCCAGCTTGGCTGCTGCCTACCGCTCACCCCCTATGGCTCTGGGGCTCCAACACTCCTGCCTTTGGGTAACACTTGGTGCTACTTGGGCGTTTGCTTCAGTGCCGTGGTGCGAGAGAAGCTGTTTCTTGGTGAAACTTGGTGAAACATTGACCTTCACGGTGTCAGCATGCCTGGTTATGTCTGTCTGTCCTTACCTGTTAGACATAGAGGTCACCTACGGGAGTTTAACTTGCACAAAAATGTTCTGAGGGCTAAACGAAAAATGGTTGGTTTAGAGAACTAACAAATCAGATTGTTGAGGATGTGGGTTCAAGCAACTAGAGGAAGCAGGACCAAAACATCTGATTGGTTGGTCCTGCCTTGTCGAATTACTTGTACCCACCTCCTCTAGAATCTGATTGGTTATCTCTCTAAACCAATTTTTGTTCTGCTCTCAGAACATTTTTGTGTAACTCCCATGAGATGAGATTGTCACCCAGCGTTGCCCCTGCATTTCTTGTCAGTGTTGTCATCTGGTAAAAGGGCTTGTGGGTGTGCAGCCAGGCAGGAAAGGGTGGCAGGAGCCAGTAATTTAGTCGCGACTGAAGTGCCCGTGAATGGCTTTCTGCAAATAAAAATTTGAATAGCTCTCTGCTCCCATGTTGGTTTAGTGTTTTGAAGGAGATGAATCCTCTTCTCCTGTTTCCTGTTGATAGATGACCACTCCCTGAGCAGGCCTGGCCAATGAAAAGATGCATTATGGGTGTCACCCCCGCATCATCCGCAGCTGCCCCATTGACCTCAGCTGGTTCCACATACCAGAGGTTACTGCGACTTTTTCTTGGTCACACACCGTGGGCATACCTGTGCTTCGCTGATTTGGCCAGTAAACCGCAGTGCAGGCCTGTGAGGAGAGCTCGGAGCTTAGCCGCGTTTCTCCTTTGCGGATCGCAGTGAGCCTTCCGGTGCCGTGCCTGCCCCCTAGTGGTAATGCTCTGTACTACCTCGTGTCCAGCACTTGTATCTGCATTTGTTTCCCTTAAACAAAGGGTTCCTCACAGTTGGAGAATGTAAGCCGTGTCTTTCTTCATAACCGCCCTCGTCTCCTCCGCTTCAGCCGGCTTCTCCGAGGTCCTTCGGCATACCGGGCTTTACCGCGGCTCCTGCTGCTCTGCGGATCAGCGTGGCCCTCCAGCTGCTGCCGGCTTCCTCGTTCCCTGTGGTGTGTTGTTGAGGTATTAGCTGGTGTGTACTGTGCTCCTTAAATAGCTCCTTTGGATGACTGTCAGGATTTCACAGCTAAGCGCGGTGTTGGTACCGATATTCTCTCACTCATCTCTTTCTCTGTATCTGGCCCACATACTCACTCCTCCTCTTTTTGTTTTGTTTTTTAAAGCCCTGCTCCCACACGTTAGCACAGTCCTCAGCCGGCCATCAGGGTGACACCAGCAGTGTGGAAGCAGCTTGTTGCTCCCTGTTTTGTCGGTGTTGAGGCCGGAAGGCTACGCCGGGTGCTCCTGTGTCACACCTGCTGGTCCGCCAGCCATCTGGGCCTTGGCGGGCAGGGCTGCGGTCCGTCTGAGCGCTCGCTGACATCCGCTCAAAGAGGGGGGGCTGTGAGAGGAAGGTGGGGCAGGGCTGCTTTGGCGATCCTGGGGTTGGCAGCCGAACCTCAGGGCGCCTCGTGGTTCGTCACACACTTGGTTTACCTTTAACTTTCGCTTAGATGGTCGGGCTGTGTGCTTGTTGATGGCCACACCGAGCTCCTTAATATGCTCATTGAAGTTCACCTCTGAAGGGAGTATGAGCCACAGCAGCTTATGCGACAGAAATGTCCGCTGGCTAAATGGTGACCATGCCGAGTAAAGGAAGCTGCCCTTGAACGCCCCCCCCCCCCCCCAGGGCACATGCTTATTAAACATGCACACTTTGCATCAGCAGGAGATTCTGACAGATGAGACTCTGTTCCTGGGCCGCCGGTGCTCTGCGTGTGGCTGCTCGAGGTTTGGAGGGGGGGTGGCATCTATATAAATGCATCACAAGGGGCTGGCTAGTTCAGTGTGAGCTGCTGCCTTTCCTCCCTTCCACCCTGGCCCCCGTTAGCCCCGACTCCCGATTGGGAGCCCAGAAGCCTTTCAGGTCGCGTCCCCTGTCACGGCAGTGCTGGAAATGTCTGACGCCTTTCAGGACACCTGGGCGGTGACGCCGTCCTGCCTGCGCTCTGGCAGGTCAGGGACCTGGAGGATGGAGCCGGCAGGTGCCAATGGCCGCCCCTGTCCAACCTCGCCCTGTGCATGGCCGGCCTACACCATCCCCCAGAGTGGCTGGCGGTGATGATGTGCCCTTCCTGTTTGTGTTTACTCCCCCCCCTCCCCCCGCCCGCACCGTCCCTCTGCAGTCTGACTGTCACACAATCAAACACGCAGTCTATATATAATCCAAGCCCCGCGGAAGATGACATTTACAGGAGCTGGAGCGCGAGGCGGCGTTTAGACACGGTCGCCCCCCCCCCCCCCCCTTGCCAGCTTGGGTCGTCACGGCCGCTCGCTGGGAATCAGGTGTGTTGGGGGAGGGACGGGCGTCTGTGCAGGAGCAGCATCAGTGGTGCTGTATCCCTGCATCCTGAGTGGGAAACAACGTGTTCACAAGCACAGTCCTGCCTGTGTGTGTGTTTGTATGTGACGCCCCCAACCCCCCCCCCCCCCCCAGATGTTGGTCCTGATGTGGGGGAGGAGCTGAGTAACTCCTAGTGCTCATGGTCTCTCCTCCCCCCGCGCAAACGGCGGGGTTGGCTGACATCCAAACATTTATTATTTATTTTTGCCTTCTGTTATGACGGCAGCAGCTCCTCCCATGCAAATATTTCAAAATGGGTGGGGAGTGAGGGTAGGCGGTGGGGGGGGGGGGGATTAGGGCTGCGGGTGGCGGCGCAACGGCCAGCCAGCCCTGATGGAGAGAGAATTAATCTGAAGGCTGGACGCAGACCTGCATCCCTGCCACGCTCCTGTCGCAAGCCGGCGCAACACGTCACACCGCCATCACCTGGAGGGGTGGGAGGGAGTGGAAGAGGAGAGAGAGAGGGAGGGAGGGAGAGAGAGAGAGCAGATAGGCAGGCAGGCAGGCAGTCTTCGTCCGCGTGTGCGTGCTTGCGTGAGCGTGCGTGCGTGCGTGTGTGCGTGTGCGTGTGCGTGCGTGTGTGCGTGGTCTCTCTGGCGTCTCCGTAACACCAGCCTCCTGCTGCCGTGAGTCCCCCTCACACGGCCCCTTTCTGACACCATGATTTTCTGCAATCACTTAGGTGAATACAAGAAGGACGAACTCCTGGAAGCAGCAAGGTGAGTACAGTCTGCTGCCTGCCCCCTCCCACTCAGCCCTCCCCCCACCTCTTTGTCCATCCTCCCCCTCTGCCCCACCCCCTTCCCATACACAGGATCTGTGAATGACTTCCCCTATGTGCAGTATTGGTGTCTCCTCCTGGATGCTGGTTGGCTGCTTGCTTGCTGTATGCTGCCGATGTTTTTGGGGGGGGGGGGCGCTGCTGTGCTCTTTGTGATGCTGGGGGTGGGCGGGGAACCTGCGCTGCATCTTTGACAATGCCTGACTTGGAGGTGGGGACTATTAACAAGAACCCCACCCCACCCCCCTTCCTCCCCACACGTGCTGCTTGTGGGAGTCCTTTCATCACCATGGTGATGGGGCGGCTTTACCCGATTGGCTGGCTGGACTGAGGGTTTTTGGCCACTGGTGAGGGTGACTCACTGGCCCAGTGTTGACTGGTTCCCGCCCCCGTGCGCTCTGCATTGCAGCTGGGCCTTCCTGACCCAGCGGGGAACCTAATCTAGGCTTCTAACAGGATTGGGGCTTCTCTTCCTCGTTCTGTCAGCGGAACCCGCAGCCGGGGCCATAAGCCACAGGCTGGCTGCCACGACAACATGGTCGTCTAGAGCAGAGAGCTGGGTGTGGGCTGAGAGCGGAGATGCTGGTTTTCGGAAGGCAGCCCCGCCCCGCCCCACCCTGCACACACAGCCTGTCAGGCTCTCTCTCTCAGCCTCACCCACCTGCATCCTGTTACTCCTTAGCTGGGGGCCCAGGCCACTGTCCCTCAGCACCTGCTATTAATGCATTCTGTCCCCCCCCCAGGAGCGGTAACGAGGAAAAGCTCATGGCCCTGCTCACCCCCCTGAATGTAAACTGTCACGCCAGCGATGGCCGAAAGGTAAGACGCAGCTCCTTCTCTCCCGAGTCCCATCCAAGCTGAGCTCTGCTCTCTGCCCCTCCCCCCACTCCCCCCCCCCCCCCCCCCCACCCCATTGCAGCTTGTCCCCCGTGTCCCGCATCTAACCCCAGAATCCTTTTTATTTGCCCTGGGTCTGGAGGGCTTGTGTTAGTTTCGGCTGATGCTCAGTTAGGCCCCGTGGCCTCGAGACCGGTGTTGACATCATCAGTGGCGTTAATGACCCTGGTTATTTGCACACAGTGGCCTGTCCGCCTTGCCATCGCTGAGTGGTTTTGCTCCATCTGACCTCCCTGTACTTTTTAAACTTGGCTCAGTTTTAGTTTTATGATTTGCGGTGCCCAGCAGAGGGTTGTTTGTTGTCCGGCATTGCGTTCGGGTAACTGAGCAGGGCTGAGAGTTTTCTGATGCCCGGCTGTGAGCTAGCAGGGTGGCACCCAGTGCTGCGCCGTGGCCGGGGGCCACGCTGGGTCCAGGCAGTCAGCCAGTGTCACCATGTGCTTCTGCGTGCTCTTCGCCTCGTGTTGGACAGTGTCTGCTGAATGAGGCCCCTCCAGTCTCCTATAACTCTGCCAGTGAGCCGGTTTCCTGCAGCCGAAATGCTTTAAGACAGAATGTTTGCAATGATAAGTCATTGAAGGCCTTAGCATAGAGTGTATCTTTCCTGCACTGCCTGCCTGAGATTGTCCTTTTAAAATCCTCACTGCCAGCAGCTGGATTGGCACCTACTGAATGTTCCCAACAGCAAAGCCGTCACCTGACATCCCTTGAGGGCCTGACACATACCGCTACCCTGGGAAACGTGTCCGGTGGCTGTGAAACACGTCTTAGTGCTCGTGGTCCCTAAGGCTACATCCATACAGCTACATTTTCGTTTAAAAATGCAGACATCGGTCTGCGTTTTTGCCTTTCGTCCACACTACCTCTGAGTTTTCTGTTTACAAAAATGGAGACTTTTGAACACACTCTTCACAGACATATACTTCTGTAAACTCTGTTTCAGCATCGCAGTGTGGATGAGAGAAAACGGAGACTTAAGAGAATGCAGACCCCATGAGTACCATAATTGGTCTCTGCTCATTATGTGGGCCTTCCCTGATTTGATCCAGCTAGTTACGACCTGTCATTGTCTGATTGGTCACCTAGTCACCCCTAACAGACGTAAACTGTACGCATGAGTAATACCTCCTCTTTTCTTTTCGATCTGATTTGATGACCAAGGTTGGTATTTGATTCAAAACCAAAGTTGGCGTGGAGGGAATCAGGCCTGATTGTTTTATTTCCATGCAGCATGCCGATGGCTGCACAACTTTTTTGCTTAGAATTGAGATCGTGATCCTCTGTGACAATTTTTTTTCGTTAAATTTAAATGTTTATTGCACTCATTAAACTGCAAAAGGAAACACAACAAAGCATGACTGCCCTAAACATATGATTGATCCAGGACCGACATACCAACTTCTGACAGCAGAAAGGAAATGCTCAATTGGCCATTCAGTTAGGGTAACCGAATGTTCCAGTACCAAAAGTACGGTACCTGGTGCACTGGAAAAATGCCCTTTAAAGAGCATGCAGAATTATGGGATGCTTGAGTCTCTGGGGAAAAGTAGGAGTGCTTGGTTTAATCCAGCTGATATAATACAGTGCCGCAGAACCGTTAGAAGTTAGATGGCATAGAGGTGTGAATCAAGATTGCGTTGTTTTACGATTAATCGTGCGGCCCTACAGTATGCAGCTAAATGGCGTGTTATGCAGTGTGACTGCTGCACTTTTGTGCTAAAAGAAGCAAATTTAAGGGCCACTTGTTTTTGTCTATGCTCACAAGCCCAGTGTAGGTTATTAGCTACGTCATAAACATTTTTGCTCGTTTCAATTTGGATGGAAATACTTTCTTAAATGGCCTGTAAATGCCTATGTGCATGGTGATCGTTTTCGTTTGAAAACTCTCAATAACGTAGCAGTGGACGTAGCCCAAGAGTCGTTCGCGCCTCGGTATGACAAGCGGTTCCTGGTCCTTAGCGCTCATCGCTGTCTTGTGCTGCTGTGGGCCACTCCACAGCTAGGGGGCGAGCAGCAGTCCCTGACATCTGCTGTCTGGTGTCTGGACTCACCTGTTTGGGGAGTTTTGGATATCTGAGGAGGAGTGGACCTCGATGTCTGCTGTACTGATCCGTGACACCAATCCGCGTAGTTTAGGGACAAAGCCCCCGCCGTGCCCCGTGTGCTGTGAGCGTCGTTTTTGTGGCGATGACGCTAGCCGCAAGGCACTGTTGCCAGAGCAACCTGTACAGCTCTGTCAGACCTATTCAGGGGCCCCCACCCCCTTTGGGGGTGTGTGGAGAGCCTGATGAATTGCAGTGTATTCAGCAGGCAACTGCCATGCCCTGGATGCGCTTGTGCTGTGGCTCTGTGACTCTGTTCATGTGACCCAGGTCAGCGCCTCGGAGTCCCACAGCCCACAGAGTTGGCTGTCCTTGGGCCTGTCAGCATCCCTCATTTGTGTTTCATAGCAAGATCTCCTCCCTGCCTGTTCGTGTCTGGGGAAGCAGAGCCACGGTCAGGCCTTTAGGAGGTGTGGCGGCTGTGGATCTGAGAGTGTGTGCATTATGTAGTTCTTTGGAAGGAGCCGTGTTTAAGGTGAGGAATGCAGATAAAACCGGTTCACGGGGATGATGTCTTTACGCCAGAGTTCAGGAGGTATGTCCTGGGCATCTGGGAGTGGGTTCTCTGCTCACATGCGCATGACTGTGAACAGCAGCAATGGCATGATTGTCTTCTCAACCTACTAGTTATAGGAAGATTGGCCGCCATGGCAACAGATGACAGCCAGTAATCACTCTGTTGGCATGGTTACAGGTTACAATTCTGGAAAGAGGACAGAAGGGGAGACAGGGTAAAACAGCAATGGAGAGAATATGATGGGCCCCATGAACCATGTCTGGACCTTGTCTTTTATCTCCTGGCTCAGGGGTATTGGCTTTGTTTATAGCATGAATCCCACCTACTGCCTTGGTTCCTTTGCATTTCCCATCATGCCATGGGGCTGTTTAAGTATGGCATCTGCGCTGTGCAGTTTTCATTTGGGGTTCCATGGCCCGGAAAGGCGCTGATGGTGTGACAGCATGGAGCTGCTTCACCTCACTGCACTGTGTGTAGTATAAGGCTCTCGGCACGTTGGGGTCTGACTTAACCCAGTGCTGCATCCAGGTTCATCATGTCTTTCTGCTCTGTGTTCAGCTCCTACAGCCTCCCATGTCCCTGCATGAAGTCTCTCTCAGCGCCCGCCCATGGTACCAAACTCCAGGGGCTGGAGGAATGGCCCCCATTTCCCCAGCTCATCCACCCCACCCTTATTCCATTTAAGTCACGGTGTTAAGATGGTTGTCAGTTTATAGGCACCGTAGAGTTAAAATGCCACTCAATTATTAGGTGGGATACATGGTTGGGTCACGGGTCGAGAGCTAGTCCACAAACACCCCACAGGTCCCAGTGGGGGGGCGCCTTGCCCAGGACCCCTCACACTCCCTCCAGTACTGACAGATTGGGGGGCGGAGCCTGTCCATGACAGCATTTGCAGGCTTGTTTCCATGGTGACACAGGCTTAATTCATTGGCCATTCGACGCCCTTTTCAGACACACCTCCAAGGGGCGGTGGAGATGCCCCACGTGGCTTTTTGTGGTCCAATAATAAGACAGTAATGATGCGAGCTGCTCAGCCTATTGGAAGACGTGAGTGCTGTTGAGTTGTGGGTTGGGGGAGTGTGGTTTTGGGGCTCCCCCACCCCCTTCTCATCATGGTTCTGCCCCCCCCCCCCCCTTTACGCATCAGGCCCCTTGGAGGGAAGTAGACTTTCTGAATGATGCACACCCTGAGTAAAATGGATTAAAGCTGTAGGTGTTTGAGATAATGACATGTTATCATTTTATCATTTTTTGTGTTTTATTTGTTTTTGTTTCTGTTTTTGTTTGTGGTTCTGGCGACATTGTCTATCAGTCAACATCCCAAAAATTGCTGGTAAGTTCGTTTTCAATAAGAGCTCCTAGTCTGATGCACTGTTGTGATTCATTTCAATTAAAATTGACTTTTGGTTTGTTTATCAGTGCGCTGGCTCTGGCTCCTTTAAATGCACAGTATGGGCATTATGGTCTGTCTGTCACATCTCATCCACCAACCAATGCTCTTGTCTTCCTGGGGCGGGGTGGGATTATGGGTGGGGACATTACCAGTACCCCGCCCCCAAGTGCAGTTCCAGATTCCACACTGCCTGCCTTTTAATGTTAGTTGGTGCGAAGCCCCCCCTCCCTTCCTGGCCGCTCTAACACCTCTGTGACCTCACCCGCCCACCCCATAGCTTGAGCCACTCTATGACTTGATTAATCAGTTTATTTATTTATTTATTTTTTGTTACCTGCATGTCGGCTTGACTGTGCATTTTGTCGATCTTTCATACAGCATTAATGCTGTGTAATGTTGTAGGTCAGTTTCTGTGGATGGCGAAATTCCCTTGTTTGCGGGCGGGTGCACATGATCTGTGAAGTGTAGTGGGGGGGGGGGGGGAGGAGGAGCTCTATGAAGCTTTTCGCAGCCAACTGGGCCCGGGTCCCCTAACAGCCAATGACTGCAGTGCACTTCCTGTTGGAGTCCACTGCGTGTTCATTGGCCCCCACCTCCTAAAGGGACTCTCACCCTTTTGGGATGGTCCCCCACTCCACATTAATGTGATACACAAACACTAGCCCCACGCACGCACATGCGCACACAAGCTCATTGTCTGTCCTCAGAGAAGCCCTGTAACCTTCGTGCCTTGAAGCCTTGGTCACCAATACCCATGAGTCCCCCTCACCCCGCACGCTCGCCCACCCGCCTCCCACTGGCTGAATTTGGGTCCGCCCCCGCCGTGCCTTGCAGCTGCACCCTCGTAGTGAATCGTTTTGGGAGGGCTAGTCCATCCTGCTGTAACATGGCTAATCTGCAGCGAAGCTGAATGGGTTCAGTCCGATCCTCTAGCTCTTGTCCACATGGAGGGCTGAGCTGCCAAACAGGTCATGCCGAAGCGCGCTACCTGCAGCAGTTACGTTTTGGTTCCATTCTGGTTACGTAAAGGTTCCATCTCTGCTGTGTCTCACCAGGCAGGACTGGCTGGGCGACACCGGCCAGTGCTGGCCGACTTGCTTTGCTGCTGACCTTTCTGCTATGTGACGCAAAGCTTGTCTTCTGACACACGCCCCGCTAGTTGCTGTCACATCAGTAGGGGGCGCTCCCTGTGCCGAGGTCCGGTCCGATCGCTGTCTTCCTTTTTCTCCACCAGTCTACCCCACTGCACCTGGCAGCTGGGTACAACCGTGTGCGGATCGTCCAGCTACTGCTTCAGCATGGCGCTGACGTCCACGCCAAGGACAAAGGGTGGGTCGACACAGCCTGTGTGTGTGTGTGTGTGTGTGTGTGTGTGTGTGTGTGTGTGTGTGTGTGTGTGTGTGTGTGTGTGTGTGTGTGTGTGTGTGTGTGTGTGTGTGTGTGTGTGTGTGTGTGTGTGTGTGTGTGTGTGTGTGTGTGTGTGTGCAATGCCCCCTGTGTGTACAGACAGCCTGGCTGGGCCCATAACTCCGCCCCCCCCAGCAGCTCTCCCCGTCTGGCCCCATCCACCATTGTGATTCCTCCATTTGGAGAGACTGTGCCCGCATATTCCCGCTGTGCGGCCCGGCCGGCCTGAAGGGGGCAGATTAATGGTGCTGGGTTCAGCCTGCGAAGGGCAGATGAATGGCGGGGGCCTGGGACCCGGCTCACTCCCGCACACATTTGCTGCTCTCCGTCCCGGGTGCTGTGGGCTTGCGATCGCCTTCGCTGACCCTGTTTCCGGCTCTCCATCCACAGCGGCCTGGTCCCCCTGCACAATGCCTGCTCCTACGGTCACTACGAGGTCACCGAACTTCTGCTCAAGGTGAGGGTGCCTCTGAGGGCCTGATGGGTGTGTGTCGCTAGGCCTCTGTGAGGGGGCTGCATGTACAACATAATGCCCCCCCTTAGGGATACCGCGGTGACTGATAATGCACGTTAACTCTTTTTATAATGTTACTGAGAGAGTGTTTAGCCAGAACTCTGTAAATGTGTCAGTGTGGATCATGGTGGCCAGTGTAAGATGAAAACAGACCCACTGGCCTGTCTAGGCACTGCTCCTGCCAGTGACACACAGACCTATTCCTGCTCTGCCTGGCTGGTGAAACATCGGAACAGCCGTTACTTTCAGGCCGTATCTGCTAGGTGGGTGTGAGTTTCATCAGCGGGTTGCACCAGCCAAGCAAAAGTTTGACCGTAGCCTACAGTGGATGTTTACTGCCCCTACAAACTACTAAAATTGGCTGTGCCATGCAAGTAGTTTCAATGTAACACAGGTTATAATGTAAATTCCACACTTCCTTATCTTGAGGTTTAAGGTCCGTCGTAACTAACCTTTGCTGCTGGTTTAGGATAAAACAAGGTCACTGGCTTGATGTGGTGGCTTCAGTAAGCCAGCGTTAGCTGGTAACGTGGAGAAATACGCTGCCCTGCCATTGTTTGTTTCCTGTAAACCCTGTTTGTATTTCTTGAGCTTGAACATCTCATGTAGCAGAACCACTATCAAGCACCTACAATAAATGTCTAACTTCACTACAAATGTGATAAATAGGGATGCACCGAAATTTCGGCCGGCGAAAATTTTCGGCCGAAATAGCATTATCGGTTTCGGCCGAAACGTAAGAAAGCGCCGAAAATAAAAGCCGAAATTGTCGCCACGCCTCTCCCATCCTCCCGAAAAAAGATCGCTTTCCTTTGCTTGCATGGACTGCGCGTAAGTACTCATCTGCCCCAAGCACCAGCACAGACAGTGAGAGATTATTCAGTGCAGCATCTCATGTTCTTGATGAGAACAGAAATCGTCTCTCCAGCCAGAAAGCTGAACAACTTTTGTTCATAAAGAGAAATCTGCCACTTTTGCTAAAATAAAAGCAGCCTAATTTGATGTTGTTTACAGTTAAAGGTTTGATTTATTTATTCTGTTATTGCAATGTTGTTTTGCACAGTAATTTAAAATTGAAGTAAAACGTTTAATGCAGGTAATATTTTGCACAATTCGTAAAGGCACTAAAAGCTAGCACAGACTGAGTGATTTTATTCAGTGCAGTATGTTCTTCATGAGAAGAGGAACTGTGTCTTCAGCCAGAAAACTGAAAAACTTTTGTTCATAAAGATAAACCTGCTTCTTTTGCTTAAATTAAAAGCAGACCAATTTAGTGTGTATAGTTATGTTGTTTACAGTAAGAGGTTGGATTTATTTATTTTTCTTCTGTTTGTGCCTCCCTAGTGATAAACATACTAGTGGTATAACAGACCTTAGTTGATCCCCCCCCCCCCCCCCCCCCAGTATGTGAACCACGGGTTAACTGCAAGTTAAGTTTAACCATGATAGTGTGAAACAGTTTTATTGTTGGTGTCACAATGAAGGTGAATTCCTCACATATGTGTAGGACACGGGGGAATTTCAGATTGTCTGTGATAATGCAATAACAAAAAAAATTTGCAGAGATTTAATAGCATTATCAATGGCATTTTTGGTGAAATCTGCTTCCCTCCCGCTCATAACAAATGCTGTTTGTTAAAGTTAATTATAACTTTAGTTTTTCCTGAGATCTTGTTTTGTGATCTCGGGGAAAAGTTTGGCTATATTGGGATCTCTGATAAAATAGGCTGTGATTTTGACAGAAGACGACAACGATGGATGTTCTTTATGGACTTCCGTACCATGCAGAGTTGCGATGATAAGATACAGAAAAGAAGTTCATGTGTCCATGTGAATGGGGCATGTTAAAGGTTCCTTGCTTTGAGTTCTCTAAGCAATAAAAGGAAAAGTTTTTTTTTTTTTGCTGATCCCTGACTCAAAAGCCGGATAGAAGCTGAGCTGTGAGTTTCGTGATCTGTTACACCGCTAAACATACCTAGTGAGTTTTGTGATCTTACACCACTAAACATACCTAGCACGTTACCTAGTGTTCCATTACAGTTGTGGTTGAAATACTTCTCACAAATGCAGAAAACAAATCATTGGCTATATATAAAACCCAAACTTGATAAACCTGGAACAGCGAGTTGGTTCCGGTAATATCAGACAATGATATTGATTGGTTTTCCACTGTAAAAACGTCATTCTGTGTGCCAGTATTTTTATTTCGTAGCTACTAACTAAGATGGAACTTAAGTAGCAGTGGTGCATCCGACAAAGAACGCGGTTCTAGTTACGTATGATTTAAGGTACACTTTACACCCCACCTTGCAATTTTACGAATTTACGCTAAGCTGGTGCAACCCACTGCTGGAGATTCCAGCTATCACTGTGAATGTATGGTGACCTAGCCCGTTTTCTGGAAGGTGTGTGAAGGGCGGAAGGACCAGGGTTTCCATTCCCGTCAGCCTCAGCGCCTGCCCCTCTTCCTGGGAGCAGGCCGCCAACTGATGGCTTCCTAGATCGAGTTCTGTCGTAAATGTGAAATACATTCTGCAATCTGTGGTGATCCAGCTGGCCGCTCTCAGTGGTATTTTTGCCCTGGTGTTTTTTCACTCCGGTTTTTATCGTTACTGAGGGCCCTGTCCCCTTTCCCACAGCATGGCGCCTGCGTCAACGCCATGGACCTGTGGCAGTTCACGCCGCTGCACGAGGCGGCCTCCAAGAACCGGGTGGAGGTGTGTTCACTGCTGCTGAGCCACGGCGCCGACCCCACCATCGCCAACTGTCACGGCAAGAGCGCAGTGGACATGGCCCCCACGCCCGAGCTCAAAGAGCGCCTCACCTGTGAGTACGCCAGCCCCGCGGGGGCCCCTGCCCCCAGCCCTAACCCTCATCTGTGCGCTCTGACCCCCTGTGTTCCTCCCCCAGATGAGTTCAAAGGCCACTCCCTGCTCCAGGCGGCACGGGAGGCAGACATGGCAAAGGTGAAGAAGACTTTGGCCCTGGAGGTCATCAACTTCAAACACCCCCAGTCCCACGAGACTGCGCTGGTAAGGACCCTTGCGATGGCGGTTAAGGGGCCACTGACCCTGATGTGTAGGAGGGGGGTGTGGTCTTTGCTGAGCCGGGCCAGCCCTGGCGGCCATTCTGTCCTGACCCTGTCCCCCTGTGTGACAGCACTGCGTGGCGGCCTCCCCGCACCCCAAGCGCAAGCAGGTGACCGAGCTACTGCTTCGTAAAGGAGCCAACGTCAACGAGAAGAACAAGGAGTGAGTGCCCCCCCCTCCCCCAAATCATGGCGCTCTGCGCTGTTTCAGTGGCTTGTCATTGGCTAATATCTCTCCATCCCCCCCAGCTTCATGACTCCACTGCACGTGGCTGCGGAGAGGGCGCACAACGACATCATGGAGGTCCTGCAGAAACACGGAGCTAAGGTAGGCCTTCGGCGCATCGATCTGTTCTTGTTATGAAAGAGGAGCGCGCTTTGCACTGAACCGTCTGCCTCAGAGTGTCTGAGGAAATTAGCCGTAAATGCTGCAGATTTTCAGGGACATGCGGTCTGGCTGCTCTCTCTGCCCCAGCTGTTTCAGAGAGAATTTGCCTTTACTGGGGAATTCGGTTTGGGGGTGAGGTCCAGTTAACATTTCAAACTGACATGACCAGCCCAGGAAGTGACACAGGTTCAGTGGGGGAGGGCCGTCTGCCTGGCCATAGGCCCCCTGGGGGGTCTGACACCGCGGTCTCCCCCACCCCACAGATGAACGCGCTGGACACCCTGGGCCAGACGGCCCTGCACCGGGCGGCGCTGGCGGGCCACCTTCAGACCTGCCGACTGCTGCTGAACTACGGCGCCGATCCGACCATCGTCTCGCTGCAGGGCTTCACTGCGGCTCAGATGGGTAACGAGGCCGTGCAGCAGATCCTTAATGGTATGCAGACCGAATCTCTCTGTAACCCCCCCCCCCCCCCAATTAGGCACGCCCCCAATCCGCCATCTCCTCTCGCCCCCCCCAGAGAACGTCCCGGTGAGGAACTCGGACGTGGACTACCGTCTCCTGGAAGCGGCCAAAGCAGGGGACCTGGACACTGTGAAGGTAGCGAGTCCCCCCTCTCCCCCCGATGGCTGTGGCGTTTTGGGCTCAGCCTTTAACCCGTCTCACTCTGTCGCTGCCCCCAGCAACTGTGCTCCCCCCAGAATGTGAACTGCCGGGACCTGGAGGGCCGGCACTCCACGCCGCTACATTTTGCAGCCGGCTACAACCGCGTGGCTGTGGTGGATTATCTGCTGCACCACGGTGCTGACGTGCACGCCAAGGACAAGGGGTAAGCCCCCTCCCCTCCCTCCTTCGCCGTAACAACCATGTGACCATGCTGGCACTGCCCCCCTGATGTGATTGGTTGTGGTTCTTGACCTGCCCACAGCGGCCTGGTTCCCCTGCATAACGCCTGCTCCTACGGGCACTACGAGGTGGCGGAGCTGTTAGTGCGGCACGGGGCCTCCGTCAATGTGGCCGACCTGTGGAAGTTCACGCCATTGCACGAGGCGGCCGCCAAGGGCAAATACGAGATCTGCAAACTACTGCTCAAGGTACCGCCTCCCCCCACCCAAGTGCTCCCCCCCCCCCACTGACCCCCTCCACCCACATCACCTCACAGCTTCTCGTCCTCAGCATGGCGCCGACCCCACCAAGAAGAACCGGGATGGGAACACGCCCCTGGACATGGTGAAGGAGGGAGACACGGACATTCAGGACCTGCTGAGGGGCGACGCCGCCCTGCTGGACGCTGCGAAGAAGGGCTGTCTGGCACGCGTGCAGAAGCTGTGCAGCCCAGAGAATATAAACTGCAGGGACACGCAGGGCCGCAACTCCACCCCACTGCACCTGGCGGGTAGGGGGCCCATGCTGAGAGAGCTTCTGGAGTCTCCAAGTCCAAGGGGGGGGGGTCACTCCGACAATCAACATTGAAGCCTTCATGGCCTTTATTGCAGTGTTTTAACAGCTGTCACCAGCAGGGGGCGTACAGCTTTCCTTCAGGGGGGTTTAATGTGAGCTTGCTGTCCTGTTAGGGCTGCTGCTCATCAGATAGCTAAGAAGCTTGTGTTTCACTGATGGAGCCACGTTAATGTCCTGGCATATCAGACTGGAGAACTCAAATCCAGTTAGCAGTGTTGTCATGCCTGTACATGCCATCTGTGTGTGAGTGAAGTGAGACAAAATAGAGTGAATATCCCCCCCCCCCCCATTCCTACAGCTGGTTACAACAACCTGGAGGTGGCGGAGTACCTGCTGGAGCATGGGGCAGACGTCAACGCCCAGGACAAGGGGGGGCTGATCCCACTCCACAATGCGGCTTCCTATGGGGTGAGTATAGCTGCCCCCCATCTGGTCTCAGGACACACCTCTTGTTCCTGGTACTGACCCATGTTACCTTGGCTTTAAGCTCGTGAGTCGTACATCGTGGGAGATTTTGCCTTTTCATCTTAGTTTGGCCAAATACAGTTTGTTGCCGTCATTAACGCATGTGAGACGCTGTTCACCCCCCCCCCCCAGCACGTGGACATCGCGGCACTCCTCATCAAGTACAACACGTGTGTGAATGCCACGGATAAGTGGGCTTTCACCCCCCTTCATGAAGCCGCCCAGAAGGGGCGTACCCAGCTGTGCGCGCTGCTGCTGGCTCACGGCGCTGACCCCACCATGAAGAACCAGGAGGGCCAGACGCCTCTGGACCTGGCCACGGTACATATTCACATGCACACTAATTTCTTGTGTGTCTCTGGTGACGTCCCACTAAAGTGGTTGCTCTCTGTCGCAGGCTGATGACATCAGAGCTCTGCTGATGGATGCCATGCCCCCTGACGCCCTTCCCAGCTGCTTCAAGCCCCAGGCCACAGTGGTCAGCGCCTCTGTCATCTCCCCGGCCTCCACGCCCTCCTGCCTGTCCGCTGCCAGCAGCATCGACAACCTGGCAGGGCCCCTGGCCGATCTCACTGTGTCTGGGGCCTCCGGGCCCGCTGACGGCGCCACCGGCTCAGACCGCAAGGAAGGGGACAGTGAGTAGCGCGCTGGGCTTTGGGGGTCGGCGGGTTAGGGGCTTCTGCTCTGGGAGTTAGGTAAGGTCTTTCCAGTCTCCCCAGTTGACCCATTGTCTGCTTTCCCATAGCCATTCTGGACATGAACATCAGCCAATTCCTGAAGAGCCTGGGCCTAGAGCACCTGAGGGATATCTTTGAGAGGGAACAGGTCTGTCTGTCAGTCTCTGTCTGTCAGTCTCTGTCTGTCAGTCTCTGTCTGTCAGTCTCTGTCTGTCAGTCTCTGTCTGTCAGTCTCTGTCTGTCAGTCTCTGTCTGTCAGTCTCTGTCTGTCTGTCTCTGTCTGTCTGTCTCTCTCACAACCCTTTGTCCTCTGCTCTCAGTCCCTGTCTCTGATTAGCCACGTACCTATACTCCTCAGATCACGCTGGATGTACTGGCTGACATGGGCCATGAGGAGCTGAAGGAGATCGGGATCAACGCCTACGGTCACCGACACAAACTCATCAAGGGCATGGAAAGGCTGCTGGGGGGCCAGCAAGGTGGGTGGGAGGTGTCGGGCGTGTCCGTTAGCCTCACTGGAAGGAAGACTGAGAAATGGTGGCAGGCTGAATGGGATATTGATGGTGGTACATATCCGTGTTGATAGAGGGACCCCCAGAATCACAGGCAGTTTTCTTTCAGGTGCCAACCCCTACCTGACGTTCCACTGTGCCAACCAGGGCACGGTGCTCATAGACTTGGCCCCTGATGATAAGGAGTTCCAGTCGGTGGAGGAGGAGGTATGTGGAGTTGAGGAATCCTAGATTTCTTCTCTGACCATTACTGTGGAGTCCAGGTTGATTGGATATGCTGGTGGAGCGGCATGTGTGCAGTCATATGCATGCTGCTGTTTGTTCCTCTCTGTGCTGCCTGCCCACCCTCCTCATTTGGACTCCTCTGCCCTTCTGTCCCACAGCTGCAGAGCACCATTCGGGAGCACAGGGACGGGGGCAATGCAGGGGGGGTGTTCAGCCGCTATAACATCCTCAAGGTGAGGCCTGGCTGAACTTGCATTAATAACCAGGTATGTGCTGCTGGCATCACCTCAGTGTGCTTCCATGAGACTCACGTCTGTCTGAAAACGCTGCAGATCCAGAAGGTGGTGAACAAAAAACTGCGGGAGAGATATGTCCACCGGCAGAAGGAGATCGCCGACGAGAACCACAATCACCACAACGAGCGCATGCTCTTTCATGGTAAGGACCTCCTAGGTTCTCCATCTGCAAGTCTGGCCCCTTCTGGTATTTGAGTCATCAGTAGGGCTATCTTTTCTGGTTTCGTCCTCTGTTCTGGACTACATCGAAAGAAAGGCGCTTTTCTTTTTAACAAATCCAGACCATCATCTCTGTCTCGACATGTCCCACTTGACCTGGATCCGGTGCCCTTGGTATCAGGGCAGACCAGTTTCATGTTAATTAACCTTCTGATGTCTCCCATCTCAACCAGGATCCCCCTTCATAAACGCCATCATCCACAAAGGGTTTGATGAGCGCCATGCCTACATCGGTGGCATGTTCGGCGCTGGCATCTACTTTGCGGAGAACTCCTCTAAGAGCAACCAGTATGTGTATGGCATTGGGGGTGGTACCGGCTGCCCCACCCATAAAGACCGCTCCTGTTATGCCTGCCACAGGTACGGTTTCTGCCTTTCATGCTTTGAGAGAGTGGGATGGGAACAGTGATGTGTTCCCGGTGCTTAGGAAACAGTGCTTGGCTTCTCAAACTGCATGCTTGGGTTGGGTAAATGAGCCATGTGTGTATATAACTGTCTGACAACCATGTGTCCCATTGCCTCCTTGCAGGCAGATGCTGTTCTGCAGAGTCACATTGGGCAAGTCCTTCCTGCAGTTCAGTGCCATGAAAATGGCCCACGCCCCCCCGGGCCACCACTCTGTCATCGGCCGGCCCAGTGTCAATGGTCTGGCCTATGCTGAGTATGTCATCTACAGAGGAGAGCAGGTGAGCGAGCAGGCCGACTGACCGACATGAAATAAACACGGGGTGTCTTTAGATAATAGCCAGGGGATGTGGCTCCTCTGTCCATAGGATGTTTGACTCTATCCTCATGCCGTTCGACCTCTCTTTGTCTCCAGGCCTACCCAGAGTACCTCATTACCTACCAGATACAGAAGCCAGAAAGCACAGCTCAGACTGCTCCGGGCGCAGAACAAAAGTCCTAGTCCGGCCCAGCCCAGTCCGGCTCAGCTCAGCTCAGCTCAGCCCTGCCCAGCCTAGCAGAGCCCAAACGAACCACAGAGACTGTTACTGAACACTTCATACATTCGGGGCCAAACTACCAGTGAAGCTCCTTTAGTTTTTTTTTTTTTTTTTTTTTTTTTTACTTTAAGATAAACTTCAGTTGTGAACAGCTGATATTTTTCTTTTCTTGTTTTTATTTCATTTTTATTCCCCTTTCTCACTGTTTACAAAAAGTTGCCTTCACCTGTAACCAGTCACAGCTCCTTTTGCGCCCCCTGGTGCTCAAAATGGTTCACTGCGAGGGTTGGAGGCCACAGGAAAGTGACACCTTCAGGGTGCCCTGTGCCCCCTTAACCACACCCAGCTCAGTCTGCCAACCCCCCCAAGCATTACATTGATGTGAGACATGGCAGACCTGGAGTGGGGGGGGGGGGGCATGGATGCCCTGAGCCTTGGTGTCCTTTATTTTTATCGGCCTGTGAACACACTTGCCATCCTGGATTTGTATGCTTTTACTGTGATTGTTTTAGGTTATTTACACTATAAATTGGACCATGTCACACTTCAGTCTGTAGGGACCCTAACTTTTACTTTACTCATTTGTCTTTCTTTACAGGAAACACATTGTGTAGTTTTTTTTTTTTTTTTTTTTAAAGAAAGCTTTGGGATGTTTCAGTGGGTTCAGAAAGTGGCAAACTGACGGGAACAACACGGAGAAACAGAAGCTCAGCCTGTGTTACAGCTCGACATATTACTTTGCACAAGAATCGGTCTGTAAGCGTCACAAACCCACGTCGCTGTTGTCTTATACGCAGGATTCATGTTTTAAAGGACTTGCACTTTTAAACAGGAATGATAAGTTATTAGTAACTGAGAAATACGTTTTTGAAAAAAAAAGTTGGTTAATGTACAGGTTATGTAAACAATGCCTTTGTAAAGCTTTGATGTTCTTTACTGATGAAGATTGGCTTTTATTACTTCTCGAAATGAAGCCGGCTTTCCTTTTGGGTTTTTTTTTTATTTCCACATTTTCCTGGAGATGGAATGACTTGGTGATCAGGCTAACTAGTTGTTTGGTTTTTTTTTTTTTTGAATAAATATTAACTGTAGGAAGTCGTCTGTTGGTCATGTTGCCATGTTCGTAGAACTCACCACTTTGGGTTGGAGAAACTGGTTGTAACAATACTACTGATGACGCAGTTACTCGACTCGCTTCCTGTTCCCTATGAATTCCTGTACTAATTCTGGAGGGGACCCGACTTCTTGTTCAGGAGAGAACCACCGGTCCCCTGGGATCGCTCGCTCTGCCCTGGAGCTATAGGAAGGTGGAACCCAAAACCATGAAGGGCAGTGCTGGCTGGGGTGAGTGGGGGGTGTCAGTGGCGATCACCTGCTTTTAAGCCCCCCATTCATTGGCGCCACTTCAGCATCATGCAGAACTGAATAGAACCACAGACAGTCTGACACGGATGCGCTCATGTGTGGGGGTGTTCCCTTTATGGATGTACTGTTTCAGTGCCGCCCCCATCCCCCCTCCCATCCCCGCCAAATGGAGTCCCTTCCTCAAGCAAGGAAAGCAATCATGTTTCCATCTGCTTCCCGAATGATCCTGTAATCCTTAATGTGATGATTTACCTTTGTTACTCAAACCATGCAGTGTAACAAAGTTGATATGAAGATTAATCTATCACACTTCAGCCTTGTAAACCAGTCTTAATAAAGTATGTGACACTTCACCTGGTGTTCTTTCTTTTGTACATTTTGTTCCATCTTTTTCAAGCCACAATGTTCCTTTTAGGAATTATCTTTGGTCAAGATGTCAGTTTTTAACTATGCTTCCTTATAGATCCCTAAACGTTCAGGATATAGCAGTTAAATCCTCTCCAGCAGTTATGTAGACTGCCGCAGTTGCTGCTTACCATGACTGATTTATTCGCTGTTATGTAACTCAACTGAAAGCCTTTTGCTGAACCATGCTGTCCTATTCCAAATGCATACATGTCGTCAGCAGGGGGCACTCTTGCACCAAATAATGATTATTTTCATATTCGCTGGTAATTCTGGAGGTTTTTTTTTTTATTTGTAAACCTACACTCTGTGAGGTGTGACATGGACAAGCATCATTCTGTATGCCTATTTTTATTAAGGTATATTAATACAAATGTTCCTTGCCTAAAGGAATCGGCCTCCCTTACTGTATTCAAAGGTTTATTTTTATATACCACCCAGTGCAACTTATCAGGAAGGCAGAATAGAAACACTGGGGGTGTGCAAGGTTGCCTGTCCAACACCCTGCGAACACTGGAGCCTTAGAGTCACCCCATATGTAGGGAATCTAGTGGAACAGGTGGTCTGTACTGACAGGTTTGGGCAGAGAAACACAAAACAGAGACAATTGATTATGAAAACCGTTATATTTAAATGGAGTTCAAGAAATAAATAAAAGGAACATACCATATAACAAAAGAGGGAAAAAGTCTAGAAATTGTATCTTTATGAATGATATTGCCATGGGAACTCTGACAATAACATTTCACTCCACACGGGTATAAAGTATTGCATTGCTCAATGATTGACAGTTATACACCTGTAATATATTAATTTATCACTGGACTAAAATACTTTAACAAAAAGAGTTTTAAAAATGGTAGCTACCACCTCTTATAGTAATGTGCAAATTAATGTAAAAGTTTACTAGGGTATTGCATCACTTTAAAAGTGCTCTATAACAAGGTGCCAACATTCTTCAAAAGGAAAAAGAAAATTCTATGTTTCCTTAAAAAAGCCCAAATCCTAAAGGCATCTTGTCTGGATTCATGAGTGATTTCTTTTACAGAGTCGTGTCTCAAGAACTGAAGCAGAAGAACATGGGGGGGGGGGGGGTGTCCAAGGCCGAGTGGATCCCTCATTCCAGAAGAGCCCACCTGGACACTGCATTGGGTGAAGGTTCTGTGGCACGGAACACCTCCTTCGCTGGTTTATCCTACATTTCCAGTGATTTCAGACTACCTATGGTTCCATTAGAAGGTCATGTGGGAGGGGCTCCAGGGTATACTTCAAGCAGGGGGGCCTTTTTTGGACCCTCCCACTTCTTGTCATCACTGAGACATGAGGGGTGGGGCTCCAACAAAACACGTATCACAAACACATATCACAGGACGCTGGCCAGGTCTCACTGCCTGATAGGGATCGAAAAACAAAGACAACATTCTTCAGTCATCATACAGTCATTGATGAAGCGTGACTCACACTGAGCTTTTAAGTCTCTAAAAAGTGAGCGGGTCATGAAATAAATATTCCCAGTCCGCCTGGGCTTTGGTGGCCACCAGAGAGAGGAAAGAAAATTATTGCTCTGATTTGCAAACGTATAAAAACTGAGGAAATGTTGAGACTTGATGGAGAAATATTGCAGTCTAAAAGGTTGAAAATGGATGGCTGTCACTGCGAGAGATCAGTCTTTTCCATCATCAGATCGGTGTAAAGTTACATTGGATGCGGATGTGGGATTCCCGCAAACATCTGGAGCATTGTGTACCTTGTCTGAAACCGAGGCACTGACAAAAAGAGGGGAAATCATCTCGGCTCCTCCGTTTTATGGGAGACTCCCCTTCTGCCTGGCAAACATACTACTTGTTGATGTCATTGTACTGCATGTTATTATTCTCTGCCTCCTGGTTCCAGAGCAACACCCGGGTCTTTATCATTCTTTATACCTTCACACGAAAACCACACTATCTCAGTTCCCACCTTCACCTGCCTGACTGCGATAGGGTCGGCAAAGGAGGTAAAGGCAGCCAGGCAATTGGCTAGAGTCTTTGAATGGGGGGGGGGCTGGGAACAGGTCGCCCAAAGCCACCACTGGAGGAGAGTCTTTGGAAGACACGATGAAAAACACAGGATATGAATGGAACTCTGATGGATACCGTAGAACGTCACAGCAGCGGCAGACGTAGGCTGCTGACAGAAGATGAAAGCAGCTCTGAGCGAACGGTGAGGGTTTTCCCGTAAGCGATTCTCTTACTGAAACCTCACACACGTATATAGAGCTCTGTGAATTTCCAAAGACTAATGAAACTGAGGACCATTTTTCAGACACAAAATTATTGTTTTACAGTAGAGGCTACGAAAGCACTGTAGTCTGCTTTTTAACCCATGTGCCCGTTTATGTCAGTAAGACAAGATCGTCACCCTGTTGATTTTTTTTTGAACTATTCAGCATTCTAGAAGCTTCTGCCACCTATCCAGTTCATCCAAGAAGCTTTGGCCACTATCCGAGGAATTACAGCCACTCCAAACAAACTTTCAGAGTATTCTAGACACTTACACCAACAGTCTGGGGTGTTCTAGTATTTTCAACTTTCAGTGTGGAGTATTCTAGAAGCTTCAGCTGCGTGGAGGACGTTGGCACATGTCTCTCAGTCCCTGAGTGGCGGGGGGGCGGGGGGGGGGGCCTCAGCAGCTGGGTGAGGTGGTGATGGGGCTCTGCAGATAGGACAGTCCATTTGGCGGCCCATGTGTCACCACGGAGACAGGGAAGCTGAAGACAAAGGGGGAGGTGGGTGTGGTGGAGGAAGAGGAGGAAGTGGCGGCGGTGGGGACCACCACCTTGGGTCCGTGTGGAGGGGGGGGGCTAGCAGCCTCCACAGAGCAGGACGTAGCCAGGACCTGGGACTCGAACTGCAGCAGCTGGCCCATGAAGCTGAAATTGGGCGAGATGACACTGCGCCGCTGCCGCACAAACTCAAAGGCCTCCTCAAGGCGCACCTGCTTCCTCTTCATCAGGTAGGCCAGGCAGATGGTGGCTGAGCGCGAGATCCCCGCCTGGCAGTGCACCAGCACACGGCCATTGGAGGCCTTCACTGAATCTGGGGGAGGAAGTGGGGGAAAGAGAAGGTGAGAGTGGGATCCCAGCACATCGGGACACTTAAAGTGTAACGTTGACAGCATGACACTGTTTGCTTAACGGCTTGTCACGCTGTGTGGTTTCAATCATTTACACAACTGGAAGCCCATCCCTGAGGGGCAAAGGGCTGCCATGGGCATCCAAGCACCTACTCAAACTGGCCCAGCAAGGAACATTATAAACCCATCCATGCATCCAATTTCTATACCTGCTTCTCCTATGCAGGGTCGCATGGGTTTGGAGCCAATCCTGGAAACTATGTGCGCAACATAATAACCCATTCTGTTAACTAAACACTAGGGTATTTCAGAGTCTCAGAGACAATGCTCATTCAGAGGAAAAACCATAGACAGACACATATATTCTTTGGTGTGTGGTTCAGTGGATTGGGACACTATGCCTCTAATCTGAAGGTCACTGGTTCAAATCCCAGAGTAATTTCACTTTTGAGTCATTGAGAAATGTTCTTAAACCCCAAATTTCCCAGGGACTCGCTTAACCTGTATTCTCAAAAAAGTATGGATATGTTTTATTTATTTATCAGATGCTTTTACTTTCTAAAGAAAGCAGAGTCAGGCAGTCCCTGAAGGTATGTGGGCCTTGCTCAAGGGTGCAGCAGTGAAATTACTCTAAGCCTGGTATTTAAACCAGCAACCTTTCAGTCACAGGCACAGTATCCTGACCCACTGAGCCTCACATTGCCCCCATATAGAAGCATGTGCTAAATCAATACGAACATAAACAATCCGAATTTATAGTTAATAAAAAACTGTCCCTTTAAAAAAGAGAGCTTCAGAACACTTCTGCAAACAACGAGTCAAGGATGCTTTTAGATGCTTTAAAAAAAACTTCGTTCTGTGTGGAAAAAGCCTCTGGCTTATTTTCTCTGCATCCTAGAATGGAACTGACAGCGGGAGACGGGCCTGGATAGCGGCTGTATGCCTTGCCCTCCGTCCACCTGCGCAAACGGCACAGCCTGCCCTAAGATAACGAGCCACTGATTAACGAGCCGGTGAGACCTGCCGCCACATCACAGTGAGGCCCCGAGGTGCACGTCGGACGCGGGGGGGCTACATTCATCACTTACGTTACATTAATTAGCTGCCAGCTGCCGCTTCCCTCCCAAGTGCTTTACGGTGTTTCTCCGTTTATGCGGCTCGATATTTTATCGAGGCAATTCAGGGCAGCTCCAGGCTCCGCGTCCGCCGCAGAGCCCCCCGATGGGATTTCCAGGATAGACTAAGTGTCTGCTACCGGTTATTAGCCAGCCTAACGGTCGGCACTCAGCGCGAGAGCGCCGCACACGCGCACACACGCGCGCTCACATCTAAGGGCTCTCCGACATGGAGCCGAGAGGCGGATGAGTCAGACCCCAGTCCCTCGACGTCGCACTCTGACGCATACGCGCTCGCAGGAACTTCACTGAGCTCCTCTGCTCTGCCTGGTGCTCAGAGGCCTGTCAGCTATCTGCCAAGACTCTCAAGCCCTGGAAACATTGGAAAGGCCAATGCTGTGTAGGGCTCTTATACTTGGCAACACCGAGTGTGGCGAAGGCTAGCTGTCAGTTCTGGAAGTTCGAAATACCACAGACGCCCTAAATCCTCCGTCTCTGTCAACTTCTTCACTTATTCTCTACCACAAAAATAATTCCTGGATTCCATGCACCGTGTCTAGGGTAAAGAGTGCATGTAAGGCTCAGAGACCCAGTGAAAAGCTGGGCATTCACCTCAGGGCAGGTGTGTTGTTCATCCTGAAATAGCCTCATTAGCACTAAACACAGCAGCCCACCAGAGACAGAGCGCCACCCACCAATGTAGTCGATGGCCTCGATGAACCAGGAGCTGATGTCTGCCTTGTGGTTGTCTTCCACCGGAATGCACTTGTACGTGTAGACGCCCTCGAAGTGGTTGGGGCAGCTGGAGGACACATTGAGTAGCGCAGAAATGCCCATGCCATCCAGCATGTCCTTCTTGGAGGCATGATACGCGCTGCCCAGGAACAAGAAGGGAAGGATCTCCACTGGCCCGCCCTGGGAGAGGTAGAGACAGCAGGGTAACTATTGAGACACAACGGAGGCCTGCGGCTGGATCTGCAAATATATATATTTACTTGTGTGTTGTGGAAAAAAGGTCTTCTGTAAACATAAATGTATATAAACACCAATGGTGTGAATCGATGCGGCTGGCTCCACTATTGTATCAAGTTAATGGCGAGCTATTCACGTAAATACTATACTGGTTATTCCTCCCAGACCATGCGCCACATTAGAAGATGTCGTCGTAGAAAAACCTACTACAATGCGACATTATACAATCGCACCGCAACGGAAATGCACTATAGGAAGCTGGACAAATATAAATGGAGCCTAAAGTGAGAGTATCGATCTGGTTGTATTACGGGTTATCTTGCGCTCTTCCGGCCGGAAATCCGTGACGTTAAATTAAAGAAAGCTTCGATTTGTACAGACTACAGAGAGGAAGGTTGGCGATGCAAGAATTCTGCTGCCCCCCTCGGAAAGACAAAAGCGGAGTCTTTGGTGTTACACAACACGACCATGCGGGAAAAGCGGGGCCTGCGAGCGGCCTGACACCGCTACGCGTAAAGGGCTTACCTGGTCGTGGTGGGGGGTCCCACAGGAGCTGCAGCTGGGCTCTCCGCCGGACTGAAATGAGGAGCTGGACAAAATTTTGGTTTTCAGGCAAAATTCGGGATACTCCGAGAAAAATCTGTCGTAGCCCCCTGCGGAAAAAAATCGTTCACACCGTTAAAAACATGAAATTTACTAATAAGTAGGCTACATAATAAATATATTTTCAAGAAGGTTGGATGAATAACGATTATCCGTAGGCCATATTATTCCTGGCTGAAATCAAGCTTTGCGAATCAATCAGGAACATTATATTTAAATTAATTATGCTTGTGAAGCCCGCAATGTTTTTTTCGTAACAATGACCATCCGATTATATGATAATTATATATTATTTATAACCAGATGTGAATAACGTATATATTATGAAGAGACTTTTTGAAACAACGGTTATTCATTTCTTAGCTTAACATAATTAATAAAAAAGGCAAAACAATAAAAAAATACTGCATGATGCATACGTATACTAAGTCTGTTTTATTTTCACACTTTCATTTTACACAAAACGAATCCGTTTTTTATGAAATGCGAATTTCACCAGCTAAATCGTTACAGCATTTTGTAAAAGCCGAACTTATATGTAAATCAATATTGAAATATTTTTTTTTTGTACCCGATTCCCAATTCTTTAAGGCAAAGGCGATTGAATTTATAACGTACCGCTAGCTTATATTAGGCTACCATACATTTCAGGGGATGCGTGTCATTCAAATTTGGTACGATTTTATTAAACACAAAACTTTGGCTTTGTGATAATAAGAAACCTTAAGGCGGTCAGAGAACGTTACACATTTCTTTAAGCGTATCAAGTGCGCTTTGTGATATACAGTGTTTTCCTTAAATTCTATGACTATGACATAACGGTAGGAAATCTAGCAGGCCTGCTAAAAATATAGATTCTATAATGAATGTATGTATATATTATAGACATTCAGTTTGTTTCTGTTATTTTTACTATTACTTCTCCAGCTCAATTCAGACTTCTTTGTACGATCCATAAATTAATTCCGTAACGATCGCTTTATTTTACATTTATCGTTGTCATTCCATCATCATTTCCTGAATTACCTACTGTGAATTTTCATAATAAAAATCCAAGACACATGCTTTAGCAGGACTATTAAATGATTGTTAAGATACGGAATGCACACAAAACGCGGTCGGTTACTGGAAGTGAGAGGCTAACGATGTCGCTTTTGGCCATCCGCATTACATCATTGTTGTGATGCGCAATCATGTTGGCCATGTTTGGGCAAGAACTGCAAAAACAAAATTAAAAGTACATTGCTATTTAAGCGTTTTCTGAAACGCTAAGACACTTATACTTCAGGAGGTAACGCCTGCCCTTTGCGTATAGCTAGACGTAGCCGCTCTCTTGTGAGTGGACAGAGTGAGATTTCATGCACTCCTCTTTTGTTAGTGTAACGTGGTAGATCGTGGTCACTTTCTTCAGACTAACGGACCGATGGCTCGCCCCGATAATAAACACGGCTAACAATTCATCCACAGCGCAAGTACCAGTGTCATTTAAGTGGGTCAACCAGACGGTCACATTGTTTTTTTTACCTTTCAGTAGATATATTTCAGTCCCATATGTAGCCCTGTACAAGGCTTTAAGAACCAAATTAACCGTGCTGTCGTCCTTCACGTTGTCCGCATCATGCGTCCTCTCGTCGTACAGAATAACAGCGGAGTAGAGTCCGGATTGAAGCCGCATTTTGACCTCCTCGTCACCCGACAGGATCTGATCCAGGGATACGGAGCCCTTCGCCCGTCTCCGCACGATAGTGTTACAGCGGATGTTCACAGCGCCTCGGATGTGTCCGGCGCTGAAAGCCAAGAAAGACCTACAGTCCAACAGCAGGCATTTCCCACTGTCCTCTTTCAGCAGCCTTTTCAGCACGTTGCAGTCCATCTCACACAGTCCGTTCATCGTAACCATTTCTTCCCAAGCGTACACAATACTAATAAGACTTTTCAATCTATACGAATATACAGGATGAGAGACAGCCGACGATTATACATCCTACGCAGGTCCTTGTGTTGTTGTGCCGTGTTTATTCTCCTGAGAGGATTACTATCTCGACCAGTGACTGCTCCTTCCTTTTTATGAATGGGCTTCGGCCGCCACTGCCATAAAAGGAGAGTACCGTCACTGGGGCGGTGACGTCACGTTCTAGTACCATTCATTAACCCTTCTCCCTTTTCATTCATAAAAAGTCGGCGATTCCTGAATGGTGACAGGAGCTAAAATCGCCGGCGCTACCGATTGTAAATAAGCGTGTGTCGGCTACGCCGCTTTGCCTTGAAAATGTAGACATGACGGCGTTGCGAGGCGGCAGCGTGTTCGTTTCCTGTCAAACAATGGTATCTTACTAATACGGTCAAGGATAAATAAATACATTTCTTGTCTCACAATGTTGCCTCCTTTTTTAAATGGGGGCAAGGTGTTATTTTATTTTATTTTTAATAATCGTATTCAGAGTTACACAAGCCAAATATCATTTAAAGCGTTGGTGTCCGCTCAGAGGCTTGCGTACGAGGAGCACGGTTTATGCGTAGACAGCCCCGGAATGGCGAAGAGCGCTGTCCCAGGGATAGGCGGAGGACGGGGTAGCTCGATCCGCGACGTCGGACACGGAAGATGCGGAAACCCCTTTCCGAGCGGTCGGTCACCTCGGAGACCGGGACCCTCACCATCCTCACCGTTGCTCCTCTTTTCTTTACCTATCATTCACCGACAGCCGTTAAGTATCGGAGCCAGTAATTCTATACACAGTGGTTGAAGTGGGCAGGTACTCACCAGTTATCACTGGTACATAGTATCGGTACCAAGGGCGTAACTTTGGCTGGAACATTGGGGGGGGGTCGAGGTCTCATGATTATAGTAAAAAACATGATTATTGGGGGGGTTATATTGGCTGGATCTGGTTATTGGGGGGTTCATGACCCCCCTAACCCCCCTGGAAATTAAGCCCATGGGTACCTGTGTCTTTCTCTTAAGAGTACCTGGAACGTGTCTTGCGTATTGGCATCTCATATAATATCAAGGCCGTAATCATAATATTTTAGGGAGCACATTGCAAGCACATCTAAATATTGTGGGGGACGTGTCCCCCCCAAAATATATTATTGCATGATATACATGTAGTGAGTAACAAGGTGAGTACTGGCGTCTGTTTTTTCACACTTAAAGCACTGTGTCTAGTTCTACATATTTGCAAGCTGCACTACATTATTTCTTACTGCCCCAAGTAGAGGGCGACCATAAAACAGCTTTAAAATGAAGTCAGGTGATCTCTATTGAGAAATGAACCAGGCTAGGAGGGGGAGGGGAGCGGCAGCGACTGACAAAGCCACCAGGCTTCCTTCCGTAACATGCTGCCTTGGTCTGAACCTGTGTTAGGGGTGATGAAAAACAATGACGGGGGTTATGGGGTGCTCTCATCCATCCATCCATCCATCCATCCATCCTATCTATCTATCCATCCATCCATCCATCCAATCTATCTATCTATCTATCTATCTATCTATCTATCTATCTATCTATCTATCTATCTATCTATCTGTTCGGTCATCCTGCCCTGTCTGTCTTAACCTGTTTTATCTAATATAATCTGTGAAATCTATCATTTCTTTAAATATATGCAACCACTCAATATTATTCGTTCAGAGTCACAAGAGACTGGTGAGAAGCGCAGGTTCCCTGTGCAGTTTCCAGCATTAGAGGTGGGGCCCAACCAAGGTAAATATTCTGTTAAAAAATTTAAAATATTTTGTTTAAGTAAACGCTCGGTTTCTCAACACAAACAGAACCTTCGGAATGCACAGCTCAGATTCCAGAAGGAGCCCTGCTGTTGTACCCTTGAACTCGCATCGGACCCAAAGCTGCTCCAGAAAAGCATCCAGCTGTTTGAACATGCAAAACTCACTTCAGATTAAAGTGTCAGTTAAACAGCCAAAAGCAGTCCGCCCTTGTTTCCTGCCCACTGGTTTAAAATGGGTCTGCCCTGCAGTGAATGTCACACCCCCGGCTCTCAAATGAGACCTCAGGTCACGGTCTCAGTTCACGTAGCCGCTGTTGTAAATGTTTAGTGAAATGAATGCCCGCGACCTCTGTCGGGAGTGCCCTGTTTGTGGGTGAAGTTTTTCCATCGCTCTGACATGCTGTCTGCAAGCGGTTCCTCAGCACCCTGGAGCGAGCAGCTTATTTGGTGTTTTGCCAGAAACACTGTTGTTTTTGTTGATGTTTTCACACCACCGGCGTCCTGGATTCTGGCCTCGTGTCAAAGACCATTAATTCCATGTGCTTAGTTTCTGCTCGTCGGTGCGGCAGCGAGCAGTTAATGAAGAGAGCGGCTCTAGCGACCCCCCCCCCCCCCGCCGTTCAGCAGCCATCTGCAGCCCCGCTGAGGTTTCCGCCCCTCCCTGTTGTGGTCCACTTTGCTTGGCGATGACCACTGTGGGATCCAGGTGCTGTCAGAGGGCTGTTCTGGTCCCAGATGAGGCCCTGGTTCTAAAGCGAGACCCGATGGGGCGGTTGGCCACGCGCTGCATGGGGTGAGAGGTCACCACACTTCGATGTGTCCTTTCCGGCTGCGGGGGTGGCTCTAAATAGGTCAAAGCAAAGCCTGAGGAACTTTAATACACAATTCATTCAGCAGCATGAACCTCAGCGGGAGGGGGAGGGCCTGCCATGGCCCTCTCGTCTAATTGGATCTTCACAAGATTCTCGTGGTTCAACAGGAACCCTTCTGATATTTGCATAACTCGGATTATGTTGCTGGGCGGAAGCATGCGGGTCACGTAAGGTGGGTGCATGTAAAGTGAAGGGCACACCCCAAGGTGGGCGTGGCCAGATGGGAAGGTGGTGGATGGTTTCTAAGAAAAGGGAATGGGTGGGCGTTCCGTTTATCAAAGCTGCTGTCATGTGACCAGAAGAGCTTAAGAACTGATGTCCTCCACTGTCACCCGCTGTCACTTGCGGGAGGTCAGATTAGCCACAAGCCGGTGCCACTGTATAGCGGTTGTGTGATTTATAACATAAAGGGGTGACAGATGTATAAAGATCACCAGTATTATGCGTGCAGATCCACTGTGCAATTCCTCTGTACATGCAAAGGTTAGGATGTGCGTGTGCTTGTGTGTGTGTCTGTGACCTGTAACTTTTTACCATGTACCGACATTTTTTCAGTCCCCACAAGGATTATCTCAATTTTATAAATAGCTGTAACTGCAATCAAAAATCAATAGCCAAAAATCTTGCATTTTGTTGGATTACATTTGGTTAAGGTTAGGGCTGGGTAGGGATTAAGGTTGTCACTTTTGGGACTACAGCTATGCCCATAGAGTTGAGTGGAGAGTCCCCACAAAGAAAAGAATACATGGACTATGTGTGTGTGTGTGTGTGTGTGTGTGTGTGTGTATGTGTGTGTATGTGTGTGTGTATGTGTGTGTGTGTGTGTGTGTATGTGTGTGCAAATCATCTTCTGCTGGGGAATAATGAGTCTTTCAGTCACAGTGATTGTGGTGATGAAATCTCAGTATCTGGTTTGTGGACAATTTAGAGAGACATTCTGCACCCCCCCCCCCCCCCGCACACAGTGCTTTATGATAAACTGCCAGTGGTTCATATCCTGGACAGAGTATGAGTCACTTGCCTGTTTGTATCCCACACAGTCGCGTTCAGAGTGGTGTCCACCCCTTTCTTCTCTATCTACGTATCAAGGCCCGCCCCCCCCCCCCCCCCCCAATAGCAGAGTCTGCACTGTAGCGTTGCCCCCGCCTCCTGTTCTAATTCTTTGGCTCTGTAAACCCATAATCCAACAGGACATGCGGTGCGCACTGCTGTGTTCAGCGCGCGTGTATGTGCGTATATCTGCATCAGGATGTCGGACCTGCTGGCTCCTTCTGCCTGAGTCCGGAAGTGTGGGGGGGGGGCACACCCCAAAGCCCCTCCCCCCTCCCCCCTTCCTTCAGACACACCTGGTTACACACTCCTGGAGGAAAGAGGCTGCTTTCTCAGACACATATTTCTGTTCTGTGAAGCGAGTGGGCAAGTGAGCGGTTGACCTGGCTGAGGCCGGGGGCCGTTTTGGCCCGTAACCCGACTGCCGTGCCGGTTCTACTGCCGGGCAGAAGCATGCGGGTGTCAGACGGTCATCACCAGCTGCTCATCCCATAATTTCTTGCAGCGATGCCAGAAAATTTGAGATAATAAAGTGGCATGTCATAATCAGGCTAGCAGGGGTGTGACTTTCCCCTCCTACTATGAAAAACGTCGCCCTAGCTGGTCCAGACCAGAATGTCAGGTGAACGAAGCGAGAGACCAAAGCGCTGAGTGACTGGGGTGTCATGCTGGGTTACTGTAGCTGCTTCCCGTATCTGCCCAGCCCCCCCCCGTCAGCATGCACACCACCCCCACCACCTGACGGATGGTTCTGGCAGCATGAAAAGTAACTTCCTCTGTGCCTGTGTGTGGGGGTGGAATCGGTGGGGGGGGCACAAGTAGGTTGACCCTTTCAAAATCCCACCTGACAGCATCCAGCTCTTTGTGGGGGGATTGATTTGTGTTTGTAAGTCAGGTGCAATCAGAAATCAGGCCGCTGCAGAGAAGGAGTTGCTATGAGTAATGTGTTCAGTGTTAGTCATCCGTTTTCTGTTCTTTTTTTTCTATTTTGTCTGCATGTCTCCTTGGGAGGGGGGGGGTGTGGTATTTTTTCCTGCAAAGTGCTCTTCTGCATGCAATGCTCCATGCTCACTCATAACCGCGACACTGTTTGCATGTTGTGCTACCAACGCAGGCTTCTCTGTCAGCATTAGCGCCCCGTGTCATTGCGCTACGCTTCTGGCTCCCAGCGCTCACACTAGCAAGCTGCTCCAAACCACTTAGCACGCGGTGGGGGCAGAGCGCACATTTCCAGCTCTGAGGAGGGAGGGTGTGCAACTTCATTTTGGTCTGAGCTAACAGTGATATTTGTGCAGTACTGATGTAGTCATCTTGGGACCTAGTGAAGGATAATATCAGCCTGATGACGGTTTCGGGGAGCAATAACAAGAAAGCAGGCTATTACACTAGGGAAGAGGTTTTCCCATAATGCTATGTCTTCTTAAGAAGGTCTTAATGTGCTGAGTAGTCCTACTGTTCTCCTATTGGACATTCTGTATTTCAGGATGTAGGATCAGGATTATAGATACACAGATCCCTCACCTGTAGCCTTCATAAAATATAAGATCTCCCAGATCAGACGTGCATCACTTTCATCTCTGTGTGTTTGCGTGAGGGTGTGTGTGTGTGTGTGTGTGTTTGTCTTGCATCCCTGCTCAGAAGCTGGTGAGATACTAACAGCTTAGGGGCAATTAATAGATTGTAGGCAGGTATGGAGATGCATGAGCTGTCTTTTGCAGGGCTCATTTAAGTGTCTCATTTAAGTGTCTCTCATCAAGTGTCCCTGGTGAGAAGGTACTTTTTGTATGGCGTGCCCCTCCCCCCCCAGTGACAGATATCTGGTTTCTCACCGTGGTCTCAGTTTCATTCACAAACTGCCCGCTTTGAATAACCAAACTGCCACCAGGAAACCGGGTCACATGATTGGCCACACAAGGAGGCGTGTCCCATGTGGGCCATGGAGGGACTTTCCTGTCTGGAAAGCAGGCGACAGGTGGGGGGTGGGGGATTACGCGCCCGGCGCCACGTAACTGGGCTCCAGTGTCGGGGATTAAGGGGCAGATTGTGGGCTTGTGGGAGGCGGGCGATGGCACTGCATTGCACAGCGTGTGACTGTGCAATCCAGACACCAGAATGCAGATTAAGTCTCCCCCCTCCCTCGACCCCCACTGGCACCTTGCGGCACACATGGCTGCATTTTAACAGTCTCGTCTGTATGGCCTCTATGCTGATCTGCAGTGTGAGTCTCGGATTTAACGCACAGAGCCGGGGTCGGTCTCTATGGCTGCCTGGTCACACGTTTAATGGCATCCCATCAACCCTGTGGGAAATCGCTCACAGACCCAGGAGGAACCCTTGATTTGTTTCCATCAGCGTGTTGGTGTATCTTACTGAAGCCTCCAGGGCAGTGACTGTGTGTAGCCTCATGCTAGGGTGGTACTGGCAGCATGCTGGTCATTCAGCTCCATAATCTCCTCCGCCCTTACACTGGGGCTCCTCTCTGGCTTTCTTTGATACCTTCCAGACCTGCCTCAGACCTGCACATCACACCTGATAGCTACATACATAAATCAATCTGTCTGAGGGTCATCAAACCAAAACAAGGCTGTGAAAACATCTGAGGTAAATAAATCATTCAGGGCTTCAGCCTGAGTTTATATATATATGTCTCATCCATGACCCTCTAACTACAAAATCTATGTGAGAATTTCATCACTGTCAGACTATTGTACCGTTTTCCCTTAATTAACGATGTCATTAATCAAAGCTGCCTTTCCTTTGCCCCACCCCTTTGGGGCAGCCCGCGACACAAGGTGTATCTCTTCTCTATTAATGCAAACACAAACGTTTCATTCCTCCAGGTTGGAGGCCCAAGCCAGCTTCCATCATTTATTCATCACACCTGCGTCAGCCCTGTCATCTGCCTGCCGCGGTCACTGCATGGTTGACAGTGACGTTTATTGACTGCGATAGAGCAGAATCCAGAGCACAGGGCGCATGTGGCTGGCCGCTCACCCACATGCACGTATGCCGTGCCTACGTACACAGGCTCATGGGCACACAGACACATGGCCTTTCTCTCCATCATCATCCTCACCGTCAACGCTCTTCGGTCTGTCGCCCTGACGTTTCCATGGGTAATCTATCATTTTTTTGTGCCCTTCTCAACAAACTTTCTGTTGTTATCAGGCAACCAGGCAAATGCTGCCTGGTCCATGTCTGTTTTTGGGAAGCTGAGCACACAACATGCCGGCTGTGAAGGACCAGGAGCGATCTCCAGGAATGAGGATGAGCTCATCCCTGTGCGCCCCCCCCCCCCACTACATGCAGGCTGTGAAGGACCAGGGGCGATCTCCAAGAAATAGGATGAGCTCATCCCTGTGCGCCCCCCCCCCCCCCCCACTATATGCAGGCTGTGAAGGACCAGGGGCGATCTCCAAGAATCAGGATGAGCTCATCCCTGTGCGCCTCTCCCCCCCAAAATCTGAGTAACAAAACTCATTTCACAACCCATCGTCATACTTCCTGGTGGAGGTTCTCAGGCACAATTTTCAAACAATTTCCACGTGCTTCTCCAGTCTTGCCTTCAGTATTGGAACAGGCTTGACTATCTGCTAAAGGATGATTGTCAGAAGGTTCCATCAAAATGGTTCTCCAAGTGTCAGAAGGTTCTCCAAATATGTTGGCTTGAAGGTTGTCTGGGTTAAATGTAAATGAATGAGGATAAAGGCCATTTAAACTGGGGTAAATAAAATCTGACAAGTTATCCGGCTAAGCAAGGAATCAGGTCCCAGATATTGCTAAATGGCTTTCCGACTTGCCGTACTGGAAAGCTGTTAACTCGTGTGTGATGTCATTCCCATTTCCAAGTTTCGACCTCCGAGGTAAATGGAACACAGCATTACAGAGGCCTCTCTATCGACTCTGTTGTGGCATTGATCAGAGGGGAGGTCTTCAAAGCACACTGCTCAAAGTCACCCAACCAGCCCATGTGGAAAAAGGGTTGGACATCAACTGGACCTCCAGGATGGATCCAGGTGTGTGAGCACACATGGGCTTGGGGCGTAGCAGCTGAATGCGTATTCCGGGGTGAGCTCAGCAGAGTTATCATAACGTTGTTATTCCGCTGCTTGTTAGCCCGAGCCAACCCGCTAAGCTAATTAGAGCCCATTGTCTGCTGAGCCAGCCCCGCCATGTCTGGTTTGGGGGTGGGTTGGGGTGTCTGAATTTTCACCGTTGCTGGGACCCCCCATAGTCACCATAGTCACATGGCTTCTCAGTGGATCGCCTCAGCTATGGCTGAGTCACCTCACCAGGGTTCGGTTGGCAAGCCACACACACCTCAAGTGACACCCTGCTCACACGTCACACGGCTGACACCCTGAGCGAAGGAAGCTGATCATTATTCAGCGTGATCGGCGCAGACGGGCCGGCTCTCCTCAGGAAGGTAGCAGCGTCTGCAGATATCGAAGTGATCATTGCGCGTTTGCGTCATTGCGGGCTGCCTTGCCTCTTCCTGGCCTGCGTTTTCTTCTCAAGAACATCATTTTGGATTCAGGATTCAGGAGCAGAAGTGGCCTTGATTAGTAGATGGATATAATCACTGCAGGATCTCTTGAAAGTGTCACTGTCATGTTGTAAAATGTCTCCCATGTCTGGACCGTACTCCCTTCCTCAGCTTCAGTGGGTGGGGCTACAATGAAGCAGAACCCTCCTCTGCTTTTTCTGACATGTTTCCTGCATCTGGTGTCCATTTACCTCCCAGGCCTCACGACAGCAGGAAGCCACTTGTCTCGCTGTGAGAGGCACTAATGCTTTGGCACCTGGGCGATGCCCCCTATAAACAGCTCCACATTACTGCATCAATGCTTGGTTCAACCTGGGACTTTGCTATACTTGCAACCTCTGCTGCTCCCTAGCAGCACGGAGTGAGGCCGAAATGACTCATTTCTACAGAGTCTGGGGCCGATGCGTCTGAAATGGAAGCCGAGGGCTGAGGAACCCAAACAGCGAAGCCTGAGGAACCACAGACAGGAGGAGAGAAAACAGTGAAATGCCCAAAACAGGGAACCTCAGACTGGGGACCACAGAGGGGCCATCCAAAGAAACAGGCCGAGTGATACACGGGGAGCCACGAGAGCGCGGTTACAGTGTATTTACAGCTTATCACCCTGAATCCACAGACAGTAGATCAGGAGACAAGCAGAACGTTCCTCTGAGGTGATTTGTCATATTTGATGAGCTAATTAAAGGTAAATGTCACAGAGAGTTAGGACGAGCGGGGTGAGGCGTCAGAGGCAGAACAATACTAGTGGCCAACAGTGGTCTCTCATTCTGCTGGCCGCTTTGTATCTTACAGTGCTTTTCCACTGGCATACAGGTGCCAACCTCTACCCGGCCTGTACTGCGAAGACAGATTAGTTACAGGACAGTTCCAGCTCGCTTGGGTTTTCCACTGCAGAAGGGTCAGCTCAGTAAAGGCTTTGCTGGGTTTGGAGAGTGACAGTGATGTAAAAGCGAAGAGAAGATTATTTAGTGTCCACACGGTGTACATCATGATTTACAGTGTGCTAATTTCCACTAGCAAGTCTGTGAGAATCAAACGCTAGCAGAATTAGCTTTAGCTTGCGTAAATTTGCCTTACGCATTCAGCCCATTCAGCTGTTCTATAGTATTTATTAAGTAGGATGCTGAAATTTTCATGTTTAGAGTTATCAGGAATGCGTCAATACATTGCAATGTATGATACTACTGAAAATGAATGATATATAGAATACGGTCTTTTTTCCTTCAGATAATAAAGGCACATTGAAGCAGATCACAGGTATCTCCCTGGATTTGGACTATTTTGATGTGGCAAAGCAACCAGCTTGGTCTGGTCACACTTCCAGCCCTGACAGTAAGCAGGGCCATGTCAGCGCGGGTACAGTGTGGATACCGTTCGGAAAATCTACAATGGAAAATGTCAGATTGCGGTTTGACTTGGTTCTTGGTTGCAGTGGAATAGTGTCACTAGTTGCCACACTTCCTGTTGACACTCGCTGACTCACTAGGTCACCCACAGGCACAGGCTGGACTTGCAGCAATTGTGTCACCTTGACCTGGCCAAAGTGTCACCTAAGTGCCAGTCAGCGGAAGTCAGATGTGCTAACCCTCCCCCCCACTCCTTGTTTTTCCCTCCTGCTGGGAATTTCCACGGTGTCTCACTGACAGGGAGGATCGCGCCATGCGGAAATCAGGCCTTTGCTTTGTGAAAAACGGAAAAATGAATGTGCTGAGTGAATTTAGACACATAGATGTAGGACAAGGGGTAATATTGGTTACGGGGGAGTGTTTGGAGATGTGCTTTTGGGGAGATCCCTAGGATGTGGTTAAGCAGAGCTGTGTGTGGAGGTGTGACTGTGTGTGTGTGTAGACTTACAGCGGTTAACACCTCCCAGCTTCCTCAGGAAGACACTTATCACCTTCAAGGCCGTTGGGTGAACTTGACAAATGTGTCGGCAGAGTTATCAACATTTGAGGACATGTGGTCACCCGTAACACTTGGACTTCCGCCCTGATGGGACTGCGAGACCATCCGCAGACCCCTGGCAGAACCTGGTACAACAGACCGGCGCCGCCGGAGAGCCAATGGAGCGTCAGACGGTCCGATCGATGGCCTGACCTCCACCATGTTTACGAACGGGAGGCAGTATGTCAATCGGCCATGTGGTGGGTCGGAAGGCCGGGCCGCTGTCGGATCTGCTTAACGACAGGCGGGCAGCTTCTGCGGTTCACAGCGTTTGTAGGGAGGAGGTCATCAGAAAGTATTAAAGAATTCTTGCCTGCCCAGTATCAGCCAGAGGCCATTTTGTTTGTTTTTTGTGATGAGTGTCACACAGCCATGGGTTGGGGAGTGTGTGCATGTCGGGGGGGGGGGGGGGGGATCGTTCAGCTGGTGAGCCGCATCTGCCAGGCAAATGGGCCGTCCGAGTCCGGGGGAAGTCGTTTGAATATTACAGGGCCAGAACAACGGAAGCTGCCAGCCCCTCCGGCAGAGGCTGGGCCGGGTTGCCGTGGCGACACCTCAGCAGAGATTTGATTTACTCACCTCAGAGATGCTTCCCTTAGCCGGTAGAGAGCAGAGCGGTGAAAGTCTGTCTGTGGATTCTCAGAGATAATCAGGGTTATCTGTGTGGTGATCTTCTTCTCAGAAGATGGGCTGTAATTGAAAGATTGCTGGTTCGAATCCCTGACCAGCAAGGCACCAATGACGAATCCTGAGCAAGGTGCCGCCCCCAAGCACTGCTCCCCGGGCGCTGAATTAGCTGTCACGATGTCACAAATGGGTTAAATGCAGAGGACACATTTTGCTGTTGTGTGCTGTGGTGTGTCAACACTGATCTCTAAATTCTGAAAATTTTAAGGTTGTAGTTTCCGTCAAAGAAATGACAGCAGATGAAACTGGGATCTCACACAAATACAGTGTTTTCTGACCTCCACTTGTCCTTGAAATATATGGTCGGACTAACGCAGTAAGTAATCGTACTTGCTGTCCTACATCTTACTCCTTAAGAATCAGACGATATATGATGTAACTGGACCCTGTGCCCAGTAACTGTAGTCATATAATCAATCACTTTTACGAGTTTTCATTTAAACCCCATACAAGTTTCTGCCTTTCTCAGTCATTTCCGTTCTGAGGAGCTCTTGGCCTCCATCGATTCTCTGGGGAGGGGCTTCGGTTCATCACTGGCCTCTCTGTGCCAGTGGTGCATTAAAGGTCCATGTTTCAGATGAGTTCTGTGCAATAGGGGAGAAATGGCCCCTGGAATCAGTTACCATTATTATACAGCCAATCCATTTTGCTTAGCAAACCCAGCTCTTATTCTGCGTAACGGTGTGTCTCTGGTACGGTTCAGGGCTGTGCGACCAGCCGCTGTTTTTATATACATATGCTTCGCTTTCTGACAACTTCAACCAAATGGAAGAGTCTGCGGCCCTTCCTTGTTATTTTCGATCAACACTAGGTTGCTCCACAAGCAGATGTTGCCATGACGATGGCACCTGGCAGTAAAAACAAAAGACCCCCCCCCCCACTCCCCGGCCAGGAAACGGGCTGACGGAGCGTCCTCCGCCGCATGCCGACTTTGCGGGGGAGAGCTGCACAGTGAAGGCCGCGGGAACAAGCAGCCTTTTGTGGACTCTCCCGATAGCCTCGCGTGCTCCTACATCCTGTGTCCTGGGCTGGATTAACATTATTATGCCTAGATCCAAAAAGACGGTACAGAGGTCAACCTGGGTGGGGGGGGGGGGGGGGCTGCTAGGACTTTCCGATGCACGAGTGGATCGAAGCAACCAGGGATCCTGGCCATGGGCAGGTTGGGTTTGTTGATAAACATGACCTGCAGCGTCCCGCTGTGTAGCTAATACTGCTAGCGGGTGGCTGGGGTGTAAAGGAGCTGCCGCTTCGAGCCGTAAGCCTTTTAGCTCGTGTCCTGGGGGCAGTGGGGACAGGCACGGCGAGCGTCTCACTCCTGGGCTTCCGGAAAGAGGGAAAGGGAGTAGCCGGCAGCGTGAGAAAGCTGTGCCAGAGCTTGTGGCCATAGGAGCTGTATCTTGCTGTCAGGTGAGGGATCTTCACAATATCATTGAAGTGTAGAAGATTCTGTGTGTTCTTTGCAAGGGACAGATCTACCTGGCTTAGAATAACCAGTGACCTAGTTGCCCCCAGCCGGGGCCAATCAGACACCGCCCCAGGAACTGATATGGTGCCAGAAGTCACATGACTGAGGCAGTCAGCTCTGCCTCATTTGCATATTGACCACACCCATTAGGCGCGGCGGCAGCAGCCCAGGCCACAGAGGCAGTTATTTAAAGCAGTTACCACATATCAGCTTGTTATCATCCATCCATGCAACCTGGGCAACAATTTCAAACTGTGGATCAGTAAAAATCATGTGACCCACTTCCCGTTTGTTAGCTGGAGGATTGAGTCTTCTTGACTAACAAAGGCCCCTGTGTAGCTAGGTTGGTCGGGGTGTGGGTGGGGGTTGGGAGGAGCAGTTGGGTTTTTACAGGTCAAACCCGCCTCAAAGTACAAAGCAAGAAATCATCACTTACAACTCAAAAAAGTTAATGAATGGTAAACAGTTACCGTCTGTGTGAAATTAGTGACTGTAGTTAAACACAGGTGAGTACAAACTGTTTGAGGAGCCTGGGTTTCCCAGTTATCTATTATTTGCTTTTAAACTCCTCATGCAGATGCTCGCAGCGTGCTGGCAGGCTGGGGGGGGGGGGGGGGGGAGGGGGTGGGGGGGGGGCGTCACAAGGGCAGAACACATTGACGCTTGTGAGCCTGTTAATGAGGAAGCGGTCGACCCTGATCAATAAATACCAATTGAGTAGTGCTGTGTGATTAGTGCCATAATATGCTTTTATATTTTACTGGTGATTTAGAGTAAAGTTCCTCGTACTGCTATACAATAAGCCATGGGATTTCTGTGGGATTTAAACCTGCACACAGTCCACATCCTTTTAATGGAGATCTGCAGCTCTGGACCTATGATATTTTATTTAGCTAACACTCTGGTTATCTTCTATATATCTATATCCACCTTCAGTGGATGCCTCACCCCAGTCACCTCAGCAATATCCAAGGTCATGTTCCAGCCCCCCAGCCATGTGACCCCACGAGCTGCTGGAAGATATACGCCACCATGTGGAAGGCGGGGTTATCGCCGCGTGGGCCGTGGCAGGATCGGGCCGCCCTTACAAAATGATGGATGAGCTCCGTCCAGGTGACTCCCAAACTGTTAGCACGTTAGCATGGCTAGCTGCCTCATAGCCGTGCCAAAGCTGTGGGTCGGTAAAGCGGGCTCGTGCTACGTGCCGAAAGTCTCCTCTGCCTCAGTGACACACCGAGGCCGGGGACTGCGTCACACAGCACAGCCTCGGGGTCCCTGTGCCTCTTGGCCAGCTCCAACCCCAGAGCAGGACCTGAATGATACATCAAGGCGTTTTGACAAAAGCTCCACATGAACAGAGATTGTGAATCATGTTCATTGCTTTTAAATCCGCAGCGAAGCAAGTTCTGAAATTTTCCATTCTCATGAAATTTATGCGCTCCGTCATTCCCGACTTCCAGCGTCACCAGTGGTACCAGTAAACAAACAGATTGTGACGCTGTGTTTCCACAGGATGAGTTGGCCGATCAATGATGGAATGGCCTCTCCCAGCCTGGACCCAGGGATTCTGCTGCCGGGAATCAGTCTGGGGGGCCACCACGCGCGAGAATGGCGAGGACACGCACAGATGCTGCAGTAGAAGGAGTGGCCAGCAGGGGTCGCTGTGCAGAGCAGATCCTGTGAGTTGTCTTTTTCCGTCAACCTGGGTTTTCAGTGGAGCTCCAGTGTGAGATCCAGCATGATCTGGGCTGGTGAAGACAGAACTGCTTATGCCCAGCTGACGTGGGGGGGGGAGCCAGGCCTCGCGGGATGAAGAATGATACAATTAACAAGATGTCAGTGATGTTCAAGTGAGTGATGGGCTCTTCATTTGCTGTGGGGGGCAGGCGGGTGCTTAGATACAGTATGGGGGGGGGGTCAGCTTGGTCAGAGCTGATTGAGGTCATTGACGGGTTTTTTTTCTGTGGCATTAGTTAGTTGTGATGTCTCTGCTGCTGAGATCACTATCTCTGAGAGGTAGGTCGGGCTGGACAGAGGATTGACAATGTCTGTCTCACATCTCATGCCCTGATTGGCGTAGCCAGCCCCACTGATCATCCAATAAAACGATGTCCCCCCCACCCCCAGCCGCATCAGCAAAGCATCGCTCCTGAGAAGTGCTAATACTTTGTCACGAGTCAGCTTCTCCTTGCCCACCCTGTGAGGCCCCATACATGCTATCACATGATAAATTTGAATATGCTAAGAGGTCAGCAGGGCGCCGTGACGACGAGAGGGGAGGGGCGGCGATGAACAGAGGGCTCATAGCGCTCGGTGTCTGAGTGAGTCATGCAGGCCGCTGGGCATTGCATGTATCAGGATGGGAGCTGCCGGGGCGAGGAGTTAACCAGCTGCAATAACCCCCCCCCAGCCCCCACCCCTGCATGCTACAAGGTCATGCGGCAGCCGGCTGATGTGTGACACGGCTGTACTGGTGCAGGAATCCACTTTAGTCACAGATAATGAGAAAGTCTGAAGGCCTGGAGGATCAGCGGTCAGTGATGTCACAGATAATGAGAAAGTCTGCAGGCCTGGAGGATCAGCAGTCAGTGATGTCACAGATAATGAGAAAGTCTGCAGGCCTAGAGGATCAGCGGTCAGTGATGTCACAGATAATGAGAAAGTCTGAAGGCCTGGAGGATCAGCGGTCAGTGATGTCACAGATAATGAGAAAGTCTGCAGGCCTGGAGGATCAGCGGTCAGTGATGTCACAGATAATGAGAAAGTCTGCAGGCCTGGAGGATCAGCGGTCAGTGATGTCACAGATAATGAGAAAGTCTGCAGGCCTGGAGGATCAGTGGTCAGTGATGTCATTACCAGAAGGGCTGGGGGCCTGTTGCTGGGGGCAGGACACTTGTTGGTCAAGGCATGATCCATCTTATCACAGGTTTTACTGAATGACGGCACCTGCAGGAAGTGGCATCCCAGCATGCCCTGCTGCCTAGCACACTACTGGGCCAAATGGCACGCCGAGGCTAAGCAGCGCTGAAGGCGGAGCCTCAGAGCGGAGTGACGGCAACCAGCTCTCAGTCAGACACGTAGCAGCCACGACAAGGTGACTCACACCTTAGTCATTTATTTACAAACGGCCCTCGATTTCTGAGGCTCTGGCTCGTCCAGCTTGTGTGCGGGGAGCATCAAAAAGAAATGTAGAATGTTTCAATGGGTTCTGGGTCAGGGGACAGGGCTCCCCCCACTTCACGTTACAGCCAATCACAACACAGCCCGAGGTCGGGGTGTTTGACAGGTTATTGCAGGGAGACTTTCATCGCCGTTCAGAGTGGATGACGATGATGTTGATGCTGAGGATGGCTGAGGAACACGACAAAGCCATGCGTCCACAGTGGAGCTGGCAGCCGCGGAATGACTGCCTGTAATTTATGCTCCATCCAGCGGATGCATTACCATGAAGATGCATCCATAGCAATGGTTGCCAGGGTGACTCCAAACAAGGGGCAGAATATGCGGCGTGCATGAAAACGCGCATCGTGCTCACCTGTATCACAAAGTACTGCAATCACCCTCGGAGAGAGCTGAGCCCGGCACAGATGCTTATCTAATAACGGTAAAGCCTTATGTGGCTTTAGGACCGGCGCGCTCAACGTGCTGGTCATTCCCAGCCCCCGCATGGCAGCGCGGCCAGCAAGAGGGCTCAGCTCGAATTACAGGAAAGAGGTCCGAGTAAACAAACCCCGGCACTTAGCGAAGGGAGAAGAGAGGCGGGTTCGAATGACAGGAAATGGAGCCGTGCAGGAATGATGGAGGAGCCCAGGGACTATGGAGCTTAATCAGGAAGGAAGCGGGAGATTAAGTCAAGGCGATTAACGTGAGGCGGCTTGGGGGTGAACGCTGGTAAAATGCAAATCAGCGGAAGTGACTAAATACTAAGACAATGATGCTAACCCAGCGAAGTGAGCACCCACACTTTTAACCGGAAATCATCGGGCAAATCATTGGTTTCCGGGATATCTGATGCGGCAGCCCAGGCTCACGGTGCTGGACGCCGTCCTTTGGATAGAGGTCGCGATAAACCCGACGCGATCGGGTTGAGGCGCCAGGGATCAGCTCCGAGAAGCGGGAACCGCCTCACCGGAGCCACACTGTGGCGGTTGCTAGGAGACAGTGGTTGCTACGTTGATTGGGGAGCCCTCAGTGCAGCACAGAGGGTATTCCTCAACGTCGCCCGCCTTGCCGGGGCAGTGTGAGCATAGGTGGGATGCCGAACAAGCCGGGGACTCTGTGCTGGTCCTTAAATAAGCATCATCAACATAACAATAGAACACAAATGACCTTTATTTACATAACACGTGCCTCATCACCCCGGCCCCCATCTGGCCAAAATGAGGTACTGTGCCTTTGTAGATGGTAGGTGGGGCCACAGTATTCAGGGCAGAGGTTCTGTTCACATCGCTATACAGAAACGGCTAGACACCGTCGCTAACAGCAGTTAAAGCCTAACACGATCAAACATGGTCCGATGTTTACCATTGTCAGATAATGGTTAAGGGACTGACTGGTCCAAAGGAACAGCCAGAAGTCCCAGAAAGGGCATTTTCGTTTAGGCTTTGAGAACGGTTCATTTTAGTAAACATTAAAAGAAAATTACATCACATGAACACCGCCCCCTGGAGTATGAGCATGATATCACATTTATGCACAAAAGAGCTACTACTTTCTCCTTGGAAGCTAAAACCTAATCTGCATATCTCTGGGAAAACAGCAGAATTAATTAGGCAGTTTGGTCACGGTGAAGACATTTTTATATTGGGATGAATTTACGCAAGTGTTTCTGGCGAATTCCTTCAAACTGGACCAATAAACACAGTCCTACTGTGTTGAGTACTATTTACACTGCTCTCTCTCTTCCATCTGTAGCTATTAGTGTAACTTTGCCGGAGCAAGATGAATGTTAGATGGTAGGTAACAGGGGTGTAGGGAACAAAGGGTTAACTAGCAGGTCATGTGACCAGTCAGGCATGGAGGTCACCCTAGCAAGGTCATCTGGGAAAAGGATGAACCACATGTAAATACAGAAAAGCGTGAGAAAACACAGTATCACGGCCTGCCTTCTCATAGACCGGCAGCTGTAGCGGCATGCGATTCGTGTGGATCAGAGCCCAACTACATTTGCTGGATGGCCGTTGCTATGGCACCCAGCCGACAACGCTCTCCGTCACTGTGGGTCCTCCTGGCCGTCCTCACACCCGCGATCCCCCTTGTTGGCATTTTTGCTGATCGCCGGAGCCACAGGGAAGGACGTCACACAAGGTAGGCGACTTGACGCAATGGCGACCTCCACCTGTGCTTCCTACGCTGCCTGAGAGGAGGACACGCCCATCAGTCAGGGGCGGAGGAAGGAGGAGAGGCCACGCCCCTCAGTCACGGGCGGAGGAAGGAGGAGAGGCCACGCCCCTCAGTCATGGGCGGAGGAAGGAGAGGCCACGCCCCTCAGTCATGGGCGGAGGAAGGAGGAGAGGCCACGCCCCTCAGTCATGGGCGGAGGAAGGAGGAGAGGCCACGCCCCTCAGTCATGGGCGGAGGAAGGAGGAGAGGCCACGCCCCTCAGTCACGGGCGGAGGAAGGAGGAGAGCCACGCCCCTCAGTCATGGGCAGAGGAAGGAGGAGAGGCCACGCCCCTCAGTCATGGGCAGAGGAAGGAGGAGAGGCCACGCCCCTCAGTCATGGGCAGAGGAAGGAGGAGAGCCACGCCCCTCAGTCATGGGCAGAGGAAGGAGGAGAGGCCACGCCCCTCAGTCATGGGCAGAGGAAGGAGGAGAGGCCACGCCCCTCAGTCATGGGCAGAGGAAGGAGGAGAGGCCACGCCCCTCAGTCATGGGCAGAGGAAGGAGGAGAGCCACGCCCCTCAGTCATGGGCAGAGGAAGGAGGAGAGCCACGCCACTCAGTCAGGGGTCGGAGGAAGGAGGAGAGGCCACGCCCCTCAGTCACGGGCGGAGGAAGGAGGAGAGCCACGCCCCTCAGTCATGGGCAGAGGAAGGAGGAGAGGCCACGCCCCTCAGTCATGGGCAGAGGAAGGAGGAGAGGCCACGCCCCTCAGTCATGGGCAGAGGAAGGAGGAGAGCCACGCCCCTCAGTCATGGGCAGAGGAAGGAGGAGAGCCACGCCCCTCAGTCATGGGCAGAGGAAGGAGGAGAGCCACGCCACTCAGTCATGGACGGAGGAAGGAGGAGAGGCCACGCCCCTCAGTCATGGGCGGAGGAAGGAGGAGAGCCACGCCCCTCAGTCATGGGCGGAGGAAGGAGGAGAGGCCATTCCATCAGCATTCATACTACTTTACCGCATGAGTCAGTCATCCACCTAAATGCTCTGTCAATATAACACAGTCACCGCTGTGCCCACAACTCGCAGCGAGATGCAGGCCGGCAGGACATCAGTGAGAGAGCATCACAGAGCCCCCCAGGCATGAAGAAGAGCATCCCTGCCATTAGCGAGCTCACACTTCTTACAGCCTTATGACCTGCTTGGTTGCATTTACTCCACCGCATGTAAAAGACAAGACCAGGGGCACAGTTAGAAATTCTGCCCCCCCCCCCGACAAAATGTCACCTTGGGCCCCTCGTTAGGGCTGCCACTTTCAATATGAAGAAAAATGGTAAAAAATCTCCCCATGGTAAAAAATATGCAAAGTTGTAATGGTCCCCAAGCCTATAAATTGTCATTTTTCATATTCTGGGGCACCTATAAAGTTCTGGGCCCCCTGGATGCCCTGGGGTAGGACAGCTGTCCTGCATGGAGCTGGAAGATCCGAAGAAAAGAGAGCCCTTCATCCCCGAGCCACTGATAATATGGTGACTGACCCACACCATGGCCCACAGATTGAAGGCAGGCCCAGTCCGGTACTCGACCATAAGGCCATCAGGTGCTGTGGTATAGACACGGTATCTCAGGATGTCCTATGTGCCCAGTGGGTGTGAGCTCACATCAGCACCTCCATCGCCGGGGGCTCTGGGCTGCCCACACGACTGTTGACAGAATGCAGGAAGCCAGATGCAGTGAAAAGCCACCCGCCATCAAAGGACACGACACAATGCCACCGAAATTACGATGCCGTCACTGACACGTCATTGGAGGATGCACCTGTCACACCACCCACCATCTCCGAAGTTCCACATCACTGCCATGCACATTTCTCATGTCTCACGCCGCAACACCTGCTCTCATGTCCACCACTCCCTAAGCACAACTCCCACAGATGCCCTGCCCTACCCATAATGCACCTGGTGCCAACCAGTAGTCACTTTTATCCAGCAAATATCCCTACGCTTTCACAATCTCCCGGCTGCTCGATACATCGACGGACCTTCCGCGCAATCCATTCTGTCATGCTCAGCCGTCCGGCAAGGCTGTGTCTTAAGGTAGACTTTTAAGGTGGACCGGATCATCGGTGGCATGCCACCCAAGTCGAGCAGAGCAGGAAGGATTTTATGCCACCTTAAATGCAAACTGTCATTTAGTCACTGCCTTTTCGAGCCTCTCACAGTGGAAGTCACGACTCCAATCTCCAGGAGCAATTAAAATAAATGAAGTGGCATGTCACTCGGCCCGCTGCTACGTTTAAAAGTAATCATTGCTCAGATCGGCTTTTAATGCACGGGGCGGACAGGGATTTATGAAGGGTCCGTTTGTGGTAAAATAAAATGCATTGTATGTGCGTGTCGACCTCTCAGCCTGTAAACACTCCTTTTAGTTTTCCTCTGGTCTTGGACGGAAGGGTGACAGACGGGTCATTAGATGGGCTCTGAGCCCAGGATGCCTTCCCTGGAGGGGTCTGGATTTCCCCCCAAGCTCGATTGTCGCCGCATGTCAGACATACACAGAACGAGGAAGCAATGTGAGGATGCGAGACAGGAGATAAGGCGACAGGCTGGGCCGATGCTGTGGTGGAAACGTTAGCCATTGCATAATGGGTGGGGACTATAGGGCTGCAGTGAGGCCAGCTGCTGCAGTTACTGCTGCTTTCCTCTGGGGGGTAGGGGAGGCAGGTGGGGGGGGGGGGCAGAGTGGGCTTCAGATGACCCAGGATTGAAGGTTAACCTAAAAGTGCATGACACTGGGACAGCTCATGGCCGACACGGGTGGACATTGTGAAACAAGCCTGGGAACAGCTGTTCACAGAAGGAGATCCGAGGTAACTTTAACCGGGGGCCGTAACCCGAATCCCTGCAACCTTACGAGTGTCTAAAAGAGAAGTACGGGGAAGCTGTTTTATGATAGCAACATTTTAATGGGCCGACTCTGCCATCCGAGGACACAGCGGATCCCGGGCGGGACACAGGTGATGTTGTGTCAGGGGACAGGATGCGGGAACCCTGCTTATGCCAGTGACTCATGAATTATTAACTACCTCCGGAAGAGCGGAAGCGAGGGGTAAGCTTAGCGGGGGCAGGGCAGGGGGGTCCCAGGAGGCCCCGACGGGCCGCAAGCTGTCAGTGTGTGGCCGAGGGCGAGTCCAAGTTGCTATGCCAACACACAGCGACGTGGCCCCTGGGCGTGAATCACAGAGGCTTAAAAACCTGCCCACAGATGCGCGTATGTGGAGTCCCCTCACAGAGACGCGCCACCCAGGTGACCTGCTATTTGTGTGACTTCCCTTTGGTCTCCCCGGTGCACCAGAGGGATCCTACTTCCTGCCCTGCTTACAATGACCCTGGGCCCCAAGTGGGATAAAAGGGAGACTGGAAGAAGGGTAAAATAACTCATCAGAGCATAAGTTTCATCGATAGATCAGGGGTTCAGATTGTAAGCACTTTATACCAGGTTATATGTCTTTTTGCACCAATCAAGGTAACATAGGCTGCAGGAGATTTTGCCTTAGAAGCTTAAGAACAAACAGTAACTACAGTGTGCTCTACAAGAGGCACACCATGAAAAAATGGTGATAAATGGTTAAAATTCAGGAAACCAGGACTTACTGGTTGCAGTGAGTCGTACTTTAGTCTGACAGAACAAAAGGAGGGGGGGGCTGTGCAAACAGAAAACAGAACGGCTTCCATCCCCAGGAAGGAAGTGGAAGGGAACTGTGTCCAAGGCAACCGCAGTGGCACTGGCAGCGCAGGTGCAGACCTCCACCCTGACCTCAATTTTCCTCACAATCCTCTGCAAGGAAGCTCCTTTGTGAGCTTCCATCAAATCAGCATCTTTCTCATTGATCCATAACCAATCAGCATGATCACCTTGATGTCCATCAATGCCCTTTCCTGTCCTGCAGCCAATCATGGTGTTTCATCTGCTTTCATGCATAGACTCCCAATCGGCATCAGAATTCCTCTATCCATCCTGCGACCAGATTAAGCACAAGCCTAGTATATGATGTTATTTCATAACACTGTCACTCACAGTTAAGTACCTTGTCCAAAAATACAACAGAAGTCTCATTCCTAGGATCTGGACTTCCAACCTTTTATCTGTACCACCCACTGGTCCCAGGAGTAGTGAGATTTTGTTTCAAAATCATTACATGAGCCTCCTGGTGTCGAACAGGAAGGACAGAGCTTCCAAAGAGGCCAAATGAAGCAACTGCGTTTTGCAATACTATGGCGTGGGATCAAGATCAGGCCCTTCCTGTCAGGAACATGCTGTTCTGAAGCCAAATGCAGAACAAAAATCTTGCGGGCAGCAGCGTCCACTGAGCCATTGAGGGAATGGCAGTATATGGCCTGTTTCTGAGGAGATCCAGCAGAGCAGCTGCAGAGCAGGCAGACGTAGCCCTCATAACTGCTGGTGGGTGGGCAGGTCAAATGGTAAGGTGGGCTTCGGACAACAAATATTCAGCAGCTTAGCAAAAAACAGGAAGGTATCCAGAACCCCCGTTTAAAACAAGGAGGGGGGCGGGCAGTGGGAAGAATACACGTTGCACAAGCGCGGTGTGTAACGAGAGCTGGAAACTGAGCATGGCAGGTGCATTGTGGGTAAAGTCTGCCAGTTGATCTGGGAGCGTAAATGCAAGATGTTCTGAACTGATCACCAGCGGTCAGGAGTGCAGAGTGTTCTGTAGCAGACAATAGGAATTGGGGGGGGCGGAGGTGTTCTGTAATAGGTGCGGCTCGAACTGTATTTGGGGAGGACACAGAACGGGGACTGACTCATCGCGACCGGCCTTAATACTGAGTGTGGCCAAGGTAGGTTACTCAGGATTGCCCATGTACACTCACTAACTAAAAACCAGGGAATAGAGGTTCAGTAGCCCACTAGCCTCTTCTGTTGTAATATGGGCAATAGTTGGGTGGGAGATGACTAAGATCTGGATATTGATCTGATATTTACCTGAGCAGATACAGAACCAGAGCTGCTCCTGAGACAGAGAGAACTGTAGGCAAACAAGATCACACAGCCCATCAGAATCAGATTAATAGCAAGACCTGTGCAGAGTTCCTCTCTTCACACTGGACTTGCAACACTGAGGGGCTGGCATGCACAGCTAAGTGATATCTGGGACACAAACCACACCATGTCCTCCATCAACAGATCAGGCAGCCCCGGACATCGATCGCCCTGAAAAACGAGCGAGGCTGTTAGGATTCGCTGGCGCCACCTATCTTATACACCGCAGCATTTTGAGAGGAAATTTAATCCAGCAGGAACTACAGTATATATCTGACCCACGCGCTAAAGCAAGAGCAAAGCAACGCAGTTGGAAGCTTTCACAAAGCGCGTGACGCCTCCCAGTTTGTATGACACTGTTCTGCAGAATAAGCCGCTTGCAAAGCACAACACTGTCTGAGCAAGGGAAGCTTGAAATTTACATATTAATGAAATATACAGGAGCAGATCACTGAGTGCCTTCCAGGGATGACTGCTGATGTTTAAGGAAACATCACTAACAACAAACACACGCTCACTTAATGCTTTCCAACCTTAAGTCCACCTATCTGTCATTAAAGGAAGAGGTGGTGCTGAAAACGAACGCGAGCACTTTAATTGGGGTGTTTTATACTTGTGTCAGAACACAGGAAAATGATGTGGGGTGGATCCCTTTGTTTGCCTGTTCCCCGCACACTCAGCTTTCTAGGAAACGCTGCTATGATGGATCTCTGACGAACAAGTCCTGTTTCTTCACTGATCGCCTGGATGCAGGGTGGGGTGGGGCGGGGCTCTCTGACTCACTTCTGACTCATTCCCCTCCCCGGGGTATCATGCTGGTGGAGGGGGGGGGGGGCAGCATCTGTCCCACCCCACTTCCACTGAATGGCTGTGAATCGGAAACCCCCATTGGCAGAGAGGGTATCAGGTGACCTGCCGCCATGGCAACTCCTGCTTGCTGCCGGTCTCCAAGGAGCAGACATGAAGAGACAGAATCACGGACCATTCTGGGTTTCTTGTAAGGCTGCTGCAGCCGCTCACAGACTGACACGGGGAGCTCAGGAAAAGGGATGAAGAGATGCAGGGTCACCTACATGGGAGTGATTCATTTATATGTGGGATTAACGTCAGCACGCCTTGTCGGATGGGACAGATGAGGACACTGCTTTCAGCTTTGCACTGCACACACACATCCTGACTGTCCGTAAAATGATTCATGTTTTTAACACAATTACAGCTTACATTTGCCCCCATTACACTTCAATGGGACTGCGCTCTGATTATAGTAATGATACTCAATGCAATTAGCACCAGATACAAGTCAGACTCCACCCACTCGAGTCAGAGACAGCCTAGGACTCACAGACTGAGGCACAGCGATATGGGACAGGAGTCAGCGTCTCAGAGTGCAGGAACGGATTTGGATGATTAATCGCAGTATTTCGTTTTCATTTAATGATCGATATGACTCTGCACAGTTTGAGATGTTCTGAGGTAGCTGGTGACGACAGCACTGTGGCCCAGTGATAACCCTGATGCCCTCAAACACAAGAAGACCCCCCCCCCCACTGGATTTGGGGACTGTCAGTGGCTTCTTAGAAGTGCAGCACCAGCACACTGAGCCCTTGGTGGGGTGACATCACCAGGCACCGAGCGTTAGGTGTCTCCAGTGGTGTGAATCTTTCGGTCACCCCTCTCTCGAGTCATACGTCTCCACAGAGTCTCCCCACCCTGCCATCGACAGGCCCAAGTTAATCACCCGCTCCAGCAGCCCCCCACCCCCCCCAGTTCAGCTCTGCTCTAAAGCGTTAACAGTCATTCTGCAGACAATACAGCAGCAATGTGATGCAGTCTCAGCCTCACGCTCTGTCAGGACATGCTATTTATTGTGAGGTGTGAAATCTCACACTCAGACTTATGGGTAATACGTTTTACCAAATGGGCTCAGCGCACCGTCACTGTGGGAGGCGAGAATGAGGATCCAGAAACTGAGGACGACATCATGGTGCTGAGCTTCATGTGGAGTGTGAGTGGGTGGAGAGGCCAGGCGCTTCATCTGAGATGCGGCCACACACACACAGGTTTGTATTTATGTCTTTGTGGGGACTCGCCATTCATTTCAATGTGGAAAACTCTAATCCCAACATGACAACCAACCCCCTACCCCAGCTCTAACCTTAGCCATAAGTAACCAAACAAAATACAAGACTTTTGGTATTTTTAGTTTATTGATTGCATTCACTGATCTTTGAGGGGACCTGAAAAATGATCCCCACAACGTCAAAATAACAGGTTTTTAATCACTCTGTGGAGCACATTTGGTCCCCACAATTTAATATAATCCACACACACAAACAGATAAACACACACACAGATGCACAGATACAAGCACACGCACACAGAACCACAGACACAAGCGCGTGCGCGCACACACGCACACACACACACACACACACACACACACACACACACACAGGTACACACAGACATAGACACAAACACACAGATACACACACACTGCCAAGCCTTTCAGCTGAGGCACCAGCTGTCCACTCTACATTATGCTGTGAGTGGATTCATTTTTAGTTAAGATATTAAGTTCTCCTGTATCATCCCCCCTCCCCCCCCCCCCCACACACCTGTAATAAGCCAGCAAGTGGGGACATTGAGTAACTCAGTGGCAGATCAGATGGCAGCAGCTTCAGTGGTATCTGATGATGTAGATACCATCAGGGCGTGGGGGGGGGGGGTGTCATGGGAAGGGGGCGGGGTCAGCCCGCAGGGTGAGTCGCTGAAACTCCAACTTCAATGACGAGGTGACCTTGAGTAGCTGTCCGACCCCCCCAGCTCTCACAGACCATACACTGCCGTGAGCTGATGCTGATGTCTGGGGGGTATTTTGGTTTGTCCTCACTGCCCCCACCCCCGACTACTCGTAGTGTCACAGAGTCAAAGGGACGAACATGACAAACGGGGTCAGGGCACCAAGCCACAGTACCAGCTCAGGGGGGGGGGGGACAGCTGTCCTCATGCCCCAGTGGCTGGCCTTCAGTGCGGCCCCGCGACCTTTGACCTCTCACACTGCCCTGACACGGCAGCACCAGCTGGTTACAGTGTAGCATCGCCTAATAATCGGTCCCTATTTAACCAGCCATACGGGACAGATCTGCGCTCAGCCGGGGCTCCATCGCTGTACCGCTGTGTGAAAGTTTCCTCCCCGGTAACAATCTCCGGGGGGCTAAATGGCTGAAAACATACCAAACTGCATCATTCTGCTGAGGAGATGGGATGCTCGACATCTATGGCTCATCAGCCACGTTCAGGTCAGTACCTACCAGCAAGGCACCAGGCACACACCAGCAGCTCCACAGGTCAGCATACCACATGCCTGGGCCCCTGGGCGCCCCTGGAGGCCCCGACACTCGAGAGACCCGGATGGGGGTGGGGGCCTTTAGTCTGATGCCACCTTCCGACCTTTAATGAGGGAAAGCGGAAAGACAGACAGCAAAGAGTGAGCGGAAGTAGAATCCAGATGGTGTGCCGGAGCCCCAGGTGAGCATGGGCGGCCCCTAGAGGTCACCGGAGGAGGGCTGGCAGATGGTGCTCCTGTGTTTGCAAGTCTGCAGTTTATGAGTGTGTGTGTGCGTGTGTGTGTGTGTGAGTGTGTGTGTGTGTGGTCACAGCCTCTACATATGTGTTTGCTCTGAGAACAGTTGGGGGACAAAGTCACACATAACTTAGAGTTAGACCAAGAATAAATAACTGGGAGGAGCTTTGAGTGTCCATTGTCAAGGAAGAGAAACACACACACACACACACACACGCCTCGGAGTCGTCATATGGAAACACACCAACGCCGGCCTGACAGGGGGGCCACAGTGTCAGACCGTCTGGCTCGCGGACGTGCCACCAGCCATGCAGACTGGCCACCTGCTTCCAGCTGACCCCAGCGCCCTCCTGGAGCTTTGTGTCTCGCCAGCCGACCAGCCAATTCCAGAGACATGTGACAAGCCCCCCCACGAGGGTGTGGCGAGGCCAGAGGGCTGGGTGACGGTCACCTCACACTGTTAATCATTTGGGCAGCACATGCTCATCCCACGCGTGACACGCCGACACACGGCTACACGGCCGCTCTGTAATCCAGGCGACTTGGCATGATTTGGGCTTTCTCTACGATCGCATCTACCCATCATCCACTTCCTTAATCATGTCACTGGTCTGGTTAATTAAAGCATGAATTAATTACCAAACGCTGACTGATGATTGGGCTCTGGGCTGATGAAGCCATTAACCGTCGTCATGTGATGCTAAGCAGCATCACAGGCCGGAAACACGCCTCATACATATTCAGTGCCATGTTTAAGTCACGGCCAGCAATGCACCGTTCTCGAAGGGGATCCAAGCGGTACCGTGAGCCGGGCAGCTGTCCGTCCCACAGATCTGGGGTTCTCACGTGTTGACACCCAAATTCCCTTCAGTCTTCCTGAAATCCACTGGTGCTTCTGCTCCCCAACCAAGATGTTGCTCTCACCCAGTCTATGCCAGATGCTGCATGTGGCACCCCCTGCTGGTGCGGAGACCCAGTCGTCACCCTGTTTGCCTCTCTGTCACTGTGACAACTTACTCTCCTGGAATTATGAATATTCATACATACTTCATATTAAATGCACATAAATTACAGACAGCTCTGCCTTGATTAATCACAGCACTCGTAATTAGATCCCATGCAATCCAGCTGGCTAGCTGGGGTCCTGGACCTGAGCTTCTATTAAGAGTAAACTTTACAACACTGCCCCCCACAGGACACCAAAGGCTATCAATCATCAAGTCTACGAAGACACAGAATTTCCACCATCTTCTGCTCTGCTTTCCCCACTTGGTGTCTCCTCAGACAACTGGTTCAGGTTACTTTATTTGTACCTGTAGGTAAATCCCTTCCCGTCCCTTTTAAGATCCCTCCCCATGTGTGACATCATGTACAAGTTCACTCATTTAGGGTGCACTCACAGTACCCGATTCGTACCGTGCCTGAGCAGGTCTGACCGGGTTTCTTGAGTAGTGTGATCTCTCCGTACCAAGCCGGTCAGCACTACGCTTAACCGTTCCCTGGCCCGCTTGGAGAGGTGGGCCGGAGCAGGTATACTCAGATTCAGACATGGTACGGATGCAGTGTGATCGCTAACCGTGCCCGAGTACGGAATACACATGACGTTAATAATGCGACTGACACACGCATGCGCACACGTGCGTTATAATGAACTGAACCCGGAACTAACGGGTCGGGAAGGCTGTACAGATCTTGTCATTTTTTACGCAAAACTGCTTTGCTAAACAATAGTGTGTGAAGAGAGTATCGTGGGCTTTCTTTATCATCTGCTCAATAAATTTAAAAAAAAATTTATGCTAGTTTGTCGACCTTAACAGCTTTTTTTAGTACGCTATCCCGTGCAACACTAGTCTGCACGGACTCTGAGATACATGGTAAAATGTGGGATCTTTTTATAGGTGCACAGCGAATAAATAAAAAATTGCTGCGTTGCATACTTGATGGATCTGTGTCATCATGCCCAAAACGACTCCAAATAAGCCACAAATTAGGACATTAATCATGAATTCCTTCCTGCTGTAAGATAGTGCTTTCCTACCGGTTTTCTTTAACACAAAAAAGTCGCACGGTGATGACGAAAGCGTTCTCGGACCAGGATTGTTAAGTGCAATGTAGCTCAGACTAGCAAGGAATTGGGAAGAGCGGGCAATCATGCTCATAAACGGTACGAGGCAACCGGGCCAAGTGTGAGTACGCCCTTATGTTTCATTGACAGTAGTAAGACCAGACGTTGAGGTCACGCACCAGCAGGTGGCGCAGCTCTGGGATACAGGAAAAAAAACACCGGAAAGCAAATGCTAATTATTCGGCTGTGGGGAGGGACGGGGGACTAGGTCACAGTTTATAAAGAAGTCTGGTCAGTCAGTCAAGCCCTGAGGATCATGTACGCAATTGCCTTTGAAATTAGTTCAGATCTAACACACTGTACCCACCCTGCCATTTTCCTGCCCTAAACCTACCCCTGTCTCTCCTTTATTCTATTTCCCGTTTCACTTCAGAAAAAGTCAACAAAGGCCCCATTGTGAGAAAGTGACACATTTTGAATAATAATTCCATTTACATATCATTGTACATTCAGCCAGAGTTGTCCAAAATCATTTTCTCACTGAATATCCCTTGAATATTTAATCACCCTGACAGTGTGAGACACACACTGTTACCTCCACTGAATTTGTTACACAGAGGTGTGTCTTAATGTTGACTATAGCTTTAAATGCGGCTGGGTCATGGTTACCCAGGTGCGGAAACTGACATTCCCGCAGTAATTATAAAACTGACATTTTGGCTTCACCGAGCAGATGATTTACTGTGGTGTGCTTTCTCCTTTGGAAATATTTAACGGCAAAAATAAACACCATGTCAAATAACTTAATCCTCAAGTAACCAAGTCTGTCTTAAAGTAAAACAGTTCGGGAGGTTCTCATAAGCAGGGAGGTGATTGGAGAGGTCTTCATCAGATTGGCTTGTCACTCTCCACCAATCAGACGGTGCTGAGGACCCCGCCTCCGCTGTCCATCATGCACTTGAGATATTCACACACACACGCTTACAAACTCACAACCTGACTTAAACACTTACAGCAGGCCCCCCCCCCCCCCCATCCTGCCTGCTGACAGCAGGGTCACATGGGCCATCTAACTCTGACATCTGACCACTGATAACATCTTGACCACTGAAGTCAAGCATTTACCAACGAATCCCTCCTCCCACCACCATAAACCACTTTGCCTTATGGGTATCGATGTTGCTTGAAGAGCAAAAAGCCACAAAATTTATTTGCATCTTTTCTGGCAATAGTTTCACTGTAAAAAGTGCATCATGGGCCTACTGAAACCACTGATAACAAGTATAACTTAATTACTTAAAACCCTAATTACCTACATAATTATCCAGCTGAGCTCCCCGTTTGTTTAATGACTTCAAATGAAAATTTGCAAGTTATTAGCACCTGCTTATGTTTCTACACTGCACGAAACCAACTGAACTGGCCGGTGAGGGAGTGAATAATCCCAGGGCCTAGTGACAGCTGGATACAGCGGCAACCTAGCAACAGTGGGTACGGCGGTAACCTAGTGACAGCTGGATACAGCGGCAACCTAGCAACAGTGGGTACGGCGGTAACCTAGTGACAGCTGGATACAGCGGCAACCTAGCAACAGTGGGTACGGCGGTAACCTAGTAACAGCTGGATACAGCATTACCGTGGCAACTGCATCAGTGCTGAATTATGGATATTACTTTAGAACCAGAAATTATTAGAAGACTACTAATGTGGGTGTCAGTAGATATCTGCGAGGGGGTGAAATTATACCCTCTGGTGCTGGAGGGCCTTCAGTCTCACATGGCTGCCTGCACAAGGCCGTTCATCTGCTATTAGTGAGCTGAACACCTGAGTCAGATATAAGACAAGGCTGAGCACTTTTTTAATGAAGCTAATTTGGTGAAAGTTAAGTTTGACTGCCGCTGTAGGGATAAAATATTGTGCTCTCTATTTTTCAGAATTTTGTGCATTTTCATATGGAAAGGTGATAACTCACTGTTATAATCTTAAACAAACAACTGGTTTTTTAATCAATAATTAGAGATTACAGATGACATTAGAGACAGTCTGTGATTGTGACAACAGGCTCAGTCTGAGCCGCTCACGTGTTAGTACAACCTTTGGTTTCTCATGCTGAGACATAGAGTTAGACAAGCTGCAGTTTCAAAACTTAAACAACATTCCACTTTGCATTAATTACTATTCAAATTCATGTAGCTTTAACAATGAAGAGCCTTTAATTTACTAATCTGCTTGTCAAAGATGAGTGTTATACGTTTTCTGTCCAGTAGAGGGAGACAATTCCCCAAAACAAATTTCCTCTGAAGCTATTTTTGTGGTTCATATTGTTCATATTGTCCATCCATCCATCCATTTTCTATACCCACTTATCCAATGCAGGGTCATGGGGGTCCAGAGCCTATTCTGGAAGCTACGGGTGCAAGGCAGGGAATAACCCAGGACGGGACGTCAATCCAACATAGGGGGCGCGCACACATTCACCGCAGCTCCAATTCTTAGCGCGTTTTATTATTTATGCAATAAAGTGGTTCTCGGGCCTAGAATTTTGAAGAAAAAAAAACGTCATAATCACTGATCCATATTTCTGGTCAGTAATAATGCTTTAAAAGTGAACCTGGATAACAAAAATCTAAAATATAAAGCTAGAATGCTGAAGGGACGGTTTGAATTGTGTCACGTTGTCATGAGGAGGAGGTGTTACGGTGATGTCGTCTGTCTGTCATGTGACCCCTGTCATCCGTGGCCTGCTGGATAGATTGATGGCATCCCTCCTCTCACCTTGGCTTGCGCTAAGACCTTTTGGACGTTAACTTCAGCCACAGTTCCCTTAAAAGCAGGGCTTTATGGAGCTCGGTGAATAGAAATATCTGTCTAAATCTCACATCGTGAACATGCACAGCTGCATAACAGAAGCGCCCCCTATCGTTACTGCAGGCTGACGCTGCCGCGTTTGCGTGATTCTCCACATCAGGGAGTATGGACCCCTTCACCACAGACTCAGGAGATGTAAAAGATGGACAAGCTAATTATCCACACAGAAATACAGACTATTTAAAGAGGCTTTATATAACATCTCTGAGACCCTGAAACGCAGTTACCAAGAGGGTTCCAGGATGTTCACGTGCCCCCAGATCCAAACTCATCAGCTTTCAAAAGTAAAAAAAAAAATCAAAAAGAACGTCGTGTACCATCACGTCTGGGGCACATTGTAGAGCGTCACATCTGGAAAGAAGGCAATGTTACTCGTTTAGAGAAGACGCCGCACCACCGGGGGAAACGGCGGATTCAATTTAAACACTAACAAAATCAGTAAGGTTGATGGAAAGAGGGCCTCGAGCAGCCAGGCGAGTTAATTTGCCAAGTGGAGCAGCGGCACCAGCTTCTGACCGAGATGCGTCTTGTTCCTGCAGGCACCGCTGATTTACCTCAGACCTTATTGTACCTTGATTTTGAGGTGGCTCTCTGAATGTCCTACATGCTGCAAAACGGTTCACTGGTAAGATACCTTAGCCCAACTCACAGTCTATCGTCTTGTCATTTGCAATGTATGGTCATATGAAGTGATTAGCGTCAACCCCCCACCGAAGAGCAATAAAGATGTTATTTAAAGGAAAAGCGTGACGCCATTCTGGAATGTTCAGGATGTTGGTTCCACTTGATCGTACCGGGGTCTGCAGTAACATGGACTCAAATACAGGCTTTAATAATAATAATAACAACAACAACAACAACAACAACAATAATAATAATAACAATAATAATAAATGACTTCCCAGTTAATTAAACATAAACTAATAGCCAGAGAATAATTTCTGTCTGTGACAGCAGATGTGTTTAAAACGTTCTCACGAAGTACCTAAATTCTCAGCGAGTGCTTCCGCAGACGAATCTAATCTCCCCTTTAGGTATCCTGCGCTTGTTTTTGGTTTTGCAATTCCACAAAGCAGCCACGCGGCGGCGCCACCGAGGCCCATTCTAGACGCACACGGTGGTCCTCGAACCTCGCCAAACGCAGAGCGCAGCCCCTCGTCCCCCCTTTGCTTTGCGAGACGTGTAGGGCAGCATGTCGGTCGGGCTGTGTGCTACACAGGCTCCCCCGCGTAGTGGCCGGCTGCTTGGAGGCTGTGCCCGGCTTTCACGGGAATATGAGAGTCCTTAGCGGCGCGACGCGTCTCCCGAACCGCAGGACCGAGGCGCACGACCTGCAGGTGAGCAAAGTTGCCCTCGAATTCCGATGCGCTCCGGAATGTCGCTCTTCGCGGCCAGCAATGGCGTGGATCCTCCAAGTTGGAAAAGAGGTGAAGCGCCGGGGAAAAGGACGCTGTCTGTAAATTTGAGCGTTAGGATGGTGCTTAAATGACCGCCGGCAGCGCGACCAGCGGCGCGTCCCTGTTTGCAGCCAGTAAAGCGCGTCCACAGAGAACCAACAGCGTGACTTGGAGCCTAAGTTGGAACAGTGACAGTGTAGGTACGCTCTGTGGGATAATAGTATGTATCTAATTAATAAACATTCTTAATTGTTACATTTGTTATTTCAAGAGGTTTTGACACACAGACGACACAGGCCACTTCAGAGTTAAAAAGTTGTAGGTAGCAAATATTTTTGTAGTTTTAAGACATTTTTACACATTGTTTAATGTTTTGTTTTTTTAAAAAAGTAAATCATCTTTTTTAACCGGTGCTGTTAATTATTAATGACGCCAAATAAATAGGCTAACATTAGGAAACAGCGATTCTTTTCGACATTGAGCGTGTTTATCGGCCGTTCTATGTTTTGTTGGGGGTTACTGTGTACGTATCTTCCATTTGAATAAAACCTGGGGTCGCTCTGTCAGCTCTCCTGCTTTGATCTTGACTCCTTCATGTGTAGTTTTGCGCAATGAGTGTAAAATAGCAGTAATTTAAAGGGATGAGCGATTTTGGAGGATGGGTGGATGAAGTAGTTACATGACACGTATAGCGTTACATCGATTTCAGACGTGAATAATATACATACCTGTCAGGAACGGTCAGGTACCTAAAGTCACAGGCTGTGACTTGATGGCCTTTTATACATAGTAAAAGCGATATCACTTAACACAGATAGACTGGAAGGTGTACTGTACCATGGGGACTTAAACTGCAAAAAATACTAATTTGGGAAACTCGGTCCTCCACATTTGGCAGAGCGTTTGCTGCTTGTTGTACTGGCTTGTGCGGTTTCTGGTAGTTTTACTCCCCCTTGTGTTATGAAGATTAAGTGACTGTAGTTTGTGCGTGTTTGTGTCTCGCGGATCCACTGTGCAGCACCTTGTCTTTCATTTTGAATCCAAACAAATCTTCTGGGAGGTTCTGCAGGACCTTGTGTTACGTGCAGAAGGCAAGTCTACGAGTGAGAGGTTCTTTAAAAAAAGAAGTTTTCCGATGATTCTTTGGCTCCTAAATGGTTGTCCTGCACTTTAAACAGGCTTTTGACAGTTATATTCAACATTAAGTGGAAATAGGCTTATCATGTGTAATTGGAGCATATTAGCAAGGATGCATGCAGCCTACCAAAACATTATAGCTGAATAAGGGAGTGATCAATGTGATGTGTTCGATCAGGAATGCTTTCCCCACACCCATTTGTATAGACAGCAAATAGCTGCTTAAGGTGTTTTTAATGGATGGTAATTCACATCAGCTGCACTATGTTTTGATAAGTTTTACATTATGCTGGATATTAGGTCATGCATTAGCACTCGAGCTACGTCCCCCTTCCTGAGTGACGTACAGGTAGAAACAATGCATCTTGACATGCTTTAAGAGTCTGACTGGAATCTCCTTCCCTAACCATGAGACCAGGAGTTATCTTGTGTCTGATGGTCCTAGTGGGAGTGGACAGTTCAGCTGGCAGGTGGTGACCTTCTTGCCGTCTTACAATGTCTGGAGTTGAACCCCGATGCAGTCTCCCACTCTGAGGGAACTCGGTTGGGTCTCCTGAGCCTCCCTGAAGTAAACTGTACGTCGAGACAGTCTCTAGTACTCGTAATCCCCATGGAGCCTCACAATGCTCTGAGACAGCAGCTTGAAAATAATGTCGTTCTTATCAAACAAAAATCCGAATAATGGCTAGAGGTCAGTGCCGTGTGGTCAGTGCCGTGTGGTCAGTGCCGTGTGGTGAAAAATCGAGTGGCACGCGGCCGGCTAGGATGCTGAAAACACTGCTTAGAGTGGTCCGGTTCGCTGGTTCCTGTCTGCTCAGAGCAGTCAAGCAAGCTGAAATAACTAAAGATAATCGGTGCTGGTGATTTAGGAAATGCCAACGAATCGTTTAATGTAGAATCTTTATGTATAATAAGGTCTGTTCTCAGCTTGGCCAGTGGTGCACAGTTACATCCCTTAATCTGTTCCTGCTTAATTAGCAATCTGCTAGTTGATTTTTTTTTTCTTCATGGAGGTGGAGGAAGGAATCCAAAGACTAATGCTGAATCGGGAAGGCTTTCTGTCTGGGTTCCACCTCTGTCAGGTGCTCTGACGCCTCAAACATTGCTGAAGAAGACAAGATGGCTCAGATGACCTTCCAGGCGGTGGACTTGGTGGAAAGGCGAGTTTAATTCAGAGAGACCACATCACTGACCTGGTTGACACTGTGGTGGCTGAGTGGGTCGGTGGTACCAGCCACTTATACTCTTCTCCTTTAGGAATGGAGGCTCTTCTATCCCTTATTTTCCGATTGAATTACCTCCTGGAGAAGACCATGAAGGATGTGTCACGGATGTAAGGAAGGAAGCACGACATGTCTGAGGCTGCAGTTACCTCATAAACGTAGACTAATCATCACAGATTGACCACTTGGTAGCGGGTCAGGGATTGTGTGTCCTATTGGCTGTGCTATCCAACACCATCACAGTCGAGTCAGTCGGATATAGGAACTCCATGTGCTTCATTTGGAACTCCAACTCTGAAGGTGCCTAATTGAATAATGTAGACCAAAAAGAGCTGGTGAAGAGGCCAGGAGCTAAATGCTTGGTGACACTCTGCTGGAGATGTAGGTAAGGGTCAGAGTCTTTAAATTGGGGGGGGTTTGAGGTACGGCTGAGACTTCAGGTGGAGCTGACCAGAGGTGGATAATCCAGGTCCAGAGAGTAAAAGTCCAGACCAAGATTTTGTTTCAACCAACTAGTTGAGTCCTCTGTGACTGTGACTCTTTATACTCAACTTTTTGGTTGAAACAAAATCCTGGTCTGGATATGTACTCTCTGGACCTGAATCACCCGCCTCTGGAGCTGACCCTGTCTGGTTGTGACACCATAAATAGGCATGTGAGCAAGATCACCTCTGACACCAGGAGAGCGTAGGATCTCAGGAATGATGCAGTGTCAGGATTTTCTCTGGAGATCTCCCCTCAGCTTTGGTGAGGTCCTCGTAATACAGAAAGTAAAGGTTTGTCAGGTGACATCAGCTCAGATTTATTCTCATGATTGTGTATCAAAAACACAGAAGTTTGGGTTTTACAGCTGTGGCATTTGTTTTGTTGTGGGCCAGACCTTTCTCTTTAAGATAAGCTTGGGTGGCATTATAGTAATACGGTATTTCTGATATACTCTGCAGAGAAATTTCATTGGGGGACAGTCCCCTTCCCTCCCCCCGCGTTGCTTTTGAAAGTACCATCAAAATGCCATATACTGTGGAATAATATCTGGAAGGTATGATGGTATGAAAAATTAGATACCGCCCAAGCCTCCTGTAAATGGGGGCCAGCTTAGCTGTAAGCTCAGCGTGCGTGTAAGAGCTATAAAGTGCGGAGAATCAGGCAGTCTCTGTGCCAGGCAGCATGGCGGACAGCTCACCAGTCACTGGGGGGCTTTCAGCTCCCCGAGGATCATCTCAGGAAATGTGTAATGTACCCATTAAAAAGACCCAACACTGAACAGAACCGGCACTGTGATTCAGCAGAACCGAGTGAAATGTAAATGATAATTCTCAGATCATGTTCCTTCCCATCTGTGTGCCTGCATCTGGCTTTTCAGGTCGTGTAGAACTTGTGGCAAAACTTTGGGCTTCCTACTGTTTAAGACAGATCAGTCATCGGTGTTGGGCATTTCATGTCCAGAAACTATAAATCCGGACCAGGATTTTGTTTCTACCAACCAGCTGAGTATTTTTTGACTGTGAGTCTTTATGCCCAACTGGTTGGTAGAAACAAAATCCTGGTCTGGATTTTTACTTTCTGGACTTGAAGTGCCCCACACTGCTGGTCACCCACAGTCATTTTATTCAGTGGCTGAAGCATACCGCCATTGTCACTGCAGCATGGAGCTGGGGTGGGGGGTGGGGCCGGCTTTGGGATAGCGCGGGGGGGGCAGCGTGTGCACCTCTCAGCTCAGGCTCTCTACCTCTCCGGAGCACTAGACGAGTGCTCATGTCGACACTTTGCATGACAAACGGGGCTCGGTGACAGGGACACTGGATGAGCAGTCTGCAGTGCCGCACTGTGCTGTACACGCCTCACTATATAAACAAACACCGCTGTGCCCCTAGTTACTATTGTCTTTATAGGCTGTGTTGACAGTGTCCCTTTGTTTGGTGACCATGGTGCTGTGGGGATTGATGGTCATCCTGTGGTCGACCCCATTTATGGACCGGGAGCGACCTTTTCATCAGCGCTCGTCCCGTTTTCCCGAACGCCGTGCCGCTGTGCCCCGTGGGAGAGCCTGCGCCGTGTGACATTGCGGAATAGCTAGGCCGGTTACCTCTGTGTTTGGCAGCGGCGCCCGTGAAGATTGTGAGAGTTTAGAGACTAGAGGCCCGTATTTTCAAAGAGCCGCCCAAACGTGTCGTGAATAAAAGCTCTGTGTAGCAGACTGGCTTTACACACATTCCTTTGACAGATTTGTGCCAGAAAACTATTCAAACCATTAGCAGCAGGCTAATTGCAGAATTAGTTCAGCATGCTAATCTGAATGGAGCGGTTTTAAATAGAGCTGGTAAGTCCTGCTAAACGTCAGAGCGCAGAGCGTACTCCAGATGACCGACTAGATGCGATTTCTACATCGGTTTTTGACCCTCGACATAAAAACAGAAATGCCAAGAAATCTTCAAAGCACAAATGATAATGTGCACTGTCATGCTTTTTGCTTCTGGAATGTTCCTGGATTCCAGTTGGGGTTTCCCACAGCCTGACCCTGCCGGTGGGGGTCGTTCTCTCTGTGTCTGTAGCAGGGCCACGGCGTCCCGCCTGGAGCAGTCCCCGCTGAGGACCCCCATGCAGGTGATCAGCGATGGCTGCAGATTCACACCCAACGGAGAAGTAAGGGGCTGATTATCCACTCATGATTCTAACGGAACTTTCGTCCGTCCCGCCTGTCTTGGAAATGCTGCATTGTTTAATTTGATACACTGGGAATCATCATTATTGTAATCAGGGAGATGATGAAATCTGATCAGCCTGGTTTCAGCTTAATGACCCAAGTGCCCCCCCCCCCCGCATCGCCTGCTATTAGTTAATTAGACCGAGGGTTGCAATGATTACATCACTCGGGCTGATTGTTCTTCTCACCCAGCTCTTGTCACAAGTAGAAATGTTTCCACAGGACAGTCACTGGTGCGGTGAACACGGGGCATACGTTGCATCTCGCCGAGAAGATCGTCCTCTCCGTCTTCCTGGCCGCCATCATCGTCCTCACTGTCTTAGGCAACCTCTTGGTCATGGTGGCTCTCTGCAAGGACCGGCAGCTGAGGTGAGGCCTTCCTGCGACCCACACGTCACCCCGGTGTTTTTGAAGTTTGACGCAGACGCGCCAGCTGAACCGGGTCTCTGCAGAGTGAGGCTGTGAAGGTCCTTCTCAGGGTCGCCCTGCGGTCTGCCTGCTGTTCTTTGATTTTTGCTCCAGCTGAGGGTCCTCTCAGTACACTTGATTATTGTTGACTTTAGTTTTTTTTTCTTTGGACGTTTGTTTATATCAGCAAGGGCACTTTGAATATGTAGTTTTGGCTCCTAATGTTCTGTACGTTGCAAATCATTATTCTATTAGACAGGTTATGCATGTCGAATGCCATCGACGAATTAAATAGTGGAATATTTGATTTATTCTAATGAAGGGGAATTTTTATTGTCGTTTCACATGAACCAGCAGAAGTTAAAGTAACGCATTTGAGATTATATTCACAGGGCCGTGTCTGTAACACTCTTGCTTCTAATAAAATATCAAAGCAGCCTAATCAGGCGTACTTAGTTAGGGAGCTGATTTTAATACAAGTTGGCTACACTGTCCTTCAGGACTGTTTTTACAATCACTATATAATGTAATATATCACTATTATATTATACCCCACGACCCTGACCAGAATTATCGGTTGCAGGATGGATGGATACATTACATTATATTTTTCATTTTTTCATTCTGCATATGCCTGCTTCCTGTCTCAGGTGACATGTTCTCTGACCCAGGACAAATAAAATATGTTTTCAAATGACCCCCGATTCTTTCCACACTTCCCACCCCCGAGCACAGGGTCCTGGTCGGTTCAGAGGTGTCACCTCCTGCCCTGTTCTGAACAGCCCCTTTTCAGTTACGCGTGTTCCCGCCTTGTAGGAATGCCTTCTTGTCAGTGTCAGACTGGTGGCCTTTCACTAGGACAACAAATGATTATTCGGCGAGGTCAGTGCTGTCGTGGGAAAGGGATAGAAAACATCTGCTCGCATCCATCGGACCGGAAGAATTCGGTGAATTTCGTTATATAGCGTTCGGATATGGGAGCCTTATCTATCAGCTGAGCTTATTGATTTTCTGGATGGTTTACAAAAACTATGTGCCTAATACAACAATCACACTTTCCTTACCCAGATAATTAATATTGTTTACTACACAGAAACATGAAGAGGTTTGTCAGTTGTTTTTGTCAGTTGCTTAACATAAGTTGCCTCATTACAGTGTCTCTTTTGGGTGATTTTTTTTCCTTTGTGCACAAAAGTGCTGTGTTTGGCCTCCGGCGTCGTCGCGTTGTGCTGTTCGGGCCGCCCCTGTCCGCCACCGGCCAGAGCTACCTCGGACTTCCGTCTTCCCAGCTCTCACTCCTTAGTCGACCAGGCCAGATTTCTGGCCCATAAATATTTATGGGCTGTTCGAAGCCCTCTGGCAGTTCGGTCTGAGCGCCGGGGGGGTGCACGGCAGGCACTCTAGCCCCAAGCAGCCAGGTGGTCGCCTGGGCTCTAAAATGGAGCTCCAGCGCTATGACTCTGTGACGTTCATAACTCGCATTGTGGAGTTAAAGAAGGAAAACTAAGAATTAGTCTTATTGCCCGTAAGTGACCGGCCGTGAGGACCCTGCCCGAGCAGGTCCCGCACGGTCATCACGCTCCCAGAAGCGTCTGGGTTCTGCCTTCATACGACTTCACTCACTGGACTATCTCTGACTGTGCTCGTAGGAAAAAGAAGACCAACTACTTCATAGTGTCACTGGCATTCGCCGACCTGTTGGTGGCGCTAGTAGTGATGCCGTTTGCGGCCATCGAGTTGACCACGGGTAGCTGGAGGTATGGTAAGACCTGCTGCCTGATCAGAACCTCGCTGGACGTCCTGCTGACCACCGCCTCCATCCTTCATCTGTGCTGCATAGCACTGGACAGGTGAGAGCAAACCCTAACCCAAACCCTAAACCTAACCCTAACCCCAACACAGCGATACGAGTAAATGTTTTTGATATTGAATTAATTAATGCTGCACATTTAATGTCAGCTGATGGGCAAAGATTTGATGCAGATGTGATGGAAATCTACCTCCCGGATGACGACTGTAATGGATATGAACGGTGGCCAGAAGCAGTGCGTGGAAGCTGTCTGCTCTCTGGAAGCTTACGCCTCCTGTGGAGGCATTATCTGGCCACTTTGCATCGCTATGGCAACCACACCAGACACTGCAGCCATAGATACACGCATGTAGGCATGTAGTAATAGAGGGAACATGCAGTTATATTGCAGTAAAAGCGTAGAGTTTGGTATGCGGTATTTGCTGGTCCACATCCCTTAGCTTTGTCGCGCTTTTCCGTCTCCGGCTTGCGGCTATCGGTGTGATGTCACGTGGTAATAACCTTGTACGATGTGATACTTTATGGCGTTTATGTATTTCCAGACTGATTCTGAAGCTCTGTGAAGCAGTTTGGAAGGTCCCGTCACTGTTTATGTGCATAAAGGGGTTTAGTAACAGTTTTAAAGCACTAATATTTCTCACTCGGCAATTGGGATCGAGTTTTAATGGTGCCCGAACGTCCCCGTTCGTCATTCACTGCAGACGGGACTTACCTCGTGAGTATTTCAGTTAAAACGCTCATAATGAAGGTACAGTGCCTGCACATCTGCTCGGCTCATTAAACAGATGGGATCCCAAAGACATTTAGCGTGTTACGCAACGTCACCGCTGGAGGCTGATCTGCCCCCCCCCCCAACTGTGAAACCCACCAAGCTATTGTTCCGGTTTCCTGTTACTGTTGAGAGGTGCGGGTTTGTCAGGCCTCTCTTTTACCATCAACTCCATAAATACCAGCACCAGATTAATCAGCTGATTAATCCATCCATCCATCCATCCATCAATCCATCTTCTAACCATTTATCATGGTCAGGGTCACGGGGGGGGGCAGAAGTCTGTCCCAGGCAGCGCAGGGCACAGAGCCGGGGTGGGATGGGATGTCAGACAGGATAATCCGTGTTAAAATGCAAGCACTGCTTTTTCAAATATCCAATGGTCATTCTAGGAAACCATGTTGATTTTTACACATCTGGTATTTTAGTTTCTTTTTTGTTGCATGTGGATTAGGGTTAATCCCGTCTATGCCGACTGTGTGCTGTATGCATCACCTGATGCTGTCTCAGATTGGCAGATGGCGCTGCATGTGTGATGCGTTTTTTTCCATTTGTGGTGGTTGGGGGGTTGGGGAGTTAAGGCACTTGGCAGTATAGAGATGAAAGATTATCCTGGTGAAAATGGACGGATAAAAGCGGAATGACAGGAGGAATGACAAGCAGAATGACAGAATTTCCCCATTGGACATCTGACTTTGTTTTGTGTATTTCTTTATGTAATGTGATTTGTTAATTGCAAAACATGCATGCAGATGTCATAGGGGGGCACTGTGGCCTTATATGCCCAGGGTTGGGGAGCTGAATCCCATCTCTGCTCTGTCTGTTTGTAGTTCGCATGCTCTCCTTGTGTGTGTGTGTGTGTGTGTCTGTGTGTGTGTGTGTGTGTGTGTGTGTGTGTGTGTCTGTGCCCTACTATGGACTGGCACCCCCTCCAAGATGGACCCAGCCTCTGTTACCTGGGATGAAGTGGTTAGATGAATGAATGTCACTCTTCTGTTTTTCTACCCCAGTAACCCTGATTGTAATTCCTGCTGCAAAATTATTTTGATGGCTGACTGTTTAAACCATTCATAGATTGAGTTAATTGATTAATCATATTTTCCCTTGCACCACAGATACTACGCCATCTGCTGTCAGCCCCTGGTATACAGGAACAAGATGACGCCCATCAGGGTGGCTCTGATGCTGGGAGGGTGCTGGATCATCCCCTCCATCATCTCCTTTCTTCCCATATTGCAAAGCTGGAATACCATCGGCATAGAGGACATTGTACGTAAGCGTCTCACAATGAATAATCCAAAGCCTGACACGTTGAATAGGGGTCATTAGCCTCAGGAAGATCCCAAACCGTAATTCTGGATGTGTGTACTCCGCTCATGGTCCCCATCCCCCCCAGATTAAGGAGCGGGAGCTCAGCCTGGCTGCCAACGAGACATACTGCATCTTCCTGGTGAACGGGCCGTACGCGCTGGTCTGCTCCGCCGTGGCCTTCTACGTGCCGCTGGGACTCATGGCACTGGCCTACCAGCGCATCTACGTGACGGCCATGGCACACGCCCGGCACATCGGCACGCTGCACCGCGCCGGCTCCGCCCCCGAGCAGCAGGCAGGGCCCGACCAGCAGGGCACCAGCCGCATCAAGGTGGAGACCAAGGCGGCCAAGACGCTGGCCGTCATCATGGGCTGCTTCTGTCTGTGCTGGGCGCCCTTCTTCCTCACCAATGTGGTGGACCCCTTCATCCACTACAGTGTGCCCTGGCAGGTGTGGACCGCCTGGCTCTGGCTGGGCTACATCAACTCGGGCCTCAACCCCTTCCTGTACGCCTTTCTGAACCGTGCCTTCCGTCGCGCCTTCCTCGTCATCCTCTGCTGTGGCGATGAGCGCTACGTCCGGCAGGGCAGCTTTGGACCCTCGCGGCCGTACCCGGCCTCTGTCAACGGGACATCCGTCGCACTCAGGTAAGACCCCATGGCAGAAAACGTGTCCGCAGGAGGAAACATTCTCGAGATTGCAGGGTTACTGTCTGCTGCCTGTAGGGGCTGATCTCTCTCACCCCAAACACAAGGCGTCTGTTCCTGTTATGTTTCCCTGCAATTTATATTCTGTGTTTCCATTATGATTTTTTGGGGTTCCCTGTTCGGACACTGCATACTCTCTGTGTTTACTTTGCCATATGATGAGGGAGAGGGTGTCATTTGACGGTATCATCAGGTGACAGTGGTGGTCAATTTGAATGCCGCTCTGCTTGGCTGGCCCGAGTGGAGGAGTTTGCTTTTGGCACGCGGACGACTCGGTCTAGCCGATTTGACAAACATGTACGGTATGAAAAAAATGTAAAAATGGATAAAAAGGTGCACGGGCTGTGGTCCGATCGTGCTGATGAGAGCGACTGGGCTGGCAGAAGGTTTTCCTGCATGTTTAAAAAAATAAACGTTTTCACCCCTCCCACCCCCGCCAGGCACATTTCATTAAACGCTAAGTTAGCTTCCGGCACTGTGTCACGCAAAGCTGGGCTTTGATTCAGATATCCCTCCTCCTTCTTCAGAAGCCCCTTTCATTACGTCCTGGAGAAGATAGAAATGTGTGATAACCAGCATTGAGTAATGAGCTGGAAGACATCTGTGTGAACTGATTTTTTTTTTTTATGTAATGTGAGCGGTTTGTGGAAATGTGAGAGGGCTTCTTGAGCAATGATCTTCACGCTTCCATGACGGCTAGTGGTGTGCCAGAATGCCAAACGTGAAAAAAAATGACAGCAGACCGTAAGGAGGAGCAGTGTGGTCAGAACCTGCAGAGCACCAGACGCCAGATGATCCCGAACCTGTGAGCCTGTGAGTCAGCTGCATGCGTGGTGCTGATGATGTCAGAATCGCAGCTCACAGGAAGTGTGGCGGTGGGTGTGGCTGTGAGCAGGTACATGTGGTGTAACCTGAGCCGAATCATCCACCCACAGTATCATCCTTGTGTCACTAGTATTGTATTATGGGTAGTATTAGGGTTGCAAAATTCTGGGATTTTTCTGTTAGTTCCCATATATTCCCAGTAATTCCCATGGAAAGTTTCCAACTTCCCCAGCTTAACTTCCCATGGAATAGAAAGTTTCTGGAAATTTACCACCCCTGTGCAGCCCGAGGTAGTATTAAGGGATGCGTGTTGCTGTTTTGAATCTTTCCATGATTTAAAAGGCTCCTGTTTCTATGACAGGGCAGAGCTTCCCACTAATCGCTGCTCATCAGCGTAAATTCACAGCCCGCCCTCGGAGCTGCTGTTCTCTCGTGTACTGGAGACGGATTTCTGGTCTGCAGCATCTGGCGTGATTCTTGTTTCGGCGCCCTTCTGCCCGATTCTCACCCTCTGCAGCGTCACGCCTGGGCTCTTACGCTGTCCCGCTTACACTTCCCTGTTGCCCACCGAAGTCTGTGTTCGCTGCTTAAGTCATTACCGGGGTAATGCGAGACGCGTGAATGATATCAGCCTGGCTCAGGTCTGTGTATCTGAACGTGTCTGAAACACTAAACAGATGCCCCCCCGCCCCCCTTTTCCGCCCGTGATCTGATTACCTAAACTCGACTGGACACTGAGTCAGGCCAGATAGCACTTCAAGAAAAATGACATGGTAGGGGGCGGAAGAGTGTAACGTACCCGAAATAAACATGGCCGACCTTATTCTGTCTGAGGGGGTTGCGCTGTGGCTGTGTTCATCGGTCACCTGGCCGCTTCTGCTTGCTTTCAAGCCGTCATTTAATTAGGAGTTGGCTTACAGGTGGGGCGCTGGGTGCGGACACTTCCTGTCTGGACGTTGAGTGCCAGCAAGCCCTCACTGAACCACCAGCCCCCAAAGCTTAGTCCCTTCTGCTCGAGCGCGACACGGACCGCTGACTTCTGCCTGTCTCTCCTGACGTAAGTTGTCAAGTTGAGGAAGGGTGACCGAGATGGATGTGGATGCTGAAGAATAGGAATCTCCAGCGTTTTTTACACTGAGAGCTACTTTTACAAAGCAGCAGATAGTGACAGCATGGCGTATGTCGTCCAAGCTAAGGTCAAGTACATACGCGTACACGCAAAATCCCCAAAAAAAACACGTCCGATTTCTAGTAAGCGTTATGCATGTCAGTCATTGGCTGACTGTGGGCTGCTAGTAGGTCGAGGATGAGGGCTTTATTGACAATTACTCATTCAGCTACATAAATGCTGTTAAAAGCCACTTCTGAAACCCCCTGTGTTACGTTTTACTGATTCGTAGAGGTGAACATTAGCTGCAGCAGTGCAGGTGAGGGGCCTCATCACCCCTGGTGTATACATGTGTAAATGACCGGCCCATCGTCACCTCAAACCCTGTTGTCTCCTTAAGGCCATTTCATGCTTTACTTCTCCACATACGCTTTCGGTCGAGGGACGTGACGTAAATTCCATCATCAGAGGTCGGCTGCGGACGGCTGCTGTCAGTGCGTGTGTAGCCCAGATTTTTATGTCTAGCGGAATCTGTGCGTGTCAGTGTGCATCGACCACGCTTGTGCAAGATAATTGATTAGGTATTTTGCCGTAAGGATTTCAAAATACTGTGGTACACCTTACCATAGTTCCGCCCAAGCCTTGACTAATGAGTTTTACCAATTTCACTACGCTGCTTGTATTTCAGTTTGTTGCAATACACCTGCCCCCTCCGCCACTACTGCATGCATGCACCGACCACGACCACCTGCAGCCCGAAAGCGCACGCTGAAAAGTGGAGTATGAACTAGGCTTTAGCTGCCTCCATGCTGTAGCTGAAAGTTGGGAGCTCGAAGCAGCCGCAGCTCCTGGCTTCTTCTCCATTTCTCTCCAAGTCCTCCGCCAGATATCTGTTGGATCTGAGGGGGATCGGTGTGGCGCCTGTTTGTGCCCACTCCATCTCCCAGTGCCCGCTCGCCGATCCCGCTGTGTGGAGGAGTCGTTTAGCCTCCGGGTCTGTCTGGGCCCAGGCTTGCCCGTGTGGCATACAGTTCTCTGGGTGTCTAATTCACATAGAGCTGTGTTGCCAGCCCACCAGAACCGGGCCTCTCACATATATCCTTCCTCTCGTATTGCTCTCGTTTGTGTGTCTGTTCTCATTCCTCTCCACTCACAGCCAGGTGACCTGAACAGAAGCTCAGTCTAATACGATCAGCCTCCCCTGCATGGTAACATTTATTACACTTACTGTACAACAGCTTACTGGGTCCAAGAAGCAGCTGATGACTATAGATGGAATAAAACAACAGAAATGCACATTAAATTCACACACAGAAAATCTTACTGGTACCTGGGGGGTCTTATGGCCTTTCCCTTCTGCTGGTTTGACTTTGCAGTTGAGATCCACCCCCCCCTCCCCATTCATGCGTATGGGCTCCTAGGGGTGGGTTGTCTCAGAAATGCCAGGATGTATTTTCAGAGCCCAGTCCTTCCAGAGTGAATGATATGAAAGCAGTCACACGTCACTTTAATGGTGTCATTGGGCAGCTTACGTGGGTTTCATTTCACAGCTCACCTCGAAGGTCTGCAGTTTTCTGCAAGGAGGTGAGAGAGCAACCGCCTGGGCAGAGGCGGGAGCGAACAGGAGACACCAAGCAGCCTCAAACACAGGCTCTTCCAGAATTTTCTGGACCTGACTCTTTAAGCAGGTCTTCATTAAATGTAACGGGAACGATGTCCTTCCAAAAACCGAGTGTTCAAAAATACATTACTTGACCCATGATGTCAGACCAGCGTGGTCAGTCTTAGACAAGTTTGGTGCGTGGCTGGTGGGGTCATGTGTTTTCAGGTCGTAGTTTGGACCATGCTTAGCTAAGCTGAACACTTTCATTTCTAAGCAGCTTTCAGATGTGGAACAAAGCAGTAATTGAGATGTCACACATTTCTCATGACCTCCCCAGATGCCCCACTTACCTGTGTCCGTGCACATTGTCAAACTACATACAGAATGTTACTACAACGCAGGGCGCCACACAAAGGCCGGGGCAAGTACTACAACACCCCAAAACTCACCTCAGGTGAAAACATCCGGTAGATTAATGGTTAGTTCCTCGTGTTTTGGACAAATGTGTTGCAGCACCAACCTTCTGGCCGGAATCCCTTTCCTACATAATCTGAATTTGAAGGGATGTTATTCCTGTTGTCTGGGAAACAGCCCAGCTGCTGGTGTTAGTAAAGCCGTACAGAGTGACCATGTGGTCGGTGACTGTTTTGCTGTGAGATCGGGAAGACAACAAGCTACCTGCAGATCATGCGCAGTTGCTGGCTGGTAATCGCATTGCAAGTTTCCCTCCGCAGCCATGGCGCTGCATGCGGCATGCGGCATGCGGCATGCGGCTGCCTTCTTGGCTGTAATAGCCTGTGATGACTTATTGAAGCGGTTGTCAGTGAGGATACAGCCATTAGTGAATTTGACTGGAAGGGTTTGCTGTCGTCGGGAGTGCCCCTTGGGATGCCAGTAAAGGGAAACGTCTTGGGTTGATCTGCAGTGTGGTAAATCACATGTCTTTTGCAGAGTGACAGCAGAATATCAAAGGAAGGCACCATAATCCATTATGATTACAGGTGAACGGTGTTTGAGCAGTGCAGCTTGGGTGTGGTGATCTGTATCACTGGTTCTCAACATTTTTTGCACCGCGACCCAATTTTTACCATGCCAGCTCAGTATAGGTTTTAAATTAAATCTATGATTAAGCACGCAGTGTGCTATGCAATTTACACCAATCAATGCCTGTCGCACAAATCTGATTGGATGTGCCAGTGAATTTTAAATAAACCATCTGTGGATTGGCTTCTTGGATTGGTTGTGTTAACTGGTTTTGTGCTAAGCATTTGCAGACCCAAGACCCTTTTACATAGGTTAATTCTAGAATTGGGGCTGGTAAATCTGATTGTGGATCAGCATAGGAGTTTAAAATACTTACATTTCCAACTCTGCCTCGCGACCCTTTCAGAACCTGAAATTTGAGTTGCGACATGTAGGTTGAGAACGGCTGATCTATGTCTATCGCCGGTTTACTTAATATTAAAAGAAGTACCATGTAAAAGCCCTTCAGTGCATAGATAACCAGCTCCACAAAAATACTCTCTTTCTGTGATTGCTAATCGCCATGGCTACAGTTACTAAGGGATAGCCACAGTAGGTGAGCACTTGACATTTTAGAACTTTCAGGTCCAATCCTCGTTCAAGGGGATTGTTAGCTATTTCAGTTAAGGTGGCATGAAGCTGCCCTCAGCTGCTCAGAGCCCACCACCCCCGGTGCCCCTTCGCACGTTACGGCCATACGGGATGAATTTTCACGCTCCCAGATAAATGCTTGATTTCTTTCGCAGTTTCTCTGCAGTCTACAGATCTCCATCCAGATATGATGAGCAGTTTTCCTGTGGTTTTTTTTCCAGTCTGGTCCCTGTGGTTCTGTTGTGTGTATCTGGCATCTAGGAGTGAGTCGGTGTCAAAGATTGATCTTAGAGGTCTAGTCGCTCACCAGGAAAGCCTTGCCAACATCTCACTGAGGCTGAAGGAAATACCAGCAGAGTTTTATAAGAGCAGAGGCACAAACCAGCACACAGCTCTTACACAAGACCTCTGCCTAGCGGGAGGGAGGACCAGAGGGCTAGATTTTACCTGAAGGTTTTATTTAGCCAAACTAGCCTCAGAGTCGCCTACACGCTCCTCAACTCTCTTGCAATTCCAAGAAAAATCAGTTGCATATTTAGAAACATGCTTAATTTCTGATTACGTGTGAATGAATCACCAGCATATGGGTTGTACAGAAATTTCACCAGTGTGTTTTTGGCGTGTAAATGGGTGTTTGGGATAGAGCTGTCATCTGGGGGATGGCAGAGAATGGAAGTCAGGAATCGTGTGGCATTTTCGGCTGGTCAAAAAGGCAGAGAGAGCAACTCCCTGCTTGTTCTTCTCAGTTTCACAACCTTTTATAGAGGCACTAAGCCAAACGATGGCTTGCAAATGGCAAACAGATGTTGAAAGGCAACTTGAAAATTGTTTTTTAATGCCCTGTTTGCCAGTGTACAAACATGACCTCTTTCCTGCTGCCCTGGGTTAGACTGAGATTCACTTGGTACTGTCTGACGTGAATCCTGTAACTGAACAGTTTCATCTGGCCCACATTCCTGCTAAGGATGATGAAAGAGGTGCATCCTGGAAAAATGAGTGTCCATTCCAGGGAGAAGTACATGGAAAAGCAAGAAATTACCGGCATGAATGTAAGGTGTTGATTCAGCTCTTCTAATGTGCTTGTGGCTGGATTGAGTTCTGAGCACTAAAGATGAGTCGTTCTTTTTTCCTGTCCATTGCATTAGTAGGTCTACCTGTCAGTCATCACCTGAAAATCCACCTAATTTTTTATCTGAAACCTCCAGTTAAAAAAGCAGAATAGACCTGTCTCTTTGGGTAAGGAGAGAACCCAAGGCGGGAGACAGTGTGATATCTGGAGTGAAAGAACACACAAAAGGAGGGAATTGACACAAATTGCTACCCTGTGCTGCATGAATCATACGCAGAACTGGCCATAGTTTTCTCAGAGTAAGAAAGTCATCCGCTAGCATTTGTGCTCAGAAATAGTTGTGCTCAATTTTTTTCAGTAATCTGTGCAGAGAACAGTGTGTGCCGCAGAAACAGCTAGTATCTCTGTCCACTCTCACTGTGTGTGTCCTTCATGTAGAGATGCACAATATATCGGTAATATATCGGTATCGGCCAATATTGGTAAAAAGTTAAGCTATTGCTATTGGTCCGATGTGTCAATTTTGGTCAATATTGTCAATATTTAGACTGTCAGTAGTCAAAGTTAGCATCACCACAGCTAAAGACACAAAAGGGCACAACGGCATTGGATGAGTAGCTGATTCCACAGTGGAGGATGAGAGATTTTGTCTCATTCACTACTCATGAGAGGTCTCAAAGTCCCAGCCCGCAGCATGTTTGTAATTCATTATTAAATCTGGCTTGTAGCGTCGTCCTGCTAATCTGTGTTGTTTCACTGCTGGCACCCTTCCAGAGGCTCAGACGTTAGCCGGTTCTCAGTTTCGGTAAGATAAGGATGAGAAAGCCTTCCATTGAAGGAAGTGGAATTTGATTTTTGTTGAAGATGCCTCTGACTGGGAAACACGTACAATAACATGCTAAAGGATCAAATATCAGCCCTTTAAGTGTTCATAAAAAATACCCTATTCAGACATTATGCTGAATCTGTTCAGTTTGAATTTGTTGATAGGATGGAATCCAGTTGAAAAATGGAGTACAACTTGGTAAAATGAGTTGGTGCATGACATACCTCAGATGTTTACACTTCTCTGTGTAGCTAGAAAAATAATCATTAATAATACATTAATAATGCATTGCACTGCAATATCGGAAATTTTATGGTGTGAGCAGGGTGACACTTTCATTACTATGAGGTCAGAGGACCAATGAGCATGACGATCATTTATTCTGAAATCGCTTTGCTCTTCAGACAAAGTAAACAAAGCAGAATGGAGATGCGTCAGTCATCCAGAAGATACTGGAGGAAAGACGACTGCTTCTTAGAGGGGAGCTGTATTGTGTCACCCTGGAAATGGCCTTGAAGTGTAACCTTAATAAATACGGCCACCCGGCTGATGTTATGCGGGGGGAGTCCTAATATAGCCGTACAGGATGTACAGGCTCATGGTTTCAGTCGGGAGGAGCGCGTCTGCGGAGGTGTTTGCATGTGACGCAAGTGTGTTCAAGTCGGGTCGAGCCTTCAGGCCCGACGACATTCCGCTGCGTCTCTGTGCCTCAGCTGAAGCTGTCGGTGCTTCGCCGTCCAAGCATCTGTGCACAGCCGTTACATTTTAGAAAGTGTGCTGTCAAGGCAGACAGGTGAACTGAGATGGCCGCAGCCTTTGTGGGGAAAGTGACATAGCATAGTGGGGGGCAGGATGAGGTGGAGATGGGCAAAGGTGATCCCAGATGCTGGGCTTGGTGTGGGTCTGAGCCAGGCCCACGGTGGGAAATGCTAACACAGAGGGCCCAACGATACAGCTGTGCAAGCAGATTATGAACTTGACTTCAGCCGCAAGCCTGTAACCTTTTCAGAGTCCTCAGTCCACTTTGCAGTTAGACCGCAGACTCTGCCTCTGCCTATTTTCTTCAGTTAATTAGTAAACATTAGGGCACCTTACAGCAATGCTGCCAGAAGTCCTTACTGAGTGAGGTGTTCAGTGTGAAGCTCACTGTCGATTAACGCCGTCTTCTATAGCGTGTTTATAGGTCCCGTCTCAGAAAGGCGGGTTGAATGTAAATTTCTCTAATTCTGCAGGTCTTTGCATGGCTGTGCAATGGAACAGAACTCAGGGTCAGCTCCTGGGTGAAAGGGTTTGGAGCCCCTTGGCAAGAACCCGGCCTCCGGAAAGCTGTGAGAGACCTGTGGAATTCGCAGTATGTCTGCTACAGAGACGGGTGACTCACTGTGGCCCCCTCCCTTCATGCCAAAGACTCCCCCTCTTTGCCCGTCCACCTTAGAAACATAATTAAAATGGATGTGGCCAGGTGGCCCAGCAATTAATAATAATGCCATAATTTGCTGGTCCTTCAGAAAGAGTGTGTGCTGTCGACATGGCAACCAGGTCCGATTCAGCATGGCTATAGACAGACCTGCAGGAAGTAAGACAACATCTTTCATGGGTAATTACACCAAAGGCTCCAGGAGCTAAGCCCAGGAGTGAGCCTGCTGTTGTACCCTTTGATCGCGAACATCTCCAACAGAATCATACTAAAGTAATTTTCTTAATCGCCAGATGTTATCATATGGCCGTAAGGGGAAATATCTCTCACTGGCACGCCCCCAGAATTCACTGCAGTGTAGATCCCTATCGCCGTAGACATAAGGAACAACAAAGAGACTGATAAAAACGCACGACCTGTGTTCCTTTTTTTATGCATGACAGAATTTGCCACTGGTTATAGTGGTAACGCTTCTCCCTTCCCTCTGAGAGGTGTCGTAGATATGGAGGACGCAGCTGAACCGAATCTCTATTTCCTTGGAACCCATTTTTTAAATGGGATGCCGTTTGATTAGACTGAGCTGGAATGTGACCCAATAGAGATGTTTCAGAGACACGTTTGATTCCCAGAGAGGAAGAGAAGAGGGGAAAATAAGGGTAAACAAAGAATTGGCCGGGACCTGGATGAGCTGTGGGCTGCATTCGTGGTTTGGTTAACGAGCGATGCGTTTTCTGCATTTTCATGTATGATAGACTGATAATTGTGTAAAGTTTCAATCTTCAACAGAGAAAGACTCTCGTGAATTTTTTGTAAAGCCCTTTATCCATTCATCCATCCATCCATTTTCCGCTTATCCCAGTTCAGGTCTCAGGGGCAGCAGACTGAGCTGAGATGCCCAGACCTCCCTCTCCCCAGCCACCCCCTCTAGCTCCCCCAGGAGAATGCAGACAACTTGTATTTATGAACAGACTGCCATAAAGCCTATTATATAAAATAAATACACACAATGCTTCGTAATAATGAACGCACCTACTACTACATGGCTTCAACGGTTCTTCAGCTCAAAGTACAGTACAATACCGTATGTAGTTATTTTTCTTATTACTGCATAATTATCTTTGTTACTGTGTACTGTATTATTTTTCCAACTTACCTACAAATTCGACTTAAAGACGGACTTAGGGAACACATCTCATTCGTAACCTGGGGATGCCTGTACAACCTCTCCAGGGTGTTCTGGGTCTGGCCTTGGGCCTCCACCAGACAGGCCCGGAGCACCTCACTAGAGAGCCCGAGATTGACTGGTTAATCGTCAGCTTCAGCTGTTAGTTCAGCCTCTCTTAACCATGACAGACCAGTACAATGTTTGCACAACTTCTTGATGAAGCTAACAGTTCCACATCATGTATAAAAAGCAGAGATGCAATGCTGAGGTCACCAAATTGGACACCCTCCACCCCTCCATAAAAATTATGAACAGAATCAGTGACAAAGGGCAGCCCTGGCAGGGTTCCAAACTCCTGCTCCGCCTATACAGGGACCTAATGGGCCAAAGCAGCAGGCCTGGCACTCCATATTCTCAAAGCGCCTCCTACAGGAACCCCCGAGGAACACAGTCGTATGCCTTTACGAAAAAACAAACAAAACACATGTGGACTGTTTGGACAAACTCCCATGAATCCCTCAGTATTCTTGTAAGGATACCGAGCTGGTCCAGTGTTCCATGGTTGGGACAGAATCTGTGTTGTTCACCCAGATCTGAGGTTTGACCAAAGGATGGTTGCTCTTCTACAGTGACCTTGCCACGGAGGCTGAGGAGTGTGATCCCCCTGAGTTTGAAACACATTCTCTGATCCCCTTTCTTAAAAATGGGGACCACGTCAGTCTGCCAGTCCAGAGGCACTGTCCCCAACGTCCATAGAGTGTTCAAGAGGCCTATCATCGAAGACAACCTAACAGCAACAAGAGCCTTCAGGAATCTCACCCACCCGCGGAACTACTGAAGAAATTTCTGACTGCCTCGGTGACCTTTGACCTTTGTCCTCCAGCTCTACTTCCTCCAAGGAAAGTGTGTCAGTGGGATTCAGAAAGCCCTCAAAATATTCCTTCCACTGCCAAACTATTCCCCCAGTTGAAGTCAACAACACTCCATCCCTGCTGTAGACATCATGGCAAAGCCCTATTTCCCCCTCCTGAGTCATCTGACAGTTTGCCAGAATCTCTTACCGGCCGAGCACAAATCATTTTCCATAGCATTACTGAACTCCTCCCCCACCTGAGTCTTTGATTCCGTAACTGCCAAAGCCGCATTGCGCTTAACCTGCCGGAAACTGCTGCTTCCTGTGTCCTAACCAAAGTCGGAAGGCCTCTTGCTTCAGGGTTATGGTTTCCTTTACCACTGCTGTCCACCACTGGGTTTGGGCACCAACAACCTTGCAACCACAGCACTGCATATCTGCCTCAGCAATGGAGACGTGGAAATTCTGCTGTAGAAAATCCCCTGAACAGGGACCTCTGCCAGATGCTCCCAGCATAACCTGACAATACATTTGGGTCAGTTAGGTTTGTCTGGCATTTTCCTCCGCCATCTGATCCAATTCTCTGCCAGGTGGTGATCATTTGACAGCCTAGCGCCACTCTTCAGCCGAGTGTCCAAAACATATGGTCACACATTCGGTGATAAGATATTAAAATTGATCATCAATCTGCAGCCTGGGATGCTCTGGTGCCAGGTGCACTTATGAACGCCCTTATGCTTGAACAAAGTTGTGCTGTGCTGTGTTGTGTATGGACACACTGTGGTTAGCACAGAAGTCCAATGTCACTGCCCAGGTTCAGATAGGACAGGCCATTCCTACTAATCATTCCCTTCCAGGTTTCACTGTCTTTACCAAAGTGAGCGTTAATGTCCCCCAGCAGAACAATGGAGTCCCCAGTGGGGGCACCTTTCAGCCCCCCTCCAAGGTCTCCAAGAAGACCAGATAATCTGAGCTGGTGTTCGGCACAGACAACAGTCAGAGCCCGTCCCCCGAATCGAAGTCAAAGGGAGACGACCCTCGTTCACCAGGGTAAACCCCAACGTACTGGCGCCGAACCAGGGGGCTATGAGTAAACCAACACCTGCCTGGCGCCTATTTTTGGTAGCCGGGGATCGGTCCGCCAAGGCCTCTGCCTTTGACTGCTGACCGACCCACAATGCACCAGATCCTTATGGCTCCTCCTTCAGGTGGTGGCCCCACTGGAGAACAGTTCCATTTCGCTCATTTGGGCTGTGCCCAGTTGGGCCACATGGGTGAAGGCCTGACCACCAGGAGCCCACTGATGAGAACCCCTGCTCCCCACCAGGTCTGGCTCCAGGACAAGGCCCCGGTATCCCTTTTCCAGGCATAGTTTCTACTTCCTTGTTGTTGGGTTCCATAAATGGTATTTGAATCACCCTTAGTCTGACTGCTCACCTAGGACCTATTTGCCATGTAAGACCCTGCCAGGGGCAATTATTCCAGACAACATTACTCCAAGGATCATTGGAACATGCAAACTCTGTCGCCACGCTAAGGTGGCAAGTCATGGAGGGGTTTACTTTATTTTTCGATCATATTCATTAACAGATTAATGTGCTAGAACATCTTGATTTTGTTTTTATAGCAGAAATGCAAAGCTTTGTTTATTTTTCCAGGACGGTTGGAATAACTAGTTCATTTGTTTTGGACCATTGAAGCTCCTTATCTTTATAGAGATATCTCTCTTCTCTGTGGGAACAAAAAAATCTTTAAACTGTTTCCAAATCGTATAGACAAATTTTGATTAATTCTTGTTCCGGACAAAATATTTCCATGATGCCGACTGTGTGGATGGGGCTGGACCTGGGGAGAATCTTATTACCCTAGTGTTGCACTATTTCTCGTTCAATTTCTTGTTAAGTTACAGCAATAATTTGATGGGGGGGGGGGGGGTTACAGTACAAATAAATGACCAAACTCTGGATTTCAGCCGTAGCTCTCGGACCGAGCTGAAAGTGAAGCACCGTGGGAAAATGCAGCATTATTTTTACCAGTTACTGAGGGTTTAGGGTTGTCCTAGCAGCCATCCATACGTGAATCCAAGTAGAATGTATTATTATTATTTATATTTAGGGACCAACTCATGCAGTGGTTTGTGTCTGTTGTTCACTCACAAGTCACTTGTTTTTTTCAAAAACATCTTTTAAAATTCATAAGCCTTATATTGTAATATTGTTAAACTGCGACACTGCCACAGCGCTGGATGACCTGTTAGTGTCAGTCTTTCCATAACTATAATTTAGAAAATGAGGTATATGTGCAGTTTAGACCATGTTAATCAGTCTGCATTTTTTTTTTTGTTTTTTTTTTACGAAACGCACCTGGCTGACCTCATGCGATTCTCCTCTTTAGTGGGTATGGTGTGCTGCTCTTAGAAGTGCACGAAAGACATTCGCAGTCCAGGATTCAGGTTTGCACAGCTGATGCTAATTTGGTTGATGTATATCTTTGTGATAACATACAGATTCAGATCACCGATAGGTGTCATTATAAGTGCCAGGCAGTGTCTTTGCTATTGTTATTTAGGTGCTTTATCCAGAAGAGCAGTCTTGTGTTTAACCTGTTTTTACAGCTGGATATCATAATGCTTGGAAACTCGCTGAAAGGTACAACAGCCGAATCCCTTTGGCGTCACAGGGCCAGTTCCTTAAGCCTTCTTGCTGTTCCTGTTGCCATGGCGAATTCGAGGCCCCAGGAATGAAGTCGGGTCCTGTCTAGCACACATTCGTCACCCTGCTATTAAAGATTGTCCGCTGATGACCCTCATCTCGTCCTCTGTGCTAAACCATGGTCCTTTTCCCTCAGTCATTTTAAGATTGGTTTTCATTAGTCTCATTAGGTGTTACACATCGCTGTGTATTCAACAATTTTTACAGACAGTGCCATGAAACTAATAGCAGTAACTGTATAGATGATATAGACACAATAGGGTTATTTAGCCAAATCCCCATGAACTTCCTAAAGATCCAGAGTTGTCGCTCATCTGAGATCCCCATCAAAGCTAAGGTGGAGGCCTGTGTTTTGACAGCGAAAGGGTTCTCTTACCAAAAGTTAATTTTGTTCTGCGGAACCCGCTGCATGTTTGCTTTCCTCCTCCTCCTGCCCGTGGCTTAATTGAGGACCCTGGTGGTCCCCTTGGAGGCCTGACGGGAAGGGTGTTCACAAAGCATCTGAGCTACATTCCTGGGCTGTAGAAGGGCTTTCGGACCGGCACCAAAAAGCCTTCCCTTTGGCTGTTGCTTACTGTGGTCTGATAAACGTCTGGCTTTAGCACGCCCCGCTGAGACTAGAAAACAGTGGGGTGGCGTGAGAGGTTTTCCTTTTCTGGGAGTCAATTAAGGAGGCCTGCAGCATCTCTCTCGGACCCTTTCTGCGTTTTCGGGGCGTTCAGCCAGGGAGACGGAGTCCCCCATTGCCGCTTTCTGTCCAGTTCTTCAGGCTGCGGCCCGTTTTTCCATGCAGGACCAAAGAGAGGATCAGAGAAGGGGCAGGGCAGACAGTCCGCCAGCTCGCACCTCGGCGGGCAGACGTTCGGGCTCCCAAAAGCACATGCGATGGTCCTGGTATGTGGGAGGGGCACGGGGCACAAACAATGGTGAAACAGCCCAGCACTTGGACCAAGTACAGCATGTGATGTAATTAGAGCTTGCCAGTGTTTACATCCTCCAAAGAGCCCTTCTCTCTGTTACCTGTATCGTTGCCATGGTGCCCCATTTTTGTAAATAGTACAGCCTTATTGTGCGTCTGACCTTGGCCATCCTGTGTTAAGCGCTCCGGTTAACCGAGCACCGTCCCCAGGCATAGACTGACGATGCCGCGCTCTGTCAGGGAAGGCCGATAATCCCACCTCTTGTTCTTGCCCTCCTTGTTCAAACAGAAGACTCTATTATGAAACGCGGCAATGCACAGGGTTTGAACAGAAAGCCATATGTCAGCCCATTGTGGACGTTACTGTAATCCTCCAGGGGCGTGCAGGGGGACCAGGATCCGCGTTCGGCGTGGCAGTGCAGCCGATGACGTGCTTTCGCAGCTGGTTCACTGCAGGCACCCGCCTTTCTTGCACATGGGGCCCATGTCCCCTTGAGAAGTACAGTGAGCAGCTGCTTCACCCAGTCTCTCTCTACCTTTTCTAGGCTGGTTTTCCAACCCAGTCCAGGCCAGAGCGACAACGGGCAGCGGTTCCTCTCCAGTGAGCTGGAGTCTCAGGAGTCACTGGGCACCACGTAGTGAAGCCAGCTAACTGGGGGCAAGGCCCACCTGGGACCGTTCACGTGGACACGATCAGAGTGGACAGCTGGAGCAGGCTGGACATTGGACAGGGACCTCCTGACCGAGCTGTCTGAAGTGACACCAGTTGTTTCTGGTAGACCTCACCTAAGGAGGACACTGATGCTGGGGGCCAGCTGTCCCCCTTAAACAGTCCACACTCTAGGACAAGGGAACTTATTACCTCCAGTTAGGTATGGATTGTATAGCCAGAGTCCACCCCCCCCACTGCTTGAGCTTGGGGGGGGTAGCGAACTGACAAGATTTTATTTGTACATTGTGTGTCAAAGGGACAGCCCCCAGGGCAAGATTTCAAAAGGGCCAGAGACAGTATTGAAAATGCAGAAACACCAAGGTGGACTCCATATTTTAGAATGCCATAAACACAGTTTCCATCTCCACTCCAGCACATACAGCAGATCAAATGCCCCAGTACCCAATACCTGGGAAAACTCAGCAGTACCAGGAGCCCCCGCAAAGCGGCAAGCAGACCAGATCGCATTCTGGGGAATCACTTAGCACCCTAATACTTCCCAGAAACACAAAAACTGCCACAGCAAGTAACTGGCCAGCGTCAGGCTTTCCAGTCACAGATGAGGTTCTGATTCTTCAGGTGCCAGGGGACAGATTGGCAGGACATTGTGTTATTCCACCTGTTTTTCAGCATTTCACCTCAACGGAGGCAGCAGGAGAAGAAACATACATCCGCAGCACAGGAATCACCTCACCGGTGCATTTCTCCAATACCAGGAGCTCCAAACAACTCGAAGGAGCACCTGCCCTATTGTTACTGTGTGACAACCTTTTACAGCCAAGCTCTGCATTGTATTAGTGTAATCTCATGACAGCCGATAGTGTGGGAGTTCAGGAGAAACTGGCACCCAGCTCGCTTTGTCCCACGACTCTGCATGCACCAGACTCCATGCCAAATCAGATGATTGCGTAAAAACCTTTGTACACAAGTCCAGTGGTGTGGTTTCTAAGCTCCGTGGAAAAAGCTGCAGGTGAGACTCCCTTAAGTGCTTCAACACTGTGCCATTACACCCTGACATCTGTCCACATAATTATATATTAAAGCCTTTCTCCAGGACTCCAAGCTAATTTGTCTTTTCAAAAGAAAAACATAATTTCACAATTTCATAAGACAGCGGGTTGTTAGAGTGCCAAAACACTCCCGACTCCCACATAAGAGACGTAAAAGCTGAGATCAGCGTCAGTTGTGAGGGTGAAGGTCAGAGCCAGGACCTGCAGCTGGAAGCCATGAGCAACCAACGCTCCATCACTGACAAAACCTCCACCCCCACTACCCAAGCTAGTACATGTTCATGTTCACACTTAGGCCTGGTCCACACATACAAAGGCATTTTTAAAAATGGTGTTGTTCCTCCTCCATATGAAAATGCTAACAGCCAAACCAGCAGAGGGCGATATAACTAAAGCCATGTTGGCCAATCAGAAGCCTTATTACCAGGTCTGCTAGGCTAAAAACAGCTTATGTAAACAGCGAAGGGCACATGCTCTGACGTAAAACAAGGTGGACAACAGCATACAATCTGACGTTACAAGTCAAAATCTCCATTTCCCTCCACCCATCTACATGTCGACACTGAAACTTCACTCTGGATAGGGTTTTACAAAAGCTCCATTTTCAGTGACAAAAAACACTGCTTGTGTGTGGTCAAAAAGGTCAAAATGCATAGAAAAAGCTAAAGTTTTGAAAAATACCCATGAATTTGTGGATAAGGCCTTAGACTGACCTAAAACCTGGAAAAGCAGTGGTACACTGACCAATGTGCAGTTATGTCATATTCCAAAAAAGAAGTGGGGAACATTATTATTTAAATATTTATTCAGACAGAGGAAAGCTAAAAAACATAAAACATGCTTAAGTACTTTTTGCACATTTATACTGTATTAAAAAAAAAACCTTTCAGAGCAGGCATATTTACAAAGTACATCATTGGTTAACTGCTTTTTTAAATAATAATTAAAAAAAAAAAGGCAAAAAATGAAGGTAACTGAAAACCAACTAAAAACAGGTAAAACACACTCCCCAGTATCTTTTTAAAGAGCCCCCACCCCTCACAAAAAAATAAATAACGATTAAAAAAATCCAGCAGTGACCAAGCAGAAATGACAGACCTGATGTGAGACACAGGAGATCCTGAGGCCTGGTTCCTCATCATTAGGATGTGTGTTCTTGACTGGCAGGACCAAACAGCATTTAGGACTTAAACTCAGAAATGTAAACACTTTTATTGAAGTCTGTGGCAAGACAATAATGCCCAATTCATAATCAAGGAGCTTCAACTGACAGTCCTGGGTGAGGAGACAGGCAGGAGGGTCGAGCGTCTACAGGATGTCCTTGGCTGTGGAGTTGAGGAAAGCCTCGTTGCTGGCCTTCTTGGATAGCTCACTCTGAGGTGGGGGCAAAACAATCATCTCAAATGTGTCCTGGAAAACTCAGGTCAAACACCTGAGGTGCTAACAGGCTGAGAATGCCAGCACGGCAGCCTGAAGAACTGTTTACCAAGGAGGAGAGAAAGGCAGCAGAAGCTCACCATGAAGTCTGAGTAAGTGCCCATCCCCACGTGCTTCTCGCCCTTGACCTCCTGCAGTGGCGTCCTGTGACTGATCTCCATCGCTTTGGTCCTGTGCTGGACCTCGGGGAAGGCGGTGGTTTACAGGCAGCATAAAAATACAGCCATACAGAACACCCCCCCCCCCAACCAACTCCCCAAGGGGGAGATTTCGCCTTCAGAACACCTTGATTAAAAGCAAGCCCTGGTCATGCACTTCGGAATGTGGGCTACTGCTGCCCAAGGGGACAGACTAGTGCTGGTGCAGTGCTGCCACTTAGTGGATGATAAGAGGAAGTGCAAACACCCAAAGCCAATACACCCCCGGCTGGTGAAGGGCAAGTACCTTTTGACCAGACAAGGGGGGTTTGCCCGACACACTGAGGAAGGTGTTCGAGGTACTGGATGGTGTTGTAGTAGTGGTTCGAAGCACTGTCTGATTAGGAGTCTAAAAGGAAACATTTAAAGAAGCAAGATCCTTTGGTAACAATAACCCATTTAAAATTCCCATATAGCCTGAACAAAACAGGCTGACAAACTCACCTTCTTCATCTTGCTGGGGGTGGGCTCTGCACGAGAGCTCCCAAGGGGCCTCTTGGTTGGTGTCTTTAAAGTAGCAGCCTCCCCCTTCTTTGTGACCTGTAGTTAAAACCAAGGGTGGTTTGTCACTGCCACAGGCTTGGACTATTTCCACCTGCCACCACTGGATGGCGCCACACTCACACGCTCATTTTTCTCCTTTCCCCGCTGAATTCGATGTTCTTCCCACATGGTGGAGACATACTCCGTGGCCCGTTTGCCCCGCACCAGAAATGCGCAGCCCTCTGTTCTCTCCCACTCCTCCACTGCAACCTTCAGTTCCTCCTCCAACTAAGAAGGAGAAAGACTCAAACACTGTATTCAACTAGGGTATGTTTATTACACTGTAAACACACTACAGCAGATAAATCAGGACACTTCCCATTAGCCTACAGCCACTTACAAACATACATAAATTAACCAGTCTGCTCATCTGTCCAACATGCAAGTTCTTACCTTGGGCAGCATCTTCTGCACCTTGACCCTCTCCTTCTCCTCTTTGAGCAGAGCTCCCCCACGGTTGTTAAAGCGGTTAGGGTCTGACGCCTTCTTCTGTAATAAAAAAAAGCCTTGACCTTGTCACTGACCTTACTCGGGAAAACTCAGCACACAGATATTCAACCGGTAGATCTACTGGAACTGCAACCACATCACCCAAAGTTCTGCTGTACCTCAAAGTCCTGGAAGAGTGCCCAGGTCTTCTCCCATTTCTCCAAGATCTCCAGCAGGGGGCGTGCTTTCTCTTGCCAGGCCTTCACACGCGACAGCTCCTCTTCATGGCGTGCCAGCAGCTCTTCCGTGAAGTTACCTTTGGGCAAGCGCAGACAAAACATCGTGGATACAGCATCAAGTTTGACTTGAAAACACCACACAAAAGAGAACATTTAGATAATCCCCATAAAGCATGAAAAGGGCAGGCTTCACTAGGTGCTTTTGCATTGCAGGAACCAGAACCTTTTCAGGAACCAGGAACTCCTGTCATGTTCCCACCATAGGAACTCAGCCCGATCGTAAGTCCTAGGAGAGAGTTCCTGAACCTTTTTACTTTCCATACTCCAAAGTAGATACTTTTCACTCGACAGAGAACTACTGGGTAGTGCTGATTGGTTGACCACAAGCACCAGCATTAACGTCGAAGTTACGTAAACTGTGGAGGAAAAATAAGCAGTGGAGAGCAAAAATTGAACAGATGGAATTATTTTTGTACCTCAATTACATTAAATGCATGAATACATTTTTTTGCTTGTGTCTCCATATTTCTGCATTGGAAAATTCTGTTGATAACTGACATGCATCTAATATCACTGGTGCAGGCGGTGAAACTTGCCAGTGCTTTAGTGGGGGGGGGGGGGGGGGGGGGGAATGTCACTTTTTTCTGTGGGGAAAAGATTGACCTGCTGGCCAGATTTAGTAATAAGAATGTTGCAATCCATATAAAAGAAAAAGAAAATCCTGTGTCCCATTTTGAACCAATATGGGGCGTGATCTGTCCTGTACTTTCGGACCGTGTAGCCGATCTTCCCCAATAACAAACAAAACAGCTTCTTCATCCACCATTGTTTTGGGCTGGCAGTGGATACTTTGGTATGAAGATACATGTGAAGCTTTTCACGTCTCCTGTGCTTATTTAGCATAAAAATTCCAGTTCCTGTTGTGTGGTGGGAAAGCGACACGAAAAACTGGCCAGGAGCTACAAAGATTCCAGGTCGACGTGGCCCAGGAACTCAGACCCAGGACGCTGAACTTTGGCGTGAAAGTCAGAAAGGTTCATTCTCCATCTACTTACTGTCACAGAAGTGCCTACTAAAGGACTCCCTTCGCTCTGGCCCAAACATGCACTTGTCCCAATTGTAGGCCAGCTCCTGTCGAACCTTGTTGATCACATCCTCAAGCTTGACTTTCTGCAGCACCTCCAAGCGATCCACCTCATTTTGCCACTGGAGGGAGGGAGCCAGTTACCCTCAAATATTCAAAGTAAACCTTTGCACCACTAAACTCTACAATCTCCACAGCATCCCTGGCAAACTGGGGGAAGAAATCCCATTTCTTAAGGCTTCGATTCAGCATCACTGCTGAATGTTGATTGGCCAAAACTGACTAACAACTCACCCGTGCAATCTCCGCAGACAGCGTACAGTGCATGTCACCCTGGAGCTCCCTGCGTTCCTCCTCGGGGCACTCCAAACGATTCCACAGGCTGAGCGCCCGTCCTTTAAGCTCATCCCGAGTTGAGAGCAGCGATTCCTTTTTCACTTCAAGCTGTGAAAAAGCAAAGGTGGCATCTAAGAGGCCTAAAGCCAAAAGGAATAGCGGCGAATCATGTGACAGCAGCTTAACTTCTAAAGCATAGTGTATGGAAGACCAGAAGCCCTTAAACACAGGAACAGGAATTACAAAAACCCACACACCAAGATAACCACAGAAGGAAGACAGACTATCTTTGCAGCACAGAATAGGCCTTACGGAACTTATAGGGCCTGTGGTGATAAAGAGTTAGTCTAACTGGAAAACTTCCAAACACTGCCAAAATGGCAAGATTCCCCCCCCCCCCTCCACCTGATGACAGATTCAGCTGCAAATACTTCCAGCCCCCACCTGCTTCTTCAAACCAGAAGTTAAATTTCACCGCTACCAATACAGCTACCTACTCAAAGAAAAGGCAATTGCCCAGAAATGAAGGAAGAGAACAAACAGTCCAAACTGAGTCACAGTCACAGTCCTGGGTGTGGACAGTCCTAACGCTGCCCTCCCCACCCCCGACTAACCTGGCAGAGCAGCATCTTCAGAGCCTTGATGTTTTCATGGGTGAGCAGGAACACGTCGGCCTCGTTGCAGACAGACTCCCTCTCCAGGCTGGTCTCAGGTTCGTGGCCCATCTCCGCCATAAGTCTGCGGATGTCGTCCCTCAAGCCAGAAAAGACTTTCACCCTTGCGCTCTGGGAAGCAGACATGTACTGCACATGAACCAGGACCACAAACCCAACACGTTCCTCGTTTAAATCGGATGTCTGGAAGCATTTTGGTTTCCCTGTGTCGACAAATGACAAAGGAGACAAGGTAACAGACAAAACAAAGACCATTTGCAAATACTGCAAGATGACGCTGACCTACGACACTGAACAAAATGTATTTGACCGCTTAAAGCACCACAACGAAAAGCTGGAGCCTCAACATGAGACGGAAACGACTAAAAGAATGGAACCCAGAATATTAAATGTTGCTTAAAAAAAAAAAAAGGGAAATTAAATATTGTATTTTTTGGTAATAGTTGTCTTCATTTAATCCCCCCCCCCCCCCACCCAAAAATATAAAATAAATTGTGGGACAATTGAATCGTGAATATTGTGATTCAAACAGAGTTATGAACTGGATGAACCGTTACATGCCTATTAACTACTAATGCTGCGACTATTCACACCAGCTCATCCCTCTCTGCAGGACATCATTCATATATACTTTGACTTCGCTCTGTTCTCTCTTACTTGCTAAAGCCAAAACATGACCAACAAATCGACGCTGCATCCTTTTAGGTATTCAACAGGAGTTTGGCATCGGCACCCATGACGCATCTGTCACACGGCCAACATGCTTCTTTGGTTTTGAGGGTGAAGAGTCAAGCCTGGATGACCCAGAAGCATGTGGTTGAGTACGGTACATGGGCGTTGTAGTTTTTAAGGGGATAGCTCGAAAATGGTACACGGGCAATGTAGCATAAGGGGATAGCTCGAAAATGGTACACGGGCAATGTAGCATAAGGGGATAGCTCGAAAATGGTACACGGGCAATGTAGCATAAGGGGATAGCTCGAAAATGGTACACGGGCGATGTAGCATAAGGGGATAGCTCGAAAATGGTACACGGGCAATGTAGCATAAGGGGATAGCTCGAAAATGGTACACGGGCAATGTAGCATAAGGGGATAGCTCGAAAATGGTACACGGGCGATGTAGCATAAGGGGATAGCTCGAAAATGGTACACGGGCAATGTAGCATAAGGGGATAGCTTGAAAATGGTACACGGGCAATGTAGCATAAGGGGATAGCTTGAAAATGGTACACGGGCAATGTAGCATAAGGGGATAGCTCGAAAATGGTACACGGGCAATGTAGCATAAGGGGATAGCTTGAAAATGGTACACGGGTGTTGTACCTCACAAAACCGAATAGTAGGAAGTAATTACAGAGCATACAGACAAATCATGTAATCTGTATGATCTTTGACGTTGGTATATGTAAATGTAAGAGTTTAAGCTGCAGGTTCTTGCCAGTCAGACTCGGCTGCCCACATAGGCCTACCCTCCCCCATCTGGCATTACTTCCTTAAAAGCTGCAGCAGCGCCCCCCCACCGGATGAGGCAGTACCTTCTCCTCACTGAGCTGCTTGATGTGCTGCCGCAGCTCCTGCAGCTGGCTTCGGGAAGGCAGGCTCCCGGTGGGGATGTAGTACGGGGTGGCACACAGCTCCTCACACAGCTCCTCGTCCTGCTGCTGCAGGCTCCGCATCTCCTTCAGACGGTCCCCTTTCTCTTTCAGCAGCGTCTCCACGCGCAGCCGCAGGTCTTTCTCCAATTGAAGCACCGTGAGGTCGTCGTCCACCTGGGGGTGTGCGCGCAGCGGCCCCATTACGACCCTTCAGATGCAAGGCTGAGCTTCCGAGGACCTCATTTGAGCACTTACTGCTACCCTGTGGCTTCTCTTTCTATTGCTTGCTATTTAAGAATGTGACTCATCCCGACATAAATCAGAAGAAAGGAGATGGTCCTTCGGCTACAGGACTGAAAGATCATCCTTAGATCTGCGTTTGGACTCCTGCACTCACTTTATAAGGCTCCAGGGACATTTCCTGATAAAGAGTCTCCAGCTGCTTGCGGAAGGAGATGATGTTGGCTTCGATGCGTTTTTTCAAGGCCTCCTCTTCTGTGATCATTTCATTCAGAAGACCCTGGTGGGAAGGGCGGCAGTACACAGAATGAGACTTCCATAAATCTGAAGCAGATTTTTATCACTTACCAACACCCATAAATCAATCTGAGCTGAGAACACCACTGCCTCACCTCAATGTGTTTTTTCACAGTCTCCATCCTCTCCACCCTCTGGTCCTCCAGAATGCCAATGCTGTCCCAGATGTCCACCAGCCTGGCCATGGCCAGGTTGATGCCAGTCACCAGTGAGAACACTAGAGCTTCGCTGAGAAGGGAAGTCATGACACAGGGATCAGCAACCGAAGGCAAGACTTATATTCTGAGCCAAAATCAATTATCCACGGAGACTCAAAGCCACTTTCGAAAACTAAATGAGACACGAGCGCATATTGTGGTCAAATTGAAACTGAGGATGCCCCTTCCTCGTTTAAATAGGACGTCGATAAAAAAAGCATTTATAGAAGTTTATAAGTTCATCCGGGAACCTCGGCGTGAGTAAACACACGTCACCTGAAACTCCGGAGGCGAATTTAAGACAGGTAGACAGCGGGGCCTGGTGGATTAAATTCTGGTCCTGTCATCGGTATCAAAGTAATGGATACTAAGAATAAAAAAATTCCCCAATACGCCAACTGCAATGGATATGGCGAACATGCTCCGGCGACCAACGGCCCCAGCGACCCGGCCGAAGGCCATGTGGCGCCCCACGCGAGCTTCACCGCCTGCTCCGGGTTTGGGTTTTAACCAGCTCGGTGTAAACAGGCAACATAACAGGGGTGTGAAACGGGAGGCCTGCGAACCGCTGAAACGACCAATATAGCAGACTTACCTCCTTCGACTTGACATCATAGTAAAATCGGGATCGAATTCAACTTGTCCAGCGACCTAATTTTAATTTATTGGGAGAAACCCCCAAACCCGCCTTTCTCTCACTAAGCCGCCAACTGATTTTAAAATGTTTGGGTGTCAGAAACAGTCGCGCTGATTGGACGCCGCTCCACCAATAGGAGTCCGTCATTCGGCTCCTGTCACGTGTGAGGATGCGTTTTGTATTCCGCAGCCGAAGATACGAAAACATTGTGGGACGTCCGTTCATAATTTATTATAAAAAAAATGCACATTACAAATATATAAAAAAGTGGAAGTAAAAAACATGCACATAGTTAAACTAAAATACTTTAAATATTGTATGTTTAAATGTTGTTTCTTTTGTCGCGTCCCTAAAACACTCGACCTAAACTCCACAAGTCAGTAAAAAGTCCGTTTATATTACTCAAAAAACCAAGAGAGGGGAAGCCAGGTCGCACGCCAGATAATACTTTGGTGAAATAATACTCCTCTAATTTATATTTTTCTTTTATTCATGTAACTTCCTTAGAATGACCAGACGATGGCGGCAGTGAAACGCACAAAGATTGAAGAGATTCAAGATTTTTTTGTTTGTCACATACATAGTTATACAACTACAACGTGTAGTGAAATGTACCCTGATTTGGTCCTGAGGCTGTGCAATAAGGTTTTGTAATTTAAAGATATATATAAAAAAGGTAAGATTAAATGTACTGAAAATATATAGAAAAAAATAGATATACACCATATTGCCGCAAGTATTGAGACACCTGGCTTTACACACACATGAACTAAAATGACATCCCATTCTTAATACATAGGCTTTAATATGGAGTTGACCCACCCTTTGCAGCTATAACAGCTTAAACTCTTCTGGGAAGGCTGTCCACAAGGTTTAGGAGTGTGTTTATTGGAATTTTTAACCATTCTTCCAGGAGGGCATTTTTGAGGTTAGGCACTGATGTTGGACGAGAAGGCCTGGCTCGAAGTCACTGCTCTAATTCACCACAAAGGTGTTTTATCGGGTTGAGGTCAAGGCTCTGTGCAGGCCAGTCGAGTTCCTCCACAGCAGATTCACTCATTCATGTTCTTATGGACCTTGCTTTGTGCACTGGTCATGTGGGAACGGGAATGGGCCATCCCCAAACTGTTCTCACAAAGTTGGAAGCATGAAATTGGCCAAAATGACTATCAATGCTGCAGCATTAAGAGTTCCTTTCACTGAAACTAAGGGGCCAAGTCCAACCCCTGAAAAACAACCCCACACCATAATCCCCCCTCACCAAACTTTACACTTGGCACAATGCAGTCAGGCAAGTACCTTCTTCCTGGCAACCACCAAACCCAAACTCGTCCATCGGATTGCCAGACAGAGAAGCGCAATTTATCACTCCAGAGAACACGTCTCCACTGCTCTAGAGTGCAGTGGCAACATGCTTAACATCACTGCATCTGATGCCTTGCATTGTACTTGGTGATGAAAGGGTTGGATGCAGCTGCTCGGCCATGGAAACCATGAAGTTCTCTATGCACTGTTCTTGAGCTAATCTGAAGGCCACACAAAGTTTGAAGGTTTGTAGCTATTGACTCTGTAGGTATTTGGTGGCCAAGGTGCTTGATTTTATACATCTGTGGCTATGGAAGCGATTGGAACACCAGAATTCAATGATTTGAAGGGGTGTCCCAATACTTTTGGCAATATATAGTGTATAGCCAAATAACATTCTAATTATAGGCAATATCTGTACAATGTTGAATATAATAGAATAGATTATGTATACAGACGCTCCTCTACTTACGAATGAGTTACATTCTGAACGGCCGTTCGCAACTTGAAATGTTCGTAAGTCGTTATTCAACATCATTTTAAGGGTATACGCAAGTACTAAGAACTAGGGTGCTGGCAGTACGCACACTATGCTGCTGCATGGTGGGAGTAGCGGCCAGAAGTCGTACTAGGTGGAACTGGCGTACAGAAAGAAAAAATTGATGTTGCGGACAGGAAACTGGAGCCCAAGGAACACAATTTGGACTTACAGTCCTCTTCAGTTGGAGGCAGTTCTCCTGATGTCTCTGTGATGTCAGGTTCTCCGCCTCCTCTCTGTAAGCTGTCTCATCATCGTTAGAGATGAAACCCTGCACCATCAGCAAATTTGACAATGGAGTTGAAGCTGTGTGTGGTCACACGGTCATGTGTGTATAAAAGGCATAGAGCAGAGGGCTAAGTACACAATGGTGTAATGTGAGTGTAATGGTGTTGAAGACACAACCACCAACTCTCACCACCTGTGGTCTGCCTGTGAGGGAGCTGAAAACCCAGGGACACAGACAGATGTTCAGCCCCAGGTCCCTCAGCGTGGCGAACAGTCTATGCTGGACTATATTTGAATCGATGGATAAATACAATACTAAAATATCCAGAGCTGTAATTCAGTGTGTCACCACGGTCACTTAGGAAGTAAATTTGTCAATCTGTTCACCTGTTGTCATGGAGAATTCAAACAATCTCTTCCACATTGATGTGGATGTCTTATCACCTTGTTATGGTAGCCAAATATTGCCTTTAGCTGCGTCAAGTGACCATACGCTTTGGTTTATCTGATTCTCACACTCTGGAGGTAAAACAAGCAGAGCCGGCCTGCCCTTCTCTGGATGCTTAGGAGAAATATCTCAGCCAGTCAGGGCAGAGAGGAAATCCCAAGTGGAGACCCACTAATACCAAAGAGATCCTGAAACTGTACAGTGGCTGGTGGACTTGCGACCATAAAGCTTCAGGTGCACGTGTCTGGACAGGAGGGGTCCAGCCGTGGAAGCCTCTTCACCAGGGCGTTTAATCAGAGAGGCCCAAGCAAGTAACCAGGTGAATAATTAAAGCGCAAAATGGTCTCTGCACTTGCTTTTTTGCACTGTAAAGGCAAGAGAGACGTGTTTAAGTTCTGCTTTGCGCTGAAGAAAGTGTACAAAGGGCAGGTTTGTTAAGCTGTGGACAGGCAGGTCTTCAGAAGCTCCTGAACTCAATGCTCTCCGGTGCTTAGCGGCACAAAAAAGTAGCTTCACATAACATAAGGTCCAAAGCTAATTTAATACAAGAATTTTATTAACAAAATTTAGACAAATTATTAAGATCAATGGAAAACCTGACAAAAATAAAAAAACAGCATAGTATGTACTTTATGAGTATTTATTCTAAACAACATGTAAATATCCGGTTAACATGATCACATGGTACTACACAAACTAATTTCAATAACAATTACAAAAAATGGATTTATAAAATGCTGATCTGAAATTACAGCTGGCACATTCTCTGATCTTGGTACACATCTCCCTCGTCATTGTTTCCCCAGCTAGGTACGGAGCCCAATTCCAGCACTTCCAGTACACTGAAGCCACTTAATACTGTCAGAGAAGCTCTACCTGAGTGCAATCTTAGGACATCGAATTCAAGAACAAAGAACAAGAGTTCAGAACAAAGAAGTGGAAAATTAACTTTGCCATTTTACTGCAAGTGTTTAAATAAGGTGAAGCTACTTTCAACACAAACGTCGCGATGGACATAATGCGCCATTTGGGGTCCCAGTGCATGTCAGTCATGGTGTAAGTGTGTGTCTATGCTTGAATGAAAGAGGACCGTCTTGTGCGATTCTGAATTGAAGGTCTTCTCCGAATACTGAATTCTTGCTAAGATTTCCCAAGGTCCTGGATAATGCCTTCCCCGCAAAGGCACGCAGGGCCTCGTGGTTACCTGAGACATGACGCTCTTGGGGAGCCGTGGGGTTCAATGCACACCAAATGATGCTACGAGCTTAAATGATCCAGGAAACTGAGCTCAGAACGTTGAGCAAAAAGCAGGTGCCACCTGGAGGCTGAGGGCGGCATGCTAACTTCACACCCCAGTCAAATGGTGCCACGTGGGAGTGGCAGAGTGCAGAGAAAGTAGGAACACAACCCTCACTACTGATCACCGACACCTGCTGCTGCATGACATGAAACCGCATGATGGTAACTGTGATGGGTGGCCGAGATATCAGGACCAATCAGGATCTCCCTTGCTGGGTGGATGCTCATTTTCCCTGCCAATAGGATGCTCCATGTGACAAATTAGGGAGTTCCGTTGTGTTGGCAGGTAACAAAGACAGCAAACAAAACACCATATGATTCTGTCTTCAATGGGTTACATGAATGTCATTGTATGTAAAGCCTGTGATGCTTTTGGGAAAACACCCTGAGCTGTAGGGGCCAGTCTGCACAGAGAAGGGCCATCTCATGCAACAGAGCCATTTTAGGGGCTCCAATAACATACAGAGCTTGATATTAACTCTTTTAGCAGGTATGTTATAATAAAGTTAATTTTGTCTAGCCTAGCTTTTTAAGACATAAAAGTCAATAAATACTGTCTCTTTCTCAAAGATTTAAGTTATGATTTTCTTAGTACTTGTAAGTACTAGAGTAAGGTTACAAAAGGTAATGTTTGAAAAGTAAAAAAAGTTCTTACAAAACTAGTCAGACTCAGAAACAGATCATAGGAAGAAGATGACTTCAGTAAAGAGAACAAGGAGTATTAATTCCTGGTCACATCTGACTATCCTGTCTTCCGGTCTGAAGAGACTCGTTGCAGCTTGCGGCCTGGCTCTCTACAGACGAATCACCGACTGCGGTCGCTTTGTCCTGGGCGGACAGAACTGCGCTATGCACGGTGTGGAAAAAGAGGTTCTGAATGTCCTTGTCTGCAGTTCCAAAGAAGGAGCCACGTTTCAGAGAGTCGATCACGGAGGGATTGCAGCACGCCAGCACCACTCGGACTCCCACCCCCTTGTAGTCCTTTACTACCCCCTTCAGCGTGAGCATGCCAGTGGTGTCGATGAAGGGAATGGACGAGCAGTCTAGGACGAGCGTGTGGAAGGCCAGCTCTCGTGACACCAGTCCTAAGGCAACGTCACCATTAGTTTTATCTGAGCTCTTCCTTTCGGTCTGCTTGTTGGCCAGTGCCTTCATCTTCTTCTCAGCCTTCCTCATCTTGGTGACCTCCAGGAATGGTTCCAAGTCTACTGCTTTGTAAAGTGACTTGAGAAAGAACTCCTTGTTGGCGTAATACAATGGGGCCTGGAAACGGAAGATCTTGACTTTGGGCAGAGTCAGAAGGTCACTGTATTCCTTGACATCTTCATAGTGGCTGGTGTCCGGGATCTGACCCAGCAGGGTCACTCTGGGGTTCTGTGTCCGGACAATTACGCAGAGCATGGAGAACACCACCCCAACCAGGAGTCCGAGCTCCACACTGAGCAAGGCCGAGGAGCTCATGGTGACCATCCAGACAGTGGCGTCCACCTTATTGACGCGCCACTGACTGGGAACATCTCGGAACTTGCGCAGAGCACCTCGCAGGCTGACGATGATGATGCAGGCCAGGACACACTTCTGCAAGGAGTAGAATAACGGGGCGAAGACCAGCAGGATTAGCAGGACTACAAAGGCGCTCACTACACTGGACACCTGTGTCTGGCAGCCAGTTGAGTCCTTCACCATGGTCTTCGCCAGGGCAGCACTGGTGGTGAAGCAATGGAAGAAGGAAGGAATGATGTTGCAGAAGCCAATGGCCAGCATCTCTTGGTTGGGCCGAACCGTGTAGCCATTCTTCTTGGCAAACATTTCAGATAATGAGACTGTAAAGGCAAAGCTGATCACAGCCATGGGGATGGCGTCAAATGCCACGTTGGGCATGAGCTTGAAGCTGGGCACCTTTGGCGGGATAAAGCCTGTGGGGATTGCTCCCGAGATACTGGAGTTGTACTGGCCATTGAGGTTGGCAAAGTGAGACACCAGTGTGGCCACTGCCACTACCACCAACTCGGTGGGCAAGGGGATCTTCAGACGGTCCTTGAAGCGATCCTGAAGCTCCTTCCCAGCCACCAGCACGGCAATGCAGATGGCACTGGTGATCATGTCACAAAAGTTCGTTTGGTGGATGCATTTAAAAATGCTGATCCAGGTGACGATGACAGTTCCATAGCCTTGGTGTCGTGGAATCTTCAGCCCAAGGAGGTACTTGGCTTGCACAGTGAGGATAGTGACCGAGGCGCCCGTTGCAAAGCCATCAAGCATTGGAGCAGAAAGGTAGACAGAGACAAAGCCTAACTGTAGCAAAGCCATCAGAACCTGCATGAACACAAATCAAAAATACATCATCATATGAATCAAGATTAGTTTGCACCCTAGGGATAGGTTGACAGCCACTGGCTGAAACATAGCGTCACACTACCTGGTAAACTCCTGCCAGAAAGGTGAGAGCCACTGCAACACTGATGGCATAACACTCCTTGCCACACTCGGAACTGTAGATGCCTAGGGTCAGGTTGTCTGCAGTGGATGCTCCAGTGCCATTCCATGAGCCCATGGGGCCCGACTTGCTGTCCTCATTCATGTCAAACCCTGCCAGGAAGAGCTCCCTGTCCACAACCTGTCCTACCATCAAGCTCATGAGGCTAAAGATGCCTACGGACACATGCTTGGAGGTGCCCAACAAAAAGTAGATGATGTTGGCAAAGAAAGAGGTATAGAGGCCGTAGATTGGCTCCAAGCCAGCCAGCAGGCAGTAGGCAATGGCTTGAGGGACCAAGATGATACCTACAATGAGTCCGGACATGACATCACCCCACACATACTCCTTCAGCTTGTACCTGGGAAGCCAGACTACCACAGGGAAGAAGTCCGTCAGAACCCGCTTTAGCCGGGTTGCTGAGCAGGACAGACTCTGGCTCAGCTTGGCTCGGATCGCCTGCTTTGGGTCGCGTCGCCTCCGCACCCTGCGCTCCAAGTGGACCACCTCGACCAAGTTCTGGTCCGCCATGACTTCTGGGAATGACTGCCGCTCTGCGTGACGGTCAGCCTTGCTCCTGAACAAAGACACAGAGCAGACACATCTTACCCATTTTTGATCATTAACTCGGACAATCCACTGGGAAGAATTTTTAACCATGGCTTGTAACGCTATATCTAAATCACATGGATGTGGCCTCGGAGAATCCCCTGAAGTATGTTATTTTAGTCATTCATTAATGGCTTGAACATCATCTTTCCCCTGGACCAAACCAATGCTCATATTTAATAAATGTTATTCGTAAATACATTGTGGAATGAATTTGGTGATAAATAAAGGATTATATATAAATGCCATCAAGGATTTGTAGTAGCACTTTGAGAATAGCATTCCTTGGCTATTGTTGCATGCCTTTCTTCATGTTTCATAAATGCCTCTCTGGACTGTTGTTAATGACATCACACCAGTGCTGTTAATCAAGCTTCCATTAATAAAAGGTAATAAAGGTAAGACGTTTTACGACATGGAAATTCAACCAACACTCCCTTTCAAACGATGCCTGACGGTATACCAAGGCACTCCTTTGGAGTCTACGCAGGCAGCAGTGGCCACTGGCATCCATGGTGTCCATAGTAACCTGTCTTTTAGCAGACCATTAAAACCCAATGCAAACACAGGAAATAGCGTCACAGCTGTAATGCTCATACCCCACGCGCATTGGATCATAAATGTCAGCGTCGCTAGTGACGGAGAACCGGTGGCGTATGGAGAGAAGAACACCTCGCATTTTCTGCACCAATATCCAGCTGCGGGTGACGTTTGACGATCGAGGTATGCGGACTTAATGGCATGCGAGCAGGAGATCCGAAATGCGTGCCTGATGGAGTGTCACATATGAAGAACACAAAAACAAATTGGGAGTCTCGAAATCTACTGTCACATGGGTGTTGCCGGGCCAAAAATGCCTCCTGTTAAACAAGAAAGTCAACTGACATACTACAAAGTGATACATGCACAAACAATCCTGAACAAATATGGCATTTGTGTCACAAAGCATAAAGATAAGCATGGATACAGCTGTCTTTTTCCCTCCAGACTATTGAGGGTTGTCCCTAACTAAATGCTGCTTGTTACGACACTTAAGTCTATAGTGATAGTCCCTTTAGTCTATAGTCATCTTTTTTTTAAAAAAAAACACACACAATCACCCACTGTGGGCCTCACTTGGGGTAAACGAAGACCAGTAAACTGTCACGGTTAGCTGAAAGAGAGAACTTTCGTCACGGTGCCAACTAAAGGACCGGCACCTCCCCTTATGTCGCCTCAAGGCGACAATGTTGCTGCAGGAAATCTATGAAAGGCCTTGGTCACAAAGCATCACGGAACAGAGGGTCAGCAGGTTCACCCAAACGTGCCTTGTGAATTTCAATTTGGAGCTCTGGGGAAGTCGGTTTCTTATGAGAGTCTGGCCACACCTGAGAGTGCAGGGACTGAGCATCCTTACCTTGAGCTGGAAGAGGGAAGAAGCTCCAGAGGAGAAAAATAAAAGATAAAAGCTTTCTCGGGGAAATTTAAACTCACCCACACGACTCGTGGTGCACTCTCGGAGGTAAAGCCAACGGTGGGCCTGTGACTCAATCTGGTGGTGGAGGGCAGCCAAGATTGGGATTCTGGCACACACTATCACAAACTCACCTCTCTCCAACTACGTCTCTCAGTATCTTACAGGCTGACCTGCAAATCTCCCTTACTTTCGTTCTCTCTTTCCCTCTCTGTCTCCTTTCATCGGCACCTGTCACGCTCCCTTACATATTCAAATATTCCCACATGCCTTCTTTTCTCGCTCTGCCGGTCCCTCCAGCTCAAGCTCGTGATGGCAGCAGTGTCCCAGGCATAAGTAACATTGGCACAAAGGAAGGTCCCACCCCTCTCCGGCCCAGGAGCCAATCAGAGCGAGCCAGAATCACAGGAGGCTGACCGTTCTTCTTGCTAATGTTGGTTCTAATGAGTCTCGGTTGTTTTTCCTCTTGTTTTATGTTTTTTTTTTCCTTAAACGTGATAGGAATGTAAGTTTGCCTGGTAATGCCTTGTGCAATCTAGATGGGATCAGGGCAATAGGGCGCATGGAGTCAATCGTTCACTGACTGCTTTCATTTATCTCTGACAGCGGTGTGGATGGAGGGTAGCGGTGGGGGGGGGTTGCTGCTTTTTAGAAAGGGTCCCCGGAGTTCAGTGTTTCCTGAAAGCATTTAAAATCATCCTATAAAAGGAAGAGCAAAAATAAACAACAGACTCAGTCCCAGATCAGGGGGGCGTGGTCCCGTTCATAACATCTAGGTGGCTCACCAGCTCTTTCAGCTGAACTGAAGGTTTGGGAAAGGCCACCATTCAACCTGATCTCCTCCCACACGCAGGTGACCGTCTGTTAAGCCTTCCTTCCTGGTGGACAGACATTATCTCCGATGGATCTGCTAATCCGCAGAGCTGTTCCTGTTCACAGGAGTTCGGCCACGTTACATCAAATCAATACAAGAAACAAGCGAAATCCCCGAGCAGGAGATGCCCCTGAGCAAGGGGGTGGCTGCCATAGAAGCCAAAACTCCCAGGTGGGTGTTGCTGCTGCAGCTCAGGAGTTCCACCAGATAACCTGCACAGGCATGTAGTGTACGTCACTAAGGATAATATCACCCCTTAACTGAGTGCCACACCACAGGCTACGGGCATACCTCAGTGAGTGCCCCTCCCCCAAGTTCCACTGACTTTGAAATATGGTCACGTGGTCTGAGTGACTGTGCAGTGACAGTGACTGGCCATATAACAAAATTTGTCTGAAGGACTCCCTGAGCGACCATGTCACATGACATCTGACAGCATTATGTGTAAGAAGTCGGTGAACGTCGCTGGACAGCTTCCCCAGTGTTTACACAACGTCATTCCCAGATATTACACGGCGTATCCAGTCTCTAGTCTTACCTTGGGACCAAATCCTGCGAATGGCTACTCCACGCTACAGCTACACACTGCATTTGCCAATAGAAATATAGCTATTTCAGCATTAGGAATGCCTCACGGTCAGTCTCTGTGCCTCTGTCACATTTGGAGGGATCTCAGGCGTCATGTTGGCCCTGAGTCTTCCCAGATAAAGCTGTTTCTGAGCACGAAAACACCTCCATTCGGGTGCCGATGCTTTCAGTAAGTAGGCTTCATGAATAACCTGTTAAACATTCATTTACTCGAAGCCTGGTTATTACTGAACTGCCCCTGCAGCTGACAGGTCAAACTCTGAGGTGTCACACCGCTAATTGTACGGCTACTCAAGACCTCGGCTGAAGCATGCAGGGCCTGCTGGAGGCCAGCGACACTACAGCCGATGTGCAGCTACGGTCAGCGGGAGCTGCTTTTCAGGGCCCCGACACACCGGCCTTTGTCCGGCCCTGACGCCAACCACCACAAAGCCACCGGTTCGGCCAACTTCGGGTATTAGCACGGGGCCCGTGAGCTTATGACGACACCTCCAAGTCGGACAAGATCTGCCGTTTTACGCACATGAAGAAGCACTGACTAAACACGGACACTTCCCCAATCATTCAGCGGAAACCGGGGAGATAAACAGCCTAAAATAATGACCCTAACAAGCACTCTAAAGCTGTTCTGAAACCAGTGCTGATCTCACTCCCGGACCAACAGCGCCTCATTAGGGAAATCTAACGTTTGTCTTCAGGTTTGTCTTCAGCTCTGCTCTGCAGTATGACTATTTTGAAAAACTGTGCTATAAAGAACAATGCAGAAAAACAGCTCAGACCACTTACTCAAAATGTAAGCTGCAGGATGCAGGTCAAATTAAGCATACCACAGATAACATGCTGGAAAGTGTGAATGTTTTAACCAAAGAAGCATTTCACCTTTACTCAAACTTCACTGGGTGAAAATCCCAGGCAAAATATCACCTCTGAAAAACATGCGGACACCCATTACCTTAAAAGTCTAACTTTTTACCATGAGTTATGTTAAAAACATGTACAAAGCCATCAAAGCACATACTGGCAGCCCCAAAACTATACCCTCACGTGAAAGTATGACGTAGCCACCACAGCAATCCCAGCATGCAGTGCCATCTACAGACACCCACGGGAGACCTGTGGCTGCTTTTGCCTTAATGGCCTGTTCTGGTCCAGAACCTGCAGTTCACACACAGTCTGACTACTAACTGACCAATGGGTGTACATTATGGGAGGGATGGGGGGGCTTTAGCTCCCCCTATAATCAAAACCAGTGGTGGTGGTGGGCATTAAAAAAACAGCCAATACAACCCCCTTAAATGGATGGACACCTCAAACCGCCCCCCCCCCCCCCCCCCCCCAACCCAAAATTATGCCCTTGGACTTACCACTGACTGGATGACCAATGACTGACCACTAGTTAACCACCTATTAACTGCTGAACAACTACTGACCAACAGCAGGACAACAGGCAGTCCTTTCCTCACTGGCCACTGACAGACCATCTCAGCTGGTACTGCGCCCCACCTAAGCGAAAAACTGGCCCGTCATGAATCGCACCTTTGTGTAATGATGTTACCAGGATATGGCGCTTTAAAACCACTACGGGAAAAAGGAAGCAGACATTTTGCCTGAGTGTGCAGATGAGCACACGGCGCTGCCCGAAAGCCTTATTATTACACATCTGGCCTCGGATTATCCTGCAGGCTACCGATACACACTGACGCAACGGCCCTTCGAGGCAGACAGTGCGTAAATACTGCCAGGCGGAGACGCGTCAGAGGTACCGTGCGACGCGCGGCTTTGCGGTAAATGGCGGTGTAAATGCACTCAGTGATGATCGGCCACTATTCTGACGCTGAAGCGAAGTGTTAAATGTGAAAAGTACAGCAAATGGACAGGTTTCCTGGGCGTCTGCGATCGTTAAAGCCTAACGTTATGTCGAAAGTATGAAAAAGGAAGCAGACTGGATCGTGCGGAGGCGGCATGGACGGAAGCCCGCTTATGGCTGACGTCTGCCCTGCAGTGTTTGGCCGGGTGTGGGTAACATCCCGAGGCGCGTCTCACCCTTCCCCGCGGAGCCCAGTAAGTCTCGGGTGGGTTCCTCAGCCATGCCTTCGGGCCTGGAGACGGAGCGGAGCGGCCGTACACGCCGGGGTCCATGGGAAGGCTAACCCGGCCCACATTATCGTCCAATCAGCGAGGCGGGCTCCGGGGAGGCGGCTGCCCGCAGCCACGCTGCTCGTAGCCGCAGAGACGGTGATGCTGACACGCCGGGGCTGCTTTGTCCCGCGGGGGAGATAAACAGGGCTGCCTTTGGCGCTTTGCCTTTGCTGCAGCGCGCACACAGGGCTGCATTTACTGTCGGTGTTTCAATGGACCTTTAATGTCAGATGTACGGTGATCTGTGAGACCTTTCCTAATAAATATGTGCGGTATTTAATGCACCGGTTTAAAAACAGTCGTTATTTGGGTGCTATAGAGACCGATCTCTGACTGTGCAATAAGTCACTTCCTTTGAATTTTTCAAAAAAGAAGCGCAAAAGTTCAAAGGAACTTCATGCCATGTGGTGCGCACCATGCCCTGAAGACTGAATTATACATATCCCCATTCATTCAGATCTATTGAACTCTGTGGTCGGTAAAATAACTCTGAGGTCCTAGGCGGGCTTGTACTTTACGCCACATCAGCTTCCAGCACCGGGCGCAGTTCAGATGTTGTGAAATGATGGGACACAGATAAAATGCGGAGCATGCGGGTTCAGGAGGGGGGCACGACCTCTTACACTCATTAACCCCATACACAGAAAGAGATCCGGCCTGGACGCTTCTTGAGTGTTTAATATGTAGACCTTCCTATGTGCAAAACCAGGAATCGCAGCTCATTCCTCGTAAACGAAATACGGAAAAACTGAAGGAAACTCACGGAACAGGACGCCCAAGCTTATCCTCCGCTCATTCTTTTCAGCGGGCAGGATACAGCCTACATTATTAATGTAAAACTGTTGTGTGCGTTACTGACCATGCAAATTGAGCGTGGTTCTGGCAGTTTATCGCCTGACTTAGAGTTAAATTCGATAATACTCAGACTGACCCGACATCTTAAACAACTAAGCAGGCCTACTTGTGTGCCTTTATTCTACTGTTTGTTGATGCGTTTATTACCATCAGGTACTAGCATAGTGCTTACAGAAAGTATTTGGACGCCTGCTGAATTTGGTTAAAAAAAAAAAAAAAAACACATTTACTGGTTTTATAACAAAAATCATTATTTTATTCACATGTTTACAAAAAGTATGTATCACCTTAGAAACAACCAGTAGTTTTAAGTAAAACATTCATTTCGAGTATGAGAGCTGTGCTGAATTTAAAGGTTCATTCACAGAGTTTCATTGGGTGCTTTTTAATTACCAACACCTTTGCAATAACATAAAACACCAAACATTAGGTTTAATCATCACTTTGGGAGCCAACGACTACAACTGCAATTAATAGCAACATGGCAGCAACAGAACTAAATGAGTCAGTCAAAAAATTATAACACTTAAGAAGAAAATCTGTGTGCAGATGATATGTGCAGATATGTTAAACATTGTTTCTCAATGGATGTTTGTTACGAGACCAATATATTTGCAACATTTTTACAGAATTAATGAAGTGTCCCTGGACTTTATATGAGCACTGCATATGTATAAATGTAGTATAGATACACGTGTTTCCCATGGGATTAATAAACTTCATCTTATATGAAAGTCCATCAGCCCTTGTGTTGCACTGTTTTTGTAAGTCACTCCCTTAAATCGTTTCTTGCTGTCTATATGTCGCACCGTGGGCCTGTGGTAATAGCCCTCTGACTAAATGTTTGTGAGAACCTTATTGTATGAACTTCGTGAGCAGTAATTATTCCCCCATCGCTGTGGAGTGCAAATCTGTGCGTACAAAGGTCTGGCCTAATAGCTAAACTTCCGAAGTAACTGATTTTATTTTCAGGGAACTAATTTTCACAGAAGGTATATATGCTGGTTGAAATAAAGCTGACTGTGATTTTCCTGTTTTTTTCCCACAAATATACATAATTATATTTCACTTAGCACAGCAAGGAAGGCCAAAGTCTGGGTGGTTTTGATGACAGTTGCAGTTTTTTGTATGGGATCATTTCCAGTGAGATGTAGTTTTCGTTTAATCTAAAGCTATTACATGTTTTCACCACACGAGGGCACAATCCTATGTATTAATAACGGAAGTCTTACCCATGAATAAAGTATGAAAACGTCGCAATTGTAGGTGCGCTATTAACTAGCTGGTGGTTCGCTGAACTGAACTTTTTAGAGACGTTCTACGGGATTCTAAAATTCTCTAGTGAGAAATTCGTAATATAATACCTCTTTAAAGAAGGATGTTTATGTGTTGTAATGATAATATCAGCTTTTCTGTTTGTAACTGGAAGTACCTCTCTTTTCCACTGGGGTATTTCTATATATCACTAACCAGATGGGCACCAAGCAGCGCGATACATTTACGTATTTTTACTTAAACTTTTAGACAATTAAGTGTATTTGGTATGAGATTCCTGTAGGCAGGGGGACAACAGCCTGTATGGAGCAGGGTATATCTATGACTGTCTGTTTGTAGTAGAACTGAGGAAATAATAAAGGTAATAGTGGGTACATGAATACCTAGAGGAAGTCCCTGCAAATACAAGGTTGACATGCAAACTCCACACACACATGGAATGAGGGGCTGGAGCTGAACTCATAACCCTGGAGCTGTGAGTCCACAGAGCCTTAATATTGTATATGAATGTACAAGCACTAGATCAGATCAAACACATAATCAAACGATCATGACATTTTCTCCAACAGAATGGACACTGGTTTTATTTTTCCTGTTAGTTCTCTGTGGTTTGGGATTGTGCCACAGGTTCTGTGTGTTGGGTCTGTGACCTGTGGGTGGGCAGGCTTCCTGAAGCAGAACCTCAACAGGACGCTGGACACCAGCTGCATAATTCAGGTTCCCCTGAAACAAATTTGGATATGTGGCTCTATAACATCCTTGATCAGTACAGAACTGGACTTGTCCTCTTAATGTAACAGACTGAAGTGTTGGGAAATACAGATGTACGTTTTATTTAGGTTCTTGTAATGTCTCTGATATAGAGACTCACTTTGCATCATCTACAGGATGGATAATTTGCTAACCCCATGGTCACCTGAACTGGGCACATGCACCCAAGCACTGGAAAGATCCACAACAGTCTGTTAGGTTATAACTGTCCTGTGGATGGATATAAAATGAAACCAGTATAACATCTGGTGCCTATTTCAGCTACCTTCCACTGCAGATATTAGGGAAGATATTTGCAGATATTAGTCATACGGACGCACTGCAGAAATGTTCCTTTGATACTGTCTGGCTGTGAACAAGCCTGCCCATGAGAACGTGGTATATGATTGTATAAAACTCCATTACCCATCATTCCTCAGCCATGACAGCCTATCAGTGAGGGCGGCAATACAGAACCAAAGGATCCCACCAGTGTATATTAGGCTCTGATCCACTTCCTTGTGTTGCTGTTAGATGCCCCTCAATGATCCAGTCTGAACTGCTTGTGGATTTGCCAGGTTCTCACCATAACAGAAATTTTTAGGTTCTACTACAAAAAGAAGTTGTATATCAGAGTGATAACAGAACAATGGTACTTTAAGTGAAATAACACAAAAGATAACACTAATTCTAAGAATCTCATCTTTTTATTAACTGAATTTGACAGATAGAAACAGGTAAAATTACATTAAAAGTCTTCTTTCTGCTTCCCAGGACAGCTGTCATCTCAGATGTAATCTCCCTAAATTTGTTCCTGTAGCAGAGCTGTAGTTCAGTTTGCAGCTACCTGTACCTTATTTTTTGAGGGGACACAGCAACAAATAAATGGGTATTTTTTCAAGTAAGGGTGACACGTTCCCCGTGAAAGAAGTACAACAAGTAAATTCAAATTAAAATGTTATTGTCCGTATATGAAAATCTATAAGTAAAATTACTGGACAAACTAACAGGTTTGCCACTGAACAGGAGAGCAGTTTCCCACATGTCAGTTTCACTGGAGTGAAAATAGTGAGATGGGTGATTAAAAACCGTGAAAACAGTGATCCAGAATGATTATCCTTCCACGTCGTCATTTTGTCTGATTTGGTCTCATCACATCCTGTGAGATTTACATGTTACGTCCACGAAATGGTGTAAAAAAGCGAGCATCACGGGTGACACATTTGCACTGGTGATGGACAGCAGCATAGAGAGTGACCCTGTGGGCGGGGCTTCATGTCGGGCGACAGGAACGAAAAGTTGTGAATGTAACTTTTAGCTACTGATTTGTTGCATTCATTCACGGTTCTGCTTCGTGAGGGAGTTAATGTACTCCCTGCATGTTCGAAGAATGCATTTTCCCTGAAACTAGACTTAGACCCACTTTGAATTTCCTCCGGAACTTACAAGCACGGAGCGTGAGCGCGGCGCGATGTGACAAGTCCTGTTTTAGTTTAACAAAACAATATTCCCAATAATAAGATCCTGTCGAGGAAAAAAACAACAACACTGACAAACACATTTACTGAGGCTCCGTTTTAATCACACGCCAGAATGAACCGGTGTAGTCCGGCCGCTGTGGGACCCGCCTGCTGCTCCGTGTGAATTTGCGCCCCCTGCCCTGATCCGCGGTACCTTTGCGTGACATAAGCTTTCCGTCCCAGAGAGTCACATTATGCATACATCCTTTTCCAAATTCCTGCCATAACAGCAGATCCTCCCAATGTCTTTCTTGCCATAACAAACAAGCAGGCTACATCTACCTCAAAGGGCAGTTCTCAGCTAAAGGTTTTTAAAAGGCCGTCCGTTATTTTTTTTTTGATAATGTTAACATTTACAGTACTTAATGATTTGATGTCATGTTTGATATGTCCTAAATTACTCTAACGTTTATGCGTCCTCCGATGGACTGTTGTTTGACAGGTTTGATTTAAAATTTCTGCATTTCTGTCGTTTGTCATGTCTGATTACGGACAGTGCTGATACTTTCGCTGACTGCTGCTGTTTATTTCTAGAAGCAACTTTTATTAACGTTAAAGTGTTTTTGAGCTATCGCTTTGCAATTTTCTGTATAATAAGAACACAATGTCTGCTATAATAAAGGATTACTTGGAAACCATGGAAAAATGTGTGATACTGTCCCCTAGCGTACTGTAATGGGTACTGTCACTGAGCGTGGTTCGGTTATGTCAAATCAAGCGGTTCTCGAAGTGCTGGGAGTGAAATGGGGAATGTTTAACAACTTGACTCAGGGGAGCCTGCCACTGTAAAACGTACTTTGTAGAGGTTTGCTTTCACGGTTACTTTAAATAATCTTTTTTGTTGGTCACTGTCATATAAATCTAATTAAATCCTCTGAGATTCAAAACAACAAAACATGAAGAAGTCCAAAAGAAATGAATGCATTTTAAGATTCTTAAATGATATGATACTGGATGAGGTGACCATGGATCTAGTTAAGATTCAGCACCAAACACTGCATTGCTTTTAAATACATGTACATACAACAATGTGCAAAAGCCTTAGGCAGCCAAAGAAAATAATGCTAAAATTATCTTCAAGGAGTTGAACTATGATATTATGCCTGTCAAAGTGTGTCAGCTTAGCCATTTCAAAAGCTCTGGTAAAACCGCCCCAGTATTTTTAGCAACCATTTAATACACCAATGTATTTTTTTAATTGACCACTAGCACACCTCATATAGCTAATCAATATCCCATTGACTTTTTAAACTAATTAAATTAGTTAATTAAATGAGCTGGTGGTGAAATTTAACAAACACGTGGAATGGCTGAGGTGCCCCTGAGGAGAGGTTTGGGAACTGAAGCCATCCAACAAAGTCTCAATAGCTTTTTTGAGAACAGAAGAAATTTTTACTAGTTTTTATTTTGTTACTCTTAATTTCAGTATGTTCTAATGTCAAATTGTTTCTTTTTGTTCTGAGCAAATGTGCCCTTACTACCCAAATAAATGACATTAAACATTTCTTTTGACTGCCTAAGACATTTGCGCAATACTTTACATATCACTCCATCTGAGATTAAAAATTACAATCTAATGCCAAAATGCCAAATGATTTGTCCATAACCACAGAATACAACAGAAAACGAAGAAAAGATAATTCTGTGAAATACACTGCCTGGCCAAACAAAAAAGTCGCCATTTGGATTTTTTGTTGGACCGCCTTTAGCTTTGATTATGGCGCACATTTGTCATGGCATTGTTTCCACAGGCTTATGCAACATCTCACCCTTTATTTCATCCAGATTTGCATTCATTTCTCATCGAAATCCTGCATTGACAAGTGAGTTGAACCACTCCATAAAGCCTCCTTCAGCACATCCCAAAGACCTTCAATGAAGTTAAGGTCACAACATGACAATGATTCCTCATGCTCCCTGAACCACTCTTTGACAATTAGAACCCAATGAATCTTGACATTGGAATATGTCCATGCCAACAGCTAAGAAAAAAATCCACTGATGATGGATGGAGGTGTAACCTGGCCAGTAGATTCAGGTACTCAGCTGACTTTATTCCTGCATAACGTTGCTGGGCTGTAATAATGACCCAGTCATTGGCTCTTAAGTATTTGCTGATATAAATTCAAATGCTGTATTACACTAAAATTTTACACTACCTAACTTTTGATTGTCATTCTGAACCAGGCCAATACCCTCAACATTCCACATCTCCTGGGCCTTTTGTCTCCCTCATGTAGCCAGATCTTCTTTCCTTCAGAGGTGGCACAGGGTAACTGAGTGAGTAAAGAGAGAAGCCAGGTGCTGAGATAATCAGCTAGTGGCCTAGCTAAACACAGCTTAGCGCTGAGAGGGTATCTTTAATAAGATAACGCAGAGCCTGTGTGCTCAGAGGAGGCTGTGGAGAGACGTGCCTGAGAGGACACACCATCTTCAGTCCATACAGAGCAACCGCCTCTTGCGCGTCCGTCGGCTCCCAGGAACTCAGCGCCCACTTGGCTTTCTCCATCATTTGGGGTTACGGGATCAATGCCGGATTGCGTCGCCTTTGATACAGGTCACATGACTGACATTGCATGAGCAGATCCTGACTCACCTTCAGCACTCTTAGGAGAAAGACTCACTGATGACACTCGCACAGCAGACTGGTGGCCCCTGCAGCGGCGGGCTACTCTCCTCACGTCTTTGACTTCTCCTGGTGTTCTTCTCCGGTCGTTTGTGGTCTGCTCCATCTCTCAGTCACAGTCGGAGAGGACTGGGTCTGAAGACCCCCGATCCAAGATGAGCGTCACGAAAGAAGATGTGACGAAGTTTCTGGATGAAAACCCTGAGTTTGCCAAGGTTTACTTCGACAAGAAGCTAAAAGTGGGCGCCATCGCCGCCGTGATGAGCCGGCCAGAGTCCAGTGTGGATTTTGCGTCTTTCAAGGAGCTGAGCCAGGTGGAGGAAGCAGAGATGCTGTTCGACCTCATTCACAACATGCAGGAGAGTGTCAACATGGAGAAGGTGGTCTTCAAGGTCTTGAAGAGGATCAGCTTTCTGATCCACGCAGACTGCTGCAGCCTGTTCATGTTCCGCCAGCGCAACGGCATCGCGGAGCTGGCCACGCGCCTCTTCAACGTCAACAGTGGAGCGGAGCTGGAGGACTGCCTGGTGCCGCCGGACTCTGAGATCGTCTTTCCTTTGGACATGGGAGTTGTGGGACACACTGCCCACAGCAAGAAAACCATCAATGTCAAGGACGTGTCAGAGGTAGGCTGTGTGTGTGACTCGTCTGCGAATGGCATCTGGCCAATGTGATCTACACAAGTGGTGAAGTGCGTAAACCAACCCAAAGCAGAACGAGCCATATATGGGAAAACCACAATGAAAGAGGGTTCACCTTGAAGTAGATGTTCCAAAAATGGGTATGTCAACCACACCGAGCTGAATGATCAGCTCAAATGACATTTTCCGATATGTGCAAATCCCAAGTGAATGGTTGCTTTGGCCATATATACAAACATCTGTCCCTTTTCTGAAGCTGCTCATCCTGTTCAGGGTCACAGGGGGTCCAGAGCCAATCCCAGGGGCTACGGGCACAAGGCTGGGAACAACCCAGGACCCCATTGCAGGGCACACTCACACACCATTCACTCACACACCATTCACTCACACACCATTCACTCACACACCTACAGGTGATTTGGTAATTCCAGCCAGCCTCAGCGAGGACTGTGCGGGGAAACCCAGACAGAAAACCCCCCATGACACGTGGAGAACATGCAAACTCCACAGAGGGAACCCCGGCGGAGACTGAGCAACATATATGACTTATTTATATATCCACGCATATCCATATATAGTGATGAATTTGTTGGAAATCCTCTTGACATAATCGCATTTAAATATACCTCATGACCTGGCCGTGATAAGTGGGATTACTGTGTCTGTGGCATTTACCGTCAGCAGAACTGTGTGAGGGATCATCGTCCCGTCATCTTCGCCCCAAAACAAACGAGCCAGTTGTTATGGAGCTGCAGGAAGGTGGGGGAGACGGGGATCTTTTGTTGCATATTTAAGGAGTGTATTAAATGTGTATCATTAACTGAACATGTGCAGGGCAGATAATGAACTATATGGTATGACTAGGCTATTTAACTAAATAAAGTTTAAATGACACTAAAATTCTTGATCATATCCTGCCGTACCAATTATAGGATATTTACTAAAGTTAATTTAGATGAGTACTAGGTGTGTCTCTAAGGGTGGTTAGTACCGGCCTGCCTAATATCTGTTTATATTCCACACTTTCAGCAGCATCCTGTATGTATTGACTGAGTATTACTGTCATTTTACCCAGACACAAACGGTCTTCCTTTGCCAGTTAATCTATAGCACTGAAACAAGTTTTGCCTGTAAGTGAACACTAGACTGTTGACCAAATGACGTTAGAAGGTTCAAGCCCCCACTACATTTTTTCTAGTGCAGTGTTTTCCAATCCGGTCTATGGGGACCCACAGTCGGTCCACGTTTTTGCTCCCCCCCAGCTCCTGGTACGTGACAGTGGGTCCCCCAGGACCGGATTGGGAAATACTGCTCAAGTGGGCTTTAGCAAGGCTGTTACCCTGAGTTAATGTAGTAAACTCGGTGTAAAATGATTAGTTTGACTAATGTATTGTGATGATACATCTGCTGAATGTTAGACTTGGCTGTCATGTCTGACAATGTTTGCAGCATTATGTTGCATATCAGTTAAATCATTTGGACAGTGTAGGGCTGGTTCCACATCTGGAGACATGAAATCCTTATGAGTTTTTCTGAATCCACAGTACGGGAGTTTGAAATAGTGTGCAAAAAAAGGAAGGTTTCAGAGAAGCTACCAGAGGCTTTCTGATCATGCCCTGTTCCCTGTCGTCCCAGAGTACTCACTTCTGCTCATTCGTGGATGAACTGACGGGGTACAGCACCAAGAACATCCTGGCCACCCCCATCATGAACGGCAAGGAAGTGGTGGCAGTGATCATGGCCATCAACAAGACAGACGGGCCCTTCTTCACACCGGAGGACCAGGATGTGAGGATGCCAAGCCCACATGCACTCCTCAAACACCAGCGTGACCCTGGTCCATAAATAAGAAAAATAAAAATACTTCTCTTCCCATCCTTCAGCTTTTTTTGAAGTATCTCAACTTTGCCACCTTGAACCTAAAGATTTACCACCTGAGTTACCTGCACAGCTGTGAGACCCGCCGTGGACAGGTAAGGCGCCGCAGTGACTCCGCCGACCATGTGCAGTGTGGGCGATCACTGCGACACTGACTGCGCTTTCCCGTCTCCCACCACCCAGCTTTTACTCTGGTCAGCCAACAAGGTGTTTGAGGAGCTCACGGACATCGAGCGACAGTTTCACAAGGCCTTGTACACGGTGCGAGCGTACCTGAACTGTGACAGGTACTCTGTGGGCTTGCTGGATATGACCAAGGAAAAGGTACTCCATTCTTATCTGAGTATTTCACCGCGTTCCGCTTTCTAGTATAGTGTTTCCCAACCCAGTCCACAGGGAACTCTGGACAGTCCATGTTTTCGCTCCCTCCCAACTCCCAGCCAATCAGGAACACCGAATACCAGGTACAGGTGCACTGGGAGCTGAGAGGAAGCAAAAACGTAGACTGTCCGAGGTCCTCCAAGGACTGGGATGGGAAACACTGTTCTAGAGCAAGTTAACTTACTGTTAGCATAATTTACCTGTCCAAATGACGGCCACCATAGCTAGTGTTTTCATATATCACCCTTCTGTATGTAGAGTCCCTGAATCTACAAACGTGCAGTACTATTTACAGAATGAACACTAATCCATCAATGTTTGTGCACCCCCTGCAGGAGTTCTTTGACGTGTGGCCTATACTGATGGGGGAACAGGCCCCATACTCAGGCCCCGTGACCCCAGATGGAAGGGTGGGTGCAACACGTTAGTGCTTCCCCCCCTTTCCCTAACGGAACTATTATGACTGACTGTCCAAGGAGATCAATAAATATCTCGTTTGCTGTTTCAGGAAATCATCTTCTATAAAGTTATTGACTACATTTTGCATGGAAAGGAAGATATCAAAGTTATCCCGTAGGTCATTTTCCTTTAAAACACATAAATAATTGTATTATACAGAGAAAAAGTGCTTGTCCATTTTCCATTGTTTGTGCATCTGTCACATGATGTTACATCCTTCTCTGATTCGATACCCCCAAATCAGAAACCCCCCCGCAGACCACTGGGCTTTGTGCAGTGGACTTCCAACTTATGTGGCGGAAACTGGATTTGTAAGTTACCCATAACTTCACTAACTAAAATTAACAGGAAATATAATCTTCAACCATCACCTGCTCAACTACTTAACAGTTATCTATTAAAATTTGAGGCAATGTGTGTATATATCTTCCTGAGACCCAAGGAAGAAAGTGTCCCTCAATTTTAGGTTTTTTGTCTTTGGAGGAAATAAGACATCTTACAATTTAGATTTATTTTTATTTTTAATTTCACAGCATGTCCTCTTTAGTGTACAACAGGAATAAATATATTTCCTTACATCAGTGAAAAGGTAGATGCAAAAACAAAATGTCCATTACAATGGACATAAATGAATGGGTGGGGTCTCAGGAGGATATAAGGATATCTCTATTTAACTGTTTTTTTTATTACAGATTTGCAACATTATGAATGCTGCATCAGAGGAAATGTTCAGCTTCCAGGTCAGAAAAATTTTGCTTGAATATATACTCCTACACTGTTTCATTTTCAATCACTCATAGATTTTGATCACTCGCTGTATTTAGCTGCAGCAACAAAATTCCGTGGTCACTCTCAGTTACCAGCAAATAATTGGTCTGGACCTGTACCAACAAGCTCCATCTGAAGCAGTCAAAGGCTTGAATGAGTAGATGAATCATTGAATCAGGCGTGTTTGTGCTGGTTTAGAACCAAAAGGCACCTTCTCCTATGTCCACTTGGGATTTGGACAGAGAGTGCTGTTACCTGTCCCTCTCCTTTGCTTGGTCTCATGGAACGAGGCGTGCTATCTGACTCTTATCCCAAATGATGCAGACGGAGCCCCTGGACAGCAGCGGCTGGACCATCAAAAACGTGCTTTCACTGCCCATCGTCAACAAGAAGGAGGAGATTGTGGGTGTGGCCACGTTCTACAACAGGAAAGATGGGAAGCCCTTTGATGACCAGGATGAGCAGCTTATGGAGGTGTACTGCCTCTCGCTTAACTGCCGCATGGAAACACCGCCCCACTGATATCTGCCTGCCGGTCGATTTAATATCATATTTAGGAGATAAATCACACTAACTGTACTAACACCTCAGAAAAGTATGTGTATTATTCATTACGCTCCTGTTAGCCTGGCTAATTTATCAACTTCTGTTTGATTTGACAACTTCAGGGCACTGTTTAGGTAATTAGGGAACCAGAACCACAGTCGCCTAGTGTTAGCAGCTGAACATCTGAGACTGTGTAGATATTGGGGGACGGTGCCTGTCTAATCCCCCCCATCTTCCTCCTTCCCAGTCTCTGACACAGTTCCTTGGATGGTCTGTGCTCAACCCTGACACGTACGACAAGATGAATAAGCTGGAAAACAGGAAGGACATAGCCCAGGACATGGTGCTGTACCACGTCAAGTGCCGCAACGATGAGATCCAGGACATCCTGGTGGGTGAACCTTTGTGGGTGCACAGCCATTCCTGCAGCACGTGGCGTCTGTCTTCAGCATATCCATACCCCAGCTGTACTCTCATGCCGCACATGTAATTTTCTGATTCTTTGCCTTTAAGAAAACACGGGAGTATTTTGGTTGCGAGCCATCAGAGTGCGAAGAGGATCAACTTTCAAAGATCTTGGTATGGACCTCACCTTTTAAGCCTTTTAAAACCTTCTAAACCCACGAAGAACCTTCATTTTATCTATTTAAGCTAGTTTGGAATTAATCGACATAGGACTGTGGTCTACAGTATGTAAACACTTTTAAATATATTTCAGAGTGTCTGTTCAGCTAAAATGACAAGGTCAGACATCATGTAAAATTTTGCAGAAAAAAGAGCTCCCAGGACCTACCAAGTTTGAGATCTATGAGTTCCGGTTCTCAGACTTTGACTGCACGGAACTGGACCTGGTGAAGTGTGGGATCCAGATGTACTATGAAGTCGGGGTAGTCAAGAAGTTTCAGATTCCACAGGAGGTAAAAAAAAACTGCTATATGTTGGGTTTGTCACCCAAAGAGTTAAACTGAAAGCCAAAGAAGCATCTAGACCATTCAAGCATAGCCAGGCCCTCTAGCAGATTCACCTTTTCCTTATTCCAGGTTGCTGACAGAATACAGTGACATTTTGCTTGTGGCGTTTCTTTAAATGGCTATGAGTATATTTCTGGTAAAGTGACACAGTGGTTTGTCAGGAATTGGCTACAAAGAAACTGACCATTTACAAATCATGCTCACATCTCTACAGGTCCTAGTGCGATTCATGTACTCTGTCAGCAAAGGCTACAGGAAGATCACCTACCACAACTGGCGCCATGGGTTCAACGTTGGCCAGACAATGTTCACATTGTTAACGGTATGACAGATCGGGGCTACAGATTGGCCTTGATTTTCAGAGCTCACGATCAAAAACTGCAGAAGTGAGTTAGTGTTTCAGGGTTGGTCTTTAACCAAATGTTTCACATTCTCCTGGGGGCATCAGACCGGGCAGCTGAAGCATTACTACACAGATCTGGAGGTCATGGCTATGATCACAGCTGGCTTCCTGCATGACATTGACCACAGGGGCACCAATAACCTCTACCAGGTGAAGTGAGTATGCCATGAAAATCCTACCCTTTGTGCTTGTGACAGCTGGAGGTTTGGACTCAAAGGGGAGGGATCTGGAGAGTCAGATCATACAAGATCAGCAACAATATTTCATTTTAAAAGACATTTACTCCCAAAGGTAATTAGATGTATGGAGCTGCATAGACGTTTTAGACTTTGGCAAATATCTTAAAGTCCTTACACAGTGCTGGGAGATCCACGAGGGGTCCCATGATAACTGTTTTATACAAACAGTCTATAAACACATTGTGGTGTATCGGGACATCTTCAGTATATCACAAAAACCCAGCACTTTGCAGAATTAGTGTCTGGCATATCTCCACAGTGCTGTGTTCCCTTGTTTGTCTGTTTTTGTTTACTGGTAGGTCACAGAACCCGCTGGCCAAACTTCACGGCTCCTCCATTCTCGAAAGGCACCACTTAGAATTTGGGAAGTTTTTACTTTCAGATGAGGTCAGTGTGCCAGTTGTACCCAGCACATTCCTGTTAAACCAGTTTTCACTGCATACTGTATATCTGCAGTGCTAAGAGGAAAACCAGTCATCCCATTAACTGGCTACTCCACCCCTTGCCCCCCATCCACAGTCATTAAATATTTACCAGAACCTCAATCGACGGCAGATGGATCACGTTATTCATCTCATGGACATTGCCATCATTGCCACAGACCTGGCACTGTATTTCAAGTATGTCACAGTCTCTGTTCATTTCGATTTGCTATTGACTAACATCTGATAAGTCACCTGCTACGCTAAAGGAAGATGAGTCGCCTTAGATGTTGTGTGTGTGATCTAGAGGAAGGTCAGGCAGGGAAAAGTAATAGCTGTGTATAATAAAGTACAAAACCTGAGGGCATTAATTTGTGTATGTCCCTACAATATTGTGGGAGCACTGTGTGTGTTTGGAGGTAGCGGGGGGGGGGTCAGGACTGATTTGGCCCCTACCGGTGTTGAAGCTGAACCTACGCCCATGAGAAAACCACAGATTGCCTGTCCATTGCAGGGAAGTCATGCCCAGATCAGGAACCATTTGGAATGGTTCTCCTGAACTGCTTTGCATGTTATACAGAGGTCATGGGAAGAGCATGAGAAAGGCTGACCTCACACTAACCCAGACAAATTCCTGTTCTCATTTAAGTCTGATATCCATCACCACTTTATATTTAAACCTTTGGCTTGTTTGGTTTAAAACATTTAAAACTTATACTCCACTGTCTGTCTGATGCTGTCAACTCCTGTTTGCAGAAAGAGGACCATGTTTCAGAAGATTGTGGACCTCTCAGAAACATATGAAGATAAAAAAAAGTGGGTTGAATTCATGTCCCTGGAAACTACAAGGAAAGAGATTGTGATGTAAGTACTTGGGACCCACAGAAGGGTTCAGTGCTGCTCCAGCACCAGTAGGGTTAGGGGGCACGTCCCATTTGGGTTGGGCCTGCAGCCAATGCACCTTTGAGTCTCTGATTTTCTCTTACTCCGTCAGGGCCATGATGATGACCGCATGTGACCTGTCAGCCATCACCAAACCATGGGAGGTCCAGAGCAAGGTGAGCAGGCTGCCACAGTTTATCTCAGAGGGTCACTCAGAGACCGTTTATCCTCAAACATGCCTGGTTATCCACCGCCCACTAGGTGGCGCTCTCTGTGGCTGCTGAGTTCTGGGAGCAGGGAGACCTGGAGAGGACAGTTCTAAGTCAGCAGCCCATTGTGAGTGTGTCTTAGTGTGTGTGTGCGTGTGTTTGTGTTGCCTCTGTGTCTGGGAGGCTGTTTTTAATGTACATGTACATACATGCGTGCATTTGAATTCCTCTACCTGTCACCCTCCAGCCCATGATGGACCGGAACAAAGCAGCAGATCTGCCCAAGCTACAGTGCGGCTTCATTGATTTCGTCTGCACATTCGTCTACAAGGTATGACCCTCTCACATTAACCAACCACATGAGTTTTAGGGTTCATGACGATACATTTGGGTATTGACTGAGAACCTTGGTCGATGTATTTTGATAGGCTTGAATGAACTCCTTGTTCTTCTCTTCCAGGAGTTTTCTCGGTTCCATAAGGAAATCCAGCCCATGTATGATGGCATCTTAAACAACAGGAAGGAGTGGAAGGCCAAGCAGGAGGAGTACGAGGCCCAGCTGAAGGCCTTCGAGGAGGAGAAGGCAGCCCGAGAGCAGACTGTGGCTGCAAAAAAAGGTGAGGCAGCAGCACAGCCCTCCATCTGCTGCACTGCGCAGTGCGTAAAGCTACCTGGGTCGCACTGCATTTCCTTGGCATGATGATGTGTGCTTCTTTCCTTTGTACAGCTACAGCTCAGAACACTCCCAACTCAGCCTCTGGGTCCAAGACCTGCTCCATTTGCTAGACCCATGGGGCGTATCTAAGAGGGAGGCACTCACTCGAATATGACACAGCCATTGAGTCTGATTGCATCAGGTGGGGTTGGGCCATGGGACAGGTCCAGTCTTGCCCCATTCCCAACCACTGAATCCTACAGAAGATCGACAGGTTCCTCCTGGCTGGTGGACTGATCATGGCCAAGCTATGGCCCAGGCCACGGGTTTGTCATTCACTTTTTCATTTCTTTTGTCCTTCATCATCTTCAAGCGCCTCTGTCAGCTTCAATCACCCAGTATGTCCAGTGGAGGAACAGCTGAGAGAATGATGCGTGTAGCATAGGCAGGTAGCTAAATAGAAACTGAAAGCGCATTTGACCACAAAGACATATCATCATACTAAAAATCTGGGAAGTGGGTGAGGAAGACTTGGTATAAACGTCTACTCACAGCAGATGGGGTCAGACATGTTGATAATCATATGTAACAAAGAGTACATATCTAGTGTTGAACTGAAGGATTTACGTTGTCAACTGTTTCATCAATGTTCTTTTTTACCATATAATCACCTTGAGGTACTCTGCACCTCAATTCTTCCAGTCAATCGTGCTTTACAATAGACTTCCAGAAACAAAATTGCTCTTCATATTTTACCTCAGGACAGGTCATACATAGCAAACTGACGGCTTCTTGGTATGTGGGTGTGAGTTTTAGGGTTTTGTTTCAATGACTTTGAAATGACTTAGGGCAATAAACTGTTGAGGTTTAATGGGTGTGTAGGTAGGCCAGAGTCCCCTACTTTATATAAATGATACACAAATATTCAAATAAGGGAGTGTGTCTGGGATCAACCGAGGTGGTTGGGGCAGGTGGTCGCGCTGAACCTTGGTGGTCACTGTCAGAGTAAGGGCTGGTTCCCACTTACTGCGGACGCACCACAGCAGGTGCCCCGGAGTGCTGGCCCATCCACGTTCCTGTAGGCCTGCACTCATTCTCCTTGCACCACCGTGTATTTTGATACCAGGCACAGGTATATGGCTTTGCAGGTGCAAATGTAGTTTTCAGCTATCTGGGAGTCTTTTCCACAGCGAGGAATCATAAATGCTGGTATTAAACTTTCTCAGCCAACCTTCTGACTTCCTGCTACTTTTCCCTGGGCAATGAACAACTGAGCTGTGTTGTGTTGATTTTTGATTGGTATGCAGCGTCATGCTTGGCCCTCGAACAAGAATTATAGCACAAGAGCCATGAGTGCTGTGGTTTGTCTGCAGTAAGTGGAATCCAGCTATCAGGTTGCATCTTTTAGCGCAGTTTATTAATGAATCGTACAGGGGTGTTTGTGACGAGCATGCAGAAGACGTAGCTCAGACACAAGAGAAAGTTAACTTCACAAAACTGCACACTTGAAGGTGACCTATACACATTTAAAGCAAATGCATGCACTTTTCCAACAAATTAGCAGAAGTCAAATTCAGGGGACAATGGGGGGGACATTTTTTAGGAATTTGCAACTGTAAATATACCCCATGTGTAAATACATAACGCTACAAGTAAAATTCTGTTAGGAGACGTCATGCCCTCTGATGAAGACCAGCACAAGTCATCTGTGTATCTCATACTCAGTTCTTGTGGCTCAGTGATACAATGAGGCCAGATGCAGGAAAATAAATCCTGCTTCTTTTTTTTTTTTACCTCGCTTTTTCATCATTGAATGCTGAAAAATATAATCATTTGGATAAAAAGTTACACATAGAGTTTGCATGGTTGTCCATGAGTTTATTGTAAAATATTTTTTTGCATCATAGGCATGAGAATCCAATAAGAACGCTGCGGTTGGAACGTAAAGAGTAATAAACTTTAATTTTTGTCTAGTTTTAGTCCAGTTCCCTTAATTACAAACGTGTTTGTGACTGAATGTGCATTTGTCTGTTAAACACCTTGTAAACAGCAAAGTCCTCCTGTGTTTTCCTGTGCTGTTTAGCATCTCATTAAGACGCTTCACTGCTGATGATTCACTAGCTGCCAATGCCTCTTAGGACAATTCTCAGCATTTTCCTGCTGTCTGTAGCCAGATTCGCTCTGTGAAGGTCAGCTTGGGCAGATTTGGTCTCATCTTGGTCAGGAGGCACAACATTTTGAGACTCTTGGGATCTGATATTTTATCACAATGAGTCAGTTCACTGTTATGCTCTTCAAGTGGTGATAAATGACATTCCTGCATGTGCAAACCACACTGAATCTGATATGTGCTTTGGGAAAGTCTGGGAATCAGAATCGTATCCCGCCCCTCCAAGGGACAAGACCTCGGGAAGCAGGAGCCCCCACCTCAGCACCAGCTCCTCATGCCCCCTGGCTTCCGGCCTGTATCAGTTCGCTCAGCACTTTCCTATATTGGCCTGTGACCTGAATCCTAGGATTTGCACTAAGGATGTGGGGATTATGCCCCCCCCCCCAACAACACACCTCCTAAAGTGACAGAGGACAGCCACGGTAGAGAACACAAACACGGACCCAGTCACAAACACAGCAAGCCAGGACCGATCATGGCATTGAGGACTGAGAAATTGTCTGCCCTAACACGTCAAGGTTTTTCACAAGAAGCAAACAAATAATTCAAAATTGAAAGAAAAACCCTACTCACAAACTATATATACACACTATAGTTCATTTTTGAAGGCTCTACATCTAAAATTAGCAACCTTAAGACAATCTCTTAAGACTGCTCCCACTTTTGGTTGGGGCTCTTATTAAAATGCATCAAATTCCAACAACAATACCTTTTGCCCAGTGGTGATTAACTGAAGTACACCAACTACAGACACTCCCTGGGTTAAAATTTTCCGACAAGTAAACGTTTTTCCACTTTCAGTACATTATTCAATAAATTACATGAGATATTCAGCATTATTATAAATAGGCTTCATGTTAACGATTTTTGCCCAACAATAGGCTAATGAAAGTGTTCCAAGCATGTTTAAGGTAGGCAAGGCTAGGATGTTTGTTCGGTTAGGTGTACTGTATTTACATGAATTTTTGACTTGTGTAATTTTTGCCTTACAATGGAATTACATGCTGACATACCCTGGGGAGAAGCTCCACCTGCATTATTTAAAATTCCTAGACCAGGGGTGGCCAACGTTTAACTCAAGATCTACTTTTCAATGGCCAGTGTGCCGAGATCTACCAGTTCAAATAGGGAGCCGTAGCTGCTATTCTTTTATTCTATTATTACTCTAGCTATTACCTTTCTACATAGTTAACATGCACACAGCAAATCCAGGTAATTCTTCAAATTGAAAAAGTGTAAATAAATGTATTTCTCTACCTTAGTGGGACCGCTGGCACTGGGAAGATGCAGAAGGTAAAAACTGACTGCTGTGCTGCTAACTGACACTTCAGTTCTCGCACTTTTTGGCTGCGTATGGCTGTTTTAGCAGGGAACTCAGTCTCATAGCTTTTGTGCGTCGTTTTGAAATGCCGCTACAAGTCGCCCTTCTTCGGTAAAGCCGCGGTCGCATTAGACACATGGGCTTCAAATTTGAGTAAACAAAAAATAATCCTCTTCCCACTCTGAATGAAAATGATACGTTTTGATATCTTCTGGCTTCTGACATGTTTGCATGCTAAATATTCACAGTACACGATTAGTTGTACACAGAAAAATGGGTGCGTGTGCGCAAGTGGAGGGACGCTTGCGATGCACTTTGCGATTGATTGAGAATTACTCCGCGATCGACTGTTTGAGCAGCCCTGTCCTAGATCAAGACAACCAAAACCTGCTATGTCATCAAGTAAAGTACTGTAAACTGAAGCTGTTGTACAAACATAAAGCTACCAACCTACTAAAACCCACATTAGCGAGCATGATAATCCTACATCTAAACACACACTTCAGACAATGTTTTGTTTTCATGTTTATTTTACAGACTGTGTAGCTTGAAAGAAATGAACCTTACTACAGCAAGGATAAAGTATTGATTATTTTCATACACAAACACAAAACAAATTATCCATCTTAGCACTCATTTGAGAATGGTGTCTTCATTAGCTGTGGGAGAGAGAAAGAGGAGGTTACTTAGGTCTGTGCAGGTATAGGGTCAGGGCATCAACAGAGGGGTGGGAGCCAGAGAGGAGACACACACACAGTATCATTTGCTATAATGTCACAGCCATCCTGGAACAGTCTGAGACGCGCTGCCGAAGTGCAGGCCTACGCGCTGCCGAAGTGCAGGCCTACGCGCTGCCGAAGTGCAGGCCTACGCGCTGCCGAAGTGCAGGCCTACGCGCTGCCGAAGTGCAGGCCTACGCGCTGCCGAAGTGCAGGCCTACGCGCTGCCGATGTGCAGGCCTACGCGCTGCCGAAGTGCAGGCCTACGCGCTGCCGGACATGATTCCATAGGCCACCTCACCCTCTGCCAGCTGCTTTGCTATCCGCTCTTGTTCCTCTCGGATCCTCTTCTCCTCTTCCTCGATCCTCCTCTCCTCAGCGGCAACTGGCTTCAGGTAGTCTGGGGGGGTTCAACAAGCATACACCAATGGATGAAGTGTATAAAAAAAATCTGAATCAAATGATGAACCATTTAAAATGATTTAGCAGCAAAAACCGGTTGTGATCTATTCATCCTCTAATAATCTGCAGTTTATGTGTTCAGACGTTTACCTCTGTTTGCATGCGCTCTCCCAGCCATTCAGTCATTTTAGTCCTTTGCTGTTGGACTCACTCATAATGTGACACGTTTATGAGAAACTACAGTTTATTTTGGGTATTTTCAAATCTTTTTTGGTTTTATTAATATAAGGCTACAATTGATGTTTTAATTTATCTTTTTACAGCAAATGAGTATTGTCTAATTTTATATGGGAATAAATAAATGGAGTAGCTGATAAACTAGAGAAGGCCAATTCATACTTCACTTCTCTACGTTTGCTCTTGGTCGCACACAAGGGGACGTGACAAATTTTGCCATCAGGTGTTGGCTGCAGTCTTACATGCATAGGGCAGATTTTTTTTCTCTCTAGTGGTGATCATGCACGCCTGTGCACGTTGACTAACATGTTCAAAATAATTCATTATTATTTCCAGCAGGTGGCAGCACCAACCTTCACATTACAGGTCATAGAAAAAATAGTACAGTAAGAATACTTATTGTAGTAGTTATGGTGTGTAGCTGTATGAGGAAGGTCGAAAGTACCTGCATATCTAAGTTATCATACTGTCCAGACATTATACCAAGGTAGGTTAAAAAGCAGCACTATTCCGACATTTTGAAATCTTGATGATGAATGAGTTGGGGGGCTCACTGTCCAGACTAATTAATCCAAAATACAGTCAAACCTTGGATTTGGTTTGCGAGTGTTTTGCAAGACGAGCAAAATTTTTAAATAAATCTTAACTTGATAAACGAGCAAGCTTGCAATACGAGTATTACGTATACGCTTCGTTTGCCGAGCGTCACGTGATCAAAACTGAGCCTATGGTTCTTCTCTCTCTCTCTCTCACTGCGGGAAATCATTTCCCATGCAGTGTCAGTCGGCGTGCTTCGCTCGTATAGTCAAAATTTAGTAGAAAAGCACCACCCGAATAAGGCCGTAGCAGTGCGAGCAATGAATCTGTTTAACAACAATGCAATGTCCACATTTCCATGAAATCGAAAAGAGGCTGTCATTGGATAGGTTCCTTGTTAAAGTCACGCAAAAAGAAAAAGATTCCAGTGAGCCAACAGATAGCAGTGATTCCGTTAGTTACAGTGAAAGTCGTCCTACAAAATAACCCTCCTCTTCTCTCTCGTCTCCCTCACACCATCCACGATTCTTTTCAAAGGTAAAGTGCAGGTTAATTTGTTTTATGTATTTTTAATTTATATTTTGTATTAACCATTTTATATGAATATTTTGGGTTGTGGAACGAATCATCTGAGTTTCCATTATTTCTAATGGGAAAATTAGCTTTGATATACGAGTGCTTTGGATTACAAGCACGTTTCTGGAACGAATTATGCCCGCAATCCGAGGTTTTACTGTACTATGGTATGCCATGTCACCTTTAAAACTGTACAAAAAATTTCACTACACAGCTTGTATTTGTGTTTGTTGCAATACACCTGCCCTCTCCTGCTCTGGTGGAATATCACTGCTGCATGCGCGCATCCGCAGCCGCATCTAAATGTAGCATGAACTTAAGGTGCCGCACGCATGACAATCTGCAGCCCAAAAGCGCACGTGGAACAGTGGCATATGAACTAGCCTTTAAAGAGTTAGGATTGTGTTGTTAAAAATTAAATCGCTGTATCTGCCCAAGGAACATATTTTAATCCATATTCCATAAACATTTGTGTGTGTGTAGTGAGGGCAGGGTTTGCTGAATATGATTTGAGTAAGTGGGAAAATCCGGCTAGTAATTCGGCCTAAAATGCCCAAGCATTATAACTGAAACAGTGTAGCACTGCGGCTTAGAGAGCAGCACTTTTGCCTGAACTCTGGGGTTGTGATATAAATCTATGTGTTTGCATGTTACTTTCATTTCCTCCAGCAGACAAGGCCAGTTAGACTAACTGGCATTGCTAAAATTGCCCATATTGTTTGTATGATTTGTAACTCCCAGAGTGGATCCCTGCTTTGTCCTCTATGCTGCTGGGGACAGGGTGCAGTACCCCTGTCACCCCGTCCATGATAAGCAGTTGGAACACAAATGGATGTAAAAGTTTACTTATTAAACAGAAGTCCAGAGTTAATTTGGTAGTATCCATGCAAAAGGCTGCAATATTTTTACAAATGGACAATGATGAGATGACACTGAACTAGTTAATATCAGCTCAATAGACTTAGATCTCATTGCCGGGGAGACAGCAGTGGCAGACCCTGGCAAGAGCAATTGCCCAGGGTGGCACCTTCAGAGGGGGCATCAACTTAGCAGAACATGGGAGCCAATCCACCACCCACAACTTTTCATGGCAAACACCAGCAATGAGGCTTTCCTAAGGCCGCACAAGGGCTTCAACTGCTACTGATAGACAGGGCTAAAGTACAAATGTCAGAGACAGACACCTTTGTTGACAGTTCTTTCTGTTACTCCCAACAGCCAATACTGACCAGTGACTGTACTGACATCTACTGGAAAGAAGGGCCTTACAGCCACAAATACTAGCATAAGTTTTCACTGACTCTTCTATTTCAAAACCTCAGTAAAGCTAGATTAATAAACTGCATGTTTCTGTAAGCCTGAAAAGAGAGATTTTCTTACCATATCTCTTTTTGCCGTAGATGATTCCAACAAGCAACGCCGACCACCTTGCAGTCTGCAGATAGAAACAATGCAGACAAGGTTACCAACCAAAAACCGTGCCTAAATTGATCACCTTAAAATCTGTAATAGATCAGCGACCAATAGGCGTTACATTATAAAGAACACGGCTTGGAACAATTAACGTTTAAAGTACATATAAAACCAATTACAGTCGAGCACATTAACACGCTAGAGGACGGCTATTCTCCAGCTGGGATTTGTCAAATAGTACAGAAAAATCTTACTTAAAAAGTCAGTTTATGTGCAATTTGAAGGCGTTTTGTTTTATTTTCCCACTGACGCAGGACCAACAGCACCGGCCACAACTAGTGACCTTCAACTTAGTTATCCACAGACCACTGGAACAGTAATCTATCGGCAAGAAAATACTAAAGCAAATTAAGTACCATATGCCTATGCAGCTAGCTAAGGGAGACCGAAGTGATTCTTGACTTCCTGAAGGTCAGTCTTAACATCGCATCGAGTCGCCAAGGCCTATTTACTCGGCTCACCATCGGAAAGCGCTGCCTCAATGTCAATGGCATTTTAAAAATCATCTAATTATAGACCAGCCGTCAGTGATAACTGGGCACATTAAATCACTTCTTGAAACTAAGCACTACACTCGTACGACTCAAAATAAACGTACCTTAATAAGCGGAGAAACCTGCACAGGAGGCACCATTTTACCAGGGTACTTCTCCCGATCGCTAATAAAAAAGGAAATGACGAGAGGTCGGCGGTTTTCGGCTCATTTTGATGACGTCATTTCTAGTCGTGGCAGCTGCAGCGCATGTGCGCAATTTCCAACTCAATTCCCCATCATTGCTGTTACTCCCTGCGTCCTATCTGAATTCGCGATTGGAACATTCCAAGTTCCAGGTCGGAAACTTCAACTTGCCTTTCAGAAGGTATTAGATGTTTTATACATTATAGGAAAAATCTGAGAAATGGCCCGTCAAACAATAAATGTTGACCAAATTTTGTCTGGAAATAACTTAATTGTGACCTTGCCTTTCAGATGATATAAGACTTGTTTTCTGCATTATGGAAAAGTACAAATTTCACCGTATTTTAGTGAATCCTGTACTTCATACATATGACAATAAATCTGATACCGTAATGTTTTTTTTTCCTGTGCGTGCACCACACATTTTAAGCGCGGATACCATGACCGTAATAATAGGTTATTCTAACGTTTTAGAGGAGCAGCACTCACTCAATAACTATGGCGTTATTTGTCAATGCAGAAATATATGTGTGTACAGTCAGAGGTGGTGCCTGTACAAACTAAAAGGCCGACATATCTGAACCGTGGGTAATAGATTCGCATACTAACATTACATTGCTTGCTTATTTGTAATTTTCCCATGGTGTCCAGTATTACTGTTTGTCATATTCCAGATCACTTTGATACAGAGCATAACCACACAGTTTATGGACTAATTGTTTGGCGCATATTTCTGAATGTCTTTAAATGTGTTTACTTGTTGATATGTGTAGTCCAATATCCATTTTTTATCGTTGTTTTTGTTGTTATATCGAGTTTTATGAAATCGTAATGGAACCTGGTCAATAATAATGTTAAGCGTTTAGACTAAAATCTTGCTTAATTACTTTTAACAGTATATAATATAGTTTTCGCAATTCATTTTTGATTGAACGTTAAGCTATAAGTTATGACTATAAATTTAAAGAGTGGCGCGACTATATCAGAACCTATAATATACATATTGATGGGTGCATGACACTATTCAATATGATCCATTAGCCGCAGAAATGGAGACAGGTGTCCGCGAATAGAGCAATGAGTCACTTCTTCTTTGCGGGTTATTGCGTCAGTATAGGAATGTAGACAGGGATTTGGCAGTGAATGCCGTTGCTGAAAATAAATATATATAATACGAAGCACTTAGCTCTTTCATAGAAATACTTGGGAATATGACTTCGGGTTATGAAAAATCGGCGTTGATGGAAAGACAATGGACAAGTTAATGGGGGATACGGGCGATTTGCAATGAGTCTTCACAACAAGCAGTTAGCAGAAACATGCGGATATGGAAGTCGCCACTGGAAATAGAACAATGTAATGCAGGGGAGGCATTTAACAGTTACTTTGCAGGAGCGTGAGCGGTTTGTTTTTAGAGTATGACCGAGCCTGATCAGCAGCAGCACACTCTGACCAACTCTGGTGGGTGGGCTTGGAATTTATCTGGAAGTTTCCATGTGGAGTATAAAAGCCAGACCAGAGGAAGCTGGGGCAGATGCAGTGAGGGCTCCAATCTCAGCAGATACCCAGACCACTCTGAACTATCGCCGAAAATGATGTACCCAGGATTGCTGCCGTCTTCATTCAGCCCATTGATGGATTTCAACTGGCCTGTGCGCAGCCTCTGGCCTGATACCCGGCCACTCTTCTTTAAGATTGAGCAAGAAATGATGAGGCACATGCAGGAGATGAGGCAGAGCATGGAGTTCATGGAGAGGCTTCATCAGAAAATCTTCGAGGAGATTGACCACATCCCAGCATCATTAACGTTCAAGCCCATATCGTTCAAGATGGATAATCAGGGTGAAAATTTTGCCCTAACCCTGGACACTCAGGACTTCACCCCAGAGGAGCTGTCCGTCAAGCAGGTGGGCAGGAAGCTGAGGGTGACCGGGAAGACAGAGAAGAAACAGGACGATGGAAAGGGCTCGTACTCCTACAAACGACAGGAGTTCAGGCAGGAGCTTGACCTACCAGAAGGTGTGAACCCAGAAGATGTGACTTGTTCCCTCTCTGATGGGCAGCTTCAGATTAAAGGGCTGAGAGCAGTCAGGCCTGCGATAACTGAGAGAGTGGTGCCCATTGATTGTGTGCCCGCCTTGAAGAGTCCAGAAGTGCAGAGCGGAAACGTGGACGGCTGCGTCACTGACTCAAGCTCCTCCAAGGACTGATGACATTACAGCAGGCAAACTGGATTCACATCACATCTTGGTCCATAATTGAACTCTTTTCAGCACTTTCATGATGATATTATAATGAATTGGATGTGGTATTACTGTAATTCATGTTACTTACTAGATAAATGAGAGTAAATACATTTTGTATGCTTGCTACTTCCAATAAATTGTGAGTGTTTGAATCATTAAAAATGCATTTTATATGTGTGTGTGGGGACTTCTAAGGGAAAACACAAGCAGATTGTTTATATATTTTGCTTATATGATTCAGGGTGTCAGAGGGGCACAGTGGTTAGTGTGGATGTCTGTTTTCTGAGTGCATTGGTTTCACAAGAACGCAGTACAGTTGAATGGTGTGTGTGTGTGTGTGTGTGCCTCCTGAAATGGCCTGGCCCCAATCCTGGATTATTTCCTGTCTTGTACCCATGGCTTCTAGGGTAGCATGTTGTCTCCCATGACCATATGTGGAAAAAGTGGGGTGGAAAATCAATGAGTGGATCCAGTCACAGAAAACCCCACCATTAAATCATGGTTACTTTAATTCAACCTGGATCAAATATTACAATAATTAGTTTGACAACAACAACACCACTTCTAATAGGACAGACACTCTGACTAATACTATTTATAATACAAGAAAACAATTAGGAAACTCCAAAATGTAGTTTTAGGTGACAAAGATTTGTCAAACCCTTTGCAGTCATTGACAATAATCACACAGTATTTCAGTGATTCAGTTATTTAAATGTATTAATAATAACAAACAACTTGATTACAAAAGTGCACAAAGATAAAAAAAGAAAAAGAAATTGTTTTGAACAATTTAACAATAAAAATTAATGCACAGAGGTCAATATCAGTCCAGTGATTAGTCCACTCGGGCCTCGTCGGGGGGGTTGGTCATGGTGTCCCCTGCTGCTTCACTCTGAGACGCCGAGGTCATCACAGCCGGGGGGGTGTTGATTGGCAGCGTTCTTTCGTTCACCTCAGGCAGCTCCTGTCCCGGTACTCGGATCTGAAGCTGTCCATCGGAAAGCGAACAGGTGACGGCATTGGGGTTCACATCTTCCGGCAGCTGGACGACTTGTCTGAACTCCTGGCATCGGTAAGAGTACGAGCCCTTTCCGTCGTCCTGTTTCTTCTCTGTCTTCCCGCTCACCATCAGCTTCCTGTCCACCTGCTTGATGGACAGCTCCTCTGGGGAGAAGTCCTTAGTGTCCAGGGTTAGGGCAAAGTCGTCTCCATCTTTCTCCATCTGGCAGGAGAGCGGTTTGGTGGACAAAGAGCACGGCACTTTATCCATCTCCTGCAGGATCTGCTCATGAACCTTCTCTAGGAGACCCATGCTGGTGCTCATATCCTGCATGCTCCTCAGCAGCATCTCATGCTGAAGTGCCAGAGGTCGCATGTGTGGCCAGATGCTGCGTACCGGCCAGTGGAACTCCATCAGTGGTCCGAAGGAAGGCTGGAACACGTGGGAGCACAGCATGGTCAGTGGTCCTTCAGTGTCGTCTCTACTTAGCTCTGGGAGTTCGCTCAGCGTCAGCTCTGCGTTGCTTCTGCCTCGGCTCTCAGGGCTCACGCTTTATATTGTGACTCCGCGAACTCCAGCACATTCCTGAACTTTCTTGTAATTGCCCGGTTTCTCCACTATGTGTCACCCTATAGGCGGCAGTGATGTCATCGTCTTTCCGTAAGCGGGCAGCTGTTGGAGGCGTGTCGAGCGCTTCAGAGAAACGTCCGTTGCGTTTTGTAGGTGGAAAATATTTTTAAATATTTACTCATGTCGTTTCTCTCATGTATCTATTTTTAATAAAAGACTCGATATATCCCACTTGAGTGACTTACGAAGTCTGCATAACTTAATACATTGAACTTATTTTTCTCCTATAGAATTGACGAAATCGGTGGAAACTTGAAAGCTGCTGAAATAATCCTCCATTATGGGTCTTTCGGATCAGCTACTTGTTTGACTGAATTTCTTGTTGCAACACAAATACCACATGAACGATTTTAAACATTAAATGGCATTTTTAGGGTAGTCCGGTCACGTTTGCCAAGGTCAATATGTTTATGTTTTATATTGATAGTACGATGAACTACATGGCATTTATTTGTGGTTACAAATAGCAGAAGTGATGCTTCTGAATAATTAAAATCCATGTCCTAAAGACGTTTACGCTGCATCGTGATTTTACTCCAGCCGAATTATGGTAAGGCCAAGCCATGGCTCTGAATTGTTTTCCAGACAGCTGTCACCCTTCTCCCCATATCCTACAATCCACTTCAATCAAACCTGCAAGTCGGGCATCATTTATCGCGACATATTTTTCATTGTCCGAGAAGTATAATATAAATTGTTCATACATTACTACTGCACTGTCCTCCAGAAACGATTTTCCTTTGTCTGTGCCAATATTTTGGAACATTGGTCGGCCTATTTCGGGATCACAACGAATGAATGGATAGATGGATTGATGAAGGAATGAATAAATGAACAGGCTAAATTTGCATGAGAAAAAGTATTATCAAAGCTGCAACTCTTTGTTTATTTACCTGAAATGTGTATCTTTAGCCAATAGGCGCTTCAGAACTCTGTACACAAAAACCACCAGACATAGGAGCAAGTTCTTCCCTCAGGCCATCACCCTCATAAACAGCTAAGCTGTGTCACCTGCCTTCTCTCAATTTCCCCCCCTAAAAACTCTGTTTGCACTCAACCTCACACCTTATACTTGTACAGTGTTACCCATGTGTGTATATTTAAAATTTTATTTCTTGTATAGTGTAATTTACTGCTGTATAGTGTCATTTATTATTTGTGTACTAGGGAGTTTCAAGCAGCCGGAAGCAAATTCCTTGTGTGCCCCAGTACACTAGGTGAAGAAAGCTGATTGTGATTCTGAACTCGGCCAAATGGAGAAGTGTATTTTAAAAAGTTGAACAGCTGAACAGGATTTTTTTTTGTGACTTGAATATAATGAAATCGAAAAGAGTATTTTAGATGTTGAGAAAATGTAAAACCCTGTGCGGTACTTAATTGGTAATAATGATGCTGGGAAGGATGTGAAATCAATTTTCACAGTCATTTTTTATTTGGGAATTATATCTACAATAGCATTTAGCTGCCCACTTTCCAACTTCTTTACAAAATCTTTATTACTTGGTTATAGTGGGTGGGTGGGTGGGGGGGGGGGGTACAAGCATATTCACAGTATTTTCAATACAAAACATTTATTACTCAGCTCCAAAACATTGTATTTTTTTAGATGACTAAGATGTGTCAAACCCTTTGCAGTTATAGATGACAAAGAAACACTCAATGGGAACTGAAAACCAGTCATTCACTTTTTATTTTTTTACATTTATGTTAGCAAAATTTTTCATGACAAAAGTCCAAAATTTATTTACAGCATATAAAACTTGCTTCAGAAAGATACAAGCCAAAATTATTTCGCTTGAACAATTTAACAATAAAAATTAATGCACAGAGGTCAATATCAGTCCAGTGTTTAGTCCACTCGGGCCTCGACGGGGGGGTTGGTCATGGTGTCCCCTGCTGCTTCACTCTGAGACGCCGAGGTCATCACAGCCGGGGGGGGGGGGGGAGGGGGGTGAAAAGAGTGCTGAAAAGAGTTCAATTATGGACCAAGATGTGATGTGAATCCAGTTTGCCTGCTGTAATGTCATCAGTCCTTGGAGGAGCTTGAGTCAGTGACGCAGCCGTCCACGTTTCCGCTCTGCACTTCTGGACTCTTCAAGGCTGGCGCACAATCAATGGGCACCACTCTCTCAGTTATCGCAGGCCTGACTGCTCTCAGCCCTTTAATCTGAAGCTGCCCATCAGAGAGGGAACAAGTCACATCTTCTGGGTTCACACCTTCTGGTAGGTCAAGCTCCTGTCTGAACTCCTGGCATTGGTAAGAGTACGAGCCCTTTCCGTCGTCCTGTTTCTTCTCTGTCTTCCCGCTCACCATCAGCTTCCTGTCCACCTGCTTGATGGACAGCTCCTCTGGGGAGAAGTCCTTAGTGTCCAGGGTTAGGGCAAAGTCGTCTCCATCTTTCTCCATCTGGCAGGAGAGCGGTTTGGTGGACAAAGAGCACGGAACTTTATCCATCTCCTGCAGGATCTGCTCATGAACCTTCTCTAGGAGACCCATGCTGGTGCTCATATCCTGCATGCTCCTCAGCAGCATCTCATGCTGAAGTGCCAGAGGTCGCATGTGTGGCCAGATGCTGCGTACCGGCCAGTGGAACTCCATCAGTGGTCCGAAGGAAGGCTGGAACACGTGGGAGCACAGCATGGTCAGTGGTCCTTCAGTGTCGTCTCTACTTAGCTCTGGGAGTTCGCTCAGCGTCAGCTCTGCGTTGCTTCTGCCTCGGCTCTCAGGGCTCACGCTTTATATTGTGACTCCGCGAACTCCAGCACGTTCCTGAACTTTCTTGTAATTGCCTGGTTTCTCCACTATGTGTCACCCTATAGGCGGCAGTGATGTCATCATCCACACGTATGCAATTTCTTTCTCGGTAATAATTTCTGATTTTCTTATTTATGTATTCGCGAAATATTATACGCCGTACGTGGTTCAGACCTGAGTAGGACCTGAGGTCCCCAGTTTTGCTAAATTGCTCCGGCTTCCGACCTCCGAGGTAGGGGGCGAGAGTAGGACTATATAAAAACCCACACACTCCGCTACTCATTGGGAATAGTATAAAAAGTCGGAATCGACCCTCCCCGCTTTTCTTGATCTTGCTATTCATATTCGGCTTTATGTTTTGATGAGGCATTTATAACAACTTTGTCATTTGAAGTAGGCCCATAGCAATTCTTTTTTCACTTTTCTAGAAAGTGAACTTCTACGAAAGTTAAATTTTAAACCTATTTTAAAGGTTTAATTTGTCGTTTCCCTGTACGTTGCTTATCCATCCATTTTGGTCAGGGGCGGGAAGGCTAAAGCTTACGCCAGGCAGCATTTGGGCACAAAGTTCGGCTACATCCTAAAGGGACGCCAGTCTATCGCAGGGCAAACAATCTTTATAACAGATATGATTTCTTTGAATGCAACCATTGATTAATATTGAGGAGTGTATTAACAGGTTTGTCCGAAACACGGTATGTTGTGATGTGTCGTCATAAGAGAAAATATTTTTAAAGAGAGCATATAGGATTCCCTCGCGGATATTTCCATACTTTAATATATCAGTAGGTGTCGCTCCTAATTTTCGGGCAGGGTCAGGATTGTCCCGCCCATTAGTGAAACTGAGACTGGGTATTTCCCCGTATCTCGTCTTTTCTCACTCCTGTGGCCAAGCAGATGCGCATCAGGTCGCACATTTTAGCAGGAGTACCCCGTCGTGCGCGGCGGAGAGACGGGCAGCGGCGCCATGGATACGAGCAACACGCAAGACAGCTTCGCTGTTAGTCTGCACATTTTCAGCGAGGATCAAGCGAAGGGAGGAATCCAACTCTGTAAGTCGAGTCAGCATCAGGACCTCACTTTACAAGTGGGCGGCGTGGAGGGGGAACAGGAGCTCACTCTCAAAAACGGTGAGTGCCCTTATCAATACTACCGATTCTACAGGGTAGCTTATCACTTTCTTTACATTAGACATGGGCCTATTAAAATCACACCTATCAAATAAGGAAAAAAAAATTCAGATAACTGGAACAACAACTTTAAATAGCTTTTGTTTTAAGAATCATGTGCTTTGTACTTTTAAGTTAGACGTCTTCTTATTACCATTTCTTATTTTTTTCCAGGATTGTCTTCGGCTGCGGTGTTCAGGAGCGCTTTCCATATGTAGCTCATACTCTTCCATGTATATAAATACGTTAAAACTTTATATGTACGGGCTGTAAAATTCCCCAGATGTGGTAATAATAAGATTCTCTTTTGTTTTCTTTTGCGTGTGAACAGTTTTGGTCTGTGAGAAGGTGAAAACGTGATCGATATAGACAAGCGTTTAGTAGAAGGAAAATGAAATGGAAGAAGTCAAGAGGATTATCGTACCGTCTCCATGCAGGTGTAGCGCGCATGGAGCCTATCCGCCTGTGCTTGAGCGCCTGTGAGCTGCACGCGGACAAGCTTTGCAGATTTATGCTTGTGTTGCGCGACCTGGGGCTCAGGCTAGGGCGGGGGTTCTGCTGTGCTGAGCCCAGATTCGCCTGATCCAGGGTTTGTTATCCCCTCAAACGGTGCACTGGGCTTGACTGCCAGGTTTTTATGCATCTTGGCGATCGTTATCACATAACGGGGCTGCACGCTAAGTGCCAGAATTGACTCGGGTTTTCACCGCCCTATGCTGGCTCCAGTGCGGCTGGGATCCAGGCTTTGACCCCATTATTACATCTGCTAGCCAGACAAGAGGAAAATCGGTCGTCATAACAAATTCTTGTAAAAATTATTATGCGGTCCTACCAAACAAAGTTCTTTGGGTTTTAATATGTTATTAACAGATATTCACCATAATTACCAAAACGGAATATGTTTAAAAAATCACATTTTCTACATAAACTAAAAAAAAAAAATCTATGAACTGTAATTCACTTCTGAAGTAGAACTGTAGAACGGTGTAGCCCCCAGCTTAACCAGTCCTGATTGTATCGTTTGGGTTTGCTCACCCTGCAGGTGACGGTGTGTGCGTGTTCAAGTTCTCGATGGGCAGAGAGACGGAGTGCTGCAGGGCAGGCAACCAGTCCTTTCTTGTCACTTTGGGCTGTGTCAGCGTTCTCCTCCATTTCAGGACTGGGACAGGTGAGGGCTCCGAGTAAGTCACACCGACATCCATATCCATTAAACCACATGATGTTTTGTCCAGAGCCTACATCATTATGTCGTTTATTCCTAGCTATTAGCTCATGGGAATTTGACTTACACAAAAGTGTCCTGAGGGCAGAATGAAATATGATTGGTTTAGAGGGAACCAATCAGATCATAGAGGAGATAGGTCCAAGCAACTTGAGGAGGCGGGACCAACGAATCAGATATCTTGATCCCCCTTCCTCTAGTTGCTTGGACCCATCTTCTCTACAATCTGATTGGTTATCTCTCTAAACCAATCATATTTCATTCTGCCCTCAGGACACTTTTGTGTAAGTAAAACTCCTACAAGCTCCATATTAGCTTCAAATTGCTATCATCCATGCTGGATAAATGGCTTTTATTGAAGATGGGTTATCCATTCATTCATTTATTTTACATAATGGTTTATTAAATGTAGGATCACAGTAATGCTAGGACCTAGCCCAGAAATCACAGGGCCAAAGCTGGCGATACCCCAGATAAGATCCATCCATCCATTTGCCAGCTTGTCCTATGCAGGGTTGTGGGGGTCTGGCAACTATCCTGGAAGATACAGGCGCAAAGCAGGGAATAACCCAACCCATGGCACACATACCATTCACACATGTGGATAATTTAGAAAGTCCAATTCACCTTACCATGTTTTGGAACATGACATGGAACATGAAAACATGGACCCAGGGCGGAGACTCGGATCACGGTTCCAGAGGTGTGTAGCAATAGTGCTGACTATGTCAGCATGATTATGAGAATTGAAAACCATATATATGAATATTTAAACACATGCTTAAAATGTAAATAGATGCTTTTGTATCTCAGGTCATTGAAGCTGAAAACAATCAGGATAAGTCAACTGCAGTGCAAGTTTTTAGGATCTTTTAGGGTTTTTTTATGAACTGCATGAACTGTCTTGTTCATCTTCACGGCTGTCCTGCGGATTGCATCTCCTCGCTGGAATGCGGGCTGAGAAGCAGGCTTCTTGCTAGCATGCTGGCACATGCAAGACGCCGTGACTGTAGCCTGGCGGGGTGCAGGCCGGTTTGCTGGGAGCCGCTGGCCATCCCCTGGTTTGTCATGAGTGGACTGTGTCCCCGGCCCAGAGTTCCACACCTTTCACAAAATGGTGAGGAGGGACAGCAGACTGGGGAAGGAGCCGTCTGCATTTGACCAGCGCACTGACGACTCCTCGGCCCGGCAGTACTTCCAGGTAGGTTATTTCTGTGTGGTCCACGGTGCATGGAGGAAGTATTAAGCAGTAACTCTTGGGTTGGCTTTGGTCAGCTCTTTATAATGACTAGCTATGCCTTAAATCAGGATGTGTTATAATCTTGTCCTGTCCTTTCTGGGGTTCGTGTCGGATCCACACAACCATTCCTGGGAAAAGTGGTTCTTGAAAACAGAGGGATGGATAGAGAACTCAGCTGCGTGGCCAGTGTTCCTTTCATATAACATCCTCAAACCAAATAATTGGTAGTTGAATGTGGGGCTTAAGGTGGAGGTTCAGCCTGTTGGGGGGCACTGGTGATACGCTCTTCAAATGTCTTTGTGTGTACAGTTTTATGGCTGTCTGTCCCAGCAGCAGAACATGCTCCAGGACTACCTGCGGACAGCCACCTACCAGAAGGCCATACTTCTGAACGAGGTGGACTTCAAAGATAAGGTGAGGTCTGTCGTCTTCCGCCCTGCTGGCCTTGTTTCGGTCCATCAGCTTTCAGCATCAAAACAGCGTCCACCTGAAAGATTTATCTTTGACCTTATTGTAGATGGAGAATGGCTGAGATGAGTTCTCTCCTCCCCAGGTGGTTTTAGATGTGGGCTGCGGATCCGGCATCCTCTCTTTCTTCGCCATCCAGGCTGGAGCCAAGAAGGTGTATGCTGTGGAAGCCAGCTCTGTGGCTAGGTATGCAGAGGTGGGTCCCCCCTCCCCCCTGGCCTGCCACTTCATTTACTCTCTTGTTCTGTATCACACACTAAAAACCAGGATGCCGTTGAATTCCACATTTTTCTCAGTTATCCCTTCTTCTGAGGTAAATAGCTAAACCTCATACACAACCCTTAAAGCATAATAACTAAACAAAAGGTTTGTATTTCAGCAAAACTCTTTATAGTTTAGCTTAACGTTAGTGAAATTATCACAACAATTATTTGCTGCACAGTAATTTGTGGTCTTTGACTTAGTTTGACTTAAGTCACAGTAAATCATATTTTTGTGTCAGCAACCCCTGGCTCTGTGTCTTGATGTAAGTGCAGCCTGAAGATTAGGCCTGAAAAAGTTCTGAAAAAGTCCACTCTGCCCCCAGCTTGACTTTACCGCTGGAAATTCCAAAGGCTTAATGACCCGATAATGTCTTTGGCCAATAAAACTGTTTGGGGCAAAAGGAAACATATTTTCACGGGTGGATGGTTTCCTGCTCAACAGTCAAGCCTGGTTTACGCTGTTGGAAATTTTCCTCGTTTTCGGTAAACGCATATTATATTTTGAGATTGCAACCAGATGCGTCCCCCCACGTTGCCTCTTATCAGCCAAACACAACACCCAACTTGATGCTGGTTCAACAAAAACAAGCAACAAAGGGACCTTGGCTGGTGTAATATCCCAGACACAGTGATTGCCCATCACATGGGTTCCATGCTGGCCGCCACCCCTGTCTGGGACCCCCCCACGCCACTGACCCCGCCCATGCCCAGCTTCTAGCCAGATGAACAGAGGGGACTGGCTGTGTGGAAAACACTTGGACAAACAGGAAAGGGTTTGCTGCCACACACATGGAGAATCCCAACAGTCTGGAAAGACTGGGAAATTGACCACCATGCCCAGGGTCATGGAGACTGCTGAAATATATGCATTCACTGAGGGAGGGAGCATAAAATGTGCTACCCCTGGCGTCCTGCTTCGTCGACTGTGACAGGCTCTGAATATTTGTAAAGCTGGATGATGCATCAGTCATCTCAACGGGAGACTTCACACAGGGAGGGGGCCGAGGCCCCCCGCCCTTTGGACACTGGGGTTCAGCACCCACTTAGCAACGTGGTTGTGTTGGGATATTGCTGCACGGATCTGGGACAGGATCTCAATGGGTTTTCCCGCCTTCTGAGTGGATTTTTCTGCCCTGGGTTTTGGCAACGATTTAATAAACATGTTCGCCACTTTGTGTTTGGTGTATTTTGAGCGTAATTGGTTGAATGGTCATTGAGGATATTCTTATTACATATTCTGGTGGGGAAAAAAAAACTGTACAGAAAGAGTAATGTACCCGTGGAAAATTGGGCAGGGAAACGGCTTCACAGAAAACGGTGGCATTCTCCTCTTAACCCTGCCTAGAAAGCTGTCATCAATTTTCACCGCCAGATTCTCGTCAAGAGCAACAATCTGTCTGATCGGATCACGGTCTTGGCCGGGAAGATCGAGGAGGTCTCCTGTCCAGAGCAGGTGGATGTTATCGTGTCGGAGCCGATCGGGTATATGCTGCTGAATGAGCGAATGCTGGAGAGCTACCTCTACTCCAAGAAATGGCTGAAGTCCAAAGGTTAGTTTAGATGTAACTCCACTTGCTTTTGTCATGGTCTTGTAATGGGCTATGACAGTTAACAGTATGCTGGTTACATCTGCCTTTTTAAAACTTAATTTCAAAATGCTGGTGTACATGTGGCACGACGGCACAGTCATTAGCACTGTCAGGGTCCAGGGTTCGAGTCTCTGCCATGGCTCTATGTGTGTGGAGTTTGCATGTTCTCCCCATGTCGTCATGGGATTTCCTCTGGGAGTGGCAATTTGTGGAGAAACTACACAAATTCAGTTCCGAGATGTCTCGTACATCTGCTTGTCGCTTTTATAATGTGTGTTCCGCATTTTCGCTTGATGGAATAACTTGGCCTACAGGAATGATGTTCCCGACCTTCAGTGACCTCCACCTGGCCCCCTTCTCTGATGAGCAGCTGTACATAGAACACTACACCCGATCCAGCTTCTGGTGCGTACCCTCTACCCCCCTCTGGCCACATCGCAGGGCCTTGCCTACAGCTCCCCTGTGCGACCGCTCCCCCCTTCTGTCCTCATCTGCATGCTAGAATTAACCTGATGCTGTCAGAAATTTGCCTGCTATTTGTGGCACGTTGATTTGCCTCCCCTGATATACGTTTACCCGGCTGTACTTCATCAACTCAACAAAACATAGATTAGACCTTTGTTATCCAATTTAATTAGTGATATGAGACCCAAATATGAAAAATACACAATTTGCATAACTTTGCTGAGTAAGAACATCAGATTGCAGGGTCTTAGTTCAAGCAGTGAGGTTTTGGTGACTCCCTGCATCTGTTAGCTGTAGTTTTGGTTTCAGAGCTCTTACTTAATGACCGATTGGACGTTTGCTACTAGGGGGCGGGAGTAAAACAGCAGACTTGGAGCTGTTTATATAGGTGCCTCAGGCCTGTCTGTGCTTGTGAGGAGGAGATCAAGCTTAGCTGCCCTCCTCATGGTACACTGCAAAGTTGACTTGAACTGGCTCGTACGCTGGAATCCAGCAAAAGGGCACGGCATGGAAAACCGAATTCTTTCCCACGTGTTTTAGGAGGCCCCGTGTATCAAAGAGATGTTCCACAGATCTATTTCAAAATAGCAGAATGCTTCTGTTTTGATATCCAGCTGTCCTGAGTTTGTAGCCGGCTCTTGCTGGCCTGCCCTTAGTAATCGTAAACTTGGCGATCGGCCAAACTGATTGCTGATTTTCATGGGCATTCCTGTTATAAGTGGCGTGTTTCAGGAGATTTTTCTTTTTCTTACTTAAGGACAGTGTTGGGTCGCTCACTCTCCATTCCTCTGCTCTCTACGGGTGCTGACAGCCTCTCGCCGATGCCTGAAGGCACACCTGGCCAGGCTGTGTGTTATCACGCCGCACCATCTCTTCTGCCCACACAGCAGTTCACATGTCAGTCTTACTACTTAGAGCAAAGCAGGGCCATCAGTCTGAATCACTCTGAATAACGAAAAAGTGCTATTTTATTTATTCCCGTGGGGAGGTTGAATAGTTTTCACATATCCCCTCTTGCTCTCAATGAGAGACACATGTATATAAAGGCAAGAGCAAAACCTGGAGTCAGAGGACGGGGTCAACATCTAGTACCTCTGGAGCAGTTGGGATTAAGGACCTTGTTCAAAGATCTAACAGTGATATGATTGCTCTGCTAGCCTCGGGATTCAAACCCACAACCTTCCAAACATGGGCATATTTCCGTAACCTGCTGAACTTGTACAGGTACGGTGATGTGGCACAACCCACCCAAGGTGCCAGTGGAATTTAGTTCAGTCCTCAGATACCTAGACGTTCCTTCTTTCCATTCCTATATATTCAGGTTCTGAGCCCTGGAATACCTTGCTCATAAATACAGCTGAACAGTAAGATCCTGCGGTTCTTCAGCTTGTGGGGAGGAGGGTGGGCTGGGGGTCACCCGGGACCCCCATACAGAAGTGAATCCTTCTCTCTGAGCAGGCATCAGACCTCCTTCTTTGGGATTGACCTGAGTGGCCTGCACAGTGCTGCTGTGGATGAGTTCTTCAAGCAGCCAGTCGTGGTGAGAACCCTCCCCCACACTTCAGAGTCATTTCCTGACAGACAAAGCAAGGCTTATTTATGTCTGCTTCTGCCATTGCGATATGCTCCCTAAAATTTATTTTGGTTGTGGAACAGAGTCAGTGTTCCGGGTCTCAAATAAGACGTGTTTGTGTTGGAACCCTAATATCAACTGAAACGACTTGTTAGGCTTTTCCGCCACTCCGAAGAGCCACATTTTAAGTTTTCATGTTTTTTTTTTTCCCTTCAGGACACATTTGACAAGCAGATTCTAATGGCAAAATCTGTCAAATTCAGCATCAATTTCCTAGATGCCAAAGAAGAGGACTTGCATAGGTGATTAGTCAAGGCCCTTATTTTAGTGACCTGTAAAAATTTACAGGCAATGTTTTTAAGAATAATACGTTGTAAAGAACAGTATAGTAGTAACATTTTGTGGCTATCACAGTTACACTGCTGAAGATGCTAACTGGCCATGATAATATAATCCAGGTCCCTGCTGGTATTTCAGGATAGAAATCCCCTTCGTCTTCCAGTTACACCAGTCTGGTCTTATCCATGGCCTAGCAGTCTGGTTCGACGTGGCCTTTGTGGGCTCCAGGTAAGAACGAATGACCCCTAAATAGATCCCAAAACAAACACCTCTGGAAGTAGTCCTGAAGGTCCTGGGTTTGAATCCCTAAATGAGAATTCCAAGGATTTGACAGGCAAGTATAGCTGCCGTGTTAGACTGCTGTGCATCTTAGTGTTACAAATCAGGCATCTGGGAGGTTTTGTTTGCGTAGGACCACAGTATGGCTGTCCACCTCGCCGAGTGAGCCCCTGACCCACTGGTACCAGGTCCGCTGCCTTCTTCAGACCCCGCTCTTTGCCAAAATGGGGCAGACCCTTTCTGGGACGGTCCTGCTGGTAGCCAACAAAAGGCAGGTTCTCCCCCTTTGATGATTTATTGGTTTCCTGTGCAACTAATTTGATGACAATGATTTCAGACGGAATAACATGTTAACGCTCTGTGCACCCAGGCAAAGCTATGATATACATCTGTCTGCTGTTGTCGACCAATCTGGCTTCAAATCTGGCAACATACTGGACCTTAAAAACCCTTTCTTCAGGTAGGCTCTGTATGTGCCGTTTCAGCTAATTATAAATGTTAGTGTTACAATTAGTGCTAACCAGCATAGGATAAAATAATGGTTCAAAGTTAGACTGCAGTGGTATTTCACCAAAGACGAGAAGGGGTTCAGTAAGTTTGTTTAACCAGCGACCCATAATGGAGTTTATCTTGTATACTTCCATGGCTCACTAGAGACACCCTGGCCACATGTAATGCAAACTAACTACAACTCACAGAAATAATAACACCCTTATTACTATCTGTCTTCCACCCCATCCCAGATATGCCTAGATGTACAGCCGTCGCCAAAGCAGAGCTAAAAACATGGAGAAACAGCAGGAGGATTGACGGAAATGTGTCTCGCATTCGTGTTTTGACCCTGAGCTTTTAATGAACCTGGGGCAGCTGCACTACAGTGTCCTGTACAGATGGAGAGGAACCCATCCATGGAGAGGATGGGGCCACTGCCGCCCCACTGGAGGACTGCGGTACTGCAGGCTGATTCTACTTGACAGCTGAAAGCATTCGGTTCAGTCTCAGTCCACGTGGCTCTTCTCTATAATGCAGACTGTTGTTAATCTGTCATTAAGATCTAAAATGTACAGTACTCAGATGTTGAAAGATGATTAACTTTTCTTAACGTGCAATATATCGTTTGGGAAGAATTCTGTCACATTTCATATTTTATTATTACTTATGGAAGCAATTCATGTTATTTAGGCCTATTTACAATAGAAACATAACTTTTTTGCATTTAAAATATATTTTTTATGTTCTTTCCCATTGCTTCTGTCTGCCATGAATTTATCTGTAAACTATTTTCCACATATACCGTGTTTATACCAACATATAAGGAAATTGTCAGACGATGTATATGTATTCTCCCTTACTCAAAGCGGCCGACCGGATTCACCAATTTATATACTTCTGTATCTTACTTGAACGAAGCATTATAGTAACCGCGAAGTCAGACTGAAGAACCACATTGCCACCCTCTGACCATGTGCTGTATTAACCTAAAAAGAAACTTATTCAATTTGCACCATGGCTTTAAATAAAGTGTGAATCATACAAGACCGTTATCCATCCATCCATTCATCCATCCATCAAACTTTCAAACGACTATCAAACGGGGCCGCGGGAAGAAACACTTCTTAAGGTATTTATGTTTGTCTGATATAATAGTAATTATAATTTAGTTATAAATACGAACCAAAAGCCTACCGGGCAATCACTGAATTAGGCTGGGAAATGTTGTTCTGAAGTACGTAATTCCAGGTTTGTTTGAGTTTGGATAGGGATGCCTTTTATTCAATGTGTTACACGTTAGTGCCAAAACACACCCATAATTTTACCTCTGGCAAGGAACCTTGCAGACAAAAAAATGTGTTCTTCTTACACTAAATGTGCTGAAAGTGCAGCTCTATTTATTCCATTATTAACATATGAAATACACCAGCCTTTTCCCAGTCTATCATAAGCTGCATACTGTGGCAAAACATAACTGCACCAACTCAGGCTTTACGACAGTCGGTTACAGTTTGCGGTTGAGAGACGCCGTAAAGTGTAACGGTCGAAACACATGGGAAGGTATGTAAACGTGTTTAGTGTTGTTTCAGAAGTAACAAAATACATAGTATGTTGTCATCTTAAAAATTCGAGACTTGTATAGTTATAAAATTCGAGTTTTATTATTGTTTATTTGGGGCTTGTTATGGGTATAGGTAATGTACAATTATTCGAATATATGCCCCGTAGTCGCTAGTAGACTGTCTATGACTGCTTTGAAGTCCATGCTTTTGGACTGCATGTTTAAATATCTTTACGTTTCATTACATTTTTATTTAATTTGTCTTTTCCGCTTTGGCTTCAGAATCAGACCTCTCATGGTAGTTCTTTTGCGCTTGATGTTTATATCCATGTAATTGACGAACGGTTTTAAAAAAACATTTAAGGTCTGTTTTTGTGGACACTCGTTATGATGGAAGCCAGACAAAAGAAAAAAGCGTTTTCTCCGAAAACTGGGAAGACACAAGGACAGAAACGCAAACAAGCGAAAGGTAACGTCTGTTCTAGTAATAAAATAGATATAGAAAACCGTTCACTGTAATCACGTGGATTCGTATGCATGTATGAAGTATATGGACAAGAGCTAAATTATTTTTGGAATATTCAGAAAGCTGTCACGTGACATTGATATTAAACATTTGGCTTAATTAAAAAACATATTAATTGGTATTTTTCCTCAGCATTAAAAGTCCAGAGAACTTATGGTCTTGAATGGTACTAAGAGACTGTAATGGATTTGTGTTTGTGCGTGCGCACATGTGCATACGTATGCAGTCCTGTTTTGTGTCCTTCAAAACCCTTTATGTTTCTGTGCAGCTTCAGCCTCCACAAGAGAAGTAGGAGAGCAGGAGGCCAAACCAGGGGGGAAACGACCTTTCAAGGCCCAAACTAAAGAAAAGGGGAAGAAATTTGAGAAAACTAGTGGGAAAGGTGGAGCCCAGAAATTCTTGAGGAAAAAGCAAACTGATGGGAAGCTTCCACAGAAGAGGAAATTACCCCCAGGGAAGAGAAAGCAGGAGGAAGGTGAGAAACATGTTTCACGTGTCACTTGAGATATGGCTGCCATGGCTCTATCCCAGTGATTTTGCTTTAGTGACACGGAACCAGGTGTCCCATTAAATATAAGGACTACTTTTTCCACCAGGATCTGAAGCAAAGAAGCCAAAGTGGGATGAGTTCAAGCAAAAGAAGAAGGAGCTGAAACAGAATCGGCAGCAGAATGAACGAAAGGACAGCTATCAAGTTATAATACGGGCAAAACAGATCTGGGAGATGGTGCGGAGGTAGAGTATCCATTTGCTGTCTTATTGTATCATGGCTGTTTGGAAAGCAGGAGAGTCAGTATCATGGCCATTTCTGTTCAGCACAGCTAAAGAATTTAGCATCGTACGAGTGTTAGGTACATCCTTTACATCAGGGCTATTCAATTCACAGTCCTCAAGGTCTGAGCACTGATGATTTTCCAGCTTTCCTTTATTCTTGAGCCAGGTGTGAAGCCTCTGACCAATCAGAATCAGTAATTATTAAAGTATCTTCCAGAATGGAAGAGCCCAGCTTTATGTGTTATGTTTTGCTACATTTCCCCTAAAACAGGAAAGACTGCAATAAGGAGAAGCGGTCCAAGCTCATGAGTGAACTGCAGCAGCTCGTACATGGGAAGATTAAAGCTGTGAGTGTTTGAACTTGCATCTGTTTCAAATTCTGATTGCAGACGTGGAGAGAGACTTTGGGTTAAAAAAGTTCGACTAGCATGAGAACATGGTTTTAAAAGGCGTCTCCCTCCCAGATCGCCTTCGCGCATGATTCCACCCGAGTCCTGCAGTGCTGCATTCAGTTCGGAAGTGACCAGCAGAGGCAGGAGGTGTTTGAGGAGCTGAAAGGTACACTGCTGCTCAGCAGATATGTGGACCGCGACGTTCTGCATCACCAGGCCCTTCATGATGCTTATTTTTAAATTACAGATCACATGGTCGAGCTCAGCAAGTCAAAATATGCAAGAAATATTGTGAAGAAGTTTTTAATGTATGGGTAAGTGAAACATTTACTAACATAGGATATGAAATGGTTACCTGGTGACCCATTCAGAGTGCGTCCCCAGCCTTGTGCCCTCTGCAGCCTGGGTTTGGCTCCTGGTCCCCCTGTTACTCAAACTAGGATAAGCTGGATATAGATTATTTGAGTGGCTAATGGACTTTACCCTCTTGTAGGGCTGAGCATTTCAGACAGAATTACTCGTTGAATTTTGCAACTAATTAAGAATAATACATATATATTTTTTTTCTTCCATACAAAATAAGATATTTCTCATTGTTTGTTAAAGGGTAACTTAAAAGTAGCCTTGAAACTGGGCCTGAACGATATTGTAAAAATTCACATTGACATTTGAAAGTGTAAGGCTTACAATAAAACAAAAAAGGAGCCGAAAATGTACACAAAACAAACCACTGTCGTACATTGTGAGTAATGCATTGTGCTGCAATGTTACCATGCCTGCGTCTCTGGGCGGTAGGAATTTTTCATATAATCTTATGGGAGCGCCGTCGTATATACATGCGGTCCGTCATCGCCAGAAATGTCGTCATGTGGTTCATGACTGCGTAGCCAAATTGAACTTGTCATCTAACAGTAGAGTTTGTCTTTATTGGGAAAGGCAAGTCAGTAGTTCACATTCTGGTTAGTTCACCAAAAAAGTCTACTGATACACTCATAAACTCACTTTTATTTAAAATTTCATTGAGAATGAATTTCACAGAACATGAGTTTCAAGAACATTTTAATTACAATCACAACAATATAAATGTACATGTAAGGTTTGCAGCAGCAGCATAATCAGATTCTTACACTTGTTGCCGTGACTTGAGCCCACTGACACAAAGCAGTGCCGACAAATCACTAGCTTTTCTCAATATTGTCTCCAAAATATTTCCATACAGCGAAAGTCTCCCGCTGAAGTGTTCTCGTTTGTTTGTTCTCCGCACTCATTTTTATTATATTTTTCACAAACACACCTCGTTGTGAGTGAACAAGGACCAAAATGAGTATGACTGGCGCATGTAGAGTTCATGCAAACACAGAGGTGGTAAACAAGCAAACTATAAACATCAGAGGATGGATAAATCACAGCCAGTTATATTGTTGCTAAATAATATTTAACATGGCTTATTTACTATGTGATTTTAAGATTTTTTTTCTCCCGGATTTTATACATGTTCTCACATATTGGAATGTTTGAGAATGCAGACTCAGCCCTAACCCTCCAGGTGGTTATCTGTCTGGTGCCATGAACAGGACCATCTTTCTGTCCTTCCCTTTTGGATGTGTGAGGGCATTAATTCGATTGGCTGAGAGGAGCCGCGGGGGCGGGCTTTCACTCCGCGCCCTGGGTGGCCTCATGCTGGTGTCGCCGTTTGCCGCAGGAGCAAGCAGCAGGTTGCAGAAGTGATGCGAGCTTTCAAGGGCCAGGTGAGGCAGCTGCTGCGGCACGCGGAGGCGTCGTCTGTGGTGGAATTCGCCTACAACGACAAGGCCATCCTGTCCCAGAGGCTCATGCTGAGCGAGGAGCTCTACGGCAACACCTTCCAAATCTGCAAGGTGAGCGGCCGCCACTAGGGGGCAGCCTTTTACAAGATACATGATGGCAGATATCTTTATTGTTGCTGTAGGAGTACAGTGAGATGACATTTGGATGTTTCTATAGAAGCCTCTATAAAAACTGTACTAGCTAAAGAAAATCGAAGGAAAAAAACAGTAATCTACAATTGCATAAAGCAATTACAATGCACAGTATAAAAACATAAGAGGGATATTGCACAAGATAATTATTACACTTGAAAAGGGCATCAGTTGAGAGCATATTTCTGCGTGTGTAGTGCCTGGTGCATAGGGTGTGGATAAGCTACAGGTCCGTTCAGTCTGGTGCTGCTTGGTGGGAGAAACTGTCCCTCGAACCTGCTGTGCGAGCGGACAAGGCTCTGTAGCACCCATTCAATTTTCCCATTCAATCCATAATGCAGACCCTGTTGGTTGGGTACTCTGCCTTTTGGAAAATCTATAACAGTGTTTCCCAAACCAGCCCTCGGGGCACACTGGACCCAGTTCCCAGCACATCTGTAAGGTATTTAGAGCTCCAGATTGCTTGGGTTAGGTGTTCTGGGTACTGGGGTAAAACAAAAATGTGGATCTTTCCAGTGTGCCCCGAGGACTGGTTTGGGAAACCAGACTGAGTCTACAGTGCACAAAAAAAGTTTATTTAATATTTTATACAGGAATCTGTAAAGGGTTTCCTCACTGGTGCCTTACTTTGTCATAGTGCTGGAGTAACTGTCTCCCTGTGTTCTGTGCGATCCACCAGTCCACAGTGTGCCCCACACTTGAGAAGGTTCTGGAGGCCAGCCCGGAGAAGCTGGGCAGCATCATGGATGAGATGAAGCAGATTTTGACGCCTATGGCCCAGAAGTGAGTGTCGGACGGGTCTAGCTTACCTGCATTCTGTCATCTCCAGCATTCCAGCACCCTACGCCTTTCCCCCATCCAGCTACGGCCAGCATATCTAGCAGCATTATAACCAAGTTGTTTGTGTGTGTCGTGAATCCCGCCTGGGCTGGTTTGAAATATAAGCTCGGGGTGGTGAAACGGGACACCCTTGAACACTTAAGCACAAAGCTTGGCACAGCACTACCTGTTTACCAGCCTCAGGCACAGTGAAGCCTCCCAGTTGTGTTGAGTATTTGGTTTTGACGTTTTGATTTTCTTTTGCCCTCATTCTAACAGAGAAGCTGTCATTAAACATTCACTGGTCCACAAGGTGTTCCTGGATTTCTTCCTCCATGCCCCAGCCAAACTACGATCTGTAAGTTTGAGCTTCTGCACTGGTTCTGCGGTTGCCAGAGGGCAGGCTGTCGGGGCCGTCATGTGATGCGTGTGTCATGTGACTGGGCTTCCCACAGGAGATGATCGAGTCGATACGGGAAGCGGTGGTGTACTTGGCGCACACGCACGACGGAGCCAGGGTGGCCATGCATTGCCTGTGGCACGGGACCCCGAAGGTGCTCTCCTCATCCCTCCCCTTCAAACCTGTCAATCTCACTCATAGCAGTTTAAAAACACAGTGCTGTAGCCACCTGTATCTGTGGGGCATCAGCGGGCAATGTGGTGAAACACTGGCTGCCTTCAGAACATGAACCTTTGTGTTTTCTTGTAGGATAGAAAAGTCATTGTGAAGACTATGAAGACATACATTGACAAGTTTGCAATGGTAGGTCACCTCATCTCCCGTCTATGGCATTCAGTAGATCGCCAACGATGTTTCTGTGCTGGTTTTGAGTGTCCCCTCTGTTCCCCTGCAGGGAGAGTACGCTCATCTAGTGCTTCTGGCCGCCTTTGACTGCATCGACGACACCAAGCTGGTGAAGCAGACCATCTTGGCGGTGAGTCACTGTTGGACCCTGAAGTCTTGGCCCAGGCTTCGGTTTTGTGGCTTCACCTCGTATTCTGAGATTTGACGCCCGCCCCCATCCCTGCAGGAGATCATCGCCTCGCTCTCGGACATCATAAGCAACAAGTACGGGAAGAAGGTGCTGCTGTACCTGCTGAGCCCTCGGGACCCCGCACACTTACTCCCAGAGATCATCCAGGTGCTGGAGAAAGGAGACGGGAATGTACACAGGTGAGTTTTCACCATCGCCTGGGTCCTCGTGTCTGGTCACACCGCGTGTGCTCTGTGCTTCACCTAGCCTCCCCCCCCCCCACCCCACCCCGCAGCAAAAAGGACACAGCCGTCCGGCGTAGGGAGCTCCTGGAGGCGGTGTCCCCCCCCCTCCTGCAGTACCTGTGTGAGCACGCACGCTCCATGGTGATGGATAAGGCCTGTTGCGTTGCCGTGAGCGACATCCTGGGAGGCGCTGTTGGGGACCTGCGGCCGGCAATGGAGGCTGTGGCCGAACTCGCCGAAGAGGACCTCGTCCCAGGGGGGGTGGAGGGACAGGTATGTAAGGAGAGAGTGTCTAAGTCATCCTGAGAGTGCCTGTGGGACGAGGCACCACCGAGAACGTAAGACGGTCATTCTGTTTCTTACAATCCGGTCAATCCCGATCTAAGGCTGTTTGCTGTCACATTTCTCCCCGCTTTGTGTAGCTCCATGTGGTGGAGCATCCTGCAGGCCACCTTGTGCTGAAGTGGCTGATTGAGCAGGATGCCAAGTTGGAAGAGGCTGGCAGAGAAGGTAGAACCCCCCCCCCCCCCCCAGTTTCATTGATGGTTTTGGCTGCCCAGAACCCCCCCCCCCAGTTTCATTGATGGTTCTGGCTGCCCTTGCCAGTCTTAGAGACTCACTCCATCTCTCTGTCTCTGCAGAGCGCTTCTCCGATGTCCTGCTGGAGCAGGTGGGCCTGGACAAGCTGAAAACCTGGGTCTCCGTCAATAGAGGCACCATTGTCCTCTGCTGGTGAGTCACGCGCGTGGACTGTGGCATGTCAGGCAGGCAGGAATCCTGCATTCAGAGGCTATGTGACTCTGCAAGCTGCGTAACTGCTCAAAATCCAATTTAACTCGTTTTGAGATCAAATCTAAATCTGTCGGCTTTGTTGACCAGATGTTCCCTGAAGTTCAGCTTTGCCACAGGGTCTATAAAACCAGCCTGCAGATAAAGCCTCGACCTGCTCTCTTTTATGTGTCAGTTAGTGCTGCATAACAGTCTTCATGCTGTCAGAGCTAATCAAGGGCTCATGAATTCCTGACAGCCAGGAAGGTTGCTGACTGAATTGCGGTCGTTCGGATCAGTGTTTCCACCACACGGGCCTTCGTGGTGTCCCAGGGGCGCTGTGAGAACATCTGAATCTGCAGCAAGCTGTGGATTAGCGCCATCTCTCAGATTTTCCATTCATCGACATTTTGTCTGGTATGACCTCATGCTCCTCTCTCCTCTCCAGCCTCCTCCAGAGCACCCAGAAGAGCGTGGCAAAGGCAGTAAAGGATGCCTTGAAGCCCATGGTCCCAGAGCTGCGGAAGATGAACCCTACCTCAAAGGGGGTGGAAGTCCTGCTGGAAAAGATGTCCCAGTAAAATGGACCCTGCTTTTCCTTTCCCCGAGTCTGTCCAGCACAGTCACTCGTTCGCCGAAGCCTCCTGTCGGATTCACAGGCTGCTACATCATGGACATTTTGTTATTTTGTCCCGCTGCTTACGGATGGACCATGAGTGCTGCACTGGTGCCTCTGTGCGGCCCAAACCCCAGTCGCCTCTTGGGCAGACATTTCCATGACAGGACTGTAGCAGGCCCTCAAGCAGTGGTGCTAAAATACACCAGCCATGAAAACACAATTGGCCTTTGTGGTTTTCCTTATGAAGCTTGGGGACAGTACCTTAAAAAAATTTAAAATAATGTTTGGGATCAATGACTAAATTAGAGCAGCAGCCTCAGTAGTTCTGTGTCAGCTAGAGGAATTGGCCTCAAAGCAGGTTTTTTTCCCTTATAAATAACCCATGTGTAACATAAAAACACGTAACAGTTTTGTTAATTTAAAAAGCCAGGAATTGAATTTTAATAATAAACTGCCTACCACACAAAGCTGTATATATGCTGGGTCTCGTGATATTTCATTTGCAAGGTTAGATCTCCTTTGTGATAGGAAATGGAGATAAATTCTCTGGGAGTGCACCAGTTAGGCCGCCCCGACCTGCCTCCCTTGAAATGAGAAACCTTCCTCATTCTGCTCTATAAATAACTGATTTGCACCAAAACCTGAAAAACTGCACCTAGAAAAATACCCAGGTACGGAAGCCACATGTTGGACGAAACCCTTATCCTGGTGCTTTGTTGAATTCATTTAGATAGCTGGATAAAGTTGCTTTGGTCTGTTCCAATAACTGCGTTTCTAATTTTATCCACATACTTGCATCTTTGCGACCTTTATGCTCCCAGTACTGACGTGGAGTCGTGTTGCCCTGGGCGAGCTATTTGCGTATTAATCGGCTTTGATGAACTCCAGTGTGACGCATGGGAGGTTGACCTGATACATACACAGGAGGGAATGACCCTTTTATCCTACTGTATTCACAGAGGTCAGGACTGAAGCCAATTCATACAAACACAATGTTTTGTGTAAATTACTTCCCATAAAGTTGAATTCACTCACTTAAGATAACATTCACGGTTACAAAAATTTATTGATTTTTATTCAGCAAACTGGACAATCATTGTACGACTTTAACCTGTCACCCAGTGAGGACAATGAATCACAGGTATATCAACAAACATATTATTAGACAAAGTGCTCACTAATGCAGTGTTTGATCGGGCTTATAAGCTGCAGAAAAACCCAGCAATGGTGCGAAACGGATTTTCTGCCAGGCTGTGTGTGCTGGGATCTCTTATCAAGCCATTGCCTCACCTTAATTAGTTCAAGAACGTTTAGCATAATTAGCAAAGTAACCAGTAAATTGGAGTGAGATTAAACATGACGGAGGACAGCAGTACAAACACGCCCCCCCTGCCCCCGGAACATTGGGCAACCAGGGGCTACATCCTTCCTAAGGTTTCGGGCCTGGTACCTGATCCCTGGCCATACCTTACACCAGTGTTTCTCAACCCGGACCTGGGGGACTCCCATGATGGTGCCCATTTTTGCTCCCTCCCAGCTCCCTGCCATACAGTCTACATTTTGGCTCTCCTGGGAGCTGGGAGGGAGCAAAAACATGGACTGCTGGGGGTCACCGAGAACCGGTCTGCTAAACACTACCTTACACTGCACATGTGTCACGAAAGGTTGGGACACAAGTATTAAACGTAGTTTTATGTAGCGCATGTACCCTGCATATGATGTCATGTACCCTGCATATGATGTCATGTACCCTGCATATGATGTCATGTACCCTGCATATGTCATTTTGGGATGGGTGTCCACTTTCAGTTAATTTCAGCCTTTGGAAGAATATATCTAACAATCAGTATTATCTTGGTTTTAAAACGTTTTTTTTTGTTCATATATTAAAAATTACTTCCGACTCCTTCCACAAACCAGACAGACAATTTCAGGTCAGCGTTTTCGAAGTGTCATTTTTATTTTTCGCTGAACAGACAGACCATGTTATACTCAACTGCATGTGGTCTGTTACGCTTTCTAACCTAAATTAGGTGAACTATTTCTGCAGTACAGATTGCAGCAAAACAGTACAGGTCAGGTTCCTTCACCAATCAACTTTAAATGAAGACGGAATCTACATGCGGCTTAAGCCAGGTGAAAGCCGGACGTTACAATGCAGTGGTGCCTTTGTCCTTAGACCTCTCCTCCTCATCATTCAGGCACTATGGCTGTGACCCACTTTGGCGGGCGATTTCTCAGCTGAGCCATGGAGGAGGGTGGAAGACGCTACGCGCTAATGCCAGCGATCTGCGTAATACTCTGTCATCTTCCTAGCTGCCCTTTTGGTGAACCGCACTTTTCCGCGGTTCTTTAAGACCGAGGTGTACTCGTGGGACTTAAGCTTGTTGTAGTAGTCCGAGAACTTGTTGTAGAGGATGGAGATGGGCATGCCATTCAGGATGATGCCGAAGGAGATGCAGGCAAAGGCAAAGAGCCGGCCCAGGTGGGTCTCGGGAAACACGTCCCCGTAGCCCACGGTGGAGATGCTGACCTACGGATCACAGACAAGGGTGCCCAGAAATGAATGAAGAAATATTACACTATGTCCACCTTATCCACAGTGAGTGCTGGACTTTCAATCTTTGGGCCAAAAAAAAAATATTGGGTTGACTTTAACCAGCCCCACCTTACCACACTCTTTACGTGTCTGTTGGTTCTCCAGCAACCCTCGTTTCCATCCAAGTCCAAAAGATAGACTGGTCACTTTTAAACTGCCATTAGTCTGAGTATGTGTAAAGAGAGACTGTCTGCTGATTGGCTGACATCCTGGCTAAGATGTACACTGTCTGGCTTTCTCTTGCAGAGCTTTCTGCCACTGACAAGGACATCCTACAACCTAGATAGCACCTCTCCAGACATTTTCAAAGGTTTCTGTAGTGGCAGGAGAGCATCTTCTTTGCAGTTCTGAAGGTCAGATTCTGCTCCTAAATCTACATTGCTAATCAGTAATGAAAAGCACATACTTGCATCTTGGTGTCTGCTAGGAGCGTCTGCAGGACGACAGCACTTTTTTTTCTCCGTTTAATTTTGTATTATTGCTGAATAACATTTTAGGCTGAGATGGTAAAATCTAAGTAGAGGAGCAGAGTTATTTAGGTAATGACCCATGTGAGTCACTGCTGCCTCTGAGAATTGCGCAGAAGCAATAGCAGACGTTACGCTGCAGCAGGTAACCTTAGCTCACATCACCGGTGCCAGGTACCTGCTCAGGCCACGTGTCATTTCCTGTCCTGTCTACCAAGAGAGCGATGTGACACGAGTGTTTCCATATACACCTTAACCCTGAATCAGAACACCCTACTGATCCAGGATGCATTCCAGTTTTGGGAAATATGCCACTTGGACTGATTCAGGGAAAGTCTGACAAATCAGCCTGTCACTACTGTTGTTCATTAATCAGACATTAGTCTGATTCATTAGCCGGCTAAGATGAAGGTGTCTTGAAGGAATTATTGTGTAAGGTTTCCTGTTTTATTCTGACTTGACAGTTACCAAAGGAGAAAATTACTGTGAAAATGACCATCCTTAAACACGAATTTGAAACATTCATTTTGCAATAAAAAGCTATTTTGTGCTTCAGTATTACAGTTGATCTAGCACAGTTGGTTTAGCTAAATCTAGGAAATCAAGTGAAAAGTTTAAGTAGCATCAGCGTTTCAAAGTGTGTCGCAACATGGCAAGAAAAATATCTCTAGCATACTAGTCTGTTTAGAAGATGAGAGTTCATCTTTGCTAGATTTCTCATCCACACTTCAAACAAATTGGTTTGAGGCAATATACTGGATTTAGTCAACTGATTCTGCAGACTGGGTGATATTAATCATTAGTAAACCTAACTAGAACTGACACAATGGAACAGTGTTGCAGTAGTCTGAAGAAGACCTCCACTGCTTCTTTTCTCTAATAGATTGTATAACTTCTCCAAGAATACAAATCAAACATGGCATGTGCTTACCGCTGCCCACCACCAGGCATGGGGGATGCTGGTGAAGTTGGTGTGGTGGACATCATGCTCCACCGTGTAGACCATGGCGGAGAAGGTGAGGATGCCCATGGCGATGAAGAGGAAGAGGCAGCCCACCTGCTGGTAGCACTGGCGCAGCGTGAACCCGAACGCTCGCAGGCCAGTTGAGTGGCGTGCCAGTTTCAGGATACGGAAGATGCGCATGAGCCGCATGATCCGCAGCACCTGGCCCACCTTGCCCACCCGGCCCACCCTCTCGATGTCGCTGTCGTGTCTCCCGTAGTCTTCATTCTCAAAGCACTCCAGGGCCACCTGCAGGTACAGCGGCAGGATGGCGATCAGGTCCACGGCATTCAGCGCACTCCTGGCAAAGCAACTGAGGTTGGGTGTGGACACCAGTCGCAGCAGGAACTCAACGGTGAAGAAACTGATGCAGAAGGTTTCCACGTACTCTCCGTAGGTCCGCCCGCTCGGCTGGCGCGCTGCTGTCTGATATTGCATCTCCTCCACTGTATTCAGTGTCATGGCCACCAGAGAGACCAGAACAAAGAAGCTGGAGGCTACCGCCATCAGCTTAGCTGTTATTGAGGAGAAGGGCTTTTCCATCAGGTTCCAGATGATCCTTCGAGTGTGGCCAAATGACATCCCCCGGTATAGCTCCTCATTTTCCTCAATCTCCACCTCCGCCTGCAGCTCACGCTGGACCTTCAGCTGCTCGTTAATCTCATCCTGTCTCTCCTCGAAGGAGATGCGACAGCAGCGGTGAGTGTTTTTGATCCGGACCCCCCAGTAGTTGATCTCCTCCAGGAAGTTCCTTGGGCAAAGCTCATCTCTTATCCACAACACTCCGGTTCGATAGAAGTTGAATATGCTGTGAAAAACATCTGGGTCCCTGTCAAAGAAGTACTCATTGTTCTGCTCAATGTAATCATCACAGAGATCCAGTTTCTGGTTATGCTCTGCGTAGGTGGCAAGTCGCCCTATCCTGGTTTTTGGATACTTAGCTGCCACCCTATAGGAGATCTGGTAGACTTTCCCACCTACATTGATATTTAGCACGTAATTCTTGGATGGGGAGCCCAAGGTAGAACCTACTGGTTTGCAATCTTCATCCTCATCCTCCTCATCATAAAGATTGTAGCAGTCCCGGCTCAGGTCCTGCATGGAACTCCATTGCTTCATACAGGTATTTTTGGTGGAGAGGTCGGGGTCATCCATGGGGTTATTGACCCCTTGCTCTGGGACACCGACCTTATAGCTGGGAAACAGGCTGTGTCTCCGTCGTCTTAAGTTCAGCATGCCTGCTGGTCCCTTGTTTTGCAATCCGAAAATCACAATCAATTCACAATCTATTCCCAGCAGTCCAACACCCTGCAGCAGAAGCACTGAAAGGAATCAGTCACAGGCTCTCCAGTGCTGCTGACCAAGGGATTTATGTGCTTAAAGTTTTAACGGTTATGATCCTCTTGAAGTGCTTCTTCTGCTCTAATGTCTTTCATTTCCCTTGTATTTACACATCCTTCACTAAGGTTTCACTTGTGTCAGAAGATTGATTTCTCACTACAATTACTAAAAATAATGCTGTATTATGTAGCGCAACAGATCTGGTTTGTTATGTTAGTTCAAATTGTTTATTTTCATTCCATTATACTGCTCTAATGCAATAAGTCCAACTGCCAATTATTCATGGCTCAGAATGACCTGAACACCTCTGGTAATTTCTTTACATATAATGTAGCTGTTTTGAGGTACAATAATGCAATTTGTTACTGCTTACCGGCTAAGCACAAATATGTAAAGTCCTGTATTAAATTCAGTTCCACAATAATTCGATTCACACAACACTGATGCAAATTACACCCTAAAGATGAACTGCGCTCTGACAAAATGGGGACAGGTAGAGGAAAATTCATCAAGTGGAGACCAGCTCATTGGGAGAATGTGGCAGGTCCAGGAAAGCAGTCTGTGGGGGGTGGGGGTGCTCCAGTTCAGGCATCACTGCAGTATGAGAAAACTGGCAATAGCCTGAATTTAGCAGATGAGGGCCACCAAAGACCTGCTAGGCCACATCAGGTTTCCAGAACAGGGTAATTTACACTTTGTACCATTTCTGCAGTATGGACCTTCAGATGGTGCCATCAAAGGTTTCTTCTAAGAGTTGTGCTTCTTCTAAACTCAAAACAATCTTAGTAATGAGTACATTTTGTCAATTACAGAGGTAAGTATTCCAAATGAATGTTAAGGTAACCTGAAGACCCAGGCAGCAACCCACCAGGACCATGGCTGAGACCAGACTGAAGCACTCACCCAAAAAAAAAAAAAAAGTGCTTTGAGTAATTCCAGTCTTGTACTAGACAGTAGCACTGCAGCTAGTGCTGGAAAACCCATCAACTCTTTGCCAACATACATAGCCCATCATGTTGCTAAGGCAGCCCACAAGACCTCCGCACTACTCAAGATCACATCACTGACCACACACACACACACACACACACACACACACACACACACACACACACACACACAGGTTATACTTGTGTAGTAAGAAATGCAATGATGGCAAGACGCAAAGGACCTCACTGCTTGGTATATGCCAAGCAAATCCTAAAATGTCACAAATATGGGTATTAATGTGACAGGACTCACTTCATTACCTTCATGGGTGCAGTTAAATGAGACCTAAGAAATATCCCCTTTGAATTACAGCATCCCATACACTGTAGCCAAAAATTATTTGTACAATGAAGTGTCAAAAACACAAAATTGAGGATATCGAAGAACAAACTTTAAAAAGTCTAAAACTGTTAATTGTGTGATAAGGAAACAAGAAATCTTTTCAAAACATTCTGGAATCGTTTTCAAATGTAATTTACTGCCTTCAAACAATTTTGTACACCTGGCCATTCATAGACTTGAACGAATGTGACAATGGGAGGAGTTCCTAGCCATAACCAATCATTTAACCCAACACTACATACAAGTAGCCTTGGTGGTCATTCTCCACACAAACATTTGTAGGTTAAGTGTAGTTTCCCCCAACATGGGTAAAACTGCTGAAATACCCAATGCATTGAGGAAGTCAATCATTATCCTCAATGTCCCCCCTCCAGTGTACAAATACCTGGCTACACTACTTCCCTTAGACAAAGATTAAAGCCCCGTGCCACCAATTTCATAAGCTGCAAAAAACAGCCAAGTAGCCTTGAAGACCCCCCCCCCCCCCCCCATTTATATGGATACCAACAGGTGTCATTTCTGGTGTTGAACCCCACCCCTGGGAAATGGCCACCTATCCAGAATATACACAAAAGGAGGTAGAAACATAAATACTAAGATCAGGGGAGAGTCAGGTTGTGTTCATACAAGCTTGGTTCAACCAGGTTGCCCCAAACACAATGTTTCATAGAAAGCTAGCCAGTATCTCCCAGTGTGAACCAGTCCACCATCTACTCTTCACTGGTCCTGAGAACTCAGGAAGGAAGAGGCCAAAATTTCACATATTATTTTATTTGAAGTGATTGCAAATGTTTTATGCTTTCACAGAGTCAAGTACCCCTGTACAATGCTATAAAAGGTCACAGGAACAGCACAAACATACAAAATATTTTAACAAATTCATTTTTTTTTTTTTTAAATACATCTCTACCCTGGTACTATGCCCAACCTTTGCAAAAAATTGATTCAGTCCAATGTATACAATCTTATTTACAGAGTAAGCTTGATCAAAGTGCTTCGATGTCCTGATTGCAATTTTTCGGGACAGTATGTACAAATTTCCTAGTTTTACAAATGTCATAACAGCACATTCCTTATAGAGCTTGCCTCACCAGCATACAGAAGCTTCATAAGAATGTGCTTCAGGAGGTAATACAATTGATAAAAAGTCACATGGTTTAAGACATGACTGCCTAAAATATGCATCTCAATATTCACAGGCTGTTAACTATGCGGTCCAAGCATTCTGTACCAATGACACTTCAGTATCCTGCCAGAGCAGGCATTGGATTGTGGGAAAAGAGGGTAAATGGAGAGAAAGTAGAACAGATCACACCCAAAGGCCAGGCTGCTCTGGGCATGCTCAGTGCAGGTCTTAGGGATTCAGTGGATTTATCATATACACTATAAACAGTGACAAGCATCCCACACCCTCACCCTGCCACACCTCAAAGTAAAAAAAGAAAACAATGCACATCAGAAGGCATCTGGTTATAGCTCTGCTAAATAGCAGCTGTTGGCATGGACACCAAAGAGATCGTAAACAGATGGAGTGGTGTCAGACTAGGCTATAAGTCATCCTCTGTATTCACGACAGATATCTGCAAAGAGAATACAAAAAGTTAGGAGAGCACAGGCATGAAACTATTCTGGAGGTGTCAGAACCACAAGCATTTCCCACAGAACTGTAATGCAAAAATCAAAGTATGAAAATGATGTTCAAGAACCTGAACCTCAAAGTGCCAACATTAGGGACACGGTCATGCATTTTGCAGGCCAACCTGTCCCCCCCGTCCCCCCCTTATTTCAGTAGCAGGTAAGGAACCAGGTACTCACAGCGGGATACGTGTGGCCGACTGACGAGCTATGCCGACTAATGTCAATGTTGAGGTCCTCCTCGGTGGTCTTTAAGTACACAGGGTTGTCGAAGTTCATGCTCTTCTTGTTCTTCAGTTGCCAGTTGCGCCACATCAGGTAGCCTCCCGCAGCAGTCATCGCAAGCAACACTGTCAGAAGGAGCAGACCAGGTGAGTCACACGTTAGTAGATGCCAAGCATCTAAACCTTCATGATTCCTTGTTCTCCAATTCCAGAACCCTTTAGACCAGGGGTGCCCAACTCCAGTCCTGGAGGGCCAGAGCCCTGCACATTTTTGGGTTTCCCCTCATTTTAACACACCTGATTCAACTCCTTGTGCTGATTACCACACAGCTCTTGAGCTGAATCATTTATGGTGGAACAGGGAAAGAACTAAGCTACACAGGGCTCTGGCCCTCCAGGACTGGAGTTGGGCACCCCTGCTTTAGACTAATACACCCCACCCATGTTTAAGTTTTTCATCCCAAAATGCATTTTGTACAATTGGTCCCACTAAAAGGCAGAGACGCTCCCCACTTAAGATTTGAAGGTTCAAAACTAGACGATTCCATTTACAGATCAGACAATTACAATATTCATTTATACCAGTGCATTTATCCAGTCTCATCTACACCATTAACTTTGTTCTGAAAATTTTTTGCCATAAACTGCTGTAAATTCCAGGCTACCAGAGACCAAGAGACACTGGGTGCTGTGTAGACCCAAAACAGTACTTACAAACAGGAAGGATAGCCCAGGCCGCAGCTGATCCTTTGGCTGAGGAGTTCACCTCATGGATGGAGGTGCTTATATTCCCCTCTTCAAGAAAAACAAACAGGTTAGTCTGGAGGAAACCAACTTGCCCATTTACCATTAGGAGCCCATTCCCTGTCCAACAAGGTCAGACCAAGATGTCACCTGACTCAAAACACTGGAATTTCAGTATAACCCAAGGTCAGGAGATTCTGTGCAAAGACACGATTCAAGATGCCAGACTGAAGATGAATAAGTCAGAGAAGACCAGCAAACTCATGTTACCCCTTTCCCCACATGAGCAAAGTCAAGTGGCCCTGTACTTGAATACCAGCTGTGTCTACATGGATCAGGACCAAGCCCCACCAAAGTCAGCTTCTGTGATTTTCCGTAAGAACTGGGAAACTGACCCAAGTACTGAAGCACTCTTATTCACAGGATCAATTACTTTTGTCTAACACACACGATAGACAAAAAAAAAATAAAAAAATCAATGCCCGAGTACTGCCTTGCAGCACATGAGGAGAGATGTGCAAGCAATGTGAAAAAGCTAGCAATGATGGGTGGAAAGGACACATTCACAAGAGAACCTCCATCAAAAGCCACACCAAGATTTTTCAAGCACCCAGTCTTCCTCTTCAGTTAGATGCTTCTCCCTTTGGGCTTACATTACTAGCATGACAGCATAAGGATCTAGTCCTTCATGCAGGTGAAGGAAAACATGAAAACCCCCACGGGCCCATGAGGAATTTCCATGGACTCTGGAAAAGTGCTCTTGGCTCAGTTTAGGCCTAACAGGCCAATTTGACACCATGTGACAAGAGAGCTGCACCTAGCACCTGTTCAGATACAATGCCTTGGGCGCCCAGAGAAGTTGCAAGAGGCTGGGGTCAGCGTTGCCGTTACCTTTAGAACAAGGGGGCTGCACGAGTGCCTTCACATTATCCCCTGGGGGCGAACCGGCAGCTGCAGTTGAGACTATGGAACGCCACAGGGAAGAGGGGGGGTGGTGGAAAGGAGAAAGTCACCTTGCTTCTCAACAGTTTCAAAATCACCGAGGCGAAAACTACACACAAAAAAAAAATGCATTCCCATGACACACCATGCAGCATCCAGCTACAGAAGGTGGCCATTCAGATTCAAGGCAGCACCACTGCAAAGCACTTGACACTAGGAGCTGAGCCAAAGAGACAGCAAGTGGAGGAGAGGCAAATACCAGATGCAAAAGGGACTGAGGCACAGGGGCGCCCCAAAAGCTAATGGACCGCATGGAAGTGGGACTGAAATGTACTACTGCTTTGAAGATCCGGAACAGTGCTACCACCACCAAAGCTGTTCCAAGGCTGCAGTTAGCCCCTTACAGCAGCTAGGTTCAGTTGCTGATCAAGAAATAACCACCAAGTCTAGGCTCCGAGGACCAGATCAGAGGCCCTACACCTCAGGCGAAGGACCACATGTAACTGCTGCTTCGCTAATTTTGCTTGTATGACACCAAGGTGCCCACAGGGAGAACCTGAGGGAAGGGACACCCATCCAGTCACAACCCTGCCTCAGCCAGCCTCCCACCAGGCACGAGTCTGACTATGGGGAGCTTGTCTGCAAGCCAGATTCAAAAAGGTCCCTGCTGGCTACTTCTGGGACACACCCCAAGCAGGGACGGGAGAAGCAGAGCTACAATAGGTCGACTTCCATACACTTGGGTAAACAGACTTTGGATAGCACTGCAGTTTACCAGGCTCACAAATCCCATGGAGGCAGTTAAGGCAGAAGCACATCTCAGGGCTGTTAAAAGGACACCACTCCCACCCACAGCAGTGACTAGTCAACTAATACTCAGTTGGACTTTAGAACCTGAACCTACACATTCCCACACCATTTGGTAGCAGACTCAAGCTCCTGAGGGGTAGGGAGGGGGGGGGGATGTTAGATGTAGAGGGCTCTCTGGATCAATGTTATGGAGGGGCCACATCTCGGCACAGAAGCGACATCGGAGGTAGCGCTGGCCTTGGGAGTAATGGGAGCGAAGACGAGCGTACAGCAACAATGGCTGCGAGTAGGCAGCACTGGCAGGCAGCAAGTAAACCAAAAGGTGCTCGGGCAGAGGAACATGCTTGGGTAACCAGTAGGATGCAAGCTTCTTAAAGGCCTGCAGATTACCCTCAAAAGGGAGAAGGAACCCCCTTTCCCCCTCCCCCACTTGCCTGGTCTGCAATGAAGGCCATCTGCTGAGAGCTCCATGCCCTGGGGGCACACACAGGTGTATTTTGGCGAGTGCTTATTGATCTGCGGTGCAGGCAGGCACATGTAGGCACAACCTCCATTTCCCACCTTCTCACTGCACCAGTTAATTCCTGTGAAGTTACAGCCAAAATTTAGCTCTTCGCCATAAAATTCTAAAATTCATAAATCTCATGAATGAAAACATAAAAATAGTTACTATCCCTGGCCAAAGATTTTCCCCACCCAGCCTGCAGACCCACCAGAGAGCTGAATCAGCTCGTGGTAAACAATGATGTCCTGCGGCTCATTCAGGTTGCTGGCAAGCGTGATCAAATCCAACCCTGTAAATTTGTTCGCCCCGTAGATTGCCTCATTCTCGCCATCTGTCCAGAATACACGATCCTAACACAGAAAGCAAACGTTAACACGGTCAGGGACTGGGATTGTGTACACACAGCACAGCATCGTAATAAGGCGTGCCAACTTGAAGCAGACCGTTGTGATGCCCTTTGGTATCAAAGCACAACTGTAGATACACCTACTGTGGCATATGGTAGCACCAACAAACTACACAGAAAGAGTACATTGATTTTAAATAGTCAACTGGAAAAGCTAATTCTCAGCCCATCATGGACACAAGTTATGAAGTAGCCTATTTTACCTCAAAGACAGTGAGGGCGAAGGGGTGAGGGAGGTAATCAGGAGACTGTAGTATTTTGCGCCTGTTGTCCCCATTAAGGTCCACACTACAGAGCATGTGCAGCTTGGAGTCCACCCAGTAAAGTCTGCTTTTGATGAGGTCTGGAAGCCAAACAGCAGAAGAGCAGGTCAGACTTTTCCCTCAGGCAGGCAGGACAGCCTACCAGCATTACATGACACAGGCATCCAGGCAGCATGGTCAAGGATACAGACCAATACGTTCACTGTTCAACTCAGATGGCCTGTATGGTTATGCCTTTCTGAATGGCTTTTACCAAAAAGCTCTCATTTCCACATTTGCCCCATTAAGAGTCTATCCCTCCATCCACTGGGTTGCAAACCCACCGAGAGTGATCCCATTGGGCCACTGGATGTCTGTCTCAACCAGGACCTGCCGGTCAACACCATTCATGCCAGACTTCTCAATCTTTGCTGGTTCTCCCCTATCTGACCAGTATAGAAACCTAGATGGTGACAAGGGGGGGTTATACATGTAGATTTCAATGATATGCTTGCATACATTACACACCAAGAACAGACTACATAAGGCAATAAACTCAACCCATGATCAGACTGTCCTTGCAATTGGTGGGCAAGCAGTTAAAAATTCAACATGAGCAAACATCAGTTACCCAGAAAGTGGATCCACAGCTATGGAGGCTGGCTCTTTCAAACCAGAGCTAAACAGAACCTTCCTCTTAGTCCCATTGAAGTTGGCCACAGAGATGGTCTTGGTGGCTAGGTCAGACCAGTACAGGTTCTTGTAAATCCAGTCTACAGCAATCCCAATAGGTGTCTGTATGTTGTCGATTACTTTCGATACACCCTCATCCCGCTTGTCCAGTGACGTGCTGCAAAGGCAGGGCAAGAACAAATGTCAGGCACTCAGAATGGCAAAGTACCTCAAAGTCCCAAGACATCACTGAAGCAGTCTGCAGAGGGCCAATAACTGGTGTGAAGACTCATTTTGACACCATAGGAAGGGACTTCACCAATAAGACAAGTCAAAAGGTACCAATTACAGTGGGGACCTGGATCTCACTAGCAAACTTTACAAAAGGCCTTGAGGAGTAACTGCACTCATATTCCATCAGGTCGGTGGTTCTACATTAACTTGAGCACTTACAGGGCTGTAGGTGAATCAGCCAATGGCACTGAACTACAAGGAAATCTGCAGCCTGAGGGATGAAATACAAGGTGCCTAACAGCACACATGGGAGGGCTGATGGGACAGGCCATTCGCGATTATGGAAAAATTGGGTTGCAACAGGCAGATGGAGTCACTGATAATCAGCACCACTCACATACCTGAAAATAGCCTTCTGCCCCAGGTCAGCCCAGAAGATCTTCTGCTGGGTGAAGTCTGCATCCAGAGCAACAGTGTTGCGGAGCTGTTCCACAATCTGCGTGTACTCCCTCCGTTCCAGGCCCAGCTTTCGGATATCCCGTCGATTAGTGAAGATCAGACATGGTTCCTTCCCTGATGGGGGTGTACAGTGGTTAAATGTGCCAGCTTCTGTTTTTCTCCAACTTTGACAAAATGAACACCCTCCCAAGACTGCCAATAGATCATTCCACTTACCCACTGCCTTACACACTCCAGTGGAGGCATCCATAAGGTAGCCATTGTGACACTCACACTTGTAGCCCCCTTTCAGGTTGATGCAAATCTGGCTACAGATTCCAGGGTTCAAGCACTCGTTGATATCTGTTCAAAGCACGGTTTTAGAGGCATCACAGCACCAGAGTGTTACCCACAATGCACCTGCATGCATATCAACGTACCGCCACAGGTCTTTCGGTCTATGAGCTGCAGTCCTGGAGGGCAGTCACACTCGTAGCCAATCACATTGTCCCTGCAGATGTGGGAGCATCCACCATTGTTCTGGAGGCACTCGTTCAGATCTGGACAGGGAGAGAGGAGGAAGACCACACATTGACTGCAGATTCTGGTGTCCATCTGTGAAACACCTCACTTATAATCCTGCTTTCTCAGCCTAGGGTTCCCAGAGTTCAGGGGAAACAGTCGTCTGAATAAAATTCTTATTTCAGGCTGCAGAATTGTTCTCAGCACCCTAACATTTAATAGTAGGAAAGACCCCCCATGGTTCCGTTGGGTTTGAACTAAGGATGTAAACTGGCCCCAAGGTGATTCGATTGATTAGGGAACAAGTTGATGAACGAGAAATATCATTTTTACCAGGATGAAATTCAAAATCACATTTTGAGAACCTAAATTCAAAAACAATTAACTTCACTCGTTTACCCTAAATCACAATAACAACCTTAACCTACCTAGCCTTAACCTTAAGTAACCAAACAACTAAAAATGCTAAGTCTTGTATTTTGTTTGATATTATTAAAAAATTCCCCGTGGGAACTGAAGTGGTCCCCATGTCAAAATACCAGGTCTCCCCCCCACATTGTGGGGACACTCTCAGCTATGGTATGTCGATGTGAATATTTTGAGTGATAAGTCAAAAAAGAGGGTTTTAAAATGCTATACCGATAACCAGAACTGCCGCTGCTGGTCAAATTTGGAAAACTGATTTGCAGGCCAGATTTAGTTATAAATTAAACGTATCACAGACTCATAGGCGGTGAATAAAAGTCGAGTCGCCCTCCACTATGGAAAAATGGCTGTTCATCAAATTCAATCTCCATTATTTCAGTAGTTGTGTTTTTAGCTCTTGATTGAGAAGTTCAAATCTGGCAGAAATGCCGGCCAAGACTGACAAAGACAGATATCTCAACGAATCTGCCAATGCCAATATATTAAAAAGATAGTTGATCTGAATACAAGTATAAAATTGCAATGCAACTATTGAAAAGTACTTCAGCTAGGGAGAAACTAAATGTAGTTGACAAAATAAATTTAAAAGTCCTTTGGGAATTGAAACCTGCAAGGTTGACAACTGGCATCTGCAATATTGCAAGTCTAATAGAACCTTGTGTATTAATATTAATATAAACATGTTACCCAAGTATGCCACGACAGAGTATTAAATTTAATTGCCCATGAGAATTTTAAGCTCACTGACAAATTTACACAGACCAAAAACTGCTTCCAGCAAATAAATCCTGATATACAAGGTTGCCTGACAGTTCACAGGCTAGTAAAACAATTATGCAAGTCCTGGTGAACAGTAGTCGAATTACTGTCAGCTTTAACCTGACAAACACAGCAGGCATACGTAATGGAGGGGGCAGCTGGAGGAATGATCTGCCAACTGGGAATTTAACCAGTTTAATTTAAACCCCACAATTTGGGGGGGGGGGGTCTCATGATATGCAGGTTAGAAGAAAAAAGCATCAACTGCGACCAGACTCAATATCTACATGACGCGTTTTCTGAAAACTGGAAGCAATAGGACTGCCATAGCTGCTAGATACTTTCCCTGATCTGGGATCAGATGCAAGTATATTATTTCCATCTGTCACAAGCTCATGCAGGAGTACAGAGGCCAGGGTTGGAGGTGCAGGGGGTTTGGATGAGGGACTCGGGACGTTGTGATGCTGACACAGCACTGCCTCAGACAATGGCAGCATCACAACCAGGGAAGGAGTTTAAAACTGTTATTGGACTTTAATTGGCTCCAGGCAATAGTGTCTGACAGGAGGGCTGTTGACTTTCAAGCCAGAGCGCAGCACCAAGAGAAGCACCAACCCCAGCATGAGGATGAAGGCCCAGAGCGCCATTCAGCCCTGCCTGCAGCACACCCATCCTAACACCCACCGAGACAGAGTGGCACCATCTCAGCTACAGGGCAGTATGTGGAAATTCCTCAGTCAAACCGGGTACAGGGACCCCAACCGTGACACACAGGTCCATTCACACCCACTCACTGCATTCTTTGATTGGCTCGTCGCTCCAGTCTGAACAGTCCCGGACCTTGTTGCACACTTTGCTCGTCTCAATGCACTCTCCACTCCGACATTTGAACTTGTCAGGATCATTGCACTGGGTCACTGTGGGGGTTGGGGGTAAGAGGAAAGAAAAAGACATTTGTTACCATAAAACAGAAGTTATTTCCAGGCCCAGTGAGTCTTTATTTCAAGTATAAATGATGTATTGAGAAAAATTTGTTGACATATGCAGTGCTCCTCAAAGGACTAGGTCATGCCAGTGACCTTTGTTTGGGTTCACGAATGAGCCAGTGCCACTTTTAAAGGTCTCACACATCCTTATGGGATCCATTTGTTGCGACTCACAGGCAACTCAACTTTTTGGAAAAAGTATTTTAAAAAACCAGGACACACTGACCTCCCTCAGGACCAGAGCAGAACCCCTGTGACAAACCCGTAGCTCTGACAGCGGAAGAGAATTCATTACTGGGGACTGGTGCATTTTAGTATCTGTCACCGAGGCAACCCAAAAACAGCTTAAGCCTCTTGGGAAAGAGGCGATTTAAGCCCAAGAGTTCAGCTCTTTCAAGACTTAACTTTTGGGAGACGTGTCCCCAACCCGCCACTTGGGCCATGATCCTGCCCAGTCCATGCTGAAGAGCCACCTACCGTTTTTGCAGTTGATCTCGTCGCTGCCATCAGCGCAGTCCCTCAAACCATTACACTGCCGGCTGCCATGAATGCAGCTGCCGTCTTCACACTTGAACTGATCTGGTCTGCAGGTTCGCACAGCTAGAAGACGGAATGGGACATTGCAAAACCAGTGTCACATCCATAGAAACCACAGCTGACAACTCACACCTTGAGGGGATGAGATCCAACCAAGCTTCACCTGAGAACTGGACATCCTCTTTACCCCAATTTGACACTGCATGCACACAACAGGTAAACCACACCACAAGGACTGAGAACAGGTGGTTTGGCTGAGACCATAAACTCAACACTTTCACCATCATTCAAGATCGAGTATGATTAAAAAAAAAAAAAAAAAAAAAAAACACACACACCATGTTTCCCACCGCTGCATTTGTATGAGCTCTGCATGCACTAAGCAAACCATTTGTCCTTGCTGTTGGTACATTGTGCCTGGACAGATGTATGCCTCGGTAACCCTACTTGCTAGAAGACCCAACCAATCAGAACTCTTGGCACATGCAAACGGCCAATGGTAGACCAGCCAAAACACTTAATTGTTAGCAGGTAGGCTCCACTCACGGCAGTTGACCTCGTCGCTACCATCCTTGCAGTCTGTGTCACCATCGCAGCGCCACTTGCGGTGGATGCACTCGCCGGAAGCGCAGCGCATCTCGCCAGAGGGGCACTTGGCGGGTGGCGTGGGCCGGCGGCCGCAGCGCTGAGGCGACTCGTCCGACTGGTCCTGGCAGTCCACGTCGTCGTCACAAACCCAACTGGCGGGAATGCACGTGGCATTGCCACACTGGAACTGGCTGGGCCCGCAGGACGACGGCACGCAGTCTAGCTCGTCACTGCCGTCACCACAGTCATCCTCGCCGTTGCACACAAAGTTCCGTGAGACGCAGCGGCCGCTCGCACATGTGAACTCCAAAGGGGCGCATGTGATGTTGCCTGGGAGCAAATCAGGACATCGAGGCAGGTGTTAATATTTTACACAGGCCAAAGACAAACAGCTCGCTTTATAAAAACGGGGTATTGCACAGTCAAGTTAGATAGAACTAGCAGCCAAGCAACTGAAGGGGACTTAATACATTGAAATTTAGCACAGGAATTCAGGTCAAGCATGTCTGTTCAGGGGTGACCCAGCAGAGCCCGTCGTGAGACCTTAACTGGCAACCTTCAGGCTGCCCGTCCACATCCTGCAGATCATGGCAAGTGCATCCAAGGACGACGGAAACGTACCACAGTTAACCTCGTCCTCGCCATTGTCGCAGTCCTTCTCGCCGTCACATTTCCAGAACACAGGAATACACTGAGTGGTTCCGGTGCCACAGCTGAACTCGTTCACACGGCAGGTGCGTGCGTCTGTGGGGGAAGGAGGCCGGGCATCAGCCGAAAAACAAAAATGTCACATTGGAAACAGCACGCCAGACTAGCAATCACCGTATTAAATACTACAACACTACTATACTGGGGACTGGCCTGGGCTTCGTATAAGTCATGACTCCCAGCCAAGTAGTCTGATTATACTAGATAAAATTAACTATTTGATCTATTTTGCGATATAGGCAAATTGTAAAGGCTGCAAACTCAAATAAATCCAGTATGTTTGGTTCGGACAGCTCATGCGCACACACAGCCAGCACATACAAAGTCTAAAGGTATGACTTAAGGCAAGCAGAATGACATCCTGGGAATACAGTCACACTGAAAGTACCACCAAACGGGTCCATTAGGACCCCAACCCACATTCCAGATACGACAAGCTGCTGCCACCATTTCGCCATGGACACAACTGCCTGGTCTGAAGCCAGCAGGAAGTACTGCCAAAACTTCCACATACTTCGTCTCCCCCAAGCCCCGCCTCCAGCCCGTCACGACAGCGTCGGGCCAAATGAGCTCAGCCACTGTCCAGGGTGGGGGCCAAACCTCACTGGAGCATTACGTCAAAGAATATTTAATGAGGGGCCATCTGGTGTCTCGCAGCCCACACACTGCATAAGAGGGGGCAGAGAATTCATCTACTACTCCTCTCGTTTCAAGTCACTGAAGCTGGGCCATGTTGGCACGACTGTCAAAAGCTACTTCTGTGGGGGGACAGACTGGTTAAACGTATTCATGGAAGCGCCGTCATGTGATCAGACATGTACAGGAAGCAGAAGGCTAATTGGAGAGTATATGGAAGGAGACCAAACGCCCCATATCTAGGTTGGTGTTCAAAGAGAGTTGAAGAACCACAGACGCATTGGACAAAAATCGGGCACGGCTGACTTACAGCAAACATCAGCGCTTTCGTCGGATCCATCTTCACAATCCGGCTCGCCGTCACAATGCCACCTCTTGGGGACACATTGACCGTTCCGGCACACGAAGTCTACCTCTACACAGGTCTTCCTCACTGCGAAGAAGAGCACAGCAAACGGGGGGGGGGGGGTCACTGCACCGCAAAATGATGTTAAGAGGCAGAAGCAGCGCAGCTACACCTGACAGCAGCACAAGCACGCTTCCACCGGAAAGCAACGCTGCGAGGAACCAGAGGATATTTCCACCTTAATGAATTAGGCTTCCGAATTGCCATCTGACACCGAACTTTAAATATCTCCACCTCCCCCCACAAGCCCCAGAAACACAGAGCAGTCCTTGAACAAGGTCACCACTTCAGTTAGACCTCACCTTCTACACAGTCGCTCCTGCTCCACACAAGGGTTACAAACCCATAGTAAATGTTTATTTCTGCTTCTCCAAAACATTCCCTGCAGTGCATTTTCTACTACATTCAGCCGATTTCCTGCCTTAAGGCGAGTTTACAGGACACCAGAACCATTAGAGGCCAGAAACTTGTCTCAGCCAGACAGAAATTACATCATGAAGGCCATCAGAAGGTCTATAATAGAAGCTGTAGCTACACATGGAATGTCACGCCAGGGTTGAGCGGGAGCCAGCTGGACAGCCCCATGTGACACTCCGATATTCCGGCAGAAAGCCTTCCACTCCGGAGGCCCGGGTGTCAGGCAGAGGGGGCCAACGGGCCCTTCCGAGAACTAAGGAAGGTCCAAGATCAGAAACGACAAGCCACTAAGCTTTCGGTGAAACCTCGAGCCTTCCTCGCCGTTTTATGACACAGAAGCCATTGATTTTATGCAGGAAAAAAATAGGAGTCATAGCATGAATCAGGAGAGAGAGTCAGAATCAGCAGTCCACAGGCACTGCCCCAAAGCAAACAGAAACAAGTCTAGATAAGTAAGGGGGGGGTTGTTCCATTCAGTCTTCATGTCAGTGGTAACTGAAGAGAGAAAAGCTGATGTATCCTGAATAGAGGAAGGGAGGCCACAAGCAACCCCGTTACCTAGAGGCATCGAGGAAGACTGGGACCAGCCTGTAAAACTGGAGGCAGGTAGAGGCACGGGGCAGCAGCGACCTCACAGCACCTATACCCTCTTTGCCTCGGCCTTCAGTTCTGGCCCTGCGTCTCATCCCTCATTTCTCTCCGTTTGCAGGAGTCTCGCGACACTTCTGGGTGATCCAGTTCTTAGGCTGGTGGCCTCCCTCTCCATCACTTCCAGACTCCTATGACCCAGATAGCGCTTAGATACAGAAAGACTGGAGGTAGACGAGTGCAGGACATGGAAGGCATCAGACCAAAGGTGACAAGTCTCACTAATCCGGCCTCAGTCTCCCCGCAAGAGGGCAGACAGACAGAAAATGATGCACACTTCAGTTGCCCTGACAACCAGCCTCAGCCTCTGGAGGCATCGCTCCTTAGTGGCGTCACATGTCCCCTGCAGGATAGGAGTGAGGCAGGAGCCACACCCAGGGAGGGGCCTCACCGCAGGTGCTCTCGTCGCTGCCGTCAGAGCAGTCTTCATCTCCATCGCACCGCCACACAGAGGGGATGCAGCGGCCGTTTCCACACTGGAACTGGGAGGGGTCACATTCTGTCTTGGACCCTGGGGAGGCAGGATATATAGAAGAGATGAGGATAAAGAAGAAACAGGGTTTTTTTAGGAAGGGGGCAGTCAACACAGCCACATGACTGACAGCTGAATAGTCCTTCACTGCTTTGTGCAGGAAAGGAAGTGAATCATACTGCACCCAGCTAAGGGGGGGGGGGGGGGGGGGGTGACCAGGGTAAACAGAGACCTTGTTATTGAACAAGCAATCGGGATGACAGGAACCAAACCTTGAACGCTGCCTGAACCACACGGGGTAAATTAGCAATGTTATGCATCAGCCACCCCCCCCTCCCCCAACCTGGCCACCGGCCACCATGTCTACGAGCCCAGATCTCATTAAAAATCGGCAGACTGTCAGATCAGAGAGAAGCTTTAATCAAAATCATCCCCATTATGAAATGGCACAAGGCAGCTAAGAATGGGAGGTGGGTTGCAGGAGTCAAACCAAGGTGCACAATAATCTAAGAGAACTCTGCCTGTTCAGCATGCCCAGATGCTGGCCGAGAGAGTACGACCATTCACAAGCAGCGGACCGAGCAAACAGGGCCCCAATGGGACGATTCAGAGAACAAAACGTTGTTCAACAAGTGTCCAAGACCCACCAATTACACAAGGGCTTCTGCGACGCCAAATCACTTCACTACACTATACAAAACAGCCAACCTATATAAAAGTTACTTCACACGCCAAGCAGATGACTACCAAATAAGCAGTAGTAGGTTACTCTGATAGAAGCTTGCATCAAATCAGGAAGCAGTTCTGGATAGGTACCCTCAGCATATACAACCAGCCCGGGTCACTTGTGAGCCTCTGTCACCATGCAGGCTCTGCCGGAGACGTTGACGCTTTCCCCTGACCGCTGATAAAAGGAGACAATTAAATTTGGGAATATAAGATTCAGTTTGCAAGAGGACAAAGTAAGGCTTTTAGGTGCAATTTCAAAATATTTGATTACATGTATAGTCAAACAGGATCGCCCCCAAAAGCCATGGGCAATTCCCTGGCCTGTTGTCATGGAAACAGTAATGTAAATCATGTTATAGTGCAGGGGTGCCCAATCCTGCTCCTGGAGATATACCCCCCTGCAGAGCTTAGATACAGCCCTGATTTAACATAAGTGATACAGATAATCAGGCACTTCAGCATCACCTCAGTATTAGAGTCAGCTATGTTGAAGTTAAGCTGGCTCTCGTACTGAGATATAACTGAAGGGCCTGATTGTCTGTATCAGGTGTGTTAAATTAGGGCTGTACCTAAGCTCTGTAGGGGGGTAGATCTCCAGGAGGGGGGTTGGGCAGCCCTGTTATAGTGGCTAATCGGAAATGAAGGCATGTATTCAGATGATTCAATTTCTTGTTCCAGAAGCGTTTTTATACCCCAGCTGCTCTCAAAACAGTTGAAACACTAATGGAGATTAGTGGTCTTCAAAAATTTCGACGAGTCAGGTTTTTCCCCCATAGGCTGAACTGAAACAGGAAGACAGTTGTCACGCCTGTGTTCACCACATGATTGTGAAACAAACACCATTCATCAGTGATCTTCACCATCACCACACTATACCAAGATGGCACCTTGATCTTCTCCAAGGTCCCCATGGTTCTGTCCTAGTTGGTAGAGATTTTTCCATTCAGTCCGGTGATGAGTCAGCATTTCCACCATTCACGTGAAATGGATTGATTTCCAAGCACACAACTTCAAATCACTGTGCCATCATTTATTCACACCAAAACCAATTCAATACTGCATAACAGGCCCCATCAACAGCTACACCACTAACTTGCATTAGCGAGTCCAGAATCAAAATCGTCCCAAAAGTAGTGGGCACAGGAAACCAGAGCACCCAGGAAAAGCAGAGTGAATTTTAGTTTTGTAAATTGAATACTTTCGAAGAGTCCTTTCCGACACAGCATTCTTAAAACACTGAGGAACCAGCTCCGTATGAATGAGGGATGCAGTGACTGCATTTGTCCTTGACCAATCCTGATTTAAAAAAAATAAAAAATTTGTAAAGCCCAAACAGCCGATACTGATCTGGGCCAAATCAAATTCTTGGGTCGATTCAAGACAGATAAAAAGAAATGAGGTTTAAGGCTGCTAATTAACACTTTAATGAACCTGGCTTTGTTTAAACAAACCTTTTTAAAATTAAATGGCTCTGCTAGCATCATTTAACTGCCGATTCCAAGTGTTTCTGAGGCAGTTCTCAGACAACTTTTTGTTAATGTCTTGCACACTGCAAAATTTCACATTTTCATACAAACTAAATGGAATTTCCAGACAGACATGCTTCCCATAAGCCAGTGGTTCCCAACCCAGTCCTCAGGGACCCCATACAGTCCACATTTTTGCTCCCTCCCAGCCAATCAAGACCAAGGGGCTGGTACACTTGGTACAGGTGTTGGGAGGGAGCAAAAATGTGGACTGTCTGGGGTTCCTGAGGACTGGGTTGGGAACCACTGCCATAAGTGTTTTTACGTCACCGACCACCCAAAATTAGTAGGGGCAGAGGTGGGATAGGGGGCACCAGCGTGGATGGAGACAGGAATAAAAGTAACGTTGGCAAACTACTAGATCGGCTCATAAAATTGCCCATAATGAGAGAATGACCAATTGCCAGTCAGTGCCGGGGGGGGGGGGGGGGGGGGGTTCCTCCACTTCTGGTCACTTACTGATTGACGGTACATCCTTTAGGAATTACAGCTCAGAGTCTGCCGAATCAAACACATCCTGAAAATCTGTACCTCTAAGCCATGATGCTCCCAAAAGATCTAAGTTCATAAAGACCCAATCCATGAACCTTTGGCAGCAGTGTAATAGTGTTTATAATGGAAAGTCTGAAAGGGATAAATAGAGAAAGAAATCAAATTTCGAATCTGCCACAGAAATGACTGGAAGAATGCCAGATGCCCCTTTGCAGGTGATAGGAAATCCCACGATGTCCTCTTGCGCCATTTACATGCAAAGCCCTCAGTTCAATAGGGTTTCACTATCCCCTCCCCCAGCAGTGGCTGGTGTGTTGCAGCCGACTACTTTTTCCACACTTGCACTATACATGTCTCAGCACCAGCCTCCCGAGAAACTAAGGAAGAGCAATAGGAAAAAAATTAAATCTAATTCTATGATTCTGATAAGAGATTTTCCCAAAGTAAAGGAGGCCAGGTCTCCAGCGGTCCCGGAGCTCATGTGCAGAGCGCCCCAGTCGCCGCACCAGGAATAGCAGGCGCTGGCAGCCGGGCTATGCGGACAAAAGCACGTAGCCCGACACCGTAGCAAATGTCATTTTCACGGCAAGACAGCGAGGCGAGGGGCAGCACGACAGCAGACCTGCGCTCCTCCATAATGCAGCGGCATTTTGAAACGACAACCACTGTACAGCACCGTTAACATCCCGCAATTACAATCACCTGTTCCCAGGCAATTAGTCATCCCCACCCCCTCCCCGCAACGGGGAGATTGCGGTGATGCTATAAGGCCATGTTAGCGGAACCCCCCCCCCCCCCAACCATTTAGATGTCAGATTTAAAACCCTAGGCTTATAATCAGAACACCAAAACACAAGGTCAATCTTTTAAAATTCCCGGTTCCTATTGTTCATACGAAGGGCTGCGTTTCGCCACGGTCAAAATGTAAAGGAGCGCGTTTACATGAACCCAGGCTCAGAAGAAAATAAAATCAAAGACACACAACCCCACAATCCCTGAACGCATTACCTTATCAATATTTAAAAAGAAAAAGGCGTCGCATAGACAATACAACAATCCCCCCCTTCACACCAGAAAATAAAAAGCACCGAGTACGTAATTCACAAGTAGCGCGGAACGCCGCTAAGAAGGCGGCACGATCCAGACGATCAGACGTACATGAAACGATGATTATAATAAAGACACAGACGAGACCTTTAAAGGCCTCCAAACGGCGGCCGGCTACATTCGCCGGGTCTCGGACGCAGATCCGCTCGTCACTCGCCGGAGGAGAAAAAACAAACGGCTTTATATGCGCGTCACTAACAGCTTAACGATAATAATAATAAAAAACAGACTCACCCCCAACAAAAACGCCGTGCTGAAGACATATGGGAAGAATGAGAAAGCCCAGAACAGACGTGAGCATTTCGCGGTATGGCTTTACACTGAGCGCTGCCCCCCCGTCCTTCTGCACTGTTTAATGTGGCACGGCCGATATGCCTGCGTGGGACGAACAGGGACCTCGCAAATCCTGCCTTTTTATCTCATTCACCCGGCGCCCTTCAGTCCATTCGCTTCCCCCGTTCGGACCTACACCCGCAATCCATGTCCTAATTTACTGATAGCGTGAACCTGCGGCAAATAACCACGTCGGTCGAGCCGAGATTTTTTTTTCCCCTTCAACATGTCATTTACACGCATTTAACCCTTTCTATCCCTCCCCCCCCCCCTCGCCACTTCGAATGGCACGGGAGCGCGCCGAGTCCCTTAACAGCTCCCATAAATTGCTATTTGCGTTTGTTCTTCAGATTGTCATTGCCGATAAACATAAATGCATTAATTTTATGTGACAACAAATTCAGAATTATAGGCTACTCATCATTAAGCGTGACTGAATGACGCAATTGAAGAAATTGTTGCAAAACCTGAGTAAGATGTTGCAATACAACTTGCATATAAATGTATTTGTATGTTTAAGTTTAATTACGTTACATAACACGTGCATTATAAATGGATTATACTTTAAAAACACTTGCAAGTGTTTTTAAAACTAGGCCTAATACAGGGTTGTTTAAAAAGTCCCCCTTCGCCTTTTTACAAAAAAAGTCCGGTAATATTTTTATGATATATTGTACCTTTCCTTGCTATACAATTTGCTCATTTCAGTAGAATGTCAGTCTTCAAAACTGAAACTCCATGGAGTTTGACGCAAAGCCGATTCAAGCAAGCATATCACAGCTATCCGATTCGTTCTCTTTAATTTTATTATTAGATGAGGGAAGGTTAATATTGACTCACGGTGTAAACATGCTTTTTTATCGCTTAAGTATAATCTGTTCTCGCAGTAAGACACGGTGCATGACAGGAGTCCGCCGTAAAGGATTCTTTCTGAATTGCTGCAGTGTTTCTCAGAGCATGCAGAATGTCAGAGAATATCAGTCAAGGTCTTAATTTACGACCCTGAAAGAAGCGACTGCTGTCGGAGCGGTAAGGAGACAATACGCGGCTCTACAGTTTTTGGGATCTACCGTAACCTAGACGCGATCAAAACGCCTGGAGTACCGACCCAAGGTCAGAAACGGTACCTGCTTCTAACGTCTAGTGACCTCCCATAGGTAGCATTATTAAAGTAAATATTGGCTTACGATTCTGTATAAAACTGGGATGTGGTTGCTAGCACTCCTGAGAGAGTGGGAGAGTGTGTGTGTGTGTGTATATGTCAGGGAGAAGCAGGGAATTTGTGTGACAGAGGGCTGTAGAGAATATGGAGAGAGATAGAGGAAGAGAGGGCATTATATTATTCATAACACCAGTGGAGGCAGGCAGACAGAGAAGCAATACAAGGTGTCAGGTGAGAAGCAGAGCTTTGGATCCAGGAGAGCTAAAACTGGCCTAAATGATGCTCATGAGTTTGGCCGCTTGCTGCCTTGTCCAAAAGCATACATACAAAATCATATGCATTGTTAGAAAAAAATGGCACCAGTGTATACCTTTGCTTGTCACTGGGGCTGTAGCCTCAAGGATCTGCCAATTGTACCCTAGCTGTAGGTAAATGTACCTTTTAATCTAATTTAAGGTGCAAAAATGGACTCTGAGGAACATTCCCAAGGTACAAAAAACATCAAAGTGCCCTCAATGGTACAAAAATGTCCCTCATAGTCCATTTCTGTGTCTTACAAGGTAAATTACGCTTGAGGGTACAGCCCAGTGATAAATGAAGGTACCAATTGGTACACTTTCTTCTGATAGTGTGTGCACATTTCTTACCGTCCACGATTCCCTTCATGGCAATGTGATGAAAGTGAAACCAAATAACAGAAAAAAAATCTGACTTCTAACATGTTAAATATGAAATTTTCAACCTGATTTGAAGCTGTTATGTTATGGGTTTGAACACTGGCAGACACAGCTTTCTTACGGGGGCGCACGGTGGTGCAGTGGTTAGCTGGGCCCAGGGTTTGAGTTTCTGCCTGGGTTCCAAATGTGTGGAGTTTGTGTGTCGTCATGTGGTTTCCTGCAGGTTCTCTGGTTCCCCCCCTCCCCAGTCCAAAAGCATGCTGAGGCTGACTGGAGTTACCGAATTGCCCATTGGTGTCCCATCCTGGGGGGGTTCCCTGTCTTGCACCCATAGTCTCTGGGATTGGCTCCAGACCCCCAGTGATCTTGACCAGGATGAGCAGTTTAAGATGGATGGATGTTTCCTATCTCAGGGGTGGGTGTGTGTGTGTGTGTGTGTGTGTTGATCACTGGAGTAGATGGGTGGATACAATAAACAAAATGCCCTTGAGGAGCTTTTTTCTGGGATCTGTGTACTGAGGAATCCAGTCTGGTGAACAGAGCTTCCACACAAAGAGAAGCAGTCAGAAATACTGGCCCTTTGTTGTTTGGTGTGTGTGGACAAGAGGAAGAAATGTTGAAAAAGACAATGCAAGTGTGCAGTTACTCACAATGCTCTGCAGCGATGGAGGCAGCTGACTGGTACCTAAAGGACCAGCGTACTGAGGGATGTTCTCCCAGAACCAGATAAATGAGAGAGCTGGTCTGCAGCGGGGCCTGGCTCCTGCATCACAGCGCTGTGCATCTCATCTGTCATCAGCTTTAAGGCAGCTCTATGAAGCAGTAATATCCCATGGACATTCATCACTGCACATGTGCTTTGGTGTAATGGAGAGCATATCAGATTCTGGTGCCAATAAAGCTGTCATCTTAAAAAATGTGGTGCTTCAGTTGGTTAATATCAAGCCATATTGTAAAATATAGTGATAACTGATGGGTTTGATAGTTTTCAGTCATTATTTGCCATATTATGTTGTGTTTGCATAAACAGAGTAATAATGCGGGCATTTCTCTGTGTTGAAGTAAACCAGCATTTTCTGTTTCAATAAAAAACATTTTTCGTGTGCAGGACCATTCAGGGTTGACTGTTTCCATACGGGCAGGATTGCTGAAGCCACTGAATTCATAATCCCTGTTTCAGATATAGCTGGTGGCAGCATGTGTCATGTGGCCGGATAGTCATGTGATGTCGGTCATGTGACCAATGTCTGTCCTGGCTATCTTAAGGCTCCGTCTTGGTTACATACAGGTGAGTAAGCCTCCCCGGCTCCATGTGCCTTGGTCTCAGGTCAGTGGCAGCTGCTTTCTGCCTCGTGTCTGGCACACACTGACCTCCTGGGGCAGCCCTGTGGGATATATTCCAAGATGGCAGCAGCCAGGGAAGGATCTTTTATCGTTAATAACTGAACATCACTGCCAGTGCCTTGGTGAGGGTAGGAGTTCCTCCAGGAGATGACATGTGGGAAAGGGTTTTTATTTGTCTAGAACCAATGCTCTTCAAATCCCATGGCCACGTCTGCCTGCATGTTTGTTCACTTTATATGTTTATCCTGTGGTAACCCTGCAAGGTTCACCGGAGCCCACAAACACTGCTTCCCAAGGTCGATTGTGTGACCGTTAGCCCTGTGGTAAGGTGCAGACCCGCAGAAAAATGCAGCAGTAACTGGACATCCCCTGGTAGTCCTACATTTATTCTCAATTCCTATTATTAAGCAACTGATTTACTAAAGTACCTGCTACAAGTCGCACTGGGAATAACTGCACACCGTAAAGTCCTTTCAGAGGTTGACACCTGGTGCTGCATTAATACATAAAGGGTATAGAAGTGACATATTTGCTTATATATTTTTTAATCAATCTCATGCTCATCCACAGTGAATATTAGAAATGTTATGATGCATTTCGACGGACTAAATAATGGGGATCTGGTACATTTGCATTTGGGTTCATTCTTTTGCTTGATATTTGTTTTAGATCCCATGGGGATAAAGCGGAAGGGGCCTTTTATGAAATGGAGCAGGGAGTGGGAGTGATGCGATTTATTATCTGTCTGATGTTATGATTTTACTGCCGATATTCCCTTTGAAGAAGTGTGCCTTGATGTAGTTACAGCTTATGGTAAACAGAGTATCATGTGTTGATGTTGTCCTGATAAAGAATGTCTCAGCGGTAACATTATTGCTTTGAACCCCCAGAGTTGGGGGAATCAAATCTCAGGTTTCCTGTTCCTCCCGCAGTCAAAATGTATACCTGTAGGCTAGTTGGTGTCTTTAAATTGCAAATAAAATGTGTGTGTGCATGCATATATATATATATATATATATGTGATCAGGATGGATGCGCCCATAAAATTGCACCAGTTGGACTGATTAAAATATATGACTCAGTGTCGATGAGGAGCCTACTGATGCAAAAATACACATAATTCATATTTTATTTACTCTGAAAAACCTGAGAGTCAATTAAATTATAAGATGGATATGTTGATATTTGGATGGGAGAGCTAATTTTTAAATAAATTTTAAAAATGTTTATAAAGTATACGATTCATAAATAAATGTATATTTGCACATGCAAATGCACCAGCTCTAAGACTACTGTGCATGTGGGAGTTTCATGAACTTGATGTGTCAGTCTGTCTAATCGTAGACAAGCACAGTCTAATCAATTAGTGTCAAGTGACAGAGTGACACAGATGGATGACCCTTAAGTGGGGGGAACCCTCCGTTCCACAACATCCATCCATTCATCTTTCACCTGCTTATGCAGGTCAGGGTCACATGGGGGCAGCAGAGAGCACAAGACTGGGGTACATCTTGTTCAGGTTACTATACTGTTCTAGAACATTGGTGATAGAAATCAGGTTAAATAAGAACTGAAAGAGCATAAGGCAGATGCTGTTTGTACCGAGGTATTAGTAGCCAACAATGCTACTCCACTAAAAAATTCCACGGCTAATGCCATTGAATCCACGCAGTGTTAGCTTTATTGCACCTCCCTGAAAATCTAAAATTCCTCCTCATTTGCTAAACATAAGACGGGAATTCTCCCCCATTGTGAGAACTGAATTTTAAGCCCTGTAGCTAGTGCTTATGCTAGTCAGCAAGATTACTGTGTCCTTTCGGCTTTCGGCTAGCTAACTATTGCTAGAACAAGGGAACATTTTGTGTTTAATGTACCCTGCCTTTTATAATTGTATCCCTCTTTGCCACTTTCAGGCATTTAAGTGATGTGCAGCCATACATGCAACACAGTGTTTGTGTTTTTTGTGAATCCGGGGGCGGGGGGGGGGACAGGGAGTGAGGCGGCTGGGTGTAAATAGCCGAATGGATGCCGAGTGAATATTTTCACCTGGGTGCAAATAGACTCTCCTTTACTGTAATCATGGCTTATGTGTTGCATTTTTATTTGTTACTGTATTGTATCGGATAGCAATGTTTTGGAAATGTTTTTGCCCTTGAAAGTCTTCTCTCAGGCAATATGGGCTGCAAGCTGAGTCATCTGGAGGGGAAATCAGAAATATGGAAATCCTGTCCTTATAACTGCTTGCACTTGCTCCCAATGGCTTTATTAAGTTTCTGCAGTACGCTTACTGTGCCATAGTTGTAATGAGTTGTTTTGAACACAAGGGGCGCACTCTCCTGCTTGTTCTGTGAGAACTCAACGTTTTGCCCTCTGACAAACACACACAGCAGAAGGCTAAAGGACAATCAAATGTAAAATCATGATGCCGGACAAGTTATTCAGTTTTGTTGCAAGAGTACTTTTATATAAATTAAGGTATGAACAACATTTATATTTTTTACATAGGCTTGGGACAATTTGTGAACATGAATGTATGACCAAATTTGATGCTCTAAAGTGGTGATGGAAACTTGGGCTGCCCCACCCTGCTACTTTGGGTTTTCCTCACAATGAACCAGTAAGGGCAGCAGGTGGTGAAATGGTTGAAGACATAGAGTTATGGGCAAAGGGCTTCAGGTTGCAAAAACAGGTAGGCCTATGCTGTTGATCAGAATTCCTTCTGTGAAATATGTGTATCAAAAGCAGTTTGCTTAAAAAAGAGATCAAAAAGTTCAATTACAAATTAATTTCATTGAAATGACCACAATGAAAGGAGTCTTACGTCGAGTACAGTGCAATACTCTATACCAGTGGTTTTCAACCTGTGGGCCGCGGCCCCCTAGTGGGCCGCGACGGTATTGCAGGGGGGCCGCCAATTATTATTAATAGAAATTGTAATATTGTTAATATAATAAAAAATGTCTAGTCAAAATCAAATAAATCATAATTTGATATATAATGAAATAAATTACCAGTTTATTCAATAAAGACAATTAACAGCCTTGCTTCCGAGTACTTAGTTAACCCGACACAAAAAGCGGGATCGTTTAAATTCTTTTGCAGTGGGCCGCGGAAACATATGTGTTTGGCTGTGTGGGCCGTGAGTTAAAAAAGGTTGGGAACCACTGCTCTATACAGTACATATCACAACAGGATTTGGACAATAAATAAGGTTTTTTCTAATCTTACTGTTTCTCTCCAGATGTTTGGGAAAGTCCCAGCTGTATCTCTAGGGATGCCATTTTTGTTACTGACAGCTGACTGCCAGGTGGACATCAGTGGTGGAGTTTTCGTCTTTGAGGTAACTGCAGTGGCTGCGCCCTCCCTCCTCTGGGTCCAGATTTGACCACATCTCCACCAAGATCTTTCCTTCCTTTAGTGTGTGCGTGCATATGCCGGTCCTAGATCTCCTGCAAAGGTGGTCCACCCCCCAGGTGTCTCATTGTCGCCCCCTGCTGGTTCACGTGTCAGGCGAGCCGCTCTCGGCGGGCATGCAGGGTAAAGGTTCTACTAGCAGATGGGGGATGGAGTCCTGTCACCTAGGGGGGGTGTATCCATAGGGTCTCTGCAGGCAAAGGGATTGGTGGTTGGGAAGAGGGTGAAGGTAGTAATACTCCACAAGGGCAGCCAGTGTTGGGAAGGATACTTCTGCCTCCAGGAAGATCCGGGAATCCTGCGGATGAAAGAGACAGGAATGCTGAAACAGGTGAACAGCCATGCACACTAAACTCCATGCTGGTCTTCAGCACTGAAAGTGGTGGGCAGGGTAGGCCTCTGGCCGCCAGAGCTTGCCCACGGAAGCACATCGCACTGCACTGACCTCCTCGAACAGCCTGTAGTTCCGGGCTTTATTCAGTCCCACATCCCACACCACCAGCACCTGCGGAGACGGGATGCCATAGCGCAGCATTAAACGCAGCGTGAGCTCGCAGACAGGTGGACAGAGTGCAGAGCACAGCAGGGGACGAATACACCCGGCGGAACACTCAGCCTTCGGCACTCTGCAAACTGCGAGATGTCGCACCTCAAGCGTCTGGTTAAGTGTCAAACCACCGCATACAAAATACACAGTGCTTCTGGCAGGCTAGACCTCTCACAAACGGCTATAATTTACACAAATGGCGATTTATGTAGCTGGATATTTTACTGAAGGTTGTTCATAAGCCTTGCTGCTGAGGTGAAACTGTGCTGAAATCAGACTGCTTTGCAATCCACTTTAGAAAGCATGCTCTACCTTAGATGTCTTTGTCCCTGAGTTCCTGATGCAGTAGAGTCCATCTTCAGGAGATCTGCAAGTTTCTTTAAATAGCCTGTAATTAAAAGGCATCAATGATTTATGAATATGCTAATAAATGCAGAGCAAAGACCTCTTAATTCTGTTAATGTAATTCTTTCAATAGACACTAGAGGGAGGCAAAGGCAGGAGCCACACAGCCCGCTGAAAATTGCTTAATTTAAAACTGAAAAGATTAACAAAAAGCAGCTCTGACTGTGTAGTACTGTATTGTACACCCACTTTTTTGCTACATTTTAATGCTGCACAACAGGGCTACTATTCATTTCTTACTTTTCAACATTGCTGGTTTCTGTCGTTTTAATGAACACCGAATCTGGCAATTGCACCTGGGGGAGAACAGAAAATACATGCTGTTTTTAGGACCTGTGTGTCTAATACATGCAGAGAATTATCTTTAGGCTGCTTCTGTAGGATACAGCAGACCAAGAACATAACGGAGGATGGTGCCATGAATGATCCTATGTTGCTGGTCCCATTTGGCGCTTTTCCACTGGCATACAGGAGCCGACCCGTACCAAAGCTGTACCGCAAAGAGAGACTAGTCACAGCGCGGTTCCAGCTCGCTTTGGTTTTACTATATACATCATGATGCGCGATAATACTAATAGCGAATAATATATGCCTTCAGATAATCCATGCATATCGATGCAGAACACCAGTATCTCCATTTATTTCGACCAATCAGATGGTAGTGATGCAACCAGTTCGGTTTGGTCATGCTTTCCAGTTTGGTTTGGTCATGCTTTCGGCCCTGCTAATAAGTGTGGGTACAGCTTGGGTACGGCTCGCATAATTTACAATGGAAAACCGCCATTTTGTGGCATGGCTCGGGTATGGCTCGGTTCCCGGTGGCAGTGGAAAAGCCCAACCTGCACTCACGTTTTCGTAGTCGTCATCTGACTCATCCTCATGCTTCGGGGCCGCCTTCCTCAGGTGTGCCGGCACTTCATCTACGGAGGAGCGAAAACTCTGTCCATCGGGTGAGGATCTTCTGAGGAGAAAAACAAGCACGGGAACCGTTATCTGCAACCACACCTTCAGCAGACTGTCACCTACTCTGGGAAGTCAATCGGCTGATCATAAACACGTAATGCAATAATTCCCATGCTGTCACAACAGCTCTATAGTCAGGGCCACAGTTTAAGGCATGGATACCCTGCAGGATTCGGGGGGGCCCGAGCACTTTACAGGGGCCCTTGGATACACAGTGGTGAGTCAGGGAGGGCCTAAGGTGACATTTTGTCAAAAGGCCCAGAAGTTCTTTCTACACCCCTGGCAACAGTATTTATGTCCTATTGAAATTATACATAACTTATAAATACACTCAGTCAGATTATCTTTACAATGATCAAGGAACAAAGAGTTCCTGCTCTAATTTACTGGCTGGTGTGCTTTTAGGACTGATGACCAGGCTCACACTGGTCTCCTAAGTGTTGTTGACAGGACTTCAAGGGTTCTGAGGAACTGTGAAATATGGGGGATTAAGGGAAGAAAAGGTGCAGTGAGGGGATGTGGGACAGAGAGAGCAAACAGAGGGACAGGGAAAGGGGGCACTTACTGGAAGGGGCCTCTGGTTTTGGTGTCGCTGGGTGAAGGTTTGGGTGCTAGTGAAGGCCTGTACATGGCCGGCTTTGCCAGCTCCTCCAGGGGCTTCTTTCCGGGGATCAGAGGGTTCATCGAGGGCTTCGGCCCAACCATCAGGGACAAATTCCTCTCCAGATTGACACAGATGGGCAGAGTCCTGGGGCCTTGTATGGGTACCGGGGGCTTGGTTTCCGAGAGGACGCCAAGCGTAGTCGACACCTTTTTCTTCAGGATAAGTGGGGCTGTGCAGGGGGTGGTGCCTTTAGGCAACCGGGGGTGGGGTTCTGGGCTAGGCTTTTGCTTGAGGTGGGCTAATGGCACAGGGGGTGGAGGGCCCTTGTTGACCATGTCCATTTCAACCAGGTTATCAGGTTTGGGCAGCTTGGGTGGGGGGAGGGGTGGAGCCGGTTTCCTGGGCACAGGGTTCGGAAGATTCTTGGTGGGAGCCAGGGGTGGTGGAGATGCCCTGTGTGGAAAGTCTGTGTGCTGCAGAAATGGAACTGGGGGAGGTGGGTAGGCTGGTGGAGGCTTCATGAGGTGACCTGAATAGACAGATCATAACCACTCTTAGGCTTCCACAGAAAAACCAACATAGGAACTTCACAGTGACAATGTGACAGGAAACCTTTGCAGACCATCCACTCAAGAGAGCAATGCCTCAGGTTATATCAGCAGTTTCAGCCTGGCCACAAGTACAACACTGTCAAGACTCAAGACCGTGAGAAAAGTGCAGCAGGCACCTGTTATCGAAACCAACCACCAGAGACAACCCCCTGGACCTCCTTAAATGGGTGGAGACCTCAAGTCCCCCAATGCTCAACCGCTTGACAATTTAAAGGTAAGTACCTGTCATGCTCTGCCCCTCATCTGGTTTAAGGTAGTCCTCATCCTCATCCTCCTCATCCTCTACGACATAGTCTAAGAAGGCAAAAACAGTCAGTTAGAAGGTTACCGAATATGTTCCTTACTGAGGAACTCAGGCCATTAAGTTGAATGCCATGGTGTGTTGTAGATGTTGGGAACGGTGGGTGTCTCTTACCATCTTCTGTGTCCGGGGTATAGTTTATCTCGAGGGGCTTCTCTATGGACCCATAAAAGCCGTCTAAGTCTGTATTAGAATCGCTGGAACACCAGGGAAACAAATACAACAATCAAAATGCCCTTCTTTGGGTAATATCCCCATGCTACTTTAACTTAAAGTCTTATGCAGCCTGATTTTCCACTGGAGCACTGCAGGTTGAGGGCTAAATGTGGATCTCTGCTGGCTCCTTAAACATCTGCACACACCCAGATTCACGGGACGCATTTATATTTTCTGGGACTTTTAGGGCACTTCCGGCCTTTGTGTATCACTCGGAAACACAGCAGCTCCTTGCTGGGAGCCTGAGTTGGATAGACAGTTTTTCAAGAAGAGGAAACTGCTGGGACTCCAATGATTATGCAAGATGCGACCAAATGAGGGAAGTGGGAAGAGGCCAGATTATAGCTGCACAGTCAGTGGGAAAACACAGATGTGCAATTAATGGAAGAGGGAGGAGTCTGGATCAAAACTGTGAGGTCATCTGCTATATATGGATGTACAAATAAGGGAAAGGGGAGGGGCCTGGATCAGAGTGTTCTGTGGAGCAATACAGGTGCACGTCTTTCTATACAAGCTTTATAGTTTTACCAAGCAATGTAGCAAGGAAGCTTAATATTAGTCTTCCACCATATTCACTGACAGTTTCCCTACTGGCTATACCATGACGCACTGGAATAACAATTTAAAGATTAAGATTAAAAACAAAGCAGCAATCCTACCTTGCGACACGGGCATCTCTTCTGTCATGATAGAAGTCAATTTCTTTTCGCAGGTCGACCATCCATTTCTGTCAATTTTAAACCAGAGGTCCCAAATCAACATCGACCCTACTGCCCCCTACTGTTCAGTGGCATTATTGCCAGTAGCAGATTCCTGGACTGACGCATAAATTGGGATTATGTGACTTTTCTAAACACATCATAACTGACTGAATCCTGACAATGATGATGATAGCTATGATTTACTGTACACTTGTGTGGAATCTGTTCTCAATTAGATAACTAGTGTATTTAATCAGGGGGTTTAACCATAAAGAGCCCCACTGCCCCCTGCTGGCCATCATTGGCCTCACCTTTCTCTCATCCTCACAGGCTGCGGAGAAGTACCAGGTGCGATGCCTCTTGCTGAAGTGGACGATCTTGAAGGGAAACACATTGTTGGCAGTGGTTTCCTCTGCGGCTCGCATCACTCTGTTGGCGGAGCGTGTAAAATGACGGTCACGGATCCAGCTGCTGAGTGTGTTCGTCATGTTACCGAGACCAGTCTTAAATAACGAGTTTTTTTCCAGAAAAAAAATGAAGATTATGAAGATTTTGTCTCTTCTCAGAAAAATAACAAAGCTCGCAACTTGACAGGAGTAACTCTCCAAAGGTGGTCAGTCAATGAAAATATTTAATATAGACCAGTGCTTCTCAATCGGGTCCCCGGGGACCCCCAGGACGTCCATGTATTTGCTCCCAAGGTAGCTGGGTTGAGAAACACTGATAAAGACAGTAAAATGCTATTGGACACCTGCGTGAGACACTACATTAGCTACATTAGCTGCATTAGCTACATTAGCTGCATTAGCTGCATTAGCTGCATTAGCTACATTAGCTGCATTAGCTGCATTAGCTACATTAGCTGCATTAGCTACATTAGCTGCATTAGCTGCATTAGCTACATTAGCTGCATTAGCTACATTAGCTGCATTAGCTACATTAGCTGCATTAGCTACATCAGCTAAATCTACGACACAACAGACAGGCAGCACCAACAAGAGCAGATAATCCGTAATAGCTGGTTAAGCCAATTATACATTTACGACTGTTTGGAGGATGTGAAGACACCTAATGAACTAAAATCATTAGAAAATAAGGGTACTTGTAGGTTTGATGTAACTCAATTTGTGTTAATTCAACAGGCATTGACAAAGCAAAATGGACACCCATACTAAAATGCTGCCCTACGTTCACTGCTTCCTGTTACACACCCCCCCCCCCCCCCGACACAGTCTGAAAGGCACTGGCATAAAATATGGGGAGGGAGGGGGTTATATCCCCCCCAGTAATGAAAACTAGCCAATACAACCCCCTGGACCCCCTTAAATGGGTAGAGACTTCAAATCCCCCCCCCAATGCACAATACAAAGGTATACCCTTGCCTGGAGGTCTAATTCCCTGGAGCCAAATTGCCGCGGTTATAGCTGCCCCTTGGGCTGGAGAACCTAGGAGCGGCTCGAGCGCCGGGGAGGAGTTGCTCTGGGGGTGTAATTATACCCCATGTCTGGCCAGGATGCAGCAAGTGCTCAGCCTGCTAGGGCCACAGGAGGAGGGATTAGTCCCAGCGTCCAGAATAACAGAGAAAAAAAGAGATTGAAACGGCTTGGATAACTGAGGAAGGCAGGCTATGCATCGCCCTCTTTTTTGTTATTCGTCATTCTTGATCGAAACTTAAAGAGGGGCGGCAAACGGAGGCATTTGCGGTTGGACGTTGAACACAGAGTGGGCAGTTTGCTGGAGCTCATAATCGGAACCTCAAGCCCCTCAGGGGAAACGGATAGGAGAAAGAGATTTCCTGTGAGACAGGATGTGGCCGCCGTCCCCGTGACGTGGCCTAAAAACTCAAATTCACCTAAGTAACGTGGTGGGGTGGGCTGCCCGGGCAAGATATTTTAGAGTTTAAAGAAACCACCAGCAGCTCACCAGCGGTGCATTTCAGTACAGTCCTGAGCACTGACCTGTTATAGCCGTTGAGGGAGAACGCCCCTTGTGGTGAGGGGGAGGTACTGCTCTTAAAGTAATACATGCAGCCCTTGTGAAGGATGATGAAACGGAGGGGCCCTGGACAAAACCAGAGGTCATAGGCAGACTTGTCAAACAGTGCATTATTATAGATATACAATACTGATGTCTATGGCTCATGGGCTGACTGACCCAGTACAGTGCACATCAATAAGTGTTAAAAGATGACCTTGACAGGGAATTAAAAAGTGCTGTCTGGATTTGGGTATAAAGCAAACAGAGGATCGTGTAAAACTCAGCAGGGGTAACATTATGATTGATGTTAATTATTACAGTGTTCATTTGTAATTCAGGCAATAATTACACACTGAGTGGTTTGGTTTGGCTTAGACGTTTAGTTCCTCCTTAAACGGGAAGAACCTTGACCTTCTGGTCACAGGTGCACTTCTTCAAAATAGTGTGCCGGCTTGTGAACATCCCAAAACTTGGGTGTCAGCATTATAGTTACTCCTCAGACCATGAACCGCTTGGACAGCAGCGGTCGCCACGGTGACTCACATTTCATCAGGCTGAACTGACTGCCGCCCTTCTTATGGAGGTATCCGGAGTGTGACACGCCGCCCGGCATGGTCAGGAGGTTCTGGGCGCCGATGGCCCTCATCGGGGTGGGCCAGGGTATCTGAGAGGAGGCCATGTTTCTGAGAGAAGGGAGAAAAGCTCTTGGTGTTAATGCAGCATCCTACAGCAGCCGGCAGCCTCAAAAGAAGCATCACACATTCACACATGCTTCTCAGAAATGGGCTGGACAAGCTCAGCCCCTCCCTTTAGGAGAACAGCGTTTACTGTCGGCTAATTTCAAGTTTCAGGCTGGGAAGCCCTGCCTATCCCCACCCCACCTCACCACCACCATCAGAATGTCCACTTTCAGCAACTTAAGCCACCCCCGCAAATGTTCCTGCAACACGGCTAGACTGAAAGGCTTTCAGGAGAAGGACCAATCAGGAGAAACAAAGCACCCCCAGCACGCTCCACTCTTCATACTGCTTGAGTGCCTAAACCTGCTCATCTTCCTCAAACCCACAGGCATTCGCTCCTCTCCAGCCGCCTCACCACAGCCCCCATCCCTGCCCCCCTCACCTTCTCTTCACCCGCCTCCCAGGCGCCACGATCGCGGATCTCTCACCAAACATGCCGGACTGTCAAGCTGGCCGCGGACGGGAGCCAGTGAACTGACGGGATCTGGAGCACGTCGGCAGAAGCCTGCCGGCAAAGCCTTGACCCCACCCATGGAAAAAAGAGGAAGGAAATGGGATGTTTTGCCCTTCTCCGAGCACACGGTTTCCTGCCCCTGCAGCCATGACCCCCCGGGATGGAACAGGAATCCAGAGGCAGACTGAAAGCAAATGATCTGCGCGATGTGGTCCCTGCAGGGTGGAGCAGGAGGCTGAATGGGTGCCAGGGGAGAACGACGCCAGTGAGGATCACAGGGAACTGCCCAAAGGAAGATTAAATCAGCAGCTGCATAACCGGAAGATGCTGGCTGTCCAGAGCATCTCAGATAGGCAGAGGGTGTGCGTGTCTGGGCACAGGCTGGTCCTGCAGACCTCCTGGTGACCCCTATCATTAGACCTTCAAAGCACAGGGTGACTGGTCAAGACGAAAAACAGCCAGAGAGATTTAAGAATCAACTCTGAGGTGCACCAGGACAGGATGGAAATAGAAAGTCACCCCCGTCTCTGGTTTGTATGCGGAAGTGGTCAAAAGTTACAGTGGTCCAAAGATCAGCAGAGCGGTGTCTCGCTAGTACATATGGCAGCGGTCCACCAGCGGGGGTCTGCGGACGCGCATTCTGGCAGGTGAACACGCAAGCGGAGTGTGATCTGCCACACGTTTGCAGACTGTAACCAGCGCCACTCAGCGCGGTCACCTGAAAATGCGACTGAAATTCGGCTTCTTGTAAATGCCTCTGCTTCCTGCCAAGCATGGCGGCTGAGAGGTGGAGGACGGTCAGGCCTCCATCTTGGGCACCTTCATCCTTCAAAATCAGGGTTGCGAGATACTCTGAACAGGGTTCAAGGGGGATGGGGGAGACATGTACCCCCCAATATTTAATTTGATTAGTCTCCATCAAATTAATGGATATTTAAAATATTGCATTTAATATATAGTTGTATCCCCCCCCAGTATGGGACTCTTTCCTACGCCTCTGTCTTCAAATGCTGAAATGAGTGAAACTGGCACTAAAAAAAGTGAGGATCTATAACGAACACGGAAGCTGAATATATGAAATATCTCACAGTAATTATTTTCAATAGTATCATTATCTTCAGTATCTGAGGATAATTTCGGGGAAGGTCTTATAATAAGCTGGATGGGTCAACTGCTGTAAGCGCTGAAGTGACTGAGCATTTTCCTCATCGCACTTTCTGTAATTGTTGTTAATAAGAAGATCAGATACCCACACATTCCCTTCACACACACACACACACACGCAATACCAGGGGCGGGGGGGCCATCCTCTCACTGGCGCGCATTCCCGTGCTGTACACACGCGTGCCCGCTTCCCCGTGTCTGTACACACGCGTGTTCCCACTGTCTCCCTTTATCTCGTTTGTAGGTAGACAGAGTGAAATGCACGCATGCCTATTAGCCTGTACATGGCCTTAATTTTTTTCACTTCCACAATGACCTACCGATTTAATAAAAGATAATTAACTCAAACACGGATGTCACTCTCTAACACATTTTATTCACAAGCATGTATCCTTGCCGCACTCGCGACTTCACGCACTCTCTCTGTATTCCGCCGTTGCGGGTTTTGGGTCCTGAAGAAGTTGAGAACTGAGCTGCCGTAAATTGTGCCGGATGCAGTTTTGATCACACGGACCAAAGCGGTAAGCAATAAAGAAAAAAAAAGCAACCAGGAAAAAGCAAAGATCACAGTGTTCTTTCAAATAGCAAGCAATGTACTTAGATGTAAAGTCTATACAGGCTTAATATTTACATAGCCTGTGTTGGATGCAATTGTCAACATAATTTTCCTATTTCTCTGATAGACAAAAGAAAACTACTCCGTCTAAGTCTGACCTAACGTTAAATTATGCCTGTTATTATAAAGCAATAGATCCATGAATGTATCCAAGCATAATATGTAACATTACAGTATATTGGGTCTCAGTAAATTCAATCTTGCAAGAAATTCTAGAGAAATCTGTTGTTTTTGCTATTGACTAACAGACCATTTGTAGGTGATTGGCAATTCCATACCAGACAAAAATGTATGTCGGCCAGTGTCAGTCAAAATGTTTAATAACCTATATTAAATCACACCGAATGCCTCATCAAGCACGGCTGGATAAGCTTGAGTTGACACCTTTTGCTCACAATTAGGTTGTCCCCATTTAAAAAAAAAATCTCTCCTGCACTCCTGCACAATACGGTAACAGCTCCATTCTGTTCAAATGAGCCATTTCAGCACTTTGCCACAAACTGCATTGCCATTGGCTTTCTGTGTGACCAAGGGCACAGAGCGGGTAAACGAGAGGTGTCAGACCGTTTGGAGAATATCCACGGCCCACAAGAAGAAGTGAAATGAACTTAAGCCATAAAAAGTATGGCAGTTTCAGCCAGAGCTGGAGAAAGACAGGAACAGAAAAACGGTAAATACAAGGGTGATAACATACAGTACTATTTCAGATATGCAGTACTTTCAGAGTACTGTTACACGTCATGTACAGTATATTCAGTACTCTTACATATACTGTACACTCACTAGCCACTTTATAAGGTAAACCTTGCTAGTACTGGGTTGGACCCACTTTTTCCTTCAGAACTGTCTTAATTCTTTGAGACATAGATTCAACAAGGTGTTTGAAACATTCCATGGAGACATGATTGCATCGCCAGTTGATGCAGATTTGTCAGCTGCATCTTCCTGATGTGAATCTCCCGTTCCACCACATCCCAGAGGTACTTTATTGGACTGAGATCTGGTGACTGTGGAAACCTTTTAAGTACATTGAACACATTGTCATGTTGAAGGAACCAGTCAGAGATGATATGAGCTTTGTGACATGGCAAGTTATCACACTGGAAGTAGCCATTAGAGGGTGGATGTATTGTGCTCATAATGGGATGGACATCACTAACAATACTGAGGAAGGCTGTGGCATATGCATGACGCTCAGTTTTTACTATGGGGTCAAAAGTGTACCAAGGAAATATCACCCACACCATTACACCACAGCCTGAACTGTTAATGCAAGGTGGGATCCATGCTTTCATGTTGTTTACAACAAATTATGACTCTACATCTGAATGTCTCGGCAGAAATCGACAGTCATCCCACCAGGCAACATTTTCCCAAACTTCCACTGTCCAATTTTGGTGAGTCCGTGCCTGATGTAGCCTGAGCTTTATGTTCTTAGCTGACACGAGTGCCACCCGGTGTGGTCTTCTGCTGCTGTAGCCCGTCTGCTTGTTTGACGTGTTTTGCAGACCTTGGTTGTAATGAGGCTATTTGTAATGATGGCTATTTCAGTTACTGTTGCCTTTCTATCAACTTGAACCAGCTTGAGCCCTCAATGCACAACATTAAATTTTGGTCCATAGTGTTTTTTTGCCCTGTAGTATATATTGTACAGTACAGTTACACATATATGTACCATATTGTTAGAGTCATAATGTTATTATTGTTACACATATAACATGTAGCACTGCTAGGGTCATATTATCAGCACTGTTTTCAAATATAACATGCAGTGCTGTTAGACACACAAGGTCTGTACTGTCACACATATATCGCATGTAGTGCTGTTACAGACGTAATTCATGGTAATGTCAGACAGACATGGAACTAAGTCATGTAAGCACCATAAGTCACAAGTCACAAGTCTAACCATCAAGTCTCAAGTCATGCTTCTGAGAATTAATCACTCAAGTATAGGGTGGTGGCCTAATGGTTAGGGAAACAGACAATTGGAAGGTTACAGGTTCGAATCCCTGATCAGTAGAGTACCGCCCCCAAGCACTGAATACAAGTCTAAATGCCCATTAAGACGTACAGTGATCCGATCACTCGAATCACGCATTTGACCGCATATCTTTTGTGGTGTAAATGTTAATGGATCTTAATGTGTCCCTGACAAGGATGTCACCATAAATTACATCAACAACACTCATACCTTGATGGAATTCATGGAAAATAGTGCATTATAACTGACAGTTATCAAAGAAAACAAGTGTTTAGGCTTTATCACGATACGATATTCAAATTGATGACAATGTGAATGTTCATAATCATGATACGATATTATATCAGTGTTTCGCCCAGCCCTAATATCAGAACACTGGAACATTTAACGTTAAAGTAACTGTAGATTACTGCTAGTTTAACCTGTTTTTATGGGTCTTGAAATACTTTTCCCACGTTTTAAAGAATCCTGTCTTTTTTACTTCATCTGCATACAAATTTCAGTAACCAAAGTTTAGTATTTTTGGTATTGATGGTGCTATGGATACTTATTGCTGGTGCTCTGAACTGCCTTCACTTGGTGAAATCACTTGGTGAAATCACTTGGTGCCTTGGACTGTTGTGGCTCCTGTCATTTATGGGCTCACATGGTACAGCATTCTTGAGGTTCGGAGAAGAGCAGCCAGAAACACAATTGTGGAGCCAATGATGAAAGGCGAAGGTGGAACCTAATATTAATTGCAGTGGTTGAATGTTTGATTTTACAAGTCATTTATAATAAGTCTAAGTCAAGTGTCAAATCAACAAAATCCAAGTCTAAGTCACTCAGTCTTTTTCATAAATTGGCAAGCAAGTTTCCATTCTTAAAAACTGGGACAGGAGTCTGACAGATATAATGGGCAGTACTGTTGGAGTCATAATGTCAGTACTGATACAGATATACAGTACTGTAAAGTCATAATGTCAGTACTGATACAGATATACAGTACTGTAAAGTCATAATGTCAGTACTGATACAAATATACAGTACTGTAAAGTCATAATGTCATTACTGATACAGATATACAGTACTGTAAAGTCATAATATGCAGAATGTTAAATTCACAATATACCGCATATCAATGAATTTTAGCAGTAGTTTTACTTCCAAAATGGTGTCACTTCTCAAAAAAAAATCTTCAGAACAGGGCAATGATAGCATGTCCCTGTTTGATCATAGATCCACAGCTTATCATCTTATTTCAGGGACCAAGTTTCTAGTGATCTGCCAGTGGAGGGACACACACCGACTGCAGCGGGTCATGACTCCTGCGTGCGTGTCTGGTAGGGTGACCCACAGGAGCGCGCTCTGTGTGGGCTGCGTCTCCACCCCTCTGCTGTGGGAGTTTGAGTTCAGCTTCTATTTCATACTTGTTCCTCTTTTGCTTTTAGTCTCTTTCAGACACATTTGGTTCCCTTTCTTTAGTGGAATTCATATTTCCATGGGTAAACTTCAATTTCCCCCTTGTCTGTTTCGGTCAAGTGCCTCAATCGGACTTCTCCGAGAAGATAATAGCTACTTTCCCTTTGTGTCACTTCCTGTTTGCTAACTGGACCCAGCTGCTCCCTAAACAAGCTTCCTTAGCCTGACTATAGTCATACCGAAACTAAGCAAAGATAAATCTGAAAGCCCCAATGATAAAACATTTCACTGCCCTAGCCTGCCATAATGTGCAAAAATGCAACATTTCTCTCAACAGTGACATTTCTCTTTGGTTTTTAATGTACTTGCTCCTCAGGCTGCAAGAAATCATTAAAAAACAGTGTGTGTAGACTTTGCTTTGCATCAGTAAGATGGATACCTGTCAACACAATACACACTCCTTCATGTTACAGTTTTCGATAGATCGTCCCCACAACAACATAATTTGTGCTTTACCACATGTTCATGAAATGGCTATTTACTACGCAACATTTTTACTAAAAACCTTGTGCGTTCTGCTCCTCAAGGACTGATCATCAACAGACCCCAGCCAGAGTGAGGACCCCTTTTGCAGACATTGCTCAAGACTCCCACCTCTATTCTGTGCGTGACATTACATGGAGAGATATCACCTTCTCTGTGAACGCTGTGTGCCAAATAAATCAAAATGATCTTCAACCGTTCGTTCCCTTCTTAGATCACGATTGGCAAGCTCTTCAAGAAGAATGCCATTTTGATAGCAAGGCCAATACGCAGAAACAGACCTATTTACTGTATAATACGCATGATCGCAGTTACTACCATGAAAATAATTTTTACACTTTAAAATTATTTTTTTATAGAATGCTTGGTGAATGAGGCCCAATGAGCTGAAGCGCTGAGACTAAACACCTTCACAGGCCAAAAGGAAGCACGATGACTTCCACATGCCCACCTGTGCCCTGCAAACTCAACGACAAACAATAGCTACTACATACAGTAATTAATCCCAACCCACAGCTGCTCTCACCTACACATCCTCCCAACCAGCGTACCTTCCGGAATACTCCCCTAAAGACCAACTCTGATAGTTCAAAGTTTGAAATTTACATTCTGGGGACACCACTGTACCTTCATCCGTATGTGATAGTACTCTTCCCTGGCCGAAATACAGCTATTTATTTGATAAAAATAAGACAGTAAGGTGAACTCACATGCCATCCCAGTCTTTGTAGCATGTCTTTACGGTATGTTGGCCCGAAAACGCGAATGGTTTCTTCTTCTTCACTGACACAGCCATGGGCATGCAGAGCCACCATGTTACCTCAGCGAGCCGCAAACTATGACATGGAATGAAGGACCCAACAGCTACCTCATTAGGCGTCCGTTGATACGCCAGTGGCAGGGAGGACCCCAAATGGTGTGACGTGTCCAAGCTACAGGAAACAGCTTCTGCCAGGCCATGTTTGCGAGCAGCACCCCCCACCCACCTATTACGCACTGACTGACATCTTGCAGAGGCGACTTCCTGTTCACGCAATGTGGCAAATTTGATTGGCTGATGGCTCTCCCCCCAGCCCCCCCAGCCCACAGGCAAAAGAGGGACTTTCCAGGTCCTGTCAGTCATTTTGAAGCAAAGACTGAACATGTGGGAAAATGCTGCCTCACCACAGCTTCTGTCACCATCCTAACAACACATGGCAATTTTATTGACTATCAATCTCCCCATCTTCTGTCAGATGCTTTTACTGTAAACTGTCTCTCCAATGCAATACCATTGCAAAGTTTTACAAGTTTTGCAAATGCTGACTATCTGCACTGAAATTATCCACCAATACTCTACATATTGCATTAACCTAGGGGGAAATTTAGCTTGAATTAACGATACTCCCCCCCAAGCCAGTTAATTCCTTGTTCTTGAGAAAAGGATGCGTGCGTTGTCCCCGTACTAATAACATCTCCAGATTCTTTAAAGCACTTAGAAGTCTCTCTAGTAAGGCAAACAGCTAGATTTGCTAAACTACACTTCCAGAAAATCCCAAGTGCGTTCAGTATAGCAGAATCCTGAATAAGTGAGGGAGGAAGGGTCTCACAGCGGGGGGGGACTTTCGGTAAAATTCGCCGACCTGAGGAGGGGCCGGTTCTCGGTAAATTGTTGCGAATTTTGTGTTATTGCCTGTTATCTAAAGGGGCACTCTGTAAATTTGCTGGGGGGGGGGGGGGGAGGGAGGGGGTCCCTCTTGGTCAGTTTTGCGGTGGTTGCTCCTCTGCTGCTGCTCTGCTTTAGCAAGACTGCGTGCCCCCCCGTGCACCTACTGAACGGCAGGTTAGAAAATGAGGAACTAATTGGTCCTTCCAGGGAAATCACACTGAGAAAACATTGTATAGCAGCGAGAAACTGCAAATTACGTAACACATGAAAGCACCGCGGCAATTTCTTAGAAGGTCCTTCAAGGTACGCCAGCCTTCAGGCCCAGCCGAGCTGCTGAATTACAGCGCTTTCAAAAAAATCTCCAGACATGTTGTCTGAGTCACATTAACTAAGACTCATAGTGTCACCTAAATGTAACACCTTCGTTTGCAGGAGAATCGTGATGTACCAAGATGAGCCTTCATGTGGAGAATGATCTTTGAATTATTTATGCCTGCACCATTAGACTATTAATATTAGTGTATTAAAGGTTAGTCCAAAAACATGTATTTGCTAGTCCCAATTAGGGGTGCTACTAGAGATTTTGGGCCCCATGAAAGCATATGATGTTGGGCCCTCAGATCAGATCCAATTATATTACAAATATACTGTAGCTCTGGGAGATACCACTTCATTTTTTTTTTTTAATCTACATTTTTAAATCCTGGTTCTGCTGGCAGAAGGCTACACGGCAAGGCAGGCTGCTTCCAGGCTCAAAGTTTCTAAGACAGCAGTACACAAGAACAAGGTGAAGCAGGAGACACTGGGAACGACCAAAAACTAGCCAGGTAAAGGGCGGAAGCGACTTTCTAATGCCAGAGATGACCATCAACTTCATAACCTCAAGTGACCTTCAAAATGAATGGGAAACATTAAATGCAGGTGTGAAGTGCTCTGCTAGGACTGTATCAGGCTCCTTGAAGCAGGACTGAAGTCTCATGAAGTGAGGAAGAAGCCCTTCATTAATGAGAAGCAGAGAAGAATCAGGCTGCAGTTTGCAAAAAAATGTATACTTTACACAGGTACATACACATAAATTGAGAAATAAGTGAAACTGAAAAATTTGTTGTGATGCCTTAATTTTTTCCAGAACTGTATATTAGACCCCCCGGAACTCAGAGGCCCTTAAAATCGACCTAACGTTCCCGAACGGCATTTCACAAAAAGGCACCTTATTCATTTCTCTTTGGTCTTTACAGCTCTGATTTATGTTCTTCGCTAATGACGTGTCTAAAGCAAACGAGAATGACAAAAAAAGAAGTGTGTCTCACAGCCGTGACTGCAGCTGTGGGAGGAATAGGATGGAAAATCTGAAGGAGGGCACTTTTGTTTCCCCAAACAAACGAGCGAGGTGGGCTGCTCCCTTCCGCTCACTATGAGAAATGTCACTGTAATGTTCACGACCTCAAGTGACCTTCAAAAGCAATGGGAAACATTACGTGCAGGTGTGAAATGCACTGCTACGACGATAAAGTGAGGAAGCAGCACGTTTAACCTTAAAAATGGCCCAGCAGCAGCCAGCGGCACCTCAAAACTGCAGAAAGCCCATCATTTCTGCTGCCCCCAATGTGGGTCGCGTTGCCATCGCACCTGCTTCAGCTGCGAGCGTCTGCGCATCTGCACTGGCTGGTAATGAGGGGAACCGGCTTGTCTGCATAGCTGCGGGGCCGGTCTGCCACAGGGGCCTTGGATAGTTACTGTGTGACCCAGAATTTCTAGCTAAACCCCTGCATGTAATCAGCCAATCAGATGGTCCTGCAACTGAGTCACTTTTGCCATGTTTACTCAAAGCGTACGCCCCAGCTGCAGGTCATCCATCCGACGCAGTCCGATCTCGCCTTCTGGGCTGCGTGTAGCAGGTGGCTGAGCTTCCTCCATGCACTGGCTAACGTGCATGAGAGTATTATACACGTTGTTCACAATAGATTGTGGTTTCCGCCAAGCTCGACATCATTTTTTGGTGCCGACTGGACTGCCGTCCACGCCGTGTGGGCGCCAATCACGACAACAGCTACCAAGGCCAGTCAATGCCGTGAACGTTTACCCTTCGCCCCACCAGCATTTAAGACTTAATGGAGTTCAAGATGTTAATGTAGGCTGTCTTTCAGACTGAAGGACCTGTTCTGACGTCTCCCAGCTAGAGAGCGGACACATGGGTGACTTATCTGGTGACGTAATCGTGAAGCTGCACAGGTGCCGATGCAGTAGGGGAGTTAACAGCCTGTCTCTGTGCCAGGCGGGCTTGGGCAGAAGTCACAGTCTAACAGTCTATCCAGTGTTTGCATGTGAGGTTGAACTTGATCAACATACTGCTGGAAAAAGCGACAGAAGACCGATATAAAACAATGCATCTTCCCATTGCTTATTTAGTATGGGGTCTAATAAAATATGCAGAATTCAGTCCAAGGCCTCAGCTCATCGTGACCCTGTGCTGGGCCAGCAGTAAAGAAGATGGATGGATGGTGACACAGTTACAGACCCAAAAATAAATTCCAGTAGAATCTATTGGTGTTTCCACAAATAGGGCAGGTAAACATGCCCGTTCAAGACTGTGGAATTTGAACGTGCAGGCTTTTCTTGCAAACAGACGTTCTATGTCAGGGCTATTCAACTCAGGACCTCGATTCAAAATCCAGGCCTTGTTTTCAGTTCTCCCAGGTAGTTTGTTTAATAATTACTGATTCTGATTGGTCAGAAGCTTCACACCTGGCTCACAGGTGAAGGAAGGCTGGAAAATCAGGAGGGCTTGACCCTTGAGGACCGTGATTTGAATAGCCCTGTTCTATGTGTTCAGCTGAAGTAACTTAAAACTAAAACATTTGCTAAATATGTTTGCACTGATAGTATAATACGCTTGTCCATAGCTGAAAAGTCAGCTCTTTGGAAGCAGCACAAGATCAGGACTGACAGTGAGATGCCTGCTGGGATTCAGGGTTTAGGGGCACAGGAAGGTGTGTAGTAATCATTGCAGCGATAATTCTAGTAATTCCACTAATAGCGTATTTCTTTGAAACCTTTTCTTAGCTGTTATTTTTCAAGTCAACAACTCATAAAGGAGTAAATAATCTTGACATTAAAAAGAAGAAAGTGATAAAACACACTGAGTCGATAGAACTTTCAGTATTTGGCGAGAAATGTGTCCTGACTGGCAGAGATGTGGCCTACTGTCACACTAATGCCCCGCTGGCCCCCGTACATATGCGGAGGTCACTCCCCAGGTCCACAGGCTCCCCTTTCTCCTTTCCACCTTTCCAGGGACCTTGTTTCCCATCTGGGGAATGATAACTCCATAGTGCAACAATCCAGCATCGGTAACTATGCAATAGCAAAGTTACAGGTTAGCTATGAACATGTAGGTTAACTGAATGTCAGCACTGCAGTTTTTATGCTTGCGATTTATGAAAGTCTTATTTTCTTAGTATACACATGCAGTTTATTCCTACAGTGGCTATAGTAGACTTGTCTGTCTTACTCTAATGTATTTATACTCTGGTCTTCAGGTACACTGGCTGTTTTCCTCAAGTAATCATACATATACTGTAATAATACAGTGATAGCCAGTGTGTCGATCCATAGCTCACAGGGAGCCGATGAGTAGCTCATATAACACTCACAGTTTTTCCCGATTGCTTTGGAGCATTTCTCAAAATATATTCTGTAAATTGCAGTGATACAGCATTGTTGTGTTTCAGTACATGATTTCTTGCTCTTGTGTTGCCATTTTGCTATTGTACTGTGTCTTGAGATCTGAAGAAATTACATGTGCATGCAAGTGCTTTCTCTTGCCAGTGAACATTACATGCTGTAATGTAGAGCCTTGCAATGTTGAAACTGGTATCTCTGACATGAATAAGTAACAGTTTGTTAAAAAAAAAATCATTATTGTCAGTGACAATAAGAAAGTGAGAACTGAGTATCATTCAGATTTTGGAGCTCAGGAGCATATTTACACTCGCATACTGACAATATGTCTAAGTCATTTTGGTGGCACTGACTGATTCATTGGTGGAATCATTTGCTTTTGAGGCACGTGTGAATTGTTTTGGATAAGTTACAGGCAGCAAAACACAGTGTTGTGCTATATGCATGAACTAGTTTGAGAAATGCTTTTATAGTCTTGAGAATGTTAAGCGTGTTTCATGAGATCTGCCAAAGCAATCAAGAAAAACTGCATTGGAAATCGCATGTATTTTATTTTATTTTGTATCTCACGTATACACATGCATTTCGTACAATGAGCTCCGCGGTGAAGCAACATGCTGCAGAGTGGATGTGAAAGGAGAATTAATCTAACTATCATCAACCGCGGCTTGACAATATTTTTCATTGTTATCATTGCACTTCTGTTCAAAAGTAGTAGGTGTTTGTGTGTGAGTGTGTACGCACGTGGGACAGATGTACATTACATTTTAGGGACACAAATGTCCCCTTAATGCGAAAAAGAAACCTGTCATTTTGACATTGTGGGGACCATTTTTTCAGTTTCCACAAGTGGAAATTCAAATTTATTAAAAACAAACTGTGATTGCAGTCAAAAAACTAAAAATGCCAAAAAAATTGTATTTTGTTTGGTTACTTATGGTTAAGGTTAGGGCTGGGTAGGGGTTAACCCTTTCAGGCTCAAATTAAGTTTTAGTAACAGGACAGGACAACCAAGTCCTGTGGTACTTCTGAGTAAAAAAAAAACTCATAAAATATGTATGTGGGGTAATAAGGTAGTTAGTTTGTAACTGTTGCAAATCAGCAACGCCTGCCTTGAGAGGGTTAAGGCTGTCATAGTTGGGATTAGGGTTTTGCCCATAGAAATGAATGGAGAGTCCCCACAAAGATATGAGTATAGGTCTGTGTGTGTGTGTGTGTGCGTGTGTGAGAAAGAGTGAAAGAGAGAGAGAGAATGTCAGTATAGGAGGAATTCACACTATGCCCTGTGAAACACAATTATCTTAGTATCAGTAGCTCTACATGTACATAGAGTTGGAAGGTAGGAGCCCCCTGCATTACTGTGACCCACCAGCCTCTCATTCTGCTGTTGCTTGGGTGCCCGTCGTGATTAAGTCTCAAAATAAGGAGAATTCAGGGCCTCAGGAACCACACCAGGCACCCGGCACGCTACACAATCACAAAGCACCGGGGTGGGGACCTGGTGCACTGAGAGCCCCTTCAGGGAACCTGAGAGCCGAATGAACATCCAGAGAGCATGACATACTTATCCTGACCTAATAAGTAGCAATGACTTCTATAAAATGTAATTGTTTAATCTTGGCCTTAATCCTCGTAATATTATCCAGGTGTTGTCTAAGATGCTACATATTCTTGGCCTTGTAACCAGGCTCTCGTTTGCAATAATTAGCCAGACTATCAGTAAGCCTCTGATCTAGGCAGTTTTTTTTTGCTGTGCTACTCTACTCTACTTGATTTATTTCACGATTTAACCTAATGGGTAAAATTGGGAAACACTTATCACAAATGGATAAAAAAAAAGTAATCCTTCATGGTACACGTGCTCAGAGCACAGAAAAGCAGCCATTTACCAAGATCTGTCTTCCTTAGTCTTTTGGGGGTATTGTGAAGCTCGAATCCTGCTTTCTTTGATCAGTGATACCACAGCAGCATCCCCCTGGGAAACAGACTTACACTCTAACCCATAATAAGCATGACTTCCTGGGCCGACAGATACCTAAAACAGGTGTCCAAACAGTTTGGGTTTAAAACGTAGCACGCCGTCCAGCATTCTCTACTGGGTTTGAGACCCGATGCAATCAGCGAAGCTGCAGAAACAGCGTGTAGCTAAAGGAGAGGCAGTACTCACCCATTGAGAGCTGCAGGAGGAGAGCGGCTCACTGCTTAGCGGTTTGCACCGCGCGTCAGAAGCGGCCACTTCCTTGCCTTGCTACTTTTATTTATTTTTTTTTACAGTGCCTTGTGTTAGTTCCTCCCATACTGATACACGCACACACACACACACACACACACAAACACACATGTCGGCTAAACATATCTTTATGGGGACGGGTCATTGATTTCTATGGGAACAATGCTAACGCTAACTATGACAACCTTAACTGCTACCCAGCAACCATAAGTAACCAAGCAAAATACAAGAGTTTTTGCATTTTTAGTTTTTTCATTGCAGTCACAGATTTTTATTAAATTGAGACAGGAAACTGGCCCCATGACGTCGTGGGGACATTGTGTCCCCATAAGGTACGGTATACCTGCTCACACAAACATACACACATACATACACACACATCACGATTGCCCTGCCTGTGGACAGAGGCACAGCAGCTGAACTCCGTCATAGAAAACACATGGTCTTACCCATTCATGCAGTTGGACATTTCCTCACCACAGTTGATGTTGAGTCCTCAGGACCTTCTAGATCACTTCCTCTCAAAAAACAAACACGACTGTAGCCATGACCATGTTGCAATGCCACTCCGTCAACCTGCCAGTGACCTGGTGACCAGATCTGAATTGGGCTGAGAGGATGAGACTGTAGAAGTGGTAGTGGTGAGTTAAGGTAGGGTTACTCTAAGGTAGGGTTACTCTAAGGTAGGGTCGTCTAAGCAGTGAGAAAGAGAAAGAAGGCAAAAGTATAATCATTGCTAAAAATAGCCCTAAATATTCATCTTATTGCCTAAATTTTGGCTGTACTTCTAAGAACATGGCTAATAAGAGTACTCTAACTAACTTGATGGACAATAGTCCTGTAGCTCTTATCAAAGTCCCAAGTCCACTTGGGGTGAGACTATGTGACTCACGTAATGCTGGCAGGCAATCTGACTTGTTTTTCTCTCTCAGTGTCCACAGCTGTGAATGCACTTCCGCGTTCTTGTCTTAGCAGCTCAGTAGAGTCAGAAGATGCCAATTTTATGAGCAGAACAAAGGTATGGACTCTAGACCCTGACTTCCTGTGAAAATGTGGCTGTCACTGACTCTGAGGCCATCCATCGTGCTTTCTTATAGCTGAAGAGGTACATGTGGTTTCGATGGAACAGTTTACTCACACTGTTTAGCTGCAGAACCAGCGCATTCGACCTTCCCAGCTGCCGGGACCCCTGAACTACGGGGCAGTGACGGCCAGAGGAGGACATTTCAGGTCCATAAAGTAAAAATCCAAACCAGGATTTTGTTTCAACCAACCAGTTGAGTACTCTGTGACTGTGACTCTTTTTTATTCAACTGGTAACAAGACACTGGACCTGAAATGTATGCCTCTGGTGAGGGCAGTCAGGCACTGATGTAGGTGTGTTAGCACCATATGTCATTTATATCCTCACCTTGCCTGCTCTCCATTTTATCTCTTGTTTACCTGCCATTTACAGCCACTGGTTGATCATAGTCTACCAATGCTCAGTTACTTCTTCTGGTTCAGCAGCTTCGGCAAATGAAGGTTTATCTTGTATTTTTTGAATGCAAATATTTGTTGCTGGTTATGACTCATCACTATAAAAAGTGGACAAGGAAGGAAATTCATCAGGCAATTTCACACTTGTGGACTCTGCGGTCATTTGAAAAGCCTGTCACTCATGGTAGGAGAGGAAGAGCATCCTATGACATAGGACATGCTGTGCAGCTGCCAGCTAACCGATTGTCCCTGCAGTGCTAGCAGAACATGCTAAGGGGATGGGGGACTGTTTTGTGCAGTCGTTGGGTATGTCCCCCGTCGCAAAACTCAACCACCTCTTAAAATACATCGCAAAGTCTCCCGCCCGCTCACAAAGAATCATTTCCACCAACGCAGGACGCTAAAAAATACACACATGAATGGAAATTCAAACATCCGCCTACTGCTGAACAGCGAACGCAAAGACAACAACAGCAGAGCCGTAACTTGGAATCTGAAACAGGTGGCCCTTCTGTGTCAGGCTTGGGGGGTCGTAATGACATGCTGGAGCGGGAGCTAGGGGTGCCCTTCTGACACAATATCTTTTGATCCGTTCTCTTGCTCTTTTGCTTCTCTTTCGTAATGCCATAAAAATAACAGTATAAATCAGAGTTTGTCTATTGTTTATTAGTGATAGATTGCATAAAGCGTGCAAGGGTTTGTTTGCAACTTTTTTCCATTGAAGCAAAGAGATCATCAGTTTCCTTAGCTGACTCATAATTACTCAAAGGGTCTAGTGAGCCAAAGGTTAATATTAGGAGTGATCCACAGTCACAATGTCTGCACAGGCTTGAGTTCTACAGGCTGCAGAAGGTCTGGTTCAGGCAGACTGTCCTTGGAGTATGTTCCCGCTTTTTTCACTCTGAGTGTGGGGTGGGGTGGTAGATCATCACGGTCACTGGCTGCCCACTGCATCTCAGATCTCACTGCGAGTTGCAGTTGCGCAAACATCCTCGCATGTGAGCCTGATCACCTCTGTGAATATACAGGGCACGTATCCCGCACGTACCAGCCGCCCACTGACCAGACGCCCACTGACCAGACGCCCACTGACCAGACGCCCACTTTCCTGGCTCTTTAGTCACACGTTATATTTATGTTGTGCTGAAAGTTTCATTGATATCACCTGTTTGCCTGCAAGCTTCCTGAAGTCTGAAAATAGCAATGGGGCCTGTCCCGTGGGCCGTGGGTTCATTTTAAGAGGTTGAGACTTTCCCTGTTTTGTTATGACACATAGTAAATGACAGCAGACACCCACAAGAGCTTACAGAACACAGAAGCATCCCTGTGACGTAAATGTCCATTCTAACAGGGTCCATGCCAGACTCATCCCTGTGACGTAAATGTCCATTCTAACAGGGTCCATGCCAGACTCATCCCTGTGACGTAAATGTCCATTCTAACAGGGTCCATGCCAGACTCACAAACTGCTGAAAGGTTAATGCTGGCTATGATACAAAGGTGTCAGAACACACAATGCATCACAGCTTGCTGCATATGGGTCACAGTGCCCAAGCTGAGCCCTGTCCACTGACGAAAGCACCTGCAATGATTATGTGTCAGAACTGGGCCATGGAGCAATGGAAGAAGGTGGCCTGGTCTGATGAGTCACATTTTCTGTAATATCATGCGGTTGGCTGGATGTGTGTGTCGTTTACCTGGGCAAGAGATGACACGGAGATGTCATCACAACTTATAGGACTTAAAGGATCTGCTGCTAACATCTTGGTGCCAGATACCACAGAACACCTTCAGATGTCTTGCGGAGTCCATGCCTCGACAGATCAGAGCTGTTTTGGTGGCTTCACAATATTAGGCAGGTGGTTTTAATGTTGTGGTTGATCGGTGTATGCTTCTATGGTTGTCTGTTGGCCACATGACATTATTACTACCTGCATGGAATGTACTTTCGAGTAGTCAGTTTGTACAGAATTCACTGCTTAGTGTCTGTCATGGTTTTTGACACCCTTTCCCATAAAATACTTTGCTTCAAAGTAAAAAGAATGTGCTCCTGTTCCCAGATCAGAGGACTGCACACATACTGCCCTCTAGTGGATTCAAGGTGGTATTGCTGAGTAAATGAGTAAATCCTGTTCCCAGCCTATGACAATCAGTCAGTGCAAATCTCTCAGTGCACTGTGTGGCTATTTTGTAGGAAGACCTGAATTAAGTACACAGATCAAATTAATTTCGACAGTAATTGTATAGCAGTTTAATTTTATATTAGTGAGAGATGTTGCTCATGTCATAGAAAAACCCACAGATGGAATCTGAACACCATTTACTTCATGTTAAAAAGCACATGGTCATATCGCAGACAGGGCGGCGATGGGCTTTCTGACCTGTTCATGAGCACACACTGGTTAATTATGCACAAAAAAAAATTGATGGACCAGTATAACTTGCAAATACGTAGTTTGTTTCTAGAAATTAACCAACCCCACCACCAGACCACCCAGCCCAGAAGAATAATGACCAGGGGTCATACTACAGGGAAAGACTTTGGTTTTCACATCAGCCACTTCACATGACAGAGCAGCATATGGTCACAGAGTTCATCTGCTGCAAAGGGCTGTATAGCGTTCGTGAGGACATGTGTCAGTAGAATGTTCCTCATTATTTTTTTTTGGGGGGGGTGGGGGTGGTGGTGACACTGTCCATCATGGGATGTATGCTGCTCCTACTCATAGTCCTGGGGCAACTTTCATTTCCTTGCATCACTCCAAGATGCCACAGTTCCAGCAAAACGAGAAGATGTGTGTTCCTCGAAGTTTCAAAACAGAGCTGTTAAACTGATTGCAGTTTGGGCATTTTAATGAAGTTTGTGGCATCATGGCCTTTGGTTGAAAGTATTGGGGGGGGGGGGGCGTTGTTTGGGAAGGGGTGTCAGCTGGTAGCAGCACACACAAACCCATGTTGGCAAGAGGACACAAGAGTCGTATGTACATGACCAGACACTTGCTCAGATATACAGTCAGAAACACATCGCCATACAAACACACAGTGGCAGGCGTGCAAGAACATGATTGCACCGCAAAACTGGTGTACAAACCCACACACGTGCCCCCACACTCACTGGTGGGATTCTCACACACAGGCACACCAGTAAAGCCTCCAAACAGACATTTAACTGGATCCACAAACTTGTAAGCAAATGGAAAAAAGATGTCACAAACCCATAGCTCAAAATAGCAATTCCATGAAACCAGTATAGCATCAAATAAAAAATATTAACCTATTAAAGCTCCAGAAAAAGGTTGAAATTCTTATTCTTAAACTTGAATCCGCCTCATATACTTTTTTACAGGGACAGCAGACTAAAAGTTGTGCCAGTTATATCTATCATATAGCTGTGCCAGTTGTATCCCATGCTGTGACTCACATGCTGTGACTCCCATGCTATGACTCCCTTGCTGTGTTCCTCACACTGACACGTCAAAGTCCAGTGAGATTACAACCTTCTGGAAAGGCAATAACATAGATACTGATTGCCGTACATAAATGCATAAATCATTATTCATGAGGTCCTGATGTGTCTGACAGTCATATCGAGGATAATTATTGCTGTCTTTCACCTAAGGGCTCCTTGCTGGAACAAGGCTACCGACCCAAAAACTGAGCTGTTTATGACTTCTGCTCACTGCTCAGAAATCACGTACAGCATGTGTGCCACTGAAGGCATGGTCTTCGTTACGGCCCCCAGCTGAGAGGGGGTGTTCCACATTCATCCACAGAGAAGACACTGCCTCCCCCCCGACCAGCAGCTGGGAAGGAAGACAAATAGACTATCTTACCACAAAGCTAATATTAAAAAGCCGCATACTGGTCTCTCTTGGGTTCGCCTCTCATTTATGTGCTCCTCAACCCACACCAGCCAGATGGGCTACTAGCCAACGGGTGTAAAACCATGTGTGTCGTAATGCAAGCTTAGTAGGAATGTGCAGTCTGGATGTACGTGCCATGCGTGTGCACAAGCAGCTCACAGACAGTGTTCCTCACAGATTGATATCTTTGCTTCCTATAACAGGAAACAGGTTTATGGTGGGACCGCATGACCTTTGTATGGGACGATGGCCTGCTCCCTTCACACTGAGTGAGTGGGCTTTCAGTTTCATCTCTGGCTGTAAGGTTTCACAGCATACTGGTCTTCTAGGTTTTTTTAGAAAATTAACATTAAATTTCAGTTTTGTATATTAATAAAGCTGATTATAGTGAGCATATTGTTTTTGAACATTTTGGTGGCCTACGTTTTTTTTTAGAAAATCAACATTAGATTTCAGTTTTGCATAAAAATAAAGCTGATTATAATGAGCGTATCGTTTTTTTGGATATGTTGATCATATTTCTATTTTTACTTTGCTTTTGAGTAGCCCTGTGCATTTCGACCTGACAGCTCTTGTTGGGATGATCCTGTTAACTAGCTTTCAGAAAACCTAAGACTAAACCCAAGACTAAACCCAAGACCTAAACTCCACCAGCATGACTCTAGATGGTGGGTGGTGCTCTTTTACCATTTAGCCAGTGTTGAACCTTACCTCCATGAATTTAACTGAAGAGCGCAGCAATACATACTGAAGGGCAGACTAATGTCTCTGGGGGGGGGGGGCTAGGTTGACATGGGCCAGGGGCCACCTAAGTAAACTGAAAGAGAAATGAGAGGGAATTAAAAATGATGGAACATCAATAATCTGCTAATATAACTGTGGTAAAAGTTGCTAATCAGGGTGTGGGTAGGAATCCTGCTGATTGGGTGGAAGAGGGTATCACACTGGAGAATCAGTGAGGCAAAACTAAAAAGTTTACCGGCTGTCTCTTTTGCCGTGGCCCTAGGCTGTAGCCTAGGATAGCGTATAACTTACTTTGCCCCTAATGCTAAGGTTAATCTTGATTTTTTATTTAATTGTCTTCTCTCCATCTCTTTTCACAGTCTGCGGACCACTCATGTGTGACAGCAACAAAGACACAGCGTATGTGATGTTAGCCTTGTATCTTTGCCTTGCTAAACTGTATAGTGTGAAGTATTAAAGGAGGAATAGTCCATTACAGCCAGGACGGGGGCCAACTTTGTCTAAAAATGCAAATAACAGACATCATTTAAATGATGATATTTTAATATACAGTATCCATAAATGTAACTTGTGGAAATTCTATCTTCACGAGGCTCCTGGTTTTGGGAACCTCAGGCCACCCCCTGTACTTGCCTTACGGTCAGTCTGCCCCCGTATATACTTACATATGTGTGTCATTGGGAATGGTGACTTCAGCTGAGGGGCTCACTCACTCACTTGCTCGCTCACTCGCTCACGCCACCTCTGCAGTGCTCTCTCTCACCCCCAGCAAACACACTTTCTCTGTATGTTTTCCCCGACACCAAAATGGCTGTCCATCATTTTCGCTGCTCCCGCCGGGTTTAGCATGACTTCCTTCCATCGCCATGTCACATGGTGCCGCCCGGCATCCTGTCCTGAACAAGTCAAACTGTCGGTAACACAAATCGCCGAGCCCTCCCCCTACCGACCCCTGACACGCTCAAAGCCGCACTGCAAGGTTTTTGCAGGTCATAGGTGGAAAATGAGAACGCGGGACAAAGCGTAATGCGATTCCAGCCGCTTGACCACATCCTGTTGCATGCCTCCTCCCCGCCGTGTCTGCATTTTGCCGCCCACCTGTGCATGTTGGTCTACTGCACCCCATGTCCTACCCCTGTCAGCGGTGAGACATGTTTGCTTTCACCCCTAAAGAAAACACACATCCGCTTGTCTTGGCCTGAGTCCCAGTGCAATCGACCTCTCTGAAGGGGCTGCAGCTCTCCCATAATAGACTGTTTACAAACAAAGACAACATCCTTGTCTACATTTTAATTATAGCATAACATATGGCACAGTGTAAATATAGTAACATATCATATTATTGTGTATATAACATGTACCACCACAGCTCCGCAAATATGTCCGTGTAGATACGGCTGCTGCCTGCTTACCAGCCACAGTGTTATATGTATGTGAGAACTGAGACAGCGACTGGATTCATGTGACATGAGGTTTGGGGCAGGAAACAATCAGCTCATTGACAACCTGGTTTGCCTTTATAGGGGACACAGGGGTTAGCAAAACACAGCACAAAGAGTAATTTACGTGCAATGGAAAGCTAAAATCTAAACTCTGAGGTATAAATAACACACCTTAATGTGTGCCTGGACAGACATAAACTTCATTCATACCAGAATATACCATTGCAGGCAGACAGATCTTTGATCCCAAACTCCATTTGTACCAGCGTATACCCTTACAGATGGATGGCTCTTTGATCCCAAACGTTATATAACTACACTGTTGGGGATGGACTGGTGAATTGTGGTTTGGTATAATTATTACATAACAGTTTCAATGACCTCTCCCTGTTTTTTTTTTCCAGCAATTAAGCAGAGACTGAGGGCTGAGCTCATCCTTTTCTCAGCCACCCGCTTGCAATCATCTTCGTCTCCAGCAGCCGGCAGGTTGCCCACTGGATGGATGTGAAGTCATCTGACAGCCATCAGCGCCGACATACCTGGTGCCGGGGATGGTCCAACTCAATCTTGAAGCGAGGGCTCATAAAATGGCACCGGTGTTTCATTAATGGATATACCATGCCTACATACTGGTGAAGGCATCCGATACTTGAAATATTATATAAACCTTGCAATCGATTGAATCAATGACTTGACCTCTCAGATATTGACAATGTAAGAGGTATCACAAAGCAATACACTAATATTTTCAAGATGGAACTGAAAGCATGATGATTCAATAACAAATTTTCTGATTTTCATTTGGTTGTGTGATGGCACTTCTCTGCTGAAAGATTTGCTCGGCGGAGCTTTTTCAGCTGTTGTGTCAGTGAAGGTTACCGCAGTCTGGCATCACCTGTCCCTCTGCATCTGATGGCCTCCTGAAGGATAACGTCACGCCCTCAGCTCACTGGAACCCAAAGTTAAGCCTGCCATCCCGTGGACATCGTTTTCCATAAACCAGTCCTTTTCTTTTGATGAACCAGGGCGGAGAAGAGAAGTCGTTTGAGACATAAACAATCTGCTGTCTGCTGTGCTGCTTTCAGTGTGAACCTGGTCCCCATCTAGGACTCCCATTAATGGTCCATCTGTTTTCCACATTAAACAGCACGCTAATCTGCACCACAAACAAAGGCAGCATGCTAATGGCACACAGAGGTCACGCAGTGACATTTAGCATGAGTCGCCCCCTGCTCCCACACATGCATGAGTGCCCATGACACCGTCGATCAGGTCACATGACCTCACAATGTTATTCTTCATGCCCCCGGTCTGTCCTCTATTCACAAAAGGAGCTAAAAACAGACAGGTGCCCTGCCAAGGTGATCATCCTGCCTCTTCGTTTCCATGCAGTTCTCAGAACTGAATGCTTGCAAATCTGCCCTCACACTGACACTAGGTGGCATGATAGTTAAGAAGTGAATCTGTAATCAGAATCAGGAAGTAGCACAAGTTGGACTTGGTTTTCTCAGTTACTGCCACTGTGCACCACTCCCCATTACACAATTCCCATGTCAGTGAAGCATGAGAGAAGTTTAACCATGGTAGCAGAGGGCAGTGTAGATCAATGGGAGAATCCAGCTCTCTGAGAGAGACAGACAGAGAAGGTCTTTTAAATCACCCAGACCTCATACCTCTGATCTTGTGCTTTAGCCACCCAGCAATTGGAATGTGGAGATCAGTGGGCATTGTTGACATGCCACAGCACACAACAACGAAATGTGTTCTCTGCATTTAACCCATATCTGACATCATGACATAACAGAGGGCAGCTAATTCATCACCCAGGGAGCAGTGCTTGGGGGCGGTACCTTGCTCAGGGTACTTCAGTGGTGCCTTGCTGGTCGGGGATTAGAACCTGCAATCTTTCAATTACAAATGTGCGTCCCTAACTATTAAGCCACCACTGCCCACGTGTGACTGTGTTATTAAATGTAGGAGGAGGGGAAAAACATCCAACAGCTACCCACAGCATTACAAATCAGGCAACATCTGGACCTCGTCTTTAGTTTGGGGACTAACTAGTCTGCGTCACATCTGATGGAGGCACGACCAGGCAGGTGATGAAACAGGAACCAGGAAGAGTCTAGGAGGAGGCATTGGCTCATCTTTGCTTCCATGTAACAGTGGGGAGCAGTGTGGGCTGGCGCCGTGGGTGTGTTGTGTCTCACAAGGCACCGGCCCATGAAAGTTACCAACTATGATGTATAGAACTATTTCAAAACAGCGAGTCTCTGTCAGACAGCATTACCTGGCTTTGGATCCTTCCTAATGCAGTGAATAATGCATGAATTCATGAAGTAAATCATAATTTAGTTCATCGCTTATGGCCTTTCAAAGAAGGTAAATGTTTTCCTGGAAAATGGTTACTCATCGGCGTTGGGCAGAAGCATTTTAGCTGCAAGTCCGGTAGATTGCCAGATATCCTCCCTGCTTCCAGCCACTCGTAGGCTGAGTGAAAAAGTCCCTCTGTGGGATGCTTAGATCACACCCAAAGATTCCTGGAAAGTTACCCTGTATATACATGCTCATTCATCGTGATCGGGTTCTCGTGAGGTTCTTCACTGAAGGAAAAGCCTTCCGCTCCGAGTGTGTGATGGCCTGCTTCTCCTCTGCCCACGCCCATAAACCACGAGCATAACAGCAGGTCTCACCGGATGGCCCAGCGATTCCACCGGACTCCCCTTCAATTACGCCGTTCCCTGAATGCTAACTGGGGTCGTAAACGGAATGTTGACAGATGAAAACGCAGCACAGCCATGAGAAGCCAGTTCCTCAACAGGAAATGATCCTGCGGGGGCGGGGGGCATTTGCATGACCCTGTGCCCCATCAGGACCCGATGGGAGAAACAATCTGAGAACACTGCCGACTCACGACCCACTCAAAACCGGTGAAGACAAAGAAAACCTCTGTACTGGACTATATACTGGGTCTTGTTGCTTCCGCCATTTCCTGTTTGTATTGGAATGCTATAAAGCAATACTACCATCGAAAAGGAAGGAGCAAAAGAAGGTGATGAGCAAAGAGGAAATGTCTAATGCCACGGGGCTGTGTTCAGAGCATTCTGGGGCAATGTCTGTCTCAGTGGCTTAGGGACTGTGGGGCTGGCAGTATAATTATATCCAGAGGTGGAGATTTCAGGTCCAGAGAGTAGAAATCCAGACCAAGATTTTGTTTCAATCAACCAGTTGAGTATAAAGAATCACAGTCACAGAGGACTCAACTGGTTGGTTGAAACAAAATCTTGGTCTGGATTTGTTCTCTCTGAACCTGAAATTTCCACCGCTGATTATATCAGCAATGGGCCCTTCAGTAAGGCCTGTCCATGGGTGACATTGCATTGATATACGACTTTCAATGCTGCTCTCAGTCCCCTTCTGGTTGGGGGTGACACATAGACAGAGAACAAAGAAACATGTTGTTTATTGGTTTCACAAGTTTTCAAAGTGTAATTTAACTGTTTAACCTGTTTGGGGGAAAAAAATGTACCCATATATTTGTGTATAATCTATGCTTCATAATTGTAAAATCTAAACGTTTAATATAATCTTTTTTTTTTTTACTGTTTAAAGTTTTACTGATTATGCATAAAAATCCACACAACAAATACACAAATAGCGTTTTTATTGATTTCAGCAGTTGTCTAAGCTTAGATATTTTTTAATCACTTTTAAGATCTGAAGCATTCTAGATATTCTCAATGGTATAATGTTTTGGAAACATCTATCACATTACTTATTGCATTATTCATTCTGGATACATTAAATGCATTTACATCAGGATTGCAACAGCTGACTGAAAAAATATCGTTACTTGATGATCATTTTATCCTTTTACTTTATTCTCGTTCGCTCATGCGGGGTCCTAAGCCAGGTGAAGCTTGAGAGTCGTGCCTGCAGCCAGACATGACTTGTTGTTTGAGCATCGCTCACCCTGTGTCTTGTTCTTATGCTGCTTGTGTTGTTTGCACCCTTTGTTTCTGCGAAAAAATGGCTGCCAAAACAATTGAATGGTCTGTACTGAACATGTACAGACATTGATTCCTTGTCATCATTTCCTAAACAATGCAGTATTACAACTACAACTACAAATACTACACCATTTTTTATAAGGGTCTTCCCCAAAACAGTCAAGCAATAGTTAACCAGTTCCATGGATACAGAAGGGACGACAATATATTCTAATAACTGAACTCCCTAAAAGGAAATATTGTGGGCTCACTTGTATACCCAGTATATCAATAATACTGGACTAATCTTTCACTTTCGTGTTGTAGCTTGTAATTATGGTGGTATATATTGTGTTTAACAGTCATGCAGCGACAGTAATTCAAACCATAAATAATTCATCTTTAAAAATCACAGGTGGCAGCAGCTGTTTGAAATGTCTTTTCTTTGTGTCATATTGCTGCAGTACACTAATAAAACAGGCCCAAGAAGTCTTTTGGAGGATCAGAAGGCATGGATTTCACTCGCCGTACAAATGCTGTCGTAACCCTGGTGACGTCTCCGGCACTCTCCTGCTCTTCAGTCTGCGCCGTTTGCCGAGTTTGTCTCTTTTCTTTTTATAATGAACAAAAACAAACCTCATTGATACTTGGGGCCTGTAGGCTTGGCACCCAGATGCTTGGATTTTTAAATCTGCTTTTTTAAAAAAAATTTATGTTAAATTCCTTTTTTAGTTAATCGCGGTGTTGCTCCGAAGCAGTAGAAATATTATTTGCCTCTGCATACTAGCCAACCCCTCCTCCAAATGTGAAATGATTGAAACTGTCAGAGCTGTTTGTGTAGACTGAGCATTTCATGGGGCGTGTTGTCCGCATGGGTTAGAGACCATGTCCCTGGCCCCCCTGGGGTCGCGCTGTGGTTTTCACTCAACCCTGTACCTACTGCCTTGCTGACATTTCAAAGGTCAAAACATTTCCTGTCAGAAACTGGGGACATGTGGTGATCTATGTGCTTATATCTCTTTATGTGACCGGATAAAGTCAAATTTTCCTGTAGCCTCATTAAAATTTCCTGTTTTTTCACACATGAGCACATTGATGATTTTACCATTGTCTGCAAGTCCTATAAAGTGGGTCCTTATACTTCCAAGTCCCTGTATTTTAATTTTAAATAGATTTAAATGCGAGTTATTTTGCTGACTGCTTCCCGTTTCCATCAAATGTGGAGACCATGGCTGTTTGGCGCTGCTTTGCCCGTGCAGATAAACTGAATTTTGAAGCAAAGACTTTCTCAGTGCAGCCAAAGCCAAGAAACCTAAGGAGCAATAACCACCAGTATCATTAGCTTAATAAAAATGGAGAGCCTTACATCACAGGCAGCCAAACAGGCTGCAGTCTTCCCTCAGCAGGCCTCCCTAATGTGGCTCTATGTTTTAATGTCATCATAAAGTCGGAGCCTGCGCTTACTTTTCGCCTAAGTGAAGTGAGTCTGAGTGATTTTTACAACTGATTTTTACTGAGCACTTGTTGAAACAACATTAGATTACTACTGTGTATCACACCCATTAGACCACGAGGCCTGGCCTACGACCTGCTCTTTCCAGCGTTTACTGGCCAGTGAAATCATGGATAGGATACCTAAGTCATTCCAACACACCAGACATGAATAGCATAAAGAACAGGTGAGCATAAAGTAAGTATACAGTATCTGTTGTTCTGTATTCAGCCATCTATCTTCTATGAAGGCCTTCAACAGAACTACTCTGGTGTGCTAGTGTCATGCCCTCTAGTGGGCGGCAGGAGCAATGTGTTTTTTATCCTTGTGAGCGCTTGGTTCACTTTGAGCTGTACTCAACCTTGTTCATATTTCCCAGTAATTCATGCTGACAGCGGATGCCAGCTGGAGCTGTTTCTTATGTGTCACTTAGCGTGCGGCTCCAGTGAGGTTTTCTCAGTTGTGTTGTATCTCTGCTGTCTACTCAGACGCGGGGACAGCGCAGTCTGCTCCCTTTCCGCTTGGCTGTCGCCATCTTCTTCTCCCCCATTTTCCACAGACACCTCCCTCATTGTTCTTTCTCACCATTCTGAAGAATCTGCACATGCAGTCCTTCATCTGCAGGGGGGCGTCAGCATAAACATACAACTCAGACCTTCATTTGCAAAAGATGCACGTCGTTTTATAATTGCACAGGTCTGTATCTGCGCAGGCCGCGCAGGGGCCTATATCTGCGCAGGCCATGAGCAGGCCTCCATGCCCGCAGACAGCGAACTGGCCTGTATCTGCACAGATTGCAGTTTTCTCATTCAGCAGCTTCAGTATGAACAGGCCTGATTATAAATCAGGCGACGCAGTATTCACCCTCCCCCCCCACCCCCCCACCTCCTGTGGGGGTGTCATGCTGCCCCAAGCCTCCATTGCTGACAGACAGGACTAACGGAAACCCATGTGGTCCCGCTGTGGCGGGTCTGTGGTGGCACCATGACTCACGGGGAAGGGCGACGGGTTCAAAGGGGCTCTGAGCTGGGAGCTGCTGGGGGAATCGGAGGAGGAGGCCGGGAATACGGTGTCAGCCTGCCATGTTGGGGGGGGGGGGAGTGAAGCAGCATGAAATAGCATGAAATAGCATGTGGGATGACGGCTGGCCTCCCCACTCTGAAGCGCGGTTCTGTGGCACCATGGGACCTCTCCGATGACAATCAGAAATCCTCTTGTAGTACATGTGAGCGATAAAACATCTATTACAGCAAACCTTATTTCTGCTACACTGAGAGTGTTTGTCTCTGTTACTCTGCAGCAGAATTATCAAGCAGGTCGCTCATAAATCCCAAGGTGTGCTTCACAAACCAAAAGCACCACACACATCTAATGTACATGTTTGTCCAGTCGTGCCCGTCTGCCCCTGAACGCGAATCCCACAATGTTTTTAAACTTTGTGACTACTTCCCCTCTCTGGGATTACTCCTTTATTATTTTTTATTTCTTCTTTCCCATAAAAAAGACCAAAGGAATGTCTGTGACTAATTGTCGTAATGGAGTGTCTCGGCGCACCATCTCTTAAAGAGGCAGCTCGCGCGACGTTCTCTGCGGCCTGCCGTCTCGCTGCTCTGCTCTCCTTGGTCCTTTGTTTGGGTCGTACTCAGTCGAGGACGGAGCACATGGCCCAGTCTGACAAAAAAGAAATCACACATTATTCGGTATAAATCAGGGTTATTCAACTCACGGTCCTCGAGGTCCGAGCACTGCTGGTTTTCCAGCCTTCCTTTACCTGTCAGTCAGGTGTGAAGCCTCTGACCAATCAGAATCAGTCATTATTAAACAACTACCTGGGAGAACTGAAAACACAGCCTGGATTTGGAATCGAGGTCCAAAGTTGAAGAACCCTGGTATAAATAATCTAGTGATGTATTACAACACACCCATGAAAAGCATCTTGGGCAACTCTCCTGTGAAAGGCACTATATAAAATAAACTGGATTGAAAATTGATGTTGTGCTGTCTGGGATGAGCTGTTTTCTTTTTTTTCCTCCTACCTGTCTTTCCTCTCATATTTACACCCTTCCTGGGGACCTTGCAAGCAGCGGCAACAGCCAGCGGTGAGCAGCACATAAAATTACTGTCATTGGGGGCATGATTTACTGAATTTGCGATGAATTAGAGCATTCTCTTGCCGTTTGCCTTGGGCTGCGACGCCACCCGGGGGCCGCGTTTGTCAGCATGCCAGCGCTGTGCCATGTGCACCTTAAAAACAGGCTCATCTTCACACTGCGGCCTACGCGTGCAGACGGAGAAGGTGGGCAGGCCTGCTGCCGGCCTGGCAGCTGGAGAGCGGACTCTCGATGTGGCTTCAGGTGGCCCTAAAGGCAGCCCATGTCGCTGGGGAACTTAACTTAGCCTTGGTGTAAATCTCCCACCCCCACCCTTGACATCCAAACTCCCCGTCAAGCCTTTGTACAGCTGATGCTTCCTACCTCTAGGCTTTAGGACAAACACACATACAAATCTCTGAGCACCACAACAGAGGGAAATCCTTCTGCAGAGCAGACGGCAGAAGTCTGTCAGCCAAATAGACACGGAGGCTCTTTCCAGCTCTGCCTTAAATGTGTTGGCTTGTACTTGCTTGTTCCATTGTTTAACAGTTAGTATAATGTCCCAATTTACAGCCTTTAAATCTTGAAGGAGTTATTCGAGGTCTATAAATCAGGCTGACACCGACCACATCTGATCATTCCCACCAAATATTCATACGCTTGTATATTTTTTATGATAAGGGAATCCGGAGAGTTAATTCAATGTTCCGTTAAAAACAAGATCGAAAGCCCGCGTGCATATGAGTGAGCGGGCTTAGGAGTTATTTCCAAACGGAACGACTGCAGCATTCGACGGCTCCGGCAGAGTTTAACGATGCTAGGGCTCAGTGCGGGTTCGCTTTAATGGATGACCTCAGCACCATAAACCCGCACTGTGAACACGGGCTTCGTTGAAGCTACGTGTTTTTCCCGATTTCCACATCGGGCCAGCTGCCTCCGGGGGCATTAGTGGCTTGGGGTTTGCACCTCAGACCGAGGCACCCAGGACTCAGTCAGGCACATGACCAGTCAAGGTCTGCTGCTGGAGCTGCAACTTCTGCCTCCTCATAATGGCCATCTTAATGACTTTGTTTCATCTTCTGGCTTATGCAAATCAGCAGCTGCCAGGCCAAATAGATACAGTGCAGGATAACCATGTCAGACACGGATACTTAAATGCCAGCATGTACCACAATGGGAGAAGAATCCAGATTACAGCTGTGTCCAAATTCAGGAGCTGCAACATTAAAAGGCCGAATGCGTCACGGTGGTGCGATAAGGCTGTCCCATTTCAAAGGCTCCTTCAGATGTGGTCTAGAAATGCATCCTGCTTTTGCTGAGTCATGAAGGATGCGACTGATGGATCTTTCATAGCCCAACATATCCCAAGATTCATTGCACAGAGGTAAAGTGGGTGTGTCCCAGCTAGGCGATAGGAGCGGCACTGTCATGACATGGACCGGGGAAGCAGGAGCAGGGAGATGGAGAATCGGGAAACGAGGGATTTATTAGGGTAAATAGCGAGGTACACGGAGTAATACAGGTAAAGGGAGCAAAGGGGCAACACAAGGGACGCAGGGCACAACGGGACAGCAGCTGGGGAAACAAAAGCAAGAACATTACCGCACCACAGGGAACAGCAGAACGGGCACATGGGAGCCGGGGCACGGGAGCAGGATCCGGGGGATCTGGGACCTCCTCGGGGATGGGAGCCGGGGGCATGGGGGCTGGAGCAGGAACTGGGGGCACTGGAGCCGGAGAACCAGGAACAAGTGAAGCAGGAACCTTGGGGGGCGGAGCAGGAACTGCCGACACAGGAACCACGGGAGGCGGAGCAGGAACCGCCGGCCCAGGGACCATCGGGATTTTACTGTATTAATACTTCTACTTCAGCATTACTGAAGTTTTTTTTTCCTCTTAGTGCCAAGCAGCTCATAACCTGCGCACCTCTTCGCCATTCCTTGCACACGGCCCTACAGTCTCATGCCTTTTTATGGGAAATTGCAGGGCGTTTCCCTATGCTAATTAGGACAAACTGGCACACGCTTTCAGTTACGAAGACGTGGGATTCACCATTCTTAAGAACAAAGGTGTGAACAATTCTGCTACTTAAGAACACGTCATGAATCCGACATAGGTTGTTCTTAACAAATTTCGCAGGAACAAATTTAAGAGAATTCTTAAGAAAATATTGGTGAATGAGGCCCATTGTTCATAAGGTAAAAAGACGTCGGTGATACTTTTTGAACTTAAATGTCTGACACACAACTGACTGGTGCTGTAAACTCTGGTGAAAACACATACCAACTAAAACTGGAAATGCTGTGAACTTTTTTCACCATTTGAAGCACAGAACATGCAGAATGCAAGCGATTACAGTACCAGAAATAAGCAGTTAGGATTTCCACTTCCAATCTGAAGCAAAATAGGACAGATCGTGTTCCGTATTGGTTCAAAACGGCAACTCTACCAACAATGTAAAACCAGTCCCTCAGATGGATAAGCGAGGCAGAGAAAAAAACCCAGCAGCAAATTGTACTGACAACATTATACGTGACATGCCATAAGACAAAAAAACCATTGTGTTTTATTTATTAGATTGGATTTCAGTTTGCAGTCTATTCAATTTGTCATATTTTGTTATTGATAATTATCAAAATATTTCGCCATATTGGCTAGTCGTACAACTGAGGCACCAACCATGCAAACGCTATCTTTTTGGCCTTAGTCTTCCAACTTGGATATGCAGAGCTGTTCAGATCCTGTGCAGTCAGCCTGCTTCTGCTGACCCGTGTCTCCAGTTATTGAGAAGATAACAGAATTCCAGACTATTTAATTGACGTGATCATTCGATCTTTGAATGAAAAAACTCAGCAAATTTATTGACAAACATTCCAGTCTAGTGTTGGATCTTCATCAGGTCCTGCTAGATCTCAACGTTGCACCTTCACCACAGCACCAACCATGTGAATCTCACATTTCCAAAGGCATTCAGAGACATTCAGCATCAAAACACTTTTTGAACTTTTTGAAAATACAGGAAATCTTTGGTATTCTGGTATTTCTCCCACTCCAGACTTTGACTTTCATAATTACTTTTTCTAAAAATGTGAAATATTTGTTCCCTAAAATTGCAACTTAATTGGGCAATATGCAGTACACAGATACTGTTTTTTCTTCCCGAAATGACGTAAGTACATGTCCAGTTGGAGTCCAGCTGTGATTAATTAATGAGATGCTGGAGGAGGCATGAAACCCAAAAGGAATTTGTTCAGTATATCTCAAAAGAAAAGGGAAAATATTCGTAAGTATGGTGCCCTGGGTTGTGCTTATGGAGTATCTTTGTGTTGATCTCTTTATGGATTATGCGTGGTTTGGCTGCAGTCAGAGAGACTCTTATTTTCTCAGTTTAAAATTCCAGACAGGAGCTTCAGTCTCGGTTGTTGTGACATGAGACACAGGATGGCGAGGGAGTTATTTTCTCAGTCGGGCTGCCTCACCTCTCACGCGACGAGTCTGGAGCCGTGGTTCATCACCCAGTTCGTGTGTCTGCCCTTGCTCCTCCGTTCCCTGCCTCTTTGACCCCACTCACTTCTCCCCCACTGGTTTTTGAGTCTCCCTCACTCGAGGAACCATGGCTCGAGATGTTTGACACTACGTCTGAGTCTTCGAGACGACCGTCCCGAAGAATTTCATTTCAGAGCCATATGGAGATGCTGAGATGGTGGTCTCCAGCAGATGAATCGCAAGTAAAAAGCAGAAAATTACTATGTGTAAATTTCACCTGCCAAATTTGCACTCACAGACTGAGACTTACTTTATTGTTGCCCAGGGGGGGGTTATTTTTTCATGAAATACACTTTCCTCGGGGGACACTGTGATGAATAATTGTGCCTTTGAAATCCACGGTATGTAATAATGTCTGGAATTCCCTACCATCCACATACAGGAGAAGTACATATTTCTTCATTTTCCGGGAAAGAGTCACTAAACAGTGGTAGAGTAACAATGGTATAAACCTGCTGGTAAACAGGTAAATCATCTACAATTTCACTCACTGCTTTGTCTAGTTTTAAGTGTTCCCTCTGTATGTACATACATGCAGGGGTGGACCCTGGCAAGGGCAAGATGGGCATTTGCTCAGGGCAGCATCTTCTGAAGTGAAATTGGGTGGGAAAGCTTGCCAAGGGTGGCCAATGGGTTTCGATTGGCACTGCGTAACACTGCATACACACTGCATACGCACTGCATCCATGCTGCATAGTCAGTGATTAGTGGTCTGTTTCACTAGCATAAGGTCATGTAACCTCTGGGCTCAGTGGTGAGAAGCGGTTTGCTCATTTGACTGACGTTTTAATTTACCCAAGGATCGAATCCTCGTCTTTACAGTTAAGTCGGATAACTGGCACTGTTGATCCTGGTCTCCATGTAGTTCTGCCCTGGTCCCACAGAGCACTGTGTTTGTGAAGATCTGAAGATGTTCTCAATGTCCTTGTCCAGTGTGGCATCTGGGACGGGTGAAAGGGTCTTGCTCATTGCTGAAAGTGTCTCCTGGATTTTAGTCACGCAGAAACTCATACACACCTGTTCTGTAATCGATTCTGTTATTTTGTCTTCCAACCACCACCGAAAACATTCCATGAGAGAGCTGACGTCATAGCCTCAGACAGACAGGAAGGCAACAGAAGACGTCCTGTCTCAGCTTCCCACAGATTTCCGACATTGCAAGGCAACACTATCTGAAAGAAAGGTATGCTTTCACCATTTCATTTGGAGTACTGGTTTCCTCCCTGCCACTGGGGGCCAGTTCAGGTAGCTTCACTGCTACCGACATGGAGAGGAGACTGGGACCCCCCCCCAGTCAGTCCGGAGAAGCTGGGTGGCAGTGTTCCACAGCACAGCTAGAAAGATGTTACACGGATAATCATGATAGACTTTTAATTATGGACTATAAAGACACATGATGAACATGTCAAACAGTAACAAATCGACAGCACACACACACACACACACACACACACACACACACTCTGCATTACATAAGGGTGAGTTGAAACAATAACAACTTCCAGACCCCCCCACTCGTTATGCCATTTTAGTGAGTGTTTGCATTGACTGGCTTTGCTAACCACAGGAAGAGTGGGAGAAGAGAGGTGGGGCAGTGGTAAACCTCATGACATCACGGCCTGTGCTGCGATTGGCTGCTGCCCCAGGCAACAGGGTTTAAAAAGCTGACTGGCAGCATCTCCCCAAGCAGCATCGGAACAGGACAGCCAGTCCTCCCCAGGAATCCGAGACATCACATCGTGCAGCCTAGACGCCAACTCTGCCAGCAGCAGGAAGCTTCAGGAATTCTCTGCAGACCTCCAGAGGTAAGAGGTGATCTCTCACGATGCAGCCAGTGTGGCCGTCATAATAACAGGGGGAAAATACAGATGATCATTCAGTACTCTGTCACTACTGGGATCCTGCAACCAGTGCACAATATTCAGAAAATGACTATTGAGGGCTGTTTTGGTAATTGTGACTCCTGCTTTTTTGGCTTATTAATACAGTTTGAGAATAATAATCACATTTCAGGTACAGGAGACAAGCATGTTTATTAGTAGATGGATAAATACTAAGTTACTTTATGTGCCTGGCTTTCGTGTGATTCAGCCCGGTGTCCCTTGCAAAGTAACATCAGCGTACGTGTTGTACAGGTGTGTCTTTGCACAGTGGCTGAGTCTGGTGCTGGCCAGACTGGTAAACAAATGCACAACCGCGAACCGCCTGACTGCAGAACCCTGCGGACATGTTCTCTAAATCATGCGTGTTTACTCACCCCAGTCTTTGGTATAGCGGCACCAAGTGCCACACCCTCCTCCTGGTCTGTCCCCGGGCGTGACGGTGGTGAGGTGCGAGGGGTTCGGTTCGGCCCGGCCCGCGAACGCTCCGATGACTTTGTCCTAAATCTGATGGGAGAAGGATCCCTTGAGGTGGCAGAGTGGCTGCAAGGAGATGATCTGGTGGCTGGCAGAACTTCAAAGCATTTCTTGTCTTAACCTTTCCCAAACAGGGCAGCGTGTCCCCAGAGAGGCCTCCAGTCTGGGGGCATCACTCCAGAGCTACCAAAATAAGACTGGGATGATTTGCACTTCCCTCAGAAACATATACATTTAGGTCCCAAAATGGCCCACAGGATGAGATCATTGCAGGCGCAGACACACGTGTGTCTGGAGGTGCCACATATGTGGACTTTGGGGAATGGCAGGTGCGGCTGAGGGAGATCCAGTGCAGATTTTGCAGTCTGACACTGCTGCTCGACTGGGCAGCTTTGCAGTGAGATTTCAGAGGAATTCCACTGCTGGGAATTTTTCCAGAATAGAACCTTGTGCATCAGAATTAGCAGCAGTTTAATTCCATGTTCCACTTTAGCTGTACCTATCATTTTTTGTTTTACTTGTAGATGTAATGAGTATTCTGAATGTAGTCTTATAGTTATAGTACAGCATGACTGAAAAGCTCTACTGGCAACACAGTTACCTGGGATGTATTTATAGATATGTTACATGATATTTATAGATGTTTATGTTTGATTACGTTAATTATGTTTATAGATATGAAATGCAGGGCTGATTTCACCCTTATACCAAACAGAACTACAGAGCCATGGGACCAGCAAAATATACAGTACAGTATGTGCAAAATAACTCCATCCCTCAATCCAGTAATATGGTGCCTTTCACGCTGCACTTTGTTTAGCAGCAATTTAGCAACAACAGCAGTCACACAGACATATGTTGCAGAAAATGAGTTAAGCGCCTGTCTGGAAATAACCATTGCAGTTAAAGGAGATTAAAACCCTGGGGAGGGTCTCAACCCCGCTCCCTTACGGAAGAAATGGTCATATGGGAAGGCTTGGTTATGTCCTCTTCACTACTAAAATGCTACACAGAATGTGCTTAACGTAAGCCTTTTGTTTTCTAGGAAAACGCCAGAGAAAATGAAAACTGCAGTCATATTTGTTGTTCTCCTAGCAACAGTCATCTGCCATCCTGTAAGTAACAAATGAGTTTATAATTGTACTTTGAAATTAATAAAATAATAAATATCTTCTACTGGGATAAGGAACTAGAAATTAAACGAATGCGATGTGAGATCATACACATTCTGGATTTAAGGAAGCACTTCTTTACACAGCGTGTAGTCAGAGTATGGAATAGTCTTCCTGATAACGTAGTGCAAGCTGAATCCTTGGGTTCCTTTAAATCAGAGCTAGATAAGATTTTAACAACTCTGAGCTATTAGTTAAGTTCTCCCCAAGTGAGCTCGATGGGCCGAATGGCCTCCTCTCGTTTGTATAGTTCTTATGTTCTTATGTTCTTATCATTACTGACTCAAAGAAGTGTTCGTGTAAAAACTCGTGGAGGAATTCTGGCATGTATTTTGTCTTATTTATGACTTCCCTAACTCCTCCCCACCCCCTTCCCCGGGTCCATCTTCAAGGTGAAGAGATCTGTAAGCAGCTCAGAAAGCTCGGAGGAGCAGGTGAGAGCTCTCTTCCCAGAAGCAGCCAATCTCCCGAGCAAAGCTGTGTTTCGCTAAATGGCAATTAAACAATGCAACGCCCCCTTCTGTGTCCTCCTCTTGGCCAGGTGAAGCCGGCTCGCGGGCAGGCAAAGGCAGCTCTGACGCTGATGAAAGCCGCGGCGGATCTCTCCCAGACAGCCCCTGAGCAGGTAGTGGGCCTAAACCAGGCAGACGCCATCCACAGCCGTCCACCACACCTGGAAGTGTGAACCCCATTCATCTTACCCTCCGTTTCAGGCTGTGACGGCGGGATCTGATGAGAGCTCTGACAGCTCCGATGAGAACAAGGTACCGCTCCTCCCTGTTCCGTGTCTGGGTTCTGAAGGAGATCCCATCCATGTCGACACTCACGGCCCCCTCCTTGTCTTTCAGGAGTCCGACACAGCGTCAGATGACAGCGACGATGACGACGTGAGTCACACACGCCGGTGTGACAGGGACACTGCTGTAGCGTGTCAGAAACACTGGGCCCGTTTATCATTCCAATAAATGACATTCCACAGCGCAGACTGACACACCTCAGATATTAATGCCTTTATACAAACCAACAACATTATAGCAAATGTAACTACCCATGAACCAGTCACTAGTGTCACTGGTAAAAGTGGGAGCCTGTGATGAAACTGCTGCCTCCACAGGACACCAATGAGAGTGACAGTGATGAGACCACAGAGGTCACCTCCGTGGCCCCAACCCCGCCGGTATGGACAATGCCCCCCTTCAGCGACAACGGGAGAGGGGACAGCCTGGGGTACCCCAGCGACTACAAATCCATCATGTTCATGGAGAGCAACAAGGTGGAGAAGGGCCCATCTTCCTACAAGTCCTACGGTGCTGACAAAATGGATGACAACTCCAACCTCGTGAACAAGAAGTCTTCTGTCTATACTGAAAAGGATAGGAACGACATTGAGAAGACCTTGAAAGTATACAAGGTAAGTGCACACTTTTACTCTGCATGTAGCTACATTCCTGATAGCTTCTGCATTAGCCTCAGCATCTGCAAAGCTGACATAACAGTAGGTGGTGCTGTTGAGCGACTGTACATCTTAGATTTTCATCCCCACAGGCAGTCCAGGTTTATGAGGACCCCACTGAGGAGGACACCAGCACCCCAGAGATGGAGTCCCAGGGTCTCGACCCCTCCAGTGAGCGTCAGGGCCCGTCGACTAGCCAGGGGACGGAGAGCACTGACGAGACGAACACCAGCAGCGACAGCACCAGTGCCGCCGATGGCTCTGAGAGCAGCCAGAGCAGCGAAGAAGCTACGGCCACACCCGGGGCCGCAGACGCCGACTCCTCGGAGAGCTCCGAGAGCCAGGAGAGCGACTCCACTGAGGACCACAGCGCGGCACCTGAAGTCATCACTGCCAAATAACCATCCTCCCATACCTACAGCGCCCAATCCTGTGCCCCCAGGTGCAATTAACAGTGAAGAACACGAGTGTACCCACAGCGCCACCTGGGGGCCGTCTACCTGCATGTCTCCACCACTAGAAAACAACACAGACGCAGTAACAAAAGTGGCTTTGTAGGCCCTGTTGCTGCAGTAGCTGTTAGGAGCGCTCCTCTCTCAGGGACGCCTGGTCCTCGTTGGTTGCACAATGAATTATGTTAAGTGGTTATTTTGTTGAAAATATTTTATACTGCTTTGTATCATGTTTGATTATTTCTAAATAAATGTCCTTTTTGAAACGGACAATAACATCACAAACCTCGGGTCCTTTTCTCTGTTTACGCCCACAGTCCACAGCCCTTGCCTGATAGCATCATCCACCAGTGGGCCGAAAGCTCGCCACTCAGGCATGATATAACGTCCAATATCTATACCAGACCATGCGGCGGTTAGAAAAACAGGAAGTCACAGAGGGGGATATGCTGTTGTACCTTTGGGTTGGGCATGAATCATAAACGAGCCGCGCTAGCAGGGGCACCGTAAGGGGGGGGGCAACTTTTCTATCATTCTGAGCTATGTGAGGTGCGTTCTTTAAAAGCACCTCTTAATTTTTTTTAAGTAATGTTTTATATTAAAATCGGTTATTAGTTTGGAAGCAAACATTTCATAGCAGGACGCCATCTGGAAGTCCTCACCTTCCACTCCTCTGCTTCGGGTTCACGTTGTACAGACCAAACCGCTCCCAGCCAAACTTGGAGCCCTTGTCGCAGTAATTATATTTGTCCAGCATTATTTATATCCGATGGATTGCTGTGTAATGACTGGGGTACGCTTGTGGGCATGCTTTGAAGCTCGTGTCATGCTATACCCTGCATTGTCCCTGTAGTGTGCCATGTAAACACTGGCAGATCTCTACGTTCCCTTATTTTGTCAGTGTGTGTGTGCGTTTCAGTCTAAGCGCTGTTTTTACCGGAAACCCGGTGTCACTTCTGCTGTTGGCCATTTGTACAGCTGCACCTTCGCGTTTTTACGGCACCGCCCCCCTCAGTCGCTGGTGCATGAACTTACAGCACCGCCCCATCCGCCGCCCTCACCGTCGACTCTCTGAGGCTTAGCGCTAATGAGCTTCCGCCGGCCTTCTGGCACGTGGGGGTGTGGCAGCTGGTCGGCGTGTGATTGGACCAGGCCAAAAACACACCAAAGCACCCCTGCCATGGTGCCCCTCACTGCAGTTGTGCTGTTTAAAAATACACAAGAATCCAGTGGGCCCGCCAGGGATCGCACCATGATACTGCACGACACTGAAGAAGAAGCTCTTTTTAAAAAGCATCTTACACTCGCCCTTCTCCTAATCACTTCCAGTTTGAATTCGTATTCCCTTCCCAGAAATCAGAAAACTAACAAGAGACCAGCCCTTGGTGGTTCTCTTTAGATGACAATGAAAATAAGACAAGCATCTGACCGCAGGTGTATGATGTCACCCCACCCAGCTGCTAGTTTGTGGGCCCTCTAGTGGACATAGTATTGTATTGCTGTCACTAGCACAGATCTCTCTCTCTCTTTAAACGTTAAATGACAAACATCTTCTGAAAGCTCTGCACAGTAACCCCGGGGACCTGAGAAAAACAGGAAATTGTATTTTTTATTTTTTGATTATGTCTGATAGGTTGGGCTTTAATGTACAAATCCCTGTATTTCCTAAACAGCTTGTTGGTTGTTTTTACACAGAAAACAAATTTAAAAGTAAAGTATATTAAATGTACCATATGCAAAAAAAAGCATGCATAGGCACCACATTTCTTCTTATGCTGGGGTTTCAGGGATTTGGATGACTCTGTTTATCCAGACGTCTCTAAGGACCCTCTGGTTAATCTTCTTCTTTCGAAAAAGCCGCAGAATTGCACTGACGGCTACAAAATGCGTCCGTTCTTCCAGGATTCGAAACCAGACAAAAACTCCCAGTGGAAAAATACCAGGGATTTAAAGCCACTGCAGTTACTGCAGTTAGCTGCTAATCACATCCCCTCTGAACGTATTGTGTTGCTACCGTTCAGTAACCCTTGATAAGGCTTCCGAAGTTAAACTGGCTGTCAGAATCAGTGTGTCCTCTTTGGTGCCAGCACTGAACACCCTGCAGACCTTGGTGATTAATCACATATACAAGTATGTTGCAGTCTGTATATTCAGTATAGAAATTAAGGGTTATTAAGGGTTTATGAATGGTTTATATTCAGGTTGTTTATTTAGGTTGTAACACTTTTAAAATCATTAATAGACAATTATAAACAGGTTACAGCAGTTGTTTTTCATTATTAACGAGGTACTACCATATATAAGACGCAAAAAGAAGCCATATTCTAAAGGGATGCCATTCTATTTAAAATCTTTGTTCATACTATTCTCCCATTGGGGTATCAAAATTAAAAGAAATAATAACATATTACGACATCAAAGCACCTGTTATTTAAATATACTATCATTATTGTCATTATTTATTTGTTTTTGTTTTTTTATAATGAAAATGCTGTTCAGTCCTTATGTTCATCCAAGGAGCAGAGAGTTCTCCGCATTAACAGTTTTATTCCTAAGTCACAAGTAAACCCCATATTATGATAAAAAAAATAGACAGAGATAGTCTGCACTGGAAAACTGTCAATTCACATGTATATAAAAAGACAGTGGTCCCTTCCTCACTTCAAAATGGCACTGAAGGAAGGTTATGTAGGCCTACATATCTAAGGACAACAATACGCACAACCAATGGGAAAGTAAGAGAAGAATCAGAAGCAAATAACATTATTTTTGGAAAGATTTGCTGCTTGTAAATGGTTTCGTAATAATCAGAGTGATTCTCAGTTGTCCCCTCTACGGTTTGTAGTCATTATGTCCATTGTGATACACCTAGAAACAGGACTTGTTGTTGTTGCTTCAATGGCCTTTGAAGTTGTCATCTCAGTGTTGATCCCCGGAGTCGTCATCTCAGTGTTGATCCCCGGAGTAGTTATCTCAGTGTTGATCCCCGGAGTAGTTATCTCTGTGATGATCCCTGGAGTAGTTATCTCTGTGATGATCCCTGGAGTCGTCATCTCTGTTCCTGAAGAAATTAATGTGATTGTGCTTTCCTCATTTGATTCTGATGACTTGGATGACTCAGACGACTCAGATGACTCAGACGACTCTGACGACGACTCTGATGACGACTCTGATGACCACTCTGATGACCCTGATGATTTCAGTAATTGCGGGGACTCCGACGAATCAGATGACAGAGAAAGCTCTGATGATTTTGTTGATGCTGGCAAATACCTGGAATCCGATGATTCAGATGATCTGGATCTTTTGCCAGCCTGATATAGCTGTTGGCCAGAACAACAGGCAACCTGAAAATGCTGAAATTTTCTGCCTTAATTTAAAAAGGCAATACATGTATAGATACAATAATTACATTATATATTTTATGCCATGAAAAATCTAAGAGGAAACATAATTGTAAATAATGCTTACTGGCTTTGCTGATGCTGTTGCCACAATAATAACAGCAAAAAGTGCAGTCTTCCAGATCTTCATTTCACAATTCTGGGTTCTTAAAAACACACACACACACACACACACACACACACAGAGAGAGAGAGAGAGAGAGAGAATCACTGTTATTTACAGTTACTTTGGGTATATAAGTCCTTTGAACACAATGAAAGTTATGTCTGTGTCTATATGTACAGTAACATTACCACAACTTGTGTTGCATATGCACAGACATTTGTAGTGTGGAAAAACCCCAGACATTTAAAATTTAGACTATAGGCTTGAATAGAAAACCATGTGCCCATACATTTATATTTAGCTCAGGGGGGGAAAATGTCATATTTTTAGAACAACTTCCTGTAACAAAACCAGTGGCTGGCATATAATTTAAAAGCATTACCTTAGCCTCAGCAGACGCTCGCTGTTCTTCTGGCAATCTGATGAGCCCGACATCCCACTAATATACTCCCTGTCAGTGAGTAACAGCGGAAGAGTTAATCAGCAGACAGACGTAAACGGCAATGACTGATTAGCTTTTTGTGGGCTGAATGCTTGTGGTTCTTGAGCAACTTTATATTTTTCTCATCACTCTGCGACTAACTTCTCGCATGATTACCACACACTGCCAAGGACAAATACAAAACAAAAGACATTGCATTCAGCATTCAAGAAAATCTAATGTAAAGGAACAAAAAAGTAAAAAAAAAAGCTAAAAGGTAAAACAAATTGACCATGACATTTAAGGCGCTTTACAATCACATGTGATGTTCACACTAATTCAATATCACAACCTTCAGAAACAAAAATGTAATTCAGTCCTACATTATTTGTTACTTTAACTTGCCAGAAAAAAACTCCCTACAACTTTTACCAAAAAGCCAAAACAAATCTAAACACACACAAACACACACACACACACACTGCCTGGCCAAAAAAAGAGTTGCCATTTGAATTTATATCAGCAAATACTTAAGAGCCAATGACTGGGTCATTATTACAGCTCAGCTACGTTATGCAGCAATAAAGTGAATCAACTGTATATACAGTACAGCAAATTATCCACTTGTACATCTGGGCAAAAAAATCACTTGAAAAGAAAGTATTTGCTGGGCAAAATATATTATTCCTGACTGAAACTGTTTGTATACTACAATATGTTCATTCTGGCATAAGCTGTGTGGAATTTGGAAAAGTTTACACAAGCAAACGTGTGTGTTCTTGTGTTTAATGCGGTATTGCAGCTGAAGTTAAACAGACTCTAGCCGGCTGCTTCAGTCAGTGGTGAAGAGTCATGCAGCCACAAGAACTGGCTGGTGCAATTTACACAATAGTAGTGAAGATCGTGTTTCCGAAGCCCTCACACACATTATCTAGTGTGATGGCCTCCTTGGAGTTTGTCTAAGGGGGGATGGGAGAATTTTGTCTGGTACCTTGAAGGGGGTTGGAGGGAGGTGACTGTTGTGCTGTTACATGTGCAGCAGCACTGTTGTGGCCACCAGCCAAGCAAAGCCTGGGACAAGTCACCTGGAAACTCTGACTCAGGCCTTGTGTTTCTCTCTGATGGTACTGTATGCAGACACTGGGACACTCTCAGTATACAGCATGGAGATGTCTCTGCACAGTAAAGACTAATGTCCTGCCTTTTCTATTTTCTCTTTCTATACTTTTTTACATTACATCTTTTCAAAAGATAGAGACAAACTAGCAATCCGTAAATATTTAAGAATTGTTCACACTGGCAAAGCTACTTTGTTTACGTTTCAAGAATATTGAGCAGTGTTGCAAGGTTTTGCGAATTTAATTTCAAGAAATAATTGAAAAGCCGTCTGCAAGTACAACTTACTTGCTTAGAGCATCAATGAAGAAAGGTGCATTTTGTCCATATTATTGTCTTGTTTTAGTTGCTCGCACCACTGCAGCTGGGGGCTGGTCCCCGTTGAGTTGCCGCTGATTTGCTTGGCTGTTGTTGCATATGTGTGAGAGGAGCGTTGGGTGTGCTAGGAAAAACGTTTAGCCTGGAGCAAATTGTTACTGCTCTGACTTCAGAGCAATTGCACCAGTGTTGCAAAGTGAATCTGTTGCTACTCGCTGATTTCTTCAGCATCTCACTTGATCGGCATGTCAGGAAATTGGAAATTAAGTCTGCTTTGCATCAAAAGATGGGGCGGAGGCCCAGGCTGGGACAGCATCTCTGTGCATACATCCCATAAGTCTCTCCCATTTACCTTTGAAGATGCGGCAGCGGCAGTATGCCTGAAAGAACTGCAACTGGAGCTCAAGTGAATAGCAGGTTTGTATTCTTGAAATTGAGGCTGAAAAGGCCGTCTAATTGCAGTAGCAACAGAAGGAGGTGAGATATGACCGGCAGGAGCCTACGTCTCGCATCACCACGCCCATCGTGCCTAGAACCTCTCCGGGGGTTGATATAAGCAGATAAGTTAAACTAGTGCCTCAATTTCGAGAAACTGAAGTGGATTCCTGTTTTTCAGTGTTGAAACGCGTTGCAACATCTTTGCACTGGCCGAGAAATGTTTGGCCTTTGTTATTGCAATGCAAACCGGCAGTGCTGCAAGCTGAGAACAGGCAAAGCTCACCGTCAGGGAGGCCATGCAAAAACATCCAATCAAACCCGAATTTGCCTGAGAAAAAAAAGTGTTTTATTTGACAAATGGTGTAAAGACAGTACAATTTGAACAACTTAGAGAATTAATACTACTTGAAGATTTTAAAAGCTGTTTGCCAGAGAAACATCTTATATATTTGAATGACCACAAATTTGCTTGTCTTGCTGATACCACAGTCACAGCAGATGCATATGTTTTAAACAATAAGATGGTATTACCTGTTCTGACGATCTGTGATACGACCCAACTCCCTTTGGCTAATCAGGACCTTAAAGGTCTTGAAACTGGGTTGGTCAGTGCTCAAAAATTTATGACTCATTTCAATGACTGGGAGATTCATGAATATTTTAATTGCCACCAAGCTGTTCATCTTATTGCAGACTGTCCCGCCTTGAAAAGACATTAAGACTTTCTCCCTCAAACAGATCTTGGGTTTAATTCAGTGTGTTCGTCAATTGTGATGCTGGTTTTAAGCCTTTCATTTTACAAGTGTTTGCATTGGTTTCTGATGGCATGTAGAATAGGCAACCAGTTACCATCTTAAGTGATACTAGAACAGCTCAGTCTTTTTTACTTGAAGGTCTTCTGGAGTTGTCCAACTAAACAAACTGTGAATCTGAGGTCTTCAAGGCATTGAGTTACGGTATTCAAGGGTCCATTTATCTGCTGTCTGATTTGGTTTCTGGAAAGGTATGGGCTGGTATTTCTTCTCATTTGCCAACCACAGGGGTGACTCTCATTTTAGGAATTGATTTAGTAGGTGGCAAGGTACTTCCCATTTTGTAAGTTATCCCGGAACCAAGTCTAGTTGAAGACACAGTGGACAGTGAAACATTACAAAAATGGTATCCTTCCGTTTTTCTTACATGCGAAATTTCACACGCTCAAGCTCGTAAATATGGGGATGTGTTGGCCTTGTGTAAAACATTTCTTGAAACCCCCAATTCTACACATCCTTGCGCTCATGATGAGAGGGACAAACTTTTAACTGATTCTGGTACTACAGGTATTCCTGATTTGGGTTTTTGTGTTAATAGAGATGATCTGTTAGCAGTTCAGAAGGCAGACCCCCCTCTAGAAAAATGTAGCGCTGTACTAGCAACTGATGAACCTGAGAAAACTGGAGCCCATTTTCTTGACAAGAGTTTGCAATTAAGAAAGCAGATTCCTCCTACCTCTTCAGACTGGGACACAGTGTATCGGATTGTGGTTATAACCTCATATCATCCACAGATTTTAAATTTGGCACATGATCATTGTTTTGCTGGTCATCTGCTGCAGACCCTCCCTCTCTGTGTTGAATTGGTTGCAGCAAAATTCCCGATTCACGCACACAAGGAGGCTAATATGTTTTGTTTTACACGTAACTGTCACGCCCGGCTCGTTCGATCATCGTGTGTGCCACGCCCCCCTCGTTACCTCGTGTTAATTCCCGATAGTAATCACCTGTTACCTGTTATGTTCAGCCTGTCCTGTGTATTTAGTCCGCGTCTGAGTTAGTTTCCCCCAGATCCGTCATTGATGTTTTTTTTTTTGTTCGTCGCTGTCTGCCCTGAATAAACCCCGTGTTACAGTATTCACGGCTGTCTCGCCTACTTCGGCGTGCGGGCGAACATATCAGGTAACAGGTAATTACCATCGGGAATTAACACGAGGTAACGAGGGGGGCGTGGCACACACGAGGATCGGACGAGCCGGGCGTGACAATAACAATACAGTTGAATTTAATTGAATTGTTGCAACGACCTAATGGCATAAACTTTCTAAGAAACTTAACCAGAGCTGCAGAGCATCATCTGCTGTGGCAGAAAGGTGGATGAACGGCCTTCACTACATGGGTTTGGTTTCAGTCAACCAAAAACAAGCTTTAACATACGGCAGCTATCTACATATCACACGCAGAATTACAATTCAATCAGTGAAAAGATCAGTCTGATCAGGAAGAAAACATTATGTATGTTATATGAGCGTACATTTACTGAATGTGGCATAAATACATTTTTAAAAGAAAATTTTAAGTTGTATAAGCACAGAGGCTAACCTTCACCAACTCTGAACTGAAGTAGCCGGCGCCACCTGCTGGTTGGTGGTGTTTACAACATCACCAACTTTTCGCAGTAATGTTTTTTTTTTACAATTCATAGCGGGGTCTCTTAAAACTTAAATGGTAAATCTGGTTTTGTATTGTACGTATTGGTGATTCTGACTCACATTGGCTGCTCCTGCACCTTTAGCCCCAAGCTATGGAGAGCAACACATGGTTGGTGAAAAGAAACATTCCAATGAAGCTGAATTTGTACAAATAAAGCATGTTTATTGTTGTTTTTAATACTAAACATTTACCTCCATTAAAGCGTAAAGAGATTGAAGAGAGTTTTTAAGGTTAAAGGAAAACTGCCTTTACATGGCATTTTATTTGGATTCCATAATGGCAGATATACAGTATTACGGCGTCTTGTAATCACAGCAGCATAATGATGGTCCTAAAATACGCAGCGCTTTCATCAGTAGTCATTCTTCAAGTTTCATTTCTCAGTTTAATGACAGTTTAGGTTAAACTGAAAATGCTAACTGTAAGGATCGGTGCCCATCTGGCCCTGTGCCATGTGTCTTCTCTCCATTTCGCCAGCAGTTTTCACTGCCCATCCCGTTTGGTGTCTCCCCAGCGTGTTTTCTTGCTCCCTGGGCCACTGTGTGGTTTATCCAAGGTTTCTCAACCCAGTCCTCGGGGACCACCAGACGGTCCACGTTTTTGCTCTCTCCCAATTGGCAGGGAATTGGGAGAGAGCAAAAACATGGACCGTCTGGTGGTCCCCGAGGACCGGGTTGAGAAACCCTGGTTTATCATGTGTTTGTGTACAGTCATTGCCAAAGGTTTTGAGAATGACACAACTATTGGTTTTCACAAAGTCTGCTGCCTCAGTTTTTATGATGGCAATTTGCATATACTGTACTCCAGAATGTTATGAAGAGTGATCAGATGAATTGCAATTAAATGCAAAATCTCTCTTTGCCATGAAAATGAACTTAATCCCAAAAAACCCATTTCCACAGCATTTCAGTCCTGCCACAAAAGGACCTGCTGACATCATTTCAGTGATTCTCTCATAACTCAGATGACACTGTTGACAAGGACAGGGCTGGAGATCACTCTGCCATGCTGATTGAGTTAGAATAGCAGCCTGGATACTTTACAAGGAGGGGTGAGTCGTCACCCAGGCTTCATATTATTGAGACTGTGTCTGTTCCCCGCGGTTTTAATCGTGGGGGGTCATTCCATCGTAGTTCGTGTCTTGCAAACCTTAGAGAAATTAGACCTATTTCAACTCTGGATAGTAGGTGTAATGCAAACCTAAAACTTGGACTCCTGAACATTAGATCGCTGGCTCCTAAGACATTGCTCGTAAATGAAATCATTACTGATACTAATCTTAGTGCCCTATGTCTTACTGAGACTTGGCTAAAACCGAATGAGTTCTTGGCACTAAATGAATCCACTCCAGCTGAGTATACTGTAGCTATAAGCATACTCCTCGACCCGATCGCAAAGGTGGCGGAGTTGCTGCAATATTTAAGACTGACCTAGGAGTGCGTGAAAATACTGGTTATAGCTTTAGTACGTTTGAATTTATTATTCTAAATCTTGCAAGCACATCTAAGTGTAGTTCTACACCTCCAATCACCATTGCCATTGTGTATAGACCGCCAGGCCCCTATAGCAATTTCCTTAAGGAATTTGCAGATTTCTTAACAAGCTTGGTGGTTACTACCGACAAGGCCTTGATTGTAGGTGATTTTAATATTCATATGGAAAATGAAAGTGATCCAGTAACAAAAGCATTTACTGCCATTCTTGACTCTGTCGGTGTACATCAGAATGTAACTGGGCCAACTCATGCCTGTAACCACACCCTAGACCTGATTCTTAGTCATGGTGTCCTGGTAGAACACATATCAATTATCCCTCAGAATCCTCTACTTTCAGATCATTACCTTTTAACATTTCAAATACAACATAACTCCCCTAAGGCCCCAGACCAGAGGTACGATACTAGATGTTCCATAGCCTCATTATCCGCTGCAACTTTTCTGGAACAGCTCCCACAGTCCTTTAACCTAACCTCTGAAGTGTCATGTGTAAATGAACTTGAACAGGTAACTGTTAACATGGTAGAATCGTTTCGTACCACTCTTGATCATGTACTACTAGCCTTGTTGACCCAATAACCACCAATCTACTTAAGGAAATTGCACCACTGATTAGCACTACATTGTTAAACTTGTTAAACTCATCTCTTAGTCTTGGATATGTTCCTAAATCTTTTAAAATGGCTGTTATTAGACCTATCCTAAAGAAACCAAATCTTGAACCTAGTGACTTAGGAAACTATAGACCCATCTCAAATCTTCCCTTCATTTCTAAAATTCTTGAGAAAGTTGTTGCTCACCAGCTGTCCTCCTTTCTTCAAGATAATAATGCTAATGAGCTATATCAGTCTGGTTTCAGACCCAATCATAGCACAGAAACGGCCTTAGTCAAAGTGATAAACGACTTGCTTATGGCTTCCGACCGTGGCTGTATATCGCTATTATTCTTACTGGATCTAACTGCAGCATTCGATACTGTAGACCATAATATTCTTTTGGACCGGTTGGAAACATTGATTGGCATTAAAGGGACAGCACTACTGTGGTTTCGTTCGTATTTAACTGATCGTTACCAGTTTGTCCATGTAAACAATGAGTCATCCATAGCCACTAAAGTAAGATATGGTGTCCCGCAGGGATCAGTGCTGGGCCCCCTACTGTTCAATCTATATATGCTACCGCTTGGTAACATAATTAGAAATTACAGTGTTAATTTTCATTGTTATGCTGATGATACACAATTGTATATATCTGTTAAACCTAGTGACGCATCCCAGCTCTCTTCTTTAGCCGACTGTCTGCTAGACATCCGTTGTTGGATGGCAAGGAATTTCCTCATGTTAAATACTGAAAAAACTGAGGTTCTTTTAATCGGTCCTAAGGAGGCCCGCAATAAGTTTGTAAACCCCAACCCGAGCGGCCTCCCTACTCAATTTAAAACAGTGGTCAGAAATCTTGGTGTCCTGGTAGACTCCGACCTCTGCTTCAGTGCTCACATAAATAGCATTACCAGTACGGCATTTTATCATCTACGGAACATAGCCAAGCTTCGGAAGTTGCTGTCCTTTCAAGATGCAGAAAAACTAATACATGCCTTTATAACTTCTAGATTGGACTACTGCAATGCCCTCCTTTCGGGTTGTCCATCTGGATCCCTACATAAACTTCAGTTAGTACAAAATGCAGCTGCCAGAGTTCTAACAAAAACTAAAAAATTTGATCACATTAGCCCTATCCTGTCTTCCCTGCACTGGCTACCGGTCAAGTTTAGGATTGACTACAAATTATTACTATTGACTTACAAAACTCTGAATGGCCTTGCACCACAATATCTCAATGATCTTCTGGTCCTTTACAACCCTTCTCGCCTGCTTCGTTCACAAGGAGCAGGATATCTATTAGTTCCTAAAGTAGACAGGGCTACGGCAGGCTGCAGAGCATTCTCTTACAGAGCTCCGCAGCTGTGGAATGGTCTCCCGGCAGATGTGCGGGATTCAGGCACACTCTCGCTTTTCAAGTCTAGATTAAAAACGCACTTGTATAGCTTAGCGTATAGGAAACCTAGTTCTGGTTCCAGCTAGTCCCTCACTCCCAGTCAGACTAACAGTATGAGGTGATGAGCTGGGTGGGGATCGGTGTCATTGGCTTTGGATAAACTGAGGCGTCAGTGCTGTCACTCTGGCTCTACACTAGAGTGCTGATGTTCAGGGAGTCCCCATGCCTGTGTTCCCGCCTGTCTCTCCCTCTTTCTCATGCTGCTATACTCAGATCTGCCGGAGCCTAGACGAATATTGCACTCGATCATTTTGCTTGCACTGCCTCTGATTTCCTCAACTCTGGCTAATACACAATTATTCTTACTTCCTCCCTCACCCCTTCTGGGGTGTGCTCCATGGAGCACAATGTCGTTGAAGAGTTTATGCCTCTGCGGCCTGCAAGACAACTACCTCCACCTCCGGCAACTACCCTCTAACCTGCCTGCCCTTGGCTCAACACGATGCCTCGCCATCCATCCTGCGGCAGTGTGTCTATTAATCCTGCCATCGTGCATCAAGCACCACGTGCCTGCACCGGTCGGCCGCTGCATTGAGACATATATTTCAACCCCTGTATTAGCTTAGTCATTTCATCTTGTCTGTATTAGCTTAGTCATATCATCTTGTTTGTTTGACTCATCTGCCGGCCCCTGGAGGATGGGCTCCCCCTTTGGGTCTGGTTCCTCCCAAGGTTTCTTCCTCTTAGGGAGTTTTTCCTTGCCACCATTGCCTTTGGCTTACTCAATGGGGGGTCCTTACGAGGCAGAAATGTAAAGCGCATTGAGACAATGTAATGTTGTGATAATGCGCTATATAAATAAAATTGAATTGAATTGAATTGTTGCTTAAAATCATTGTTCTTCCTCTGTTAACCATGGTTACCAGCAAGGAGCATGCAGAAAAAAGATTGTCCGGAGAAGAAAAGGTGAGCGCTACCGTCAGTCCTGTGTCATGCCAACAGTAATAAGGCAAAGTGATAACTAAGTGGCTCAGGGAACAAAACATCGATATTTTGGGTCCATGGCCAGGAAACTCCCCAGACCTTAATCCCATTGAGAATTTGTGGTCAAATTCTCAACATATCCCAAGATTCATTGCGCAGAGGTAAAATGGGTATGTCCCAGCTAGGCAATGGGAGCGGGGCTTTGAGACTCTAAGGGTTATGGCGGGAACAGCTTGTGACGGCCAGACTGTCCCATTTGATAATTAACGCTTTCCCTTCGACCACCCTTTGAAGGATGCAGCCTCTGAATGTGGACACCGCTTAGGAGGCTCGAAATCACATGACCTCCACCATAGTGCTGGATATGATGCTAGTGCAACATCGAAAACTGAGTTGAATTGTCTCTTTTAAAATATATATTTGCCTTTCAGGTGATATTAGTGCAACATCAGGGAAGGATGTTAATGATCTCCTTTAGGAAACAACAATTGCTGAGTTCTCTTCAGTAGCGTCCTGTGGAGTTTTTTCCAGATACGGAGGTTCTGTGATTTCTGGCCCCACAGTGGAGGTCCTCCTAGTGGAGAAGCGCCTAGTGATCTGCAACCAGATCCATCTCAAAAAGTCTGGGCTACACCCTCTGCTTGCAATTGCCTACAGGGAGAGTAAACTTGCAGTGGCTGTTTCTGTCTTGCTCCACTCATACACACCCTCATTTAATCCGCTCTTAAATAAGCTAGCATGTTGGATGTGTTTCCAGCAACATATCTGAGTTCGGTATAACAGAGCCAACAGACATGGTCACGGTCTTCTGAACTAGGTCTACTCTTGTGCTGGTGTGATTTATTGGGATACCGACATTTTCTCAAACTGCTGATTATGGCTGAGTGTAACCAACTGAGTGTAACCAACTGAGTGTAGCCATCAGCTATAACCAACTCCCAGCCACAATTAGCATAATGTTTTCTGTGTTGAACATCTACTTCTGAGTTTAGGTTCTGCCTGTGCTGTGCAGTGTATTATTTTTTTTCACTGTGCCAAATGGTACATGATGAATAATGTACCATTGCAGCCTTAGTAAAATCTGAGAAGAATCTCGTTTGCCCATGAATGCGGTCATCCTTGTGTAGAAGTTTTAAGAATTCAAATTTAAAATTTCCAGTACAGCCCTAATATCAATACTTTGTTGACTAACCAACAAGGAATGTTGGTGAACGAGTGAGTTGCGTTATAGCTGAATCTGTGTCAATCATTTTTGGGTCGAGAGCATGTATAATTGGAATGTCTAGGAGAGACATTGCTTCACTGGGTGGGTTTAAAAATGTACCACATTCTACAACTATTCAATCACATACTAAATAGAAAGTGATGTTGAATATATTGAAGTCTATTAGCTTAAAGCCATTTCATACTTCATTTTTCTGTGTGCACTTTCGGACTGCGGATGGGGTCGTCCGTGCAGCAGCTTGTGTTCATACTACATTTGGCTGCGGATGCGGATGTGGGTCAAGGACGGTGCAAGTATACAGCAGTGATATTCCCCCAGAGCAGGAGAGGGCAGGTGTATTGCAACAAGCACAAATACCAGCAGTGCAGTCTAACAGGTACATTTTCATTTTCAAGTTAGCAGTGTAGGCTTTGTATTATGGTAATATGGCATAACGCGATTTTGAAATCCTTATGGCAAAATTAGCCGGGACGCCCCACCGCAAATTTTATCTCCAAGATTAAAAATGCTAGAATAGTGCTATTTTTAAACATACCAGATACCACAGTATAATGTATGAACAGTATGAAAATTCAGATATGCGGGTACCACCGACACGCCTCACCATAACTATAACAACAACAACAATTATTCTTCCTCTGCTCATCCGTTGTTAACCACTGCAAGGTGAAAATCAGCACTGCCACCTACTGGAAATACCTTTTCATTTATCTTGCACATGCAAAGTTGTCAATTTCCGCTAAAGAAAAAAATATGGGCTAGATGCACCAGCTACAGCCGTCTGCAACCAACCCCTGATTACAAAATTTATGTCACTTCCCCTCGTGTATGACCGCAAAAGTTGTGGGATGGGGTCCCGCGGAACTCCATCTATTGGAGGAATCAATCAAATTTCACAATATTGCATGGCTCTCAATTTTTAACTAGAGCTACTCAAGTTTTAACTATGATTATCATCACGCACGTCAAATAATGTCATTGACGGAAAGTTCAATGTCAAAATGAAAGTTTGCTGTCAAAATGAAAGCTGCCAGAAGTATTTCATTTTTAGTCATACAATTTTTGTTCTGAAAGAAATAAAATCTATGCAGATTATATTTTTTGGGAACTACGTCATTAATGTTACAATGAAGATTATAGAACCATACCTAAGAAGCAATAAAAAATACAGTGAAAACAAGCCCTTGTTTTTGCAGACCCTCACCCTAATCTAAACTTATGAAAACATTAGATTGCATTTGCATTAAGTGAAAATTTTTGTGGTACAATACCACGTTTACAAGGTTTCGAAAAGAGGCTAACTTTGAAACTGCTTAATTTTTCATCCTGTTTTCAATACTGCTCATTATTTGTTGCTCAAAACACATTACATTCATTAGACATAAATGCAAAATTGGATGGATTTTTCAGTGGAGCTCTAAAATTGGGAACAATTTTAAATCATATGACCTAAATACATAATCCAATTGGTTCCTCCAGAGGAACTGCGAATCACGAAGCTGCGGAGCTTTGCAGCTGGACTCTGTTGCTTCAGTGAGTCGGAAAATTGGTCTGCTTCACTGAAGTTCTTTTTTTATTAACCTTAGGGTGGTTTGCACAATATCTTGTCGGACATTTTTGAACTGCGGCACTTTTTGGTTTTACATGGAAATGGCCGATGTGATGATACACTGCCATTAAAAAGTTATTTTATGTCATATGAATGTTATGTTTCTTTTCTTTGGGTGAGGCACTGCTTCTTCTATTACCTTAAAGAAACATCCTCAGTTAGAGACTGACCACTGCATACACCAGTGGTTTACAATTATCTGAGCACTGATATCCAGGCTCCAGTGTTTACTACCTTATATGTTAGTTATATGTACATCCTGTGCAAGTAGTGATATTTAGGCCCCGGTATTTAAATTATTTTTTATTCTGCGGTATGATAGAAGAGTATTGAGAGGCATTTTGTAGAGCAGGGGTTGCCCAGACCCAAAGCAAACTGCAAAGGGGATGAAATGGGTACAGTAGCAGGCGATTGACAGGCAGAGAGGTGTGACTGATACTTCTTTAATCCCCATGAGGAAATTCTCTTAATGACTCCCCCCAACTTGCTCTCTGTAGGTGGCAGTAAGCTGGCTGTAAAGGGCAGCCCCCCCATGACAGCACCCAGGGAGGTGGGGGTCAAGGACCTGCAGATATGCGGAGGCTGGGCCCAAACTGGCAACCCTCTGACCACAGGCACAGAGGCTTTGCCCGCTGAGCCACATGCTCCCCCCTGCCCCAAATCCATCCCCTGATTGGGCCAGAAAGGTTCCAAATAGCTTGAGGGCTGTTATGTCTCCAAATTGTGGACTGAATGTCTGTGTCATTGCATTGTAGAATTGACTCAAGGTGCCATCAGTTGAACCTGCTATTTTAGCAACTGATTGTCCTGCAACATGCGTTATACACGTCAGCTAGTAGGCATTAATGTCACTGAGGATGCAAATCTGTTCATTTTTCTGCATACTTCCAGGTGTCTGAGTGCTAATTTCCTGGAAGGTGTAATATGGGAACTGTAATACAGTTAATTCACCAAAGAATGTAATTATCAAATTACATGGAATACATAAAATTTATTTCCTAGGTTTTAAACTGAGTGACAACTGCCCCCTAGTGTCCATATATGGAAACGCAAAAAAAGCTGCATATCTGCATAACCTCCTCAGAGGTTAAAGACAAGCAAAGCACAATACATCAGGTGCCTCATGACCTCTTTAGGAAAATTGATGCTAGTGGGTTGTTAGCTGTAGCTAGTGGGTTGTTTATTGTCACCTTAAACAGCATGATCAATACTGTAGGTCATATGCTGAGATGAAATCACGATCTCGTTTGTCATACTGCAAGAAAAACAGTGACAGTGATAAATTTAATATAAATATGAATATAAAAGATACAGGCACATAAGACATTGAGAAATATAACCAAAATACAGTTTAACAATATATACAATTATCCAAAGGGGCATGAGTTGTTTGGGCCAGAATGTGTAATAATAGATTAAGGTTACAGTATTGAATGTGCAGTATTGATTTTTGTTACAGTTACAGTTATGATTCCAGGGCAGAGAAAGAGAAATGGAGTCCTTTTAGGAGATTCTTAGATTGTTATGGGTCAGAACATTCAACGGTAAAACCACCTCGGAAGAAAAACCTATTTTTAAGCCCCGCTGTCCTGGCTTTGGGGCAGAACCTCCTACCAGATGCCAGGGGGGCAAAGAGGTTGTGAGAGGGCTGAAACTGATCTCTGCCCAATCTGGCGGCCCTCAGGATGCAGTGGTCATTATAGATGCAGTGTGGTCTTGTCAAGCTTCTCTGCTGCTTTGCTGACCCACTGGAGGGACTGGCGTTTTGAGGCTTGTGTCACGCGGCGAAAAAAATCCTGGGTTACCATTCTTAACTTTTCTGTTTTAACCTCTAAAACAGGGGTCACCACCATGGTGCCCCCAAGGACCACAGGAGTCGCCCGCGGACCTGTTCTAAAAATAGCACAACTGACCAGTGAACAGTGTCTAAAATGTAATTTATCCTGTTGCTATTCTTCTTTAATCGCATTTGCATTCATATAGATTTGAAAATGACACTATCTAAAAAAAAAAAACATTTAAAACATGTTTATTATACATGAAGTTTAGATAAGTTTAGGAGGGTGTTTCAAACTGGTAGCCCTTCGTATGGCTCAGTACCCGTAAAGTAGCTCTCAGTTTCAAAAAGGTTGGTGACCCCTGGTATAGGATATATTCTGACAATTACTGTCCACGTTAGTTGGAATATGTGTTATTTTAATTTTGTTCGTTCATCTGTTTCTTTTAATCATTCTTCATCAACAGGCAACTTAAGAATGGAAGCAGGATGCTGGCCTGGGAGAAATTGACCAATAAGCTCACCCCATGGTAATGAGCACATCCCTGGCAACCTATTAATTATCATCCAGAAAGAAGGAGGGCAATTACCTAAGCTGGAGGGTGTTTATGTGTGACATTTGCCAGCAGAGTGTGTTATTAGCACTGTGACGGACAATTAGGAATGTTACTAAATACAGTGCTTGAAACATTTAGCGGAATCTGGCAGCATGGTCCTCAGCTGGCATGTCAACAATGGTGGTACCATCTTTGTCTGTTTCAAAAAACAACAATGGATTCTTTGTCAGAAAGACTTAAAAAAAAAACCTCCGCAGATGTCGCATCTTAGGCAATGGATTAGTGTCGTTAAACACAGAGAAAGATGGTATTTGTACCCTAGTCACTAGACAGAACTGGCACATGAGTTGAAGTCTAGTTTAGGAGTAAGTGCAGGTGAAAAACTTCCATCATTTTATGCTTCTGAAACAATTGGCTGTGGATTTGGTTACAGACAAAAGATCTTTGTGCCTTGGTACCAGCCAGGATGTTTCCCTGTGGGGACTGATTTAAAAAAGTCAGGGGTTCTAGAAGATTCTGGAACTGAATCTAGGACAGTTATTCCTCTCCCTCGGCTGTGAAATACTGAAGTCAACTGGAATCTCCCTCCAGAGGCAGGTAAGAAGATGTTGAAAGCAAACTAGGGAAGGAAATGCAGGTCAAATGCCAAGTATTTACAAATACAACTTATGTAATGAAATCTGTAGCCCAAACATTATCCAAGCAGGTGTATCATTTCTCGAGAAATAAATAACTCTGCTCCCAGTTAGAAATAAGTCTACTCTCAGTAGATCTGAATGGCATTTAATTGTCACTAAATGACTATCTGATGAGAAAAAAGATGAAGCCGATTGCCTGTTTCCTTTTAAATGCGTTGCGAAACCGAAATTCTCTGTCTGCTCAAAAGGCAGAGATGCACAGCAAAGATTCCATGAGAGAGACTGGTTATTATTTAAAGGCTCTTAACTCACAGGCGGAGTTTTACAGCACTTAATTACATCCCTATAATGTCTCTGACGCGATAATCACAAGGAGTGAACGCAAGTCATATTTCATATTTAGAATTCCAGGAAATCTCATGCAGTGCTGATAGCAGGAATGGTTCTCTGTGGAGGAAAATGCAGTGAACACACAAGGCTAATTACAGGCATTGAGGAAACCATTTTAGGACATTGACCAGAAAGGAGATTTTACTTTAACCCTCGGATGCTCAGTCGAACCGAAAGGAAATCTGGAATGCAGTTGTCATTTAATGAGCCACAGCTTGGTCAGAATTCCAGTAATTCAGTGAAGGCTGTAGGTTTAAATCTCACACTGCACCATGGCACTGTACACTGCATGCACACTGTCCCCATACACAACGCGACAGGAATAAGCCTGGGACTGAACACTCTTCTTTCACAAGAAAAATCAAGCGCATACCCTAATCAAACAGTCTTTAATTTTTTTATTTGTTGTTTCTAACACGATAAAAAAAAAAAAATAGGGATGAACACTTTCTTTAACCAGTGTAACACAACGGCACACCGTTAGACTTTTTCTAACGCACCGTGTAAACTGTTCTCTTTATGACATTGTGAAAGATGTCAACCACAGCATCCTGTCAGCTTGTGAAATCGTCTCTTATGGAGGAACACTTCTGAGGCCCTGGGCTGGTGGGAGTAGTACTCACATAACAAGGTGATGATCAGATTTACATTAGCAGAGTGCGGAAAGGCTACTAAGAAGAAGACAGAGGGGAGGAGAAGGATGCAGGACCTGTGAGGCTGGAAGAAGATTCTCCTACTGAATGGCGAGTCTAAGTTCCCTGTTCATCTAACTTTTAACCAACAGTCTGTTGTTTATATACATTGGTGTGGATCTTACTCACAAAAATAATCCATTACAGACAGAGGCGGAAAATTCAGGTCCAGACAGTACAAACCTAGACTAAGGTTTTGTTTCAACCAACCAGCTGAGTCCTCTCTGACTGTGACTTTTTATGCTTAACTGAACTCTGCTACATGTTAATCTTCATAAACAAAATAAAACCACCTTTCAACAAAAGTTTTTTGAGAAACGTTTGAGAAGAAAAGGTTGTGTCTGGGCCCTGATGTGTGGCTGCGACATTAGAGGCAGCGCTTCCTGAAAGTGACTGCCAGTCCAAACCACTTCCTGTCCTGAGTGTACGTTCATCATCAGAGCCTAACTGTCAAGTAGGTAAGGAAACATTATCGCACACCTGCATCGTCTATTCACAGGAGAGAGAATTTAAAAATAAATTCAAGTCACATCTAGAGATTAGCCGATTAAAAAAACAAACAGCAGAAACAAAGGATAACACCAATAAAGTGTCACAGTCACATTTTAGGGAAGGCAGTTGGTGTGGACAGGTGACACATCCCCATTCTTCATGGCGGCGTCACGGTGGGGGAGACCTCAATCCCGAAAGCCAGCGAGAGGCTTGGTTTCTCAGTGCTCGTACAGTGGATTTTGGAAGTTGCCGACGGTGCTGTACTCGCTGTCTTCGAGGAGGCGACCGTAGGAAGATCTTCTGTAAGCACAGAGGCGCGTATCATTCTCAGGAAGGATGTGAACAATGTGGTCGCCCGATTCAAGCTGCAAGTTTAGGTGCCTGCGTTTGAAAGCCCATGTCTGTACTCAAAGGAGGTGTTAAAAGCGGCATTTCCCATGCAAACCGCTCCTCGGGGAACGAGTCAGCAGTTTTTTGTATCATTTATTCTCTTCTACCCTTTTCCACAAATATTTTACTACATAATAGAATGTTTAATAGTAAAAATAGAGATACTTTATTCATCCTTGTGTGGAAGTTCTCTTCTCACCTGCTCCATCTGGCCCTCCATGACACACACAGACACATATACAGGCGAGAGCAATATTGGGGTCACAGTACTGGGTGCAGGGTGACCACCTAATCCAAGCCAGCGGGGACAATATGAGCCAGGGTTTGTAAACTACCATTTCAACCATTTCAGTTAAAAGGACCTGGATTTCACTTTAGCACAGTTATTTCTGTGCGCTGATTGGTCAATCTCCTATAACCATGCTAATATTCACTATGTTAATGTAAAACAGCTGGGTGATTCTTTCAATCAAGTAAACAAAGCACTAAAAGTATAAAACAAGCCGAAGTAGTTAGGAAAACCTGAATTAGCTCATAGTGTCTGTCCTGACATGGATTAGGTGGCCACCCTAGCTGGGCTGGCCAGTATCCACTACGCCTGGAGTAATTGGGGTTCAGTGCCTTGCTTAAGGGCCCCACTAAGGCATCACTCAGCTGGTCACAGGAATCGAACCAGTGAGCTAATCACTGGCATAGGATCCCAACCCGCTGACCCATGCACTGTCCCGTATGGCTATTAAGTCCAACACTTCTGCTGTTCTTGAGAAATTTTTGTTAAGTGCTTTGCCGTTATTCTGTTTGGAAGGATGCCATATAAAATTAATGAAACCAAATAAAACCTTGGCACTATTTCTGATTTAATTTCCATTACAGTGGAAACCGCTTATATAGTGATCACGTCTGTCTGGGTGAAATTGATCACTATAAGCGCATGATCATTATAACTGAATGTTTTTTCTTTTTTATGTCTCAGCAAGATTACCATTTAATTCACATTTGTATATTTATTACATGAATTTAAGGCAATAAGGTCGCTATATACTTAATTTTATTGACAATTTCAAAATAAGTACAGCTGTTTCAAATGCTTTTCAATTTACAGTACTGTACAAATTAAATTACTGAACTGTGTATAATTCAAATACGCTATAATACAGAACAGTACTGTATATAAACATTCAGTTCAATTCAATTTAATTTATACAGCGCATTTTAACAATGTTACATTGTCTCAAAGCGCTTATTGTAGTTTCACTGCCGCATCGCTTTGGCTCGTTTTTGGTGGTTTACAATAAGTTTGATAAGAGATTGATAAGAGAAACTGATATTTGTCATTGAGAGAAAATGACATTCTTTTCTTTTTCCCGTCATGTAGCCAGAAGCAGATGGCTTACCTCAAAGCAAAGCAATTTTATTTTTTTCCGTGTGCTGTCATGTTTAAAAACACCCAAAATGAACACTGTAAGCGGACTACTTGATTACTATAAGCGGATTATTTAAACAGTATTTTTACAGGAATGATTCTGTCCCAAGCTTTTTGATCCCTATAAACAGTTGATCACTACAACTGTGAACACTACTAGCGGATTCCACTGTATTAAGATACAGCAATGCGTTCAGGAAACCTCCATGCCAGAAATGACCATGGAACAGCCTGAGAGCGTACACAACAGGGAGGCCTCTGGAACAGCCTGAGAGCGTACACAACAGGGAGGCCTCTGGAACAGCCTGAGAGCGTACACAACAGGGAGGCCTCTGGAACAGCCTGAGAGCGTACACAACAGGGAGGCCTCTGGAACAGCCTGAGAGCGTACACAACAGGGAGGCCTCTGGAACAGCCTGAGAGCGTACACAACAGGGAGGCCTCTGGAACAGCCTGAGAGCGTACACAACAGGGAGGCCTCTGGAACAGCCTGAGAGCGTACACAACAGGGAGGCCTCTGGAACAGCCTGAGAGCGTACACAACAGGGAGGCCTCTGGCCTGGACAGCCAAGGTGCTGCATGATACTCACCTCATCTTAAGGTAGTAGGCTCCTCCAAAAACCACGATGACAATGGCAATGACCACGAGCACTATGGCCACGACGCTGGCTGTGGAATTAAGAAGTGGGAGGTGCATTTTAATAGTGGATTCAACAAATATCCGACATACAAGTGCATGGTATGAGTCAGTGTGAGGTAATGTGATACTGTCACCCAACTGAGAGATTAGTGGGAGGCACTCCTAAGGAAAGGGATGCTATTTTTACGGAACAAGGCCTCCCAGTATGCAGGGGCGGGGAGGCTAATAAAACTATTACGTGATAACTTTGCCTTTCAAAATAAAAAAAAAACTGATTTAACCAGGAACAGGAACAGGTTAAACGTCTACTGGCTGTAAATTTATGGTCAAAGGTCTACAATGAGAGGCTTTCAGTCAGTGTGGCGATTAAGAATTAAAACAACAGAGTGGTTATAAATTAAATCACGGTCTGCATTTACAACTGGACTGTTTCACTCTCAAATGAACATATTCTGTGTTTCCATTTAGTTTGAGCTGCACTATATGTGTCATGATATAGAATTTACAGCAAAGCAAGGATAAATTTTAGCATAAAAACATGGATAAGATATTGTGAGTCTATTCAGAAGAGATACTTCACGCAGATTCACACAGACTGAGCCTGGAATCATGGGATTCCCCCACAGAAGCTCTGTCTGTGGTCCACAGTGACAAGTAGTCAATAATTTGGGGTTCCCAGAAGTACTTTGACCGCTGTGTCACAACAGTGGTACACATAATGAGTTAACATTCATGCCGTCATGTGAACCCGTGACTGACAACAAAGAATAACAACGTTTTCATTTATGTATCAACTGAAATTAAGTCATGAGCTTTAAACCGGCTCCTTGATTTACATGACGAAACTGAAGGGCAAAAAATACATAAATTCAGTACTAAATTTTTTTTCTTGTTTAGACATGATGTGAAACGCTCAGTTATTCAAAATGTCATTCAGACTGATTTGAAAAGGCAGGGTGTTGTTTGGTGAATGAAACGTAAGGAGTGAGCCGTCTACTCCTGACTATTTTGCAGTGAAAGCTTGAGAAGCAGATTTTGTGCCACGCAATGCCTTGACCAATGCCTTCAAAAAGCAGACTTCAAGTGTTCCCTCTGGACCTTAGGCATGCGGCTGATAAGAATTTGTTCCTTGACCACAAGTAACAACAACTGTGCCATCAGCGATAAAAGGTCTAATGAGTCACGCCATGCTTGCATTCTTCGGATAAACGTAATTCTAAATATGAATGCTTAAATCCACTTCACGTGGATGACCTCATTCACAGGCAAACACGCTTTGCTCAGTTTCCATTATGGCTGTAACGGTACGCCTGTTGCGCGTGTGCTGTTCGGTTACATCACTTTTGGTTCAGAACACACAATGAATGGAATACACGTCATGATGAGGGCAGAACCTAAATTCACAACTAGATGTTCGACATGGAAAATAATATGCTAAGTGAGGCAGCGAGTTGGATACGGCTAATGCTGGTTCCAGTCAATCATACTGGGGAAAGGAGAGATGCTGAAAACCCATCCTGAGACATCAGAACACGAGTTTGAGAATGACGGGAGTGAGGCAGACACAGCCTCTGTGCCCTGTGGCATTTAAGGTGCCACAGGGCTTAGCCTATTGCTACAGATATGGAACCATACTCTGTAGTAGAGAACATGGGATTTAGTTCATTATGACCTCTATGATGTAGTCTTATTATTATGTATTTATTTTACATATCTATTTTGTGCAAATAAGTGTCTTTTATCATTCACACATATTGCCTTTGGTTTAATGGTTCCAAACTGTGTTTGTTGTTTTAATATACAATTTCAGAACAAAATTGTTTTACCCCCTGTACAGGACCATAAACCCAAAACCAAAGCCTCAGTAGTGGAGGTGAATATGAGGGCTGGGTGGCTTTGTCTGCATCAGCTGGTGGGTCACTACGTACGTCACTATGTAGCTATGCAGCCATGTGGCTGGGCGGAAGGTACCTGCACTGAGGGCTTTGGGCTCCGCTACATCGATCTTGGCCTTTCCTGATGTAGTCTTTGGCAGCACCGTGGTGCTCATCGTGGCTCTGGAGCTTAGAGCTGGGATCTGCGTGGAACACGTTCTGCCTGGCTTTGTGCTCGTGCCAGACCCCACGCTAGCAGTTGTTGAGCTTGCCGTGGGTTTGGAAGCCGGAGAGACAGTGATGCTGGTTAGCGGTAAACTGGTAGGTTTAGAGGAAGTGTCGTTCAGCGTGGATGAGGAATTAACGTCAGCTGTGGATGAGTCCGTGGGGATGACTGTTGTATTTATTGTGGCATTAGCTGATGATGAGTTTGTGGATGTGGCTATCGATGGCTTTGTGGGTGACACCGTGGTGGAATCTGAGTATGTAGAAACAGAATATTGACTGGTGATAACACTGGCAGATGGTGTTGCACTTGTTGATGCTGTTCTGCTTGATAGGAAAGAGTGAAGGCTGGTGTTTGGCTCTGTCGGGGATAATGAAGGTGTATTGGTGGTTTTTCCATAGACAAATGACCCTGCAGAAATAAAACAAAATAAATAAGAATAATTATTAAAGAATAAACAGTTCCTTCATGCCAATGTATTTGATTTTTGTTGAAGCGGTTTCTTAATTTTGGGATAAAAGATGTCAAATTAATTTCCTGGGGAATTAAAATGGCTTCCACTTTTTGTACCATTCTAATTCTGAAACTGTTGACTGTATGTGGGTTTTGTGAACACATGAAAGCAGGAAAGCGCTCTTCCTGCTTTTCCTCAGTCCTGATATGTCAGAAATCAATGATAACATGTTGCCCAAGCAGCACCGAATGAAACAAAGATGCTCCACAACAGCCAAAACACATGAGAATGGTGGATAAAGACTACCAGTGTGACATCTAGCATTTGGCCGTTAACTCTGAACCTTTGATTTGATCCTATGATGTGTAGTAATCCAAGCAGACTCACCCACCAGATCTCAAATGTGTCATATGTGTTCGGTCGGCAGGATGTATTGTTCAGCAGCTTGTTTTGAAGACTGAAAGGGCAAAATCCTGCTAAACTTGGACAGGTTATCGACGATGCTGGCTTCCTGACTCCCTACATATAAGTGATGCAAGGAAAGCTAGCATCCGGTGCTTGTTTATTTATATATGTGCATGTGTGTGTGTGTGTGTGTGTGTGTGTGTAAAGACAGCCAGCTCATGACCAGACGCCCCTCTGAACATTAAGCACCTGGCATAAGGCACAATATACAATATATTTATTGCAGGAGACTATTGTTCTGACAACTGTTCTGGTAGTTTTTGTAATACTGTGGGATTCGTTCTGTCTTAATTTAGTATATGCACCATCTGCTATCAGTCATTGTACCTTTAAACTTAAGCATTGACTCTGGGTTAGTTCAATAAGAAGGAAACTGTACAGAAGGGTAAAAAAAATACGATGTCATCTTGCCCTCTTGCCTGTGCATCTTCAGACATCAGGGTCAAACAAATCTAAATTACGTACAATGAAGATTCACAAGCAATTCGATGCAGCTCAATTATTTAAATCTTTCTTTAGATACTGTTATATTGACTGTTTTCTTTAGTCATTTTACTACTAATGACAGTGTTACTAATTAAATATTAGTGTTATTCCGTATAAGAAGTGAAAGTAGCCAGTTATAATTCTCCTAAAAGCATTACAAACTAATATAAATGTTTTTTTTTTTCTTTTGTAATTTCAGATGATGAGCAATTAAACAGAAGCGCAATCGTACAAATTCCTACTTGACCGAGATCGGACCGCACTTTCCCCCCGACTCAGTACGACTTCTGTTCGCACGCAACATCTCGGCCCAGTCGGCGAGCCAACGTACCTGTTAAGAGGACAAAGCAGTAAATCGCCGGACAAAACATCTTCCCGTGCTTTGGAGGGAGCTCTCCTGACGGCACCAGTTCCCCGGACAGACTGGCTATAAATAGAAACTCAGCGGTGTCTCGCCGCGCGCCCCGTCTCCGCAGTAAGTCCCGTTAAAGGGGCAGACGGCCGATTCTGTAGAGCGCGATGACAAAGTCCGTCTGCGCCCATATTCCGGAGACGCCCCGAGCCGCGAAGGGGACACACCCCGTCATTCATTATGCATGACCTGCGCCTCTTCATTATCAGCATCAGTGGCGGAGCCATAACGTTTTCAGTGGGGTAGCCAGGGTGGGAGCAGAGGTCATTTTGGGGTGGCACATAAATCTAAACACGAATGCAAGGCAACTAGAAAATAAGGAAACATTTAAGGTACCTAAACGGTATAACTCTACATTATTTATAATTCAGGCAGTGGTGGATCGAATTATCAAATACACATTTACTGTATTGATTTCTTGCAGTTAAAGTAAAAAGCTTAGTATAAGACTCCAGAACTTCCGCGTTAGTAATGTTTTGAGAGCACATGTTTAGTTCAGCAGCACTATGAGCTCATTCTTTATTAGTGTATGATTAGGGACACGGAAAACAATTACGTAATAGAGCTTAGTAGCTTTTAAAGACGTTACTTACTGTAGCGGCTTTGCTACTTATTTTATGTTGCTGTTATTAGTCTTATTACACAAAACCGTACATCCTCGTGAATATACCTATTATTCGCGTGTTTTTCGAAAATGTCATGATTAAATAAAATGACGCTTTAACTTATTGGCGTCGCGTCCCGGGTCGTCATATTGCCACTGTGTCGCCTCACTAGCTACCCCGGATACGTTCATTGAAAACGATCGTTTAATTATAACCACCGTGCGTTTGCCTATATTTGTGTGCATTTTTCTTTTTTTCTTCAGATGTCGATAAACTATGTGCTATTTAATTTCTATAAGCCTCGGTTAGATAGGTTTTTGTACTTGTATCTGGACTAATTCTCACTTGCTCATTAATTCTGCACCTTATAGAATATAGCCTATTCATTTCTAGTGAAAGAATTAATAGTTGTGCAGAAAAGGCAGGTATACTACACAGTTAAACCATTAAGTTCTATATTTATAGTATCTGGGGATCTTTCACTGTTTCAGTTAAAACATCAAGGTGGTGTCTATACATTCTATGTCTAACGGGAGTTCTATTTCGGTGTTGATATTTCAATGTGTTATTTATTTCCCCATAAAATAATGGATTTACCCTTCTAATACTATGATTTACACAATGTGCGCGTGTTTGGAGGTCTGACTGGCCGCATAAAGGACGGCGACGGAGGATAATTAACAAACTTCCCACGGCAATGATTTGCATAGAAACTGGACGTCATTTTGAAATATAAATAAATTAAAACGTAGACGCTGGTGCTGTCTGTTATTTTGCCGGGAGTAACCATGTTCAAAGTCCTAACGTTACGGTTAACACACAATCGGCTAATTATAGTCCTAGTGGTGATAATGAATAACCACCCGTTACGTTGCATGTGATGGCTGTAACGTAGAAGGGTGGCGTGAGAGAAACTCCAACAACGCCCCTAAAGTATGGGCGGATCTAATGGGAGGCCCCCCCCCACATCAAGATAAAAAAGAAATGTGGTTTTTATTTTCTAGACGGGACGTACAGTTCCATAGACATATGTTGCGACGCAGCGCTTCACGGTGAAACTTCGTGTTGCATAGACTGTCACCAACATAAGACTGGTATTCCGGCAATCCTGCCAAGACACGTCACCAGCAAAGGCCAACATGCACAATGTGTGTCAGGGTGAGTTTGGGGAGCTGGTTCAAACATTAGCCAAAGTAATAAAATGTTATACACATAGAGAGTCACAGTCAGGGCAGGGGATAGCACAGTATTCACAGATGACACTGCAGCTGTGACCCACTGGGCCGACTACTTTCAGCAGCTGTTTAAGGCTGATCCTCCGGCTCCGCCATTGGACATCTCTGGGTCCACGGTTCTTGGGGCTGATCCTCCAATTAACCAGAGGTGGCAATTTCAGGTCCAGAAAGTAAAAATCCAGACCATGATTTACTTTCAACCAGTTGAGTATAAAGAGTCACAGTCACAGAGTACTCAGAGTCACAGTACACAGTACACATGTAGTAGTATGTTTGGGCCATATGTTGAAATTATCATGGCAATGTCAACAACCTTGACCAACAATATCGCTTGAACTTTGGCACGTTGATTGTCAAACACACGTTAAGCGAGCTGAAAAAAACAAAGATGGCTGACCTGGTCATGAAGAAAAAGGCTACTGCAGTTGTCTGGCAGTTTCTTGGTCTTAAACAAAATGAGAAAGGATGAGCCGGCAAATTTGAACTAAGTCACTTGTTGCATTTGCCAAAAAGACACCACAACAAAAGATGGTGGCACCACAAATCTATACTCTCACTTGAGAGCTCACCAGTGCAGCTGAATTCAGAAAGATCAGCAAGTCTAATCCACCATCAGGTTCAGCCCCAGGTATTTCAGGTTGGAAGTCCAGTCAGACCCATGTACAACCAACTATTGTCGGAGCATTTGCAAAATGTACAAAATACAAACCTTAGAGTTCAAAAGGGAAAGAGTGTGGTGCAATGGTGTGGTTACATACACTCAAGAAAACCTCTTTCAAAGACAGGCTCAACACATTTGATTAATATAAGATCCTGAACCACAAGTACTTTGTGAAAACTGCCACCTACAATAATTCATACTGAAGTAGAAGCAGCCATGAGGATAGCAGACATCTTCAGGGTGGTGGTGGTTTGATGGTTATGGAAATGCACTTTTGTTTGGAAGATTGAAAGGTTCAAATCCCTGACCAGCAAAGAGCCGCTGAGGTACCCTGAGTAAAGTATTGCCCCCAGGCACTGAATTAGCTGCCCCCTGCTATGTTACATATGGGTTAAATGCAGAGGACACATTTCACTGTTACGTGCTGTAGTGTGTCAACAATGATCAAATAATTAATAAATTAATTTTCATTAAGCCCTTGGTATTTTCATGGTTATAAATTTCTGACCACACTTAAATACAATTATTATTATTATTATTATTATTATTATGAACACAGCAAAGTTATGTGATAGATAAGTGATGGTTTTCTTGCTTGTTCTCAACTCTTGCTGTTTGTAGTTAGGGTGGTAGTTAGGAGTGACGTCAGCTGAATGCCACCTAGTGGCCACATTCTGTATTTTTTAAAACGACTGGTATATTTTTCTTTAGTTATGTAAATGATAATATTTTCTGTTGCGAGATTTTAAAACGACATACTGGCAAGTTTGAAAACGTATGGAAGCCCGTTTCTGCCAGCGTGGTAAAAAAAACGATAATTTAAGTCGAAATAACGACTTAGTTATCTCAAAATAACAACTTATCTCAAAATAACGACTATCACAAAATAATGACTTGATATCTCAAAATAATTACTTAATATCTCGAAATTTCGATTAAGTTATCTCAAAATAATGACTTATATAAGCTGCCAAACACACACGCATGTGATTGCGAGTTTCTTATTATTTTGAGATAAGTCAAAATTTCTCAAGCCCTGCCACTCTCCGGCCCATTGATCTCAGGCCCGTCGCTCTCAGGTTCATTGATCTCAGGCCTGCCACTCTCAGGCCCGCCACTCTCTGACCCGCCCCTCCCAGGCCCATTGATCTCAGGCCTGCCACCCTCCAGCCTGCCCCTCTCAAGCCCATTGATCTCAGGCCCACCACTCTCCGGCCCGCCCCTCTCAGGCCCATTGATCTCAGGCCTGCCAGTCTCCGGCCCGCCCCTCTCCGGCCCGCCCCTCTCAGGCCCGCCACTCTCAGGCCCGCCACTCTCCGGCCCGCCCCTCTCAGGCCCCCCACTCTCCGGCCTGCCTCTCTCAGGCCCCCCACTCTCCGGCCCGCCTCTCTCAGGCCCGCCACTCTCAAGCCCGCCCCTCTCAGGCCCCCCACTCTCCGGCCCGCCTCTCTCAGGCCCGCCACTCTCAGGCCCGCCCCTCTCAGGCCCGCCACTCTCCGGCCCGCCCCTCTCAGGCCCCCCACTCTCCGGCCCGCCCCTCTCAGGCCTGCCACTCTCAGGCCCGCCACTCTCCGGCCCGCCCCTCTCAGGCCCGCCACTCTCAGGCCCGCCACTCTCCGGCCCGCCCCTCTCAGGCCCCCCACTCTCCGGCCTGCCTCTCTCAGGCCCGCCCCTCTCAGGCCCGCCCCTCTCAGGCCCGCCCCTCTCAGGCCCCCCACTCTCCGGCCTGCCTCTCTCAGGCCCGCCCCTCTCAGGCCCGCCACTCTCTGGCCCATTGCTCTCAGGCCCATTGATCTCAGGCTCATTTACAATATTATTGTTCTTAACCAAATTCACATTCTTAACTTTATCAACTTCAAAGGGTATGTTACTTACTTTTCTCCTCCCTGAAACCTTGATCGAAATCATCTGGCTGAATTTTTTTTCTTTGCCTTTTTAATCGCTCAGTGGGTGGTGATTCGGGCCGTGCTCGAAAAATCAATACAGCAAAATATCGTGACATACTCTTAGACAATACACATATCGATACAGACGTGCTGTATTGATACGGCCAGTTTAAGAACTTTTATTTGGCAAGCTATCCAATGGTGCAACGGCAGTTGTGAAAGTGCAGTATCTTTGATTCCCCACAACTTTCTTTCTCCTGACCATTCAGGGACAGATGAAAGTCTGTAGATACCAAGCTGCAGGTGCATGCTGTTCAGTAATGTGAACACATGGGGGCAGTGTTTCACCACATCAAGATGCCAGTAGATTTGCGTTATGTGCGCATGAGGGTGGGAACGTATGCTTGTGTATGTGTACGCCTGTTTGTCTATACGCATGTGTCAGGTTGGGTCTTACACTCCACCTGGAATAACATCTCAGGCTCTGTTGCCATCCCCCCCCCCCCCCCACACTCCCTGCCGGTGGATGAGGCCCCCGGCTGCCGATGCGTTGGGGGTTCTCGATGTCCGGGGCTGGATGCTCTGGTGTGTGCTGCCTCACTCTCGGCGGTTGCCTCCGGGGCCTGGCCCTTCCGGCTCTGTTGGGGCCCCAGCTGGGGGGTTGGGGGGCCCTTGGATCTCTGGGCCCAGGGCCCGGTCTGCCAGTTTAGAAACTGTTTAGAAATAACTTAATCTATAACAATGGAAAGTTTCCAGAGATTCAGGATGAGCGAGGCCAGCTCCCCACCTTTCAGCCAACACCATTAGTATGTAAATAAGCAGGCCTGGTCCCACAGCAGTGAGCCATTTCACTTATCAGGGAGTGTCTTTCACATAGACATACACAGGAAAGCAGTGTCGCACAAAAAGCACTGCTATTAATAAACGTTTCGGGTAAGTAGTGCACAGGGCAGCAGTTGAAAGGCACTAGACGAGCACTTGGAGGCTCTTGAGCAGATTTCATTACTTTGCTTACCTGAGAGCACAGCTCATAAGTAGATATGTGTATGCATGCATGCATGAAAATGCTTCATGCGTGTTGCAATTCAGTTAGCTATTGTGATATTGCTGCAATGCAGCACCTATGCCTTGCTAACACCATACAGGAACATCCTCATCCCATGATAATATAAAAACATCTTACTCATATGCAGACAAGACACTGTGGAGGAGTGCTCTCTGTGGTTGTCACAGTCAGCTATGTTTAATAAAGTTCTAATGCAGCACTTTTCTGACCCACTATCTGCTGTGTGTGATACTATACAACCAGAGATGGGGAAAAATACATCAAAATGAAAATTGGTACAATATACCATACCTGTAAGAGTATTGAAATAAACTGCAAAGTACAGCAACAACACAATGTATAAAAATAAGCTACAGTAATTTGTATTTTAAAAAGACATTTCAGAAATTTCCATTGTACGTCGTCCTGCTTGATCTGTTCCTACACCAGCACACAGATTGAACTGGTCTTCCATGTGAGTGACAGCTCTTCACTGCTTAATGAGGTACGGCGCAAATATGAATCTAGACAAAAGAACAACCATGCTGAAATATCTAAGATATATCCCATCACACCGAAGGCGGCCATGTGCGTATGTGACATCATCACTTATACAGTTCAGGGGGAAGTAAAAAAAAGTATTTTGATACAAATTACATAATCATTCAATACAAAATATAATTTTATATTTAAAATACAAAATACAAATTTACAGTGAGGAACTGTAAAACAATCAGTTTTGCAGTTCCTCAGAGTAAAAATTAATTTGTAAAAACCATTGCGATACAATCAGGAATCTATCATGTACCAGCAGGGGGCGATGAACACCATACAAACCTACGGCAATGATTGTTTCCTGCCGTCTTTCCCAATGCAACTTAAAGCCATAAAGGCAAGCCAGCTGCACATGCTCTCTCTGGCCCTGTGGAGAGTCTGCTTGGAGGATGAAGGAGGAGCAGAACTGATTCCCCTGAACTCTGTACCTGAACCCTGCTCTCCTCTGTCTCCCTGCCAGCCACAGCATCTGTGATCTAATGTGAAATGTCAATGGATTTCCTCCCCCAAAAGTCTCAATACTTACATAAACCTGTTTTTATACAATTCATGTACAAAAAAAGCCTGGTTTATGAAATATTTAACGCTTTACATTAACTGCACCTTCATAATGGCTTTATAATGCATTCATAGAACATTCAGTGCAGCTTCATAATGCATTCATAAGCAGCATGTAAGCATATCCTAGCATACTTTAAGAGTTTTAATATATATTATATTATAATAACAAACATTACAATTATATAATGCTTATTACTAATGTATTTTAAAGCTGATAAGATATGTTAGCATTTTAAGGTATGTGTCAGGGTCGGCCTCCCGCTGTGGTCCTTCCGTGCCCCTTCCCCGTTTGACCAGCAGGTGGTGCTGGTCATCCCGTCCATACGTGAGTCCTTGTTTCTCCCCTGTCACTTGTCTGGTCTCGTGGCTCAATGTATTAAGCATCTGCTGTCTGTTTGCCCCTCGGTCCTGAGTTCCCTCTTGTTGTGAGTTCGAATCCCGCCTCCTCTGTTTTTGTATTTAGCTCCCTGGTGTTTTCCTTTATGCTTAATTATTCCTGGTGTTTGCTTTGTAATTGGTTTTGGTTTTGTTTCTTGTTCCCCTGCTTATGTTATTACCTATGTGCCTTCTGTGTGTTGCTATATGCTTCCTTGGTTAGTGTTTAGTTTCCCTGATTGTTAGTGTCTTTGAGTTAATTGGTTTCACCTGTGTCCTGTTTCCCTAGTCTTTGTTAATCAGCCTCACCTGCCCTGTGTTAGTCATTACCCCCGTAGTATATTAGTTCCTGCCTTTGTTCTGTTCCCCGCTGGTTCATCGCGGCTCGTGTCTCTGAGGTCTACGCTCGTGTCTCTGAGGTCTACGCTCGTGTCTCTGAGGTCTACGCTCGTGTCTCTGAGGTCTACGCTCGTGTCTCTGAGGTCTACGCTCGTGTCTCTGAGGTCTACGCTCGTGTCTCTGAGGTCTACGCTCGTGTCTCTGAGGTCTACGTCGTCTATGCCCTTGTCTAAGCTTGTCTCTGGTTTTCCCCTTGATTGTAGTTTACCTTGGTGTCATGCTAGTTAGTTTTCCTTGTGTGTTATTTAGTCTAGTTAATTCCTCCCTGTTTTAGTTTTGACCCCTCGTGGTCCTTTTTTTTTTGGTTTAGTTCTGTTTGTAGTGTTTTCTGTTTAATTTAATAAACCCCTCTTGTTCCTGGAGCCGCAAGTGGGTCGTCCGCTCCTTATTTGTGCATCATGCCCCGTTCCCGTGCCGTTCGGACCCATGACAGTATGAATGTTTTATGAATGCATAATGATTGCATTATGAAGGTGCAGTAATTAATATAAAGCACTCATGTAATTTACACCCCATATATTTGTTTACTTTACTTTTAATGCAGAGATAAAATATTTTCTGCTCATGTAGCATGAGAACAGACTTAATAACAGCCACATAACATGGATAAATACTATAAAAGGATAAATACCATCTTTGACAGTATTTTTCCAACTTTTTTGAGTTTCAGACTCCAGTCTGGGCTCTTCCTCCGGGGATACTCTAACAGTGACATGCACAAACTCAAATAGGTGGGAGTTTTTTTGCATGATCTTTGGTTACTTACTTCGAACATCAAAGAGGGGGCACTTTCATTCATTCATGCAAAAATGACCAATGCTCACTCCCCCCCCGCCCAACCCCCCACCCCATACAGACACAGAGCATTTTGTTTAATATTTAGTTCACAGCATCAGTTAATTGTTTTTTTTAACCAGATCAGAGAGTTCTTGAATCATAATTTTTTTTTTTTTTAAAGAACAACAAATGCTCTTGTTCTAGTAAACAAATCAGATCCCTTGTTAATTTGTAAAGGTTACGCAGTAGTAATAGCATGAGAGATATGCTAGTGAATTTACTTTTTTATCTACACAGCCGAATTTTTACATTTATTTGTCATGGTGATAAGCATGGGACCCTCTTCTCACAGTATTCATGTACGACATGCCTGCTGATGCATCACGCCTAGGATTCCCATAGCAAGAATTATCTGTAAATCTCACATCGTGAGAAACGTTAGCAGAATGCCTCTTGTGGGGTGGTGACGCTGTTACTGTATGTCCATTCGGGACGAACTGATCTGTGATTGTTAGGTGATGCCTGATCGTGGTGAGGGGTGAGCCAGTCATTTTTTGACCTCCACTTGTAAGAGAGATTGTCACTGAAACCATCTAAGTACCAGGGTCTTCAGATGCTGAAGAAAAGGCATCTGAAGAATGAGGCATTGATGGCTGCAGCTGCGACAGTTTGTGTATTGTGTTTAGAGACTGGTAAACGTAAGCAATGCATTGATGCGATGCAACTGAGCTTGACTGCGAAACAAATGGTGTGTTTGTGTTGAGAAGGTCATCTAGTTACATTTTAATGGTACTTCTATTATTACTATATATTTTGTGCTAAAAGGGCAAAACATCTTTTTAAAAGCATATTGTACAACTTACTTTGTTTAATAAAAGATTCGTCGCAATGTAACAAATGGATGTGATGCTAGCCTCCATTCCTGACTACACTAATCTGTAATTCAGACAACATATTGTGATGCTGCATGGCCAGTCAAGACGGCAGATCATTCAGATTACCAACGTGGATTATACGTGTCATCGTGTTATTTAATGTGTGTAACTGTGCATTCACGTTGGATTGCGTGTGTTTTCGATAGCGTCTAACCCCAAGTGTGAATGTCATGTAAACTGTCAACTTCCCTTGTCTGTGCGGCTGCTGGTTGTCACTGGCAGTGCACTGTAAATAAATGTGGAATTTCTGCTCCTATTTATAAAGAATTGCTTTTATTTAAAAAGGGCCCACCACACAAACTGTCTGTTACAATGATTAATAAAGTGATAATAAATTAAATTGTGTGAGTGGATCTGTACATAACACTAAAAAGCTGTACAAGCAGACTGGCAGAAACCTGGAGTGAAAAAGGATGTATAATTATCTACAGGGAAACCTGAAATGAATACATGATAACATATCGTAGATTAGGAGATGCTAACCTGGTGGAGTGGTGATGTCTACGGTCGGCCCTTTCGATCTGAAGAAATAAGGGACATCAACTCCAGTGATGGTTCATCGTACCGTGCGGCAAGCATCACACAACCTCATGACATCTGCTCCTGCCCTCCAGACACAGTTACTGAGATCTCTACAGTCTACAGCACCTCATGTCATCCTGCACCGTGTCTCGACGACTGGCATCAGCTGGACTACGGGTTCACCGTCCTAAGTGTAGGCTGCCATTAACATCGGCGCAGAGACGGCTGTGTTTGGAATGACGCCGTAACCGGGAGGCACGGACTGATGTGGAATGGCGCCGGACCATGTTCAGCGCCATCTCAGTTCTGCCATCAGATGACTGTCATGTGCATATATGGCTGTGCCGAGGGGAGAGGACCAATCCTGCCAATGCTGTAGAGAGACACACTGGCATTACTCCTGGCATCATGGTCTGGGGAGCCATAGGGTACGACTTCAGGTCATCTCTGGTGGTGATTCAGGGGACCCTGACAGCACAGCGCTACGTCAGTGACGTCCTGCGTCCGCATGTCTTACCCCTCCTGAGACAGCGCCCTGGTACAGTCTTTTAATAAAGACATGGCACATGTGTCTATGGACTGCCTGCATCATGTTGAGGTCCTCCCATGGCCAGCCAGATCCCCCAGTCCTTCCCCAGTCAAACATGTGTGGGATCAGCTCAGACATTAACTGAGACCCAACGGCTGTACGACTCCCTTCCGCACCATATCACTGCATGTATCGAGGCCTGGAGGGGTAAAGGGTGCCACACCTTACTGACATGGGACCAGCAGCCAACTCTGCTGTCCGTTTGATCTGATATTATAATCATTGCGATACAGTCACATGACCTTTCACCATGTGCTTCGTTTCCACCAGTCCGTGTGGGTGCTTTTTTTTGTCACTCTGTGTATATACAGTATGTGTGTGTGTGTGTGTGTGTGTGTGGATTATGCTTATATTATATTGTAGGGGCCAAATGTTCCCTTCCATGTAATAAAACCCTGTTATGGAAACCATTATTCAGGTCCCCAAAAAGATCTGTGATTGCAATCAAAAAACTAAAAATGCCAAAAGTCTTGTACTTGGTTTGGTTGCTTATGGTTAAGGTTAAGGCTGGGTAGGGGTTTGGTCATTCAAGGTTCAAGAGGTTTATTTGTCACAAACACAGTTGTACACATACAATATGTAGTGAAATGTGACTCTGGTCACTCCGAGCAGCTGTGCATAATAAGAGAATAATAAAATATAAAGATAACAATACAAATAAAAAATATACAAAATATATTCAGCTGTACAAAATCTAAATACAAGTGACACGGTCAAAGTGATTGTGCTGTGCAATTTAAGTGCAATGTGTAAGAGACCTGAGAAATGTACAGACAATTTAGACAGTATGAACTGAATGTAAACAGTGCTCATGGGATAATGGGCAGATGTACACAGTGTGCACAGTGTGTTTTCAGTGTTACAGTGACTGAAGAGTCACTGTAGAGTCCAGTGGGAGACCTAGTGGCACTGAGACATGTCCTGGTTTAAGAGCCTTATGACCTGGGGAAAAGGTTCCTCTTTGACCTTTCAGTTCTGGTCATAAGGCTACAGAACCATTTGCCTCGGAACAGAAAGGCAGAACAGAGAGTTATTGGGGTGGGAGGGGTCCTTGAAGATTTTTATTGCTCTGGTCCTACAGCGGCTGGTGTAAATGTCTTGTAGGGAGATCAGGGCAGATTTGGTGCAGTGCTCAGCTGCTCTAACCACCCTCTGCAGGGCTTTCCGGTCCTTTACAGAGTAGTTCCCGAACCATGATGTAATGCTCATGGTCAGTTTATTCTCTACAGCAGCCGAGTAGAAGGTCTTTAGGACAGCAGGAGAGACCTTAAACCTCCTCAGTGACCTCAGATGGTAGAGCTGCTGCCTCACCTTGCTGACCAGAGCGTGTGTGTCTTTGGACTAGGTTGAGGTCCTCATGTACATGGAAGCTGAGATACTTGAAAGTGCTCATCCTCTCCACTCTAGCACCGTTGATGTAGCCAGGTGGCCTCCTGTAGTCCCACTTTCAGGTGACGCTCAGTTGGAGGCTGTTATCCTGGCACCACCTTTCCAGGTTCTCCACTTCCTTCAAGTAGGCCGACTCCTCATTGCTGGAGTGTGTGTGGATGCGCGCTGTGTTTCACGTCCACAGTTGAAGACTGTTCTGGTAGAGCTTGCTCTATGTTTAAACAGCAACCCCTTGTAGTGATATGTGCTTACAACAGCGCTTATAACCAAAGTCACCAAAGTCACCAAAGTCATGTAATAGTCTTGGACCTGAAAAGCTGGCATATTTCCTGAAGGCAGCTGATGGACTGGAAGGTGACTGAAGAATAATGTCTGTGAATGTAGAAACGCCAGCACCAGCTGAGGCTGTTAGTGCTGCGGCGGCTGGGCAGGAATTACCTGCACATGTCTGCTGTGAGTGGGCTGCAGTGCTTCTACTGCCGTCTCTGCTCCAGGAACGCCATGTGCGGGAAGCTGCAGTGCGAAAACGTGCAGTTGGTCACTGTGTTCGGCATCGAGCCCTCCATCATCCAGACGCCCATCGCCGGCACCAAGTGCTGGGGGGTGGATTTCCTGCTGGGCTCGGACGTGCCAGACCCGGGCATGATTAACGAGGGCACCCGCTGCGGGGAGAACAAGGTACTCCGAAAATCCTCAGCATGTCCAGCATGAGCCAGAGCAGAACATAATATGACCCCAGCAGTCAATGCTGACCGTAGCTTTGCCTATGAAATATCCCTCTTCCCAGAATCAGCTTAAGGCTTCCAAGAATATACTGTATCATCAGGCTTTCACTTTCTCTTTCTAACTCTGTGCTGGTTGGTTCTAACAGATATACATCATGATAAACCCCAAGGGGGGGCGGGGTGCCGATGGAGAAAAAAATGAGTCATTCATTAGTTGCCATAAGAAAAGACAAAGTTGGCAGAAATATGTCGGCATGAAGGTGTGATTTATAATGGTCACCATAAGTCTAGTCAGACGTCATTATGTCAGACAGCTCTTCAATGTACTCTGTGAAGGGAGTGGTTCGGAAATCATTCAACCTTCATGACAGCTGGACAGTTACTGCTGTTTTATGTGTGCTTCCAGGCGGGGGGTGGGGTGGGGGTGGCTGACCATAAGGCCGGTGCAGGCAGCTGCCTGGGGCTCCCGAAAACTAGGGGCCTCATGAAGACAGAATTTCCAAAGGTTTATGGATATAAGATAAATGATCATTTATATTATAGCAATATGTGTTACTTGCCTTGGGGGCAGCATGGGGCTCAGTGGGCTAAGCCTGTGACCGGTAGGTTACTGGTTTGAGTCTGGCTTAGGCACATCTGTGGGTCCTTGAGCGAGGCCCTTAACCCCCAGCTCCCTGGGTGCCACAACAGGTGGCTGCCTTTCACAGCCAGCATAATCATCCCTACAAAGAGCAAGTTGGGGGAGGTGTAAAGAGAATTTCCCCACAGGGATCAATTATTTGCATTTTTACCAACAGTTTTCAGGATAGACAAAGTTGCCCCCTGTCCAGCTGTAATGGACTATTCCTCCTTTGAGACTTGACACCACCCAGCTTTCTGTTCACACTGGAGTTTAATGGTAGGCTATTGGTTGTCCCACTAATACATCTATAATTATATAACATTATTGACAAATTTTAAAGTAAATTTTATGGAAGGCAAACTAGTATTAAGATAATCATAAAATTGCCTTAATTACAGTAGCACCAAATGACAGGATTTTTCCATAAACTGTTTTTTATGATGTCATATGATCTATAATATACATATTGCCGATTACTTTTGGCAGCAATTTACTGTAAACCCACTTATTTGCGCTGTGGCCTGCTGATGCCCTGGTGGTGACCTTTACACTTGTTCTGGTATCATTGGTTGTCCCACAGGGATGAATCTTTTTAAATGGGAACTGCACGTGGTCAGTAGCTCACTGAAGAAGGTATTACGCCAAAACGCGTCTGTTTTGTGTAAAGACGTCTAATAAAATCAGATTGAAGCAAAGTCTGACCTCTTTTTGTTATGTTCAGTCATATGGCTAAAGATTAGCAGCAAGTCTCAAAGCGCTTTACAGCATCCCTGCCCAAAGCCCCCAGTGAGCAAGCCAGAGGCAACAGTGGCAAGGAAAAATTCCCAAGAAGGAAGAAACCTTGGGAGGGACCAGACTCAAAGGGGGAGCCCATCCTCCTCGGGCCGACATGGAAAGTCAAATCTGAGAGATGGCTAAGTACCAAGTCACATTGTCTATGTCATAAAATTTTTCATGAAATAATACAGTATAATCTTTGTCATTCTTCCCACATGAGTTTTCCACCAATATTACAAAATAGAATAAAATATTCTTAAAAACTGGCAAAGAATAAATGTAAAGAGCAGTTGTGTAATTGTGTGGTTAAAAATGATCATCATGTTTGGCTGGCAGCCTGTACAGGACGTCACCTGCTTCTTGGGGTAATTTGCACATAATATAGACGGATGGAATCTGGCAGTACTTGGATTAGCTCTTCCAGGATGATACTCATTATAAAAACAATTGTATTTCTTCCCAATAGAGTTTTTAGAGTGATAGTATTCTTAGACAGGTTCTATTGAACCAGAATCAGAATATATTCAGTGACGAGACTTCTAAGCACTTATATAAGTCACTCTGGCTAAGGGCGTCTGCCAAATGCTGCAAATGTAACAAATGCAATCAAAAATGTCAAAAGACTTACATTTTGTTTGGTGACTCGTGGTAAAGATTAAAGTTGGGTAAGGGTTATGCCCATAGAAATGAATGGAGACTACCAACAATGATGCAGATACTTAATCGTGTGTGTGTGTGTGTGTGTGTCTGTGTGTGTGTGTGCATGTGTTTAAGGCCTGGAAACATCCCTGACTGATGTATCAGTATCGATAAACAAATCTTTGCTATGTAATTCAAGCAAAGCTTGGGTCGCTTCAGAGGGAACCACTTCAGGATGATGGCAACAAACACATGGTTCTTTACTATGTCATATATCCAGAGGAGTAGCTAGACATTCTGGGCATTACACTGCACTACAGTTCAATGGTGTCCAACCCCAGCCTTACTCTCCTCAGACCTGCACCGATACCTCATCTAGAGCCTCAGAGGTCTGCTCCACTGCCTCCAACACAGTGGGGCAAAAGATGTCAGTGGCAAAAAAATTCCTAATACCCTTGACCTTTCACTGCGTGTGCCAACTGGGAGTCGAGTCCTCAGACTGGGCTTGAGTAACTGGAAGAAGTGAGAAATCTTCACCATATCGGGAATGTGCCCCCCCCCCCCTCCCCCAGGCTGGACTAAACACTGGAAACACCTGCCACAGTATCTGCTCGCAAAAGTTGTGTAGCACACGGTGTATCGGGCCTCATCCCAGGACTCAGCAGCTGCCTCACGCAATCTTCCACAAATGCCAAGACGCATAAATGAAATGTGTGTATAAAATGTACAGTGAAAAAGTAATTGCACCCTCTGTGAATTCTGCAGTTTTATATATCGGGACACAAAACAGATTTCTGTATGTCAAGTAAGTACATAGCATGAAGAACCATCTCTAGCAGCAATAAGTTGAAGTAATTCTTTTCTGCATGTTAATTTAGTTCAATTAATTCTGATTCACAACTGAACTGCCCTAAGGAGCTTTACATGGCTGTGATGTAATACATTGCTGCACCTTTTATACAGAATACTTAAGAAACTGGGAAAAAGGAAGACAAAGCAGCATTCTGTCTGTTATCTGTTATCTCTGTCACAACAGAAGTCAGTTGAGCAGAAGTCAATGCCAGGAAAAGCTGGGCTTTATTTAAACTGAGGCAGCAAAAGCAGAATCGGAAGACAGAGACGGTGTCTGAGTCATGGAGCAGAAATGTCTGGTAGCCAGAGAAATCGATCCCACGGTGACGGGGACTCTAGTCAGGTTCTGACACGGGGCAGGGATCCCGGGCTGATGAGCAGGGACAGGAACAGAAAGGGCAGTTCGGGTCAGGGCTGTACAGGAGAAAGTGCTCAGTAAGTGATCACATGGGAATGATAATTTCTCGCATCATCTGCGAGGTCACCCAGGATTAAAAAGGAAGTTAGACAGGTGCGGCTCTCTTTGTGACCGAGCCGATATTCTCACAAGGGGGAGGTGTGACAATCTGTCACTAGAGATGTCTTTCTTTTTATGTAGAACCACAGAAATGAATGAGCATCCTTTCATTTTCACATCACTGTAGTTTTTTATTGAGAGGATGTTCAGCAGTTTTATGATCCATGTTTGATGTAGAATTTGTTGGCATGCTGTGAAATTTGTCTCTTTAATTTGAAATGTTTTTTTCAGATTATATATCTATCCATTATATATCTTTCATATTCAGGGTTAGGTGGGGGGGGGTTAGTCCAGACCTTATCCCAGAGGCTGTGGGCACTAGATAGGACACTGTGTCAACCCAATGCAAAGCACATTCACAAATACAATAAGGTTGTATTTTTTGAGTGTATATCTACAATAAGGTTGTATTCTTTGAGTTTATGTTCGGCACCCTACTGAAAGACAAAGCTGGGAATTCACACATTATGATAATTTAAGGAAGCGTTACGGTGCCTCATTGCGCCTGCATTTACACTTTATGGTTAACTGTGTGGTAGATTACTTAATTCCTTCAAATGAAATGAAGAAATGCCTCAGTCCCATTTGCCTGAACAAAATACAGCTTTTCATAGCCCTGAGCACTCGCTAAACATTTCGTTTATATGAAATTTTCTTTAACATTGAAAAGAAATACAGAACTTTATGCATCTGTGCGACGGACATCGCCGACATTCCCTTGTAAAATGGCCGCTACGCACAAATCGTGACGTTATATGCATGTAACTTAATACAACCCATTGGCAGGAAGGCATGGTCAGTGAAGATATATTGAATGAGCACTGAGTAGCTGGCCCTTCCGGGAATAGATGACCAATCTCACCGGATTCCTTTACCCAAGCAATCTAATAATATCGCTAGTCAGAGTAAGACAGAAACTGAAAGTGGGTCATAGTCAGGTGAGGGGGTGGGGGGGGCACAGCTTTTTCTTAATGATATAAGAGGGAGATGCAGCAGCAGGCATTCAGACATTGTCATCACTACCATGGAACCTGAAATCCAACTGGAATCTTTCCATGTGTCCAGGACCAAGGGCTTTGTCCTGGACAATCCAATGGTAAGAATCACAATGTGTGTGTGTATATTAATTATATTGTAATACAGTACATTATATGTTAATCATACCAAGGTGCTGTTGAATTTCTGAGTCTATTTGTTTCGAAGGGTCAGCATTAATTTCCTACATCGGCACCAGGCAAGTGCCAGAGAAGTTAGCCGGTTATCAGTATTGCGATATTAGGCACAAATATCGGTATCAGTCACTATTTCCATGTCAGTGAGCCACTAGCCAGCTGTTTTCCAATAACTACGGTGGCTTTGGTCACGTCAGAGCAAAATGTGTGATCAGTGCAGGACTGTGTTTTTGGCTCATAAATATAAAAACAATGCCTTTAATTACAAACGTGTCAGCCAAATGTGCAGTAAGTATGATATTAGTGGTTCTTTATGTTTGCGGCCATGCGTTTGAAAACGGGTAATGCACGTCTAAGTCTTGCATTACCCGTTATTACTATATTATATTATATTATATTATATTATATTATATTATATTATATTATATTATATAATATATCAAGTACTTTGCAGGAAGGGATTTGCTGTTTCTATTTTCTATGTACAGCTGCAGTAAATTGACTGTAAAGTGACAGCTGCATGTCCTCTTGAGTGCAGGTGATGTCACAGCAGACTTTAGTGCAGATGATGGGTCACTTCATTTGTGTCCTTTTCAGACTGATCTCCCAGAGTACTACCAGCCATGGATGAGCATCGCCATGGACCTCCCCCACCTGATCCAAACTCATCAGCTCTGGGACAGGGTCCATAAGGTAAGTCTCATCGAGCACCAGGAGGCATTGTGGTTAAGGACCGTGGCATGGCACACAAGTCAGTGTTCAGGCGTATTCTTTAAGCTAATTGTACAGACAGATATGGAAGTTGTTTGTATTGAATACCTCGCCAAGAGTTAGCCAGGACAGCAGTGGTGTTAAATGGATGGCAGCTGGCAGAGATGCTGAGGTAATGTTGACCTACTGCAGCCTGTGTCTGTCCTCTGGCCACCAGATGCCGCTGTTGAGCATCATGCATCTCGAAGGGCACAGAGAACAGAGGCTGGCACACCTGGCACTGGGCTTCATTACCATGGGCTATGTGTGGCAGGAAGGAGAGCACCAGCCAGTCAAGGTGGGTAAGATGGGGGCCAAGAAGGAAGAAGGTGGAAAATAAGAGGAGGAGTGGAGCCATATGACAGTAGGATTAGTTCAGACTGGGGATGGTAGCAGGTGGAGGAATTCAGAGAAGAGATGGTAGGAGGAAGTGTTGCGAGATCGCTTAGAGTATACCACCTTAAGGAGATGGACCACAAGATTCCACAACCTACAGTCAGTCAGGCTCCTCAACAAAAGCTACCTGCACGCCAGATCCTGCTATAATTAATACTCTGGCCCTTTATTTCCAGGTTCTATTTCTAAGGGTTCTATAGTGCATGTATGTGCTAAGGGTTTGTCTACTGTGATGTTATTTTCTTTGTTGTTTACTGTTACTCATCATCAGCTGCTTTATTTATTTGTAAATTTTGCATTTATTTGGTGTTGTGCTCAATCAGCATGCAGGTAAGAATTTTGTTGTACTAAGTTCACGTCACAATAAAGCTTTTGAAACTTTGAAAGATTAGACCAGAAAGGTCATACCTTCACCTGTCATACCCCCATCTATGTGAGTTTTTTGAGTAAAAGAGTAAAAATGAAAGTGAGAGAGACGGCTTACGGTTGCTGGTGCTGTTTGCTGCCTGCAGACGCTCCCCAGGCAGCTGGCTGAGCCGTACTGCAGAGTGTCGGAGGCCTTGGACATGCCGCCCATCCTGCTCTATGCAGACTGTGTGCTGGCTAACTGGAAGCTGAGGGATCCTGCAGGGTCTGTTCATGCCCTCCTTCTGTTTAGCTATGTGCCCCCCCACCCCATATCTCTCCTTTCCACTCTCTCCCTCAACCCCTTCATAATTTTGTCATACTTCATAGCCATTATGTTTGTCATTAGTGCCATCGTGAATGTTTTACTAGAGATGAAAGGAATGTAAGGATTACCATATTCTTAAATGCTATTGTTATTTGTTTCTATATTGTTTGTTGCTACGTTGTGTTACATGCCTGCGCTCAGAATGCAAAAAGCAGAATCCCAGAAAGTTTTCGGTTACTAATGTTCCATCTCTGCTCCTCTTATGTCATGAACCCCTTTGATCTCTGCCGCTCACCAGCCCGTTCAAAATTGAGTAAGTTCTAATATGTTAACTATTTTTGAACATGTGTGTGTCTGTGTGAGCAAAAGATCCTGCAGTATAAGTGGTATGAGGACATGAACTACAAGTCATGTGAATTGGATAAAGCCGTTTAGTATAATATAATATCATGTCTTAGTATCTGCAGTTATAGAATTGGTTCTCAGTATGTGCAGTGGGCGTGGGAAAAGGTTTTGAGTTTTGTGTTTTTATGGGCCAAAAGGAACCTGGACACCATATTCAAGTTTCCTGGGGAAGGATCATGCAGGGGCTTCTTCCTGGTCTCCCTGCTGGTGGAACAGGCTGCATGTACAGGGATGGAGGTAGGATCTGTCCCCCTGGGAATGCCTGCATCACCTGACAGCAGGTGTATGTCTGTGTAATTGCTGGAGATGTCACCATGGTCTGCTGGGACAGCTGAAGCCTGTGGTGTTTAAGCTGTGAGTTAAGTTAGACATTTGCATTCCTTCAGGGAATTGCCATGGTGATGAACTCCATGCTGACCCAGGACAATCGTGGTGTGCATGATGGCCTAGAGATGATGAACAAATCTCTGGAGGAGATGAAGAAGATGTTCGGACTCATGCGCAGTAAGTCTCAAATCACCCCTAAGGTGGAAAATGATCAAAGACGGCAAACCAACTACTAGGTGTCATCATCATCTAGCGTGCTGTTGGTTACAGTCCTGCTCCGGGCAGTAACTGGACACCCTAAAGCAGAGTTAGCCCAGCTACAGGAGGCTGTCATTGTTTATCTATAGACTTAACATTTCTTCACTTTCTGTTCCACCATTTTTGCTTTGGAATTTTGCTTTTCACAAAAAACGTGTTTGCTGGAATTTTAATTGCCCTCTTTATTTATTTCTTAGAACATGTGGAGCCCAATGTCTTTTATGGCACACTGCGGATCTTCTTTACTGGGTAAGCTTCTTGAAATGCAGTACAAAGAAATTCTTTGTGATGCCAGAAAGGAGAATGGGAAAGGCTGAAGGCAATTCAGATTCCCAGTACACTCAGATGAGAGTCAAAGGCGTAGCCAGTATTTAGTAGAGGGTTCTTCAAGCTTCATGAGAACCATAACTCTGATGTTGTCACTCCTTGGCCACAGGTGGAAGGACAACCCCGCCCTACCTGATGGGCTATGCTATGAGGGGGTCTTCACAAGGCAGTTGAGGGGGGGCAGCGCTGCCCAGAGCTCCAGCATCCAATGTTTTGATGCTCTATTGGGTGTCAGACAAGTGGAAGCTTCAGGTGAGCCTGCTGAGTTACTGAAGGCCTTCCTCATTTTTTTTTAATTAAAGTATTGGCAGATGTTAAATGTCTAGACAAGCAAGAAGGGCAAATATTTGTACAATCCAGTACATTTAATATACTATTTAAATACATGTTAGTTTGGATCCAACAACCTACTGTAAATGTATTTCAGCCACAGCTCTAACGCTCCTGTCTCACTGTTCTGGCTTCTTCTCAGCTGACAGCTACCTGAAGGATATCCGCAGTTACATGCCCCCAGCCCACCGGCAGCTGATCGAGGTCCTCCAGCATCGGACCCCCTTGCGCTCGTACGTGCAGTCTTCTGGCGAGCAGGATCTCATCGACACCTACGACAAGTGTGTTAAGGCCCTGGTGGACCTGCGATGCTACCACCTGCAGGCTGTAACCAGCTATGTGTCTGCACCCAGTAAGACTGCACACAGGGGCGACCCCACCCCCAGGGAGGAGAAGGGCACAGGTGGCACAGATGCCTTCCATTTCCTGAAGAGCGTCCGGGACTCGACCAAGAATGTCCTCATCAGCCCTGAATGAGGCGCTCTACACTCTGCCCAACCAAAGTCATACAGCATGACAGGCAGCTAACAGTTATCCTCTCTATCTAGCTTGGAAGATATTTAACAGTTTTTTTCAATAGATTATACATATTTCAATGTCTCATTTTCTCAAAACTATGAGCACACATCCACAAATAGTTCTCAGAAGTGCCTTGCTCAAAATGTGACACTGTGTTCACTAGAACAGCACTTTGTGGCAAAATAGCCCACACAATCTAGCAATGCATGCAGCTCACACTTGATGAATAAGTTAAAATACATTCACTGTGCTCTATCCTTTTTGCTTGAAGGTCAGTGTACAAGTTACACACCATTACCATGACAACTGGCAGGAGTTTGTAGTAATGTTAATCACTGTATTCTCATAAACCCATGAAACATTAAAATACCGAAAACTATACTAAGTTAAATGTCGTCCTGTTGCATCTCACAAATCTGTCCCGAGAATTTAATGAAAATCACAGTAAATGTTGCTCCCACACAGGCAGAGGAGGAATTATCCCCTGAAACAACAGATCCAGGCTTGGCAGGTCTTTGGTGATACAGTCATGGGGTATATTCTGAAACTGACATTTATTATTGCCTCTGTTCATAATTCAAATCAATATGATTTGGTCAAGGCCAAGCAATTTTGCGGTGGGCCCTGTGATGGCCCTGACCCGGGCAAAATGCTTACCCCAAGCAGGTGGACCCATAGTAACATTCAAGTGACATCATGGTGCTTAATATACCATGGTTTCATTGATTAGTTGAATGGATTCAAGTGAAGAACAGGTTAGTTCTGCAGATGTTTATCTAACTTACCAGGGAAGGTGCAACCAGCAAAAGTGTCCCATGGTGAAACGTGGATGTTTTATGGGGTACCAAGTAATTGGACTTTTCAATATGGTGCAGGCCGGAAGGGGGTATTTTGTTTGGTGTGATGGCAGGGGATTATGTGGTAAAATAACATGTTGAATTTTGGTAGTGAAGTAAACTATGTGGATTATTATTTTAAGAAAATAAATGTTAGGTGATGGGTTGTGCTTATTTAATGTGTGGTAAACTGCGTTCCTCCCCCTCCCCCTTTTGTGGCTGTGATGGTGCTGGACATCATTATATAGGGAGGTTTGGTTAAGGTATGAAAAACAAAAATGCTGCCCAGTTTTCATCACAGGCCCCCTGCGATGATGGGCATGGGGTGTCCCCTCAGCTCCTCCACTGCTGTGTGTGTGTGTGTGTGTGTGTGTGTGTTGGGGGCCAGGCAGAATTAATCATATATCATGTATCTCTACATAGTGTTTGTTCCAGCTTCATAAAGGCAACATTTAATGCAAAATAACAGTAATAAAAACTGAGGTGCTCCATGAAACAGTTTGCTGTACACTGTGCCTCCCTTGATCTGATGAAGTTTACAGCTTTTCCCAATTGGTTACACACACTTCTCAGAGTACTGCACAATTTGCCAAAACTATACACGCAAATGCCAAAATCACAGTCGCAAAACCTGAAACGCACAAGGTTTTGCACAGTAAAATTCAGAGGTGGATAATAATGCCCTACTGTAATTATTTACTAACTTTTTGACAGCAGAGTACAGAGTAACTTTCTGAAAAAAAAACTCTAAAAAGTACTCTAATGAGTTGTTTTAACAGGGAATACTGTATAGGGAACTCGAATATACCTGCAGAAAGAAATGTGTACTTTTAAACAGCTACATTTATCTGCATCCATCTCATTACTCACTACTTTCTTATATATCTCACTTTTTGATCACTTACATTAACCTGTCTCACCAGTGAAATTCAGCCATCAAGCGTCATCCAAACTGAGCTGCTGCATCCTTCAAAGGAAACAACTTAAAGTTCAGACATTGTAATGTTATTGCTGGCTGACGTCAGTGTTCCCTGGCCGTTCGTTGTTCTTCACACAGCCCAGAGTGACATGCATCTCCCCGCTGGTAACCCTAAGAAACCTCCCCAGTGAGGTCCGTGCTGCTGGTTTCCTGCGTCTGAGGCCAAATTCCATCACACATTGTTCTTGGTTATCAAAAAAAGGTATAAGGTTTTTTAATTACACGTTATGCTTCAGTGTTTTATTGTTAGAGCATATTTTATTTTTAGATTGTGTTCTTTGAATGGCTGTGCTGTTGATTGGGCAATCCTGCTGCTATGTTCTAACAATGAAGGAGGCATGAGGGCAAACCAAAGGCTGGGAACAGGGTGCAGAAAGGCTGACTGCAAAGGGTCAAACACAAGACAAAACTGGCAAGCAGGGAAACCACTGTAGCTCTCATTGGGGTGACATCAGTGACCGGACTGGGGAGCACAGGCCTGGGAGGCACTGTTATACCCCATTAATGAGGAGCAAACCAGAGGCATCTGATGTGATGCTGGCCTCCATTCCTGACAACCCTAATCTGTAATTCAGGCAACATATTATTGTGATGCTGCATGGCCAGTCAAGACGACAGATCATTCAGATTACCAACGTGGATTATACGTGTCATCGTGTTATTTAATGTGTGTAACTGTGCATTTACGTTGGATTGCGTGTGTTTTCGATGGCGTCTGACCCCAAGTGTGAATGTCATGTAAACTGTCAACTTCCCTTGTCTGTGCGGCTGCTGGTTGTCACTGGCAGTGCACTGTAAACAAATGTGGAATTTCTGCTCCTATTTATAAAGAATTGCTTTTATTTAAAAAGGGCCCACCACACAAACTCTGTTACAATGATTAATAAAGTGATAATAAATTAAATTGTGTGAGTGGATCTGTACATAACACTAAAAAGCTGTACAAGCAGACTGGCAGAAACCTGGAGTGAAAAAGGATGTATAATTATCTACAGGGAAACCTGAAATGAATACATGATAACATATCGTAGATTAGGAGATGCTAACCTGGTGGAGTGGTGATGTCTACGGTCGGCCCTTTCGATCTGAAGAAATAAGGGACATCAACTCCAGTGATGGTTCATCGTACCGTGCGGCATCACACAACCTCATGACATCTGCTCCTGCCCTCCAGACACAGTTACTGAGATCTCTACAGTCTACAGCACCTCATGTCATCCTGCACCGTGTCTCGACGACTGGCATCAGCTGGACTACGGGTTCACCGTCCTAAGTGTAGGCTGCCATTAACATCGGCGCAGAGACGGCTGTGTTTGGAATGACGCCGTAACCGGGAGGCACGGACTGATGTGGAATGGCGCCGGACCATGTTCAGCGCCATCTCAGTTCTGCCATCAGATGACTGTCATGTGCATATATGGCTGTGCCGAGGGGAGAGGACCAATCCTGCCAATGCTGTAGAGAGACACACTGGCGTTACTCCTGGCATCATGGTCTGAGGAGCCATAGGGTACGACTTCAGGTCATCTCTGGTGGTGATTCAGGGGACCCTGAGAGCACAGCGCTACGTCAGTGACGTCCTGCGTCCGCATGTCTTACCCCTCCTGAGACAGCGCCCTGGTACAGTCTTTTAATAAAGACATGGCACATGTGTCTATGGACTGCCTGCGTCATGTTGAGGTCCTCCCATGGCCAGCCAGATCCCCCAGTCCTTCCCCAGTCAAACATGTGTGGGATCAGCTCAGACATTAACTGAGACCCAACGGCTGTACGACTCCCTTCCGCACCATATCACTGCATGTATCCCAGCCTGGAGGGGTAAGGGGTGCCACACCCTACTGACATGGGACCAGCAGCCAACTCTGCTGTCCGTTTGATCTGATATTATAATCATTGCGATACAGTCACATGACCTTTCACCATGTGCTTCGTTTCCACCAGTCCGTGTGGGTGCTTTTTTTTGTCACTCTGTGTATATACAGTATGTGTGTGTGTGTGTGTGTGTGTGTGTGTGTGTGTGTGTGGATTATGCTTATATTATATTGTAGGGGCCAAATGTTCCCTTCCATGTAATAAAACCCTGTTATGGAAACCATTATTCAGGTCCCCAAAAAGATCTGTGATTGCAATCAAAAAACTAAAAATGCCAAAAGTCTTGTACTTTGTTTGGTTGCTTATGGTTAAGGTTAAGGCTGGGTAGGGGTTTGGTCATTCAAGGTTCAAGAGGTTTATTTGTCACAAACACAGTTGTACACATACAATATGTAGTGAAATGTGACTCTGGTCACTCCGAGCAGCTGTGCATAATAAGAGAATAATAAAATATAAAGATAACAATACAAATAAAAAATATACGAAATATATTCAGCTGTACAAAATCTAAATACAAGTGACACGGTCAAAGTGATTGTGCTGTGCAATTTAAGTGCAATGTGTAAGAGACCTGAGAAATGTACAGACAATTTAGACAGTATGAACTGAATGTAAACAGTGCTCATGGGATAATGGGCAGATGTACACAGTGTGCACAGTGTGTTTTCAGTGTTACAGTGACTGAAGAGTCACTGTAGAGTCCAGTGGGAGACCTAGTGGCACTGAGACATGTCCTGGTTTAAGAGCCTTATGACCTGGGGAAAAGGTTCCTCTTTGACCTTTCAGTTCTGGTCATAAGGCTACAGAACCATTTGCCTCGGAACAGAAAGGCAGAACAGAGAGTTATTGGGGTGGGAGGGGTCCTTGAAGATTTTTATTGCTCTGGTCCTACAGCGGCTGGTGTAAATGTCTTGTAGGGAGATCAGGGCAGATTTGGTGCAGTGCTCAGCTGCTCTAACCACCCTCTGCAGGGCTTTCCGGTCCTTTACAGAGTAGTTCCCGAACCATGATGTAATGCTCATGGTCAATTTATTCTCTACAGCAGCCGAGTAGAAGGTCTTTAGGACAGCAGGAGAGACCTTAAACCTCCTCAGTGACCTCAGATGGTAGAGCTGCTGCCTCACCTTGCTGACCAGAGTGTGTGTGTCTTTGGACTAGGTTGAGGTCCTCCTGTACATGGAAGCTGAGATACTTGAAAGTGCTCATCCTCTCCACTCTAGCACCGTTGATGTAGCCAGGTGGCCTCCTGTAGTCCCACTTTCAGGTGACGCTCAGTTGGAGGCTGTTATCCTGGCACCACCTTTCCAGGATCTCCACTTCCTTCAAGTAGGCCAACTCCTCATTGCTGGAGTGTGTGTGGATGCGCGCTGTGTTTCACGTCCACAGTTGAAGACTGTTCTGGTAGAGCTTGCTCTATGTTTAAACAGCAACCCCTTGTGGTGATATGTGCTTACAACAGCGCTTATAACCAAAGTCACCAAAGTCATGTAATAGTCTTGGACCTGAAAAGCTGGCATATTTCCTGAAGGCAGCTGATGGACTGGAAGGTGACTGAAGAATAATGTCTGTGAATGTAGAAACGCCAGCACCAGCTGAGGCTGTTAGTGCTGCGGCGGCTGGGCAGGAATTACCTGCACATGTCTGCTGTGAGTGGGCTGCAGTGCTTCTACTGCCGTCTCTGCTCCAGGAACGCCATGTGCGGGAAGCTGCAGTGCGAAAACGTGCAGTTGGTCACTGTGTTCGGCATCGAGCCCTCCATCATCCAGACGCCCATCGCCGGCACCAAGTGCTGGGGGGTGGATTTCCTGCTGGGCTCGGACGTGCCAGACCCGGGCATGATTAACGAGGGCACCCGCTGCGGGGAGAACAAGGTACTCCGAAAATCCTCAGCATGTCCAGCATGAGCCAGAGCAGAACATAATATGACCCCAGCAGTCAATGCTGACCGTAGCTTTGCCTATGAAATATCCCTCTTCCCAGAATCAGCTTAAGGCTTCCAAGAATATACTGTATCATCAGGCTTTCACTTTCTCTTTCTAACTCTGTGCTGGTTGGTTCTAACAGATATACATCATGATAAACCCCAAGGGGGGGCGGGGTGCCGATGGAGAAAAAAATGAGTCATTCATTAGTTGCCATAAGAAAAGACAAAGTTGGCAGAAATATGTCGGCATGAAGGTGTGATTTATAATGGTCACCATAAGTCTAGTCAGACGTCATTATGTCAGACAGCTCTTCAATGTACTCTGTGAAGGGAGTGGTTCGGAAATCATTCAACCTTGATGACAGCTGGACAGTTACTGCTGTTTTATGTGTGCTTCCAGGCGGGGGGTGGGGTGGGGGTGGCTGACCATAAGGCCGGTGCAGGCAGCTGCCTGGGGCTCCCGAAAACTAGGGGCCTCATGAAGACAGAATTTCCAAAGGTTTATGGATATAAGATAAATGATCATTTATATTATAGCAATATGTGTTACTTGCCTTGGGGGCAGCATGGGGCTCAGTGGGCTAAGCCTGTGACCGGTAGGTTACTGGTTTGAGTCTGGCTTAGGCACATCTGTGGGTCCTTGAGCGAGGCCCTTAACCCCCAGCTCCCTGGGTGCCACAACAGGTGGCTGCCTTTCACAGCCAGCATAATCATCCCTACAAAGAGCAAGTTGGGGGAGGTGTAAAGAGAATTTCCCCACAGGGATCAATTATTTGCATTTTTACCAACAGTTTTCAGGATAGACAAAGTTGCCCCCTGTCCAGCTGTAATGGACTATTCCTCCTTTGAGACTTGACACCACCCAGCTTTCTGTTCACACTGGAGTTTAATGGTAGGCTATTGGTTGTCCCACTAATACATCTATAATTATATAACATTATTGACAAATTTTAAAGTAAATTTTATGGAAGGCAAACTAGTATTAAGATAATCATAAAATTGCCTTAATTACAGTAGCACCAAATGACAGGATTTTTCCATAAACTGTTTTTTATGATGTCATATGATCTATAATATACATATTGCCGATTACTTTTGGCAGCAATTTACTGTAAACCCACTTATTTGCGCTGTGGCCTGCTGATGCCCTGGTGGTGACCTTTACACTTGTTCTGGTATCATTGGTTGTCCCACAGGGATGAATCTTTTTAAATGGGAACTGCACGTGGTCAGTAGCTCACTGAAGAAGGTATTACGCCAAAACGCGTCTGTTTTGTGTAAAGACGTCTAATAAAATCAGATTGAAGCAAAGTCTGACCTCTTTTTGTTATGTTCAGTCATATGGCTAAAGATTAGCAGCAAGTCTCAAAGCGCTTTACAGCATCCCTGCCCAAAGCCCCCAGTGAGCAAGCCAGAGGCAACAGTGGCAAGGAAAAATTCCCAAGAAGGAAGAAACCTTGGGAGGGACCAGACTCAAAGGGGGAGCCCATCCTCCTCGGGCCGACATGGAAAGTCAAATCTGAGAGATGGCTAAGTACCAAGTCACATTGTCTATGTCATAAAATTTTTCATGAAATAATACAGTATAATCTTTGTCATTCTTCCCACATGAGTTTTCCACCAATATTACAAAATAGAATAAAATATTCTTAAAAACTGGCAAAGAATAAATGTAAAGAGCAGTTGTGTAATTGTGTGGTTAAAAATGATCATCATGTTTGGCTGGCAGCCTGTACAGGACGTCACCTGCTTCTTGGGGTAATTTGCACATAATATAGACGGATGGAATCTGGCAGTACTTGGATTAGCTCTTCCAGGATGATACTCATTATAAAAACAATTGTATTTCTTCCCAATAGAGTTTTTAGAGTGATAGTATTCTTAGACAGGTTCTATTGAACCAGAATCAGAATATATTCAGTGACGAGACTTCTAAGCACTTATATAAGTCACTCTGGCTAAGGGCGTCTGCCAAATGCTGCAAATGTAACAAATGCAATCAAAAATGTCAAAAGACTTACATTTTGTTTGGTGACTCGTGGTAAAGATTAAAGTTGGGTAAGGGTTATGCCCATAGAAATGAATGGAGACTACCAACAATGATGCAGATACTTAATCGTGTGTGTGTGTGTGTGTGTGTCTGTGTGTGTGTGTGCATGTGTTTAAGGCCTGGAAACATCCCTGACTGATGTATCAGTATCGATAAACAAATCTTTGCTATGTAATTCAAGCAAAGCTTGGGTCGCTTCAGAGGGAACCACTTCAGGATGATGGCAACAAACACATGGTTCTTTACTATGTCATATATCCAGAGGAGTAGCTAGACATTCTGGGCATTACACTGCACTACAGTTCAATGGTGTCCAATCCCCCGGACATTACACTGCACTACAGTTCAATGGTGTCCAACCCCAGCCTTACTCTCCTCAGACCTGCACCGATACCTCATCTAGAGCCTCAGAGGTCTGCTCCACTGCCTCCAACACAGTGGGGCAAAAGATGTCAGTGGCAAAAAAATTCCTAATACCCTTGACCTTTCACTGCGTGTGCCAACTGGGAGTCGAGTCCTCAGACTGGGCTTGAGTAACTGGAAGCAGTGAGAAATCTTCACCATATCGGGAATGTGCCCCCCCCCCCTCCCCCAGGCTGGACTAAACACTGGAAACACCTGCCACAGTATCTGCTCGCAAAAGTTGTGTAGCACACGGTGTATCGGGCCTCATCCCAGGACTCAGCAGCTGCCTCACGCAATCTTCCACAAATGCCAAGACGCATAAATGAAATGTGTGTATAAAATGTACAGTGAAAAAGTAATTGCACCCTCTGTGAATTCTGCAGTTTTATATATCGGGACACAAAACAGATTTCTGTATGTCAAGTAAGTACATAGCATGAAGAACCATCTCTAGCAGCAATAAGTTGAAGTAATTCTTTTCTGCATGTTAATTTAGTTCAATTAATTCTGATTCACAACTGAACTGCCCTAAGGAGCTTTACATGGCTGTGATGTAATACATTGCTGCACCTTTTATACAGAATACTTAAGAAACTGGGAAAAAGGAAGACAAAGCAGCATTCTGTCTGTTATCTGTTATCTCTGTCACAACAGAAGTCAGTTGAGCAGAAGTCAATGCCAGGAAAAGCTGGGCTTTATTTAAACTGAGGCAGCAAAAGCAGAATCGGAAGACAGAGACGGTGTCTGAGTCATGGAGCAGAAATGTCTGGTAGCCAGAGAAATCGATCCCACGGTGACGGGGACTCTAGTCAGGTTCTGACACGGGGCAGGGATCCCGGGCTGATGAGCAGGGACAGGAACAGAAAGGGCAGTTCGGGTCAGGGCTGTACAGGAGAAAGTGCTCAGTAAGTGATCACATGGGAATGATAATTTCTCGCATCATCTGCGAGGTCACCCAGGATTAAAAAGGAAGTTAGACAGGTGCGGCTCTCTTTGTGACCGAGCCGATATTCTCACAAGGGGGAGGTGTGACAATCTGTCACTAGAGATGTCTTTCTTTTTATGTAGAACCACAGAAATGAATGAGCATCCTTTCATTTTCACATCACTGTAGTTTTTTATTGAGAGGATGTTCAGCAGTTTTATGATCCATGTTTGATGTAGAATTTGTTGGCATGCTGTGAAATTTGTCTCTTTAATTTGAAATGTTTTTTTCAGATTATATATCTATCCATTATATATCTTTCATATTCAGGGTTAGGTGGGGGGGGGTTAGTCCAGACCTTATCCCAGAGGCTGTGGGCACTAGATAGGACACTGTGTCAACCCAATGCAAAGCACATTCACAAATACAATAAGGTTGTATTTTTTGAGTGTATATCTACAATAAGGTTGTATTCTTTGAGTTTATGTTCGGCACCCTACTGAAAGACAAAGCTGGGAATTCACACCTTATGATAATTTAAGGAAGCGTTACGGTGCCTCATTGCGCCTGCATTTACACTTTATGGTTAACTGTGTGGTAGATTACTTAATTCCTTCAAATGAAATGAAGAAATGCCTCAGTCCCATTTGCCTGAACAAAATACAGCTTTTCATAGCCCTGAGCACTCGCTAAACATTTCGTTTATATGAAATTTTCTTTAACATTGAAAAGAAATACAGAACTTTATGCATCTGTGCGACGGACATCGCCGACATTCCCTTGTAAAATGGCCGCTACGCACAAATCGTGACGTTATATGCATGTAACTTAATACAACCCATTGGCAGGAAGGCATGGTCAGTGAAGATATATTGAATGAGCACTGAGTAGCTGGCCCTTCCGGGAATAGATGACCAATCTCACCGGATTCCTTTACCCAAGCAATCTAATAATATCGCTAGTCAGAGTAAGACAGAAACTGAAAGTGGGTCATAGTCAGGTGAGGGGGTGGGGGGGGCACAGCTTTTTCTTAATGATATAAGAGGGAGATGCAGCAGCAGGCATTCAGACATTGTCATCACTACCATGGAACCTGAAATCCAACTGGAATCTTTCCATGTGTCCAGGACCAAGGGCTTTGTCCTGGACAATCCAATGGTAAGAATCACAATGTGTGTGTGTATATTAATTATATTGTAATACAGTACATTATATGTTAATCATACCAAGGTGCTGTTGAATTTCTGAGTCTATTTGTTTCGAAGGGTCAGCATTAATTTCCTACATCGGCACCAGGCAAGTGCCAGAGAAGTTAGCCGGTTATCAGTATTGCGATATTAGGCACAAATATCGGTATCAGTCACTATTTCCATGTCAGTGAGCCACTAGCCAGCTGTTTTCCAATAACTACGGTGGCTTTGGTCACGTCAGAGCAAAATGTGTGATCAGTGCAGGACTGTGTTTTTGGCTCATAAATATAAAAACAATGCCTTTAATTACAAACGTGTCAGCCAAATGTGCAGTAAGTATGATATTAGTGGTTCTTTATGTTTGCGGCCATGCGTTTGAAAACGGGTAATGCACGTCTAAGTCTTGCATTACCCGTTATTACTATATTATATTATATTATATTATATTATATTATATTATATTATATTATATTATATTATATAATATATCAAGTACTTTGCAGGAAGGGATTTGCTGTTTCTATTTTCTATGTACAGCTGCAGTAAATTGACTGTAAAGTGACAGCTGCATGTCCTCTTGAGTGCAGGTGATGTCACAGCAGACTTTAGTGCAGATGATGGGTCACTTCATTTGTGTCCTTTTCAGACTGATCTCCCAGAGTACTACCAGCCATGGATGAGCATCGCCATGGACCTCCCCCACCTGATCCAAACTCATCAGCTCTGGGACAGGGTCCATAAGGTAAGTCTCATCGAGCACCAGGAGGCATTGTGGTTAAGGACCGTGGCATGGCACACAAGTCAGTGTTCAGGCGTATTCTTTAAGCTAATTGTACAGACAGATATGGAAGTTGTTTGTATTGAATACCTCGCCAAGAGTTAGCCAGGACAGCAGTGGTGTTAAATGGATGGCAGCTGGCAGAGATGCTGAGGTAATGTTGACCTACTGCAGCCTGTGTCTGTCCTCTGGCCACCAGATGCCGCTGTTGAGCATCATGCATCTCGAAGGGCACAGAGAACAGAGGCTGGCACACCTGGCACTGGGCTTCATTACCATGGGCTATGTGTGGCAGGAAGGAGAGCACCAGCCAGTCAAGGTGGGTAAGATGGGGGCCAAGAAGGAAGAAGGTGGAAAATAAGAGGAGGAGTGGAGCCATATGACAGTAGGATTAGTTCAGACTGGGGATGGTAGCAGGTGGAGGAATTCAGAGAAGAGATGGTAGGAGGAAGTGTTGCGAGATCGCTTAGAGTATACCACCTTAAGGAGATGGACAACAAGATTCCACAACCTACAGTCAGTCAGGCTCCTCAACAAAAGCTACCTGCACGCCAGATCCTGCTATAATTAATACTCTGGCCCTTTATTTCCAGGTTCTATTTCTAAGGGTTCTATAGTGCATGTATGTGCTAAGGGTTTGTCTACTGTGATGTTATTTTCTTTGTTGTTTACTGTTACTCATCATCAGCTGCTTTATTTATTTGTAAATTTTGCATTTATTTGGTGTTGTGCTCAATCAGCATGCAGGTAAGAATTTTGTTGTACTAAGTTCACGTCACAATAAAGCTTTTGAAACTTTGAAAGATTAGACCAGAAAGGTCATACCTTCACCTGTCATACCCCCATCTATGTGAGTTTTTTGAGTAAAAGAGTAAAAATGAAAGTGAGAGAGACGGCTTACGGTTGCTGGTGCTGTTTGCTGCCTGCAGACGCTCCCCAGGCAGCTGGCTGAGCCGTACTGCAGAGTGTCGGAGGCCTTGGACATGCCGCCCATCCTGCTCTATGCAGACTGTGTGCTGGCTAACTGGAAGCTGAGGGATCCTGCAGGGTCTGTTCATGCCCTCCTTCTGTTTAGCTATGTGCCCCCCCACCCCATATCTCTCCTTTCCACTCTCTCCCTCAACCCCTTCATAATTTTGTCATACTTCATAGCCATTATGTTTGTCATTAGTGCCATCGTGAATGTTTTACTAGAGATGAAAGGAATGTAAGGATTACCATATTCTTAAATGCTATTGTTATTTGTTTCTATATTGTTTGTTGCTACGTTGTGTTACATGCCTGCGCTCAGAATGCAAAAAGCAGAATCCCAGAAAGTTTTCGGTTACTAATGTTCCATCTCTGCTCCTCTTATGTCATGAACCCCTTTGATCTCTGCCGCTCACCAGCCCGTTCAAAATTGAGTAAGTTCTAATATGTTAACTATTTTTGAACATGTGTGTGTCTGTGTGAGCAAAAGATCCTGCAGTATAAGTGGTATGAGGACATGAACTACAAGTCATGTGAATTGGATAAAGCCGTTTAGTATAATAATATCATGTCTTAGTATCTGCAGTTATAGAATTGGTTCTCAGTATGTGCAGTGGGCGTGGGAAAAGGTTTTGAGTTTTGTGTTTTTATGGGCCAAAAGGAACCTGGACACCATATTCAAGTTTCCTGGGGAAGGATCATGCAGGGGCTTCTTCCTGGTCTCCCTGCTGGTGGAACAGGCTGCATGTACAGGGATGGAGGTAGGATCTGTCCCCCTGGGAATGCCTGCATCACCTGACAGCAGGTGTATGTCTGTGTAATTGCTGGAGATGTCACCATGGTCTGCTGGGACAGCTGAAGCCTGTGGTGTTTAAGCTGTGAGTTAAGTTAGACATTTGCATTCCTTCAGGGAATTGCCATGGTGATGAACTCCATGCTGACCCAGGACAATCGTGGTGTGCATGATGGCCTAGAGATGATGAACAAATCTCTGGAGGAGATGAAGAAGATGTTCGGACTCATGCGCAGTAAGTCTCAAATCACCCCTAAGGTGGAAAATGATCAAAGACGGCAAACCAACTACTAGGTGTCATCATCATCTAGCGTGCTGTTGGTTACAGTCCTGCTCCGGGCAGTAACTGGACACCCTAAAGCAGAGTTAGCCCAGCTACAGGAGGCTGTCATTGTTTATCTATAGACTTAACATTTCTTCACTTTCTGTTCCACCATTTTTGCTTTGGAATTTTGCTTTTCACAAAAAACGTGTCTGCTGGAATTTTAATTGCCCTCTTTATTTATTTCTTAGAACATGTGGAGCCCAATGTCTTTTATGGCACACTGCGGATCTTCTTTACTGGGTAAGCTTCTTGAAATGCAGTACAAAGAAATTCTTTGTGATGCCAGAAAGGAGAATGGGAAAGGCTGAAGGCAATTCAGATTCCCAGTACACTCAGATGAGAGTCAAAGGCGTAGCCAGTATTTAGTAGAGGGTTCTTCAAGCTTCATGAGAACCATAACTCTGATGTTGTCACTCCTTGGCCACAGGTGGAAGGACAACCCCGCCCTACCTGATGGGCTATGCTATGAGGGGGTCTTCACAAGGCAGTTGAGGGGGGGCAGCGCTGCCCAGAGCTCCAGCATCCAATGTTTTGATGCTCTATTGGGTGTCAGACAAGTGGAAGCTTCAGGTGAGCCTGCTGAGTTACTGAAGGCCTTCCTCATTTTTTTTTAATTAAAGTATTGGCAGATGTTAAATGTCTAGACAAGCAAGAAGGGCAAATATTTGTACAATCCAGTACATTTAATATACTATTTAAATACATGTTAGTTTGGATCCAACAACCTACTGTAAATGTATTTCAGCCACAGCTCTAACGCTCCTGTCTCACTGTTCTGGCTTCTTCTCAGCTGACAGCTACCTGAAGGATATCCGCAGTTACATGCCCCCAGCCCACCGGCAGCTGATCGAGGTCCTCCAGCATCGGACCCCCTTGCGCTCGTACGTGCAGTCTTCTGGCGAGCAGGATCTCATCGACACCTACGACAAGTGTGTTAAGGCCCTGGTGGACCTGCGATGCTACCACCTGCAGGCTGTAACCAGCTATGTGTCTGCACCCAGTAAGACTGCACACAGGGGCGACCCCACCCCCAGGGAGGAGAAGGGCACAGGTGGCACAGATGCCTTCCATTTCCTGAAGAGCGTCCGGGACTCAACCAAGAATGTCCTCATCAGCCCTGAATGAGGCGCTCTACACTCTGCCCAACCAAAGTCATACAGCATGACAGGCAGCTAACAGTTATCCTCTCTATCTAGCTTGGAAGATATTTAACAGTTTTTTTCAATAGATTATACATATTTCAATGTCTCATTTTCTCAAAACTATGAGCACACATCCACAAATAGTTCTCAGAAGTGCCTTGCTCAAAATGTGACACTGTGTTCACTAGAACAGCACTTTGTGGCAAAATAGCCCACACAATCTAGCAATGCATGCAGCTCACACTTGATGAATAAGTTAAAATACATTCACTGTGCTCTATCCTTTTTGCTTGAAGGTCAGTGTACAAGTTACACACCATTACCATGACAACTGGCAGGAGTTTGTAGTAATGTTAATCACTGTATTCTCATAAACCCATGAAACATTAAAATACCGAAAACTATACTAAGTTAAATGTCGTCCTGTTGCATCTCACAAATCTGTCCCGAGAATTTAATGAAAATCACAGTAAATGTTGCTCCCACACAGGCAGAGGAGGAATTATCCCCTGAAACAACAGATCCAGGCTTGGCAGGTCTTTGGTGATACAGTCATGGGGTATATTCTGAAACTGACATTTATTATTGCCTCTGTTCATAATTCAAATCAATATGATTTGGTCAAGGCCAAGCAATTTTGCGGTGGGCCCTGTGATGGCCCTGACCCGGGCAAAATGCTTACCCCAAGCAGGTGGACCCATAGTAACATTCAAGTGACATCATGGTGCTTAATATACCATGGTTTCATTGATTAGTTGAATGGATTCAAGTGAAGAACAGGTTAGTTCTGCAGATGTTTATCTAACTTACCAGGGAAGGTGCAACCAGCAAAAGTGTCCCATGGTGAAACGTGGATGTTTTATGGGGTACCAAGTAATTGGACTTTTCAATATGGTGCAGGCCGGAAGGGGGTATTTTGTTTGGTGTGATGGCAGGGGATTATGTGGTAAAATAACATGTTGAATTTTGGTAGTGAAGTAAACTATGTGGATTATTATTTTAAGAAAATAAATGTTAGGTGATGGGTTGTGCTTATTTAATGTGTGGTAAACTGTGTTCCTCCCCCTCCCCCTTTTGTGGCTGTGATGGTGCTGGACATCATTATATAGGGAGGTTTGGTTAAGGTATGAAAAACAAAAATGCTGCCCAGTTTTCATCACAGGCCCCCTGCGATGATGGGCATGGGGTGTCCCCTCAGCTCCTCCACTGCTGTGTGTGTGTGTGTGTGTGTGTGTGTGTGTTGGGGGCCAGGCAGAATTAATCATATATCATGTATCTCTACATAGTGTTTGTTCCAGCTTCATAAAGGCAACATTTAATGCAAAATAACAGTAATAAAAACTGAGGTGCTCCATGAAACAGTTTGCTGTACACTGTGCCTCCCTTGATCTGATGAAGTTTACAGCTTTTCCCAATTGGTTACACACACTTCTCAGAGTACTGCACAATTTGCCAAAACTATACACGCAAATGCCAAAATCACAGTCGCAAAACCTGAAACGCACAAGGTTTTGCACAGTAAAATTCAGAGGTGGATAATAATGCCCTACTGTAATTATTTACTAACTTTTTGACAGCAGAGTACAGAGTAACTTTCTGAAAAAAAAACTCTAAAAAGTACTCTAATGAGTTGTTTTAACAGGGAATACTGTATAGGGAACTCGAATATACCTGCAGAAAGAAATGTGTACTTTTAAACAGCTACATTTATCTGCATCCATCTCATTACTCACTACTTTCTTATATATCTCACTTTTTGATCACTTACATTAACCTGTCTCACCAGTGAAATTCAGCCATCAAGCGTCATCCAAACTGAGCTGCTGCATCCTTCAAAGGAAACAACTTAAAGTTCAGACATTGTAATGTTATTGCTGGCTGACGTCAGTGTTCCCTGGCCGTTCGTTGTTCTTCACACAGCCCAGAGTGACATGCATCTCCCCGCTGGTAACCCTAAGAAACCTCCCCAGTGAGGTCCGTGCTGCTGGTTTCCTGCGTCTGAGGCCAAATTCCATCACACATTGTTCTTGGTTATCAAAAAAAGGTATAAGGTTTTTTAATTACACGTTATGCTTCAGTGTTTTATTGTTAGAGCATATTTTATTTTTAGATTGTGTTCTTTGAATGGCTGTGCTGTTGATTGGGCAATCCTGCTGCTATGTTCTAACAATGAAGGAGGCATGAGGGCAAACCAAAGGCTGGGAACAGGGTGCAGAAAGGCTGACTGCAAAGGGTCAAACACAAGACAAAACTGGCAAGCAGGGAAACCACTGTAGCTCTCATTGGGGTGACATCAGTGACCGGACTGGGGAGCACAGGCCTGGGAGGCACTGTTATACCCCATTAATGAGGAGCAAACCAGAGGCATCTGATGTGATGCTGGCCTCCATTCCTGACAACCCTAATCTGTAATTCAGGCAACATATTATTGTGATGCTGCATGGCCAGTCAAGACGACAGATCATTCAGATTACCAACGTGGATTATACGTGTCATCGTGTTATTTAATGTGTGTAACTGTGCATTTACGTTGGATTGCGTGTGTTTTCGATGGCGTCTGACCCCAAGTGTGAATGTCATGTAAACTGTCAACTTCCCTTGTCTGTGCGGCTGCTGGTTGTCACTGGCAGTGCACTGTAAACAAATGTGGAATTTCTGCTCCTATTTATAAAGAATTGCTTTTATTTAAAAAGGGCCCACCACACAAACTCTGTTACAATGATTAATAAAGTGATAATAAATTAAATTGTGTGAGTGGATCTGTACATAACACTAAAAAGCTGTACAAGCAGACTGGCAGAAACCTGGAGTGAAAAAGGATGTATAATTATCTACAGGGAAACCTGAAATGAATACATGATAACATATCGTAGATTAGGAGATGCTAACCTGGTGGAGTGGTGATGTCTACGGTCGGCCCTTTCGATCTGAAGAAATAAGGGACATCAACTCCAGTGATGGTTCATCGTACCGTGCGGCAAGCATCACACAACCTCATGACATCTGCTCCTGCCCTCCAGACACAGTTACTGAGATCTCTACAGTCTACAGCACCTCATGTCATCCTGCACCGTGTCTTGACGACTGGCATCAGCTGGACTACGGGTTCACCGTCCTAAGTGTAGGCTGCCATTAACATCGGCGCAGAGACGGCTGTGTTTGGAATGACGCCGTAACCGGGAGGCACGGACTGATGTGGAATGGCGCCGTACCATGTTCAGCGATGAATCTCAGTTCTGCCACCAGATGACTGTCATGTGCATATATGGCTGTGCCGAGGGGAGAGGACCAATCCTGCCAATGCTGTAGAGAGACACACTGGCGTTACTCCTGGCATCATGGTCTGGGGAGCCATAGGGTACGACTTCAGGTCATCTCTGGTGGTCATTTAGGGGACCCTGACAGCACAGCGCTACGTCAGTGACGTCCTGCGTCCGCATGTCTTACCCCTCCTGAGACAGCGCCCTGGTACAGTCTTTTAATAAAGACATGGCACATGTGTCTATGGACTGCCTGCATCATGTTGAGGTCCTCCCATGGCCAGCCAGATCCCCCAATCTTTCCCCAATCAAACATGTGAGGGATCAGCTCAGACATTAACTGAGACCCAGTGCCAATCTGCAGGATCTCGAGGGCCAGTGACAACAGCCATGGGCCGACTGCCAGCAGAAGAGGATACAATGGCTGTACGACTCCCTTCCGCACCATATCACTGCATGTATCCAGGCCCGGAGGGGTGAGGGGTGCCACACCCTACTGACATGGGACCAGCACTGTGCCCATACCGCCAACTCTGCTGTCCGTTTCATCTGATATTATAATCATTGCGATACAGTCACATGACCTTTCACCATGTGCTTCATTTCCACCAGTCCGTGTGGGTGCTTTTTTTTGTCACTCTGTGTATATATGTGTGTGTGTGTGTGTGTGTGTGTGTGGATTATGCTTATATTATATTGTAGGGGCCAAATGTTCCCCTCCATGTAATAAAAACCTGTTATGGGAACCATTATTCAGGTCCCCAAAAAGATCTGTGATTGCAATCAAAAAACTAAAAATGCCAAAAGTCTTGTACTTTGTTTGGTTGCTTATGGTTAAGGTTAAGGCTGGGTAGGGGTTTGGTCATTCAAGGTTCAAGAGGTTTATTTGTCACATACACAGTTGTACACATACAATATGTAGTGAAATGTGACTCTGGTCACTCCGAGCAGCTGTGCATAATAAGAGAATAATAAAATATAAAGATAACAATACAAATAAAAAATATACGAAATATATTCAGCTGTACAAAATCTAAATACAAGTGACACGGTCAAAGTGATTGTGCTGTGCAATTTAAGTGCAATGTGTAAGAGACCTGAGAAATGTACAGACAATTTAGACAGTATGAACTGAATGTAAACAGTGCTCATGGGATAATGGGCAGATGTACACAGTGTGCACAGTGTGTTTTCAGTGTTACAGTGACTGAAGAGTCACTGTAGAGTCCAGTGGGAGACCTAGTGGCACTGAGACATGTCCTGGTTTAAGAGCCTTATGACCTGGGGAAAAAGTTCCTCTTTGACCTTTCAGTTCTGGTCATAAGGCTACAGAACCATTTGCCTCAGAACAGAAAGGCAGAACAGAAAGTTATTGGGGTGGGAGGGGTCCTTGAAGATTTTTATTGCTCTGGTCCTACAGCGGCTGGTGTAAATGTCTTGTAGGGAGATCAGGGCAGATTTGGTGCAGTGCTCAGCTGCTCTAACCACCCTCTGCAGGGCTTTCCGGTCCTTTACAGAGTAGTTCCCGAACCATGATGTAATGCTCATGGTCAGTTTATTCTCTACAGCAGCCGAGTAGAAGGTCTTTAGGACAGCAGGAGAGACCTTAAACCTCCTCAGCGACCTCAGATGGTAGAGCTGCTGCCTCACCTTGCTGACCAGAGCGTGTGTGTCTTTGGACTAGGTTGAGGTCCTCATGTACATGGAAGCTGAGATACTTGAAAGTGCTCATCCTCTCCACTCTAGCACCGTTGATGTAGCCAGGTGGCCTCCTGTAGTCCCACTTTCAGGTGACGCTCAGTTGGAGGCTGTTATCCTGGCACCACCTTTCCAGGATCTCCACTTCCTTCAAGTAGGCCGACTCCTCATTGCTGGAGTGTGTGTGGATGCGCGCTGTGTTTCACGTCCACAGTTGAAGACTGTTCTGGTAGAGCTTGCTCTATGTTTAAACAGCAACCCCTTGTGGTGATATGTGCTTACAACAGCGCTTATAACCAAAGTCACCAAAGTCTTGTAATAGTCTTGGACCTGAAAAGCTGGCATATTTCCTGAAGGCAGCTGATGGACTGGAAGGTGACTGAAGAATAATGTCTGTGAATGTAGAAACGCCAGCACCAGCTGAGGCTGTTAGTGCTGCGGCGGCTGGGCAGGAATTACCTGCACATGTCTGCTGTGAGTGGGCTGCAGTGCTTCTACTGCCGTCTCTGCTCCAGGAACGCCATGTGCGGGAAGCTGCAGTGCGAAAACGTGCAGTTGGTCACTGTGTTCGGCATCGAGCCCTCCATCATCCAGACGCCCATCGCCGGCACCAAGTGCTGGGGGGTGGATTTCCTGCTGGGCTCGGACGTGCCAGACCCGGGCATGATTAACGAGGGCACCCGCTGCGGGGAGAACAAGGTACTCCGAAAATCCTCAGCATGTCCAGCATGAGCCAGAGCAGAACATAATATGACCCCAGCAGTCAATGCTGACCGTAGCTTTGCCTATGAAATATCCCTCTTCCCAGAATCAGCTTAAGGCTTCCAAGAATATACTGTATCATCAGGCTTTCACTTTCTCTTTCTAACTCTGTGCTGGTTGGTTCTAACAGATATACATCATGATAAACCCCAAGGGGGGGCGGGGTGCCGATGGAGAAAAAAATGAGTCATTCATTAGTTGCCATAAGAAAAGACAAAGTTGGCAGAAATATGTCGGCATGAAGGTGTGATTTATAATGGTCACCATAAGTCTAGTCAGACGTCATTATGTCAGACAGCTCTTCAATGTACTCTGTGAAGGGAGTGGTTCGGAAATCATTCAACCTTGATGACAGCTGGACAGTTACTGCTGTTTTATGTGTGCTTCCAGGCGGGGGGTGGGGTGGGGGTGGCTGACCATAAGGCCGGTGCAGGCAGCTGCCTGGGGCTCCCGAAAACTAGGGGCCTCATGAAGACAGAATTTCCAAAGGTTTATGGATATAAGATAAATGATCATTTATATTATAGCAATATGTGTTACTTGCCTTGGGGGCAGCATGGGGCTCAGTGGGCTAAGCCTGTGACCGGTAGGTTACTGGTTTGAGTCTGGCTTAGGCACATCTGTGGGTCCTTGAGCGAGGCCCTTAACCCCCAGCTCCCTGGGTGCCACAACAGGTGGCTGCCTTTCACAGCCAGCATAATCATCCCTACAAAGAGCAAGTTGGGGGAGGTGTAAAGAGAATTTCCCCACAGGGATCAATTATTTGCATTTTTACCAACAGTTTTCAGGATAGACAAAGTTGCCCCCTGTCCAGCTGTAATGGACTATTCCTCCTTTGAGACTTGACACCACCCAGCTTTCTGTTCACACTGGAGTTTAATGGTAGGCTATTGGTTGTCCCACTAATACATCTATAATTATATAACATTATTGACAAATTTTAAAGTAAATTTTATGGAAGGCAAACTAGTATTAAGATAATCATAAAATTGCCTTAATTACAGTAGCACCAAATGACAGGATTTTTCCATAAACTGTTTTTTATGATGTCATATGATCTATAATATACATATTGCCGATTACTTTTGGCAGCAATTTACTGTAAACCCACTTATTTGCGCTGTGGCCTGCTGATGCCCTGGTGGTGACCTTTACACTTGTTCTGGTATCATTGGTTGTCCCACAGGGATGAATCTTTTTAAATGGGAACTGCACGTGGTCAGTAGCTCACTGAAGAAGGTATTACGCCAAAACGCGTCTGTTTTGTGTAAAGACGTCTAATAAAATCAGATTGAAGCAAAGTCTGACCTCTTTTTGTTATGTTCAGTCATATGGCTAAAGATTAGCAGCAAGTCTCAAAGCGCTTTACAGCATCCCTGCCCAAAGCCCCCAGTGAGCAAGCCAGAGGCAACAGTGGCAAGGAAAAATTCCCAAGAAGGAAGAAACCTTGGGAGGGACCAGACTCAAAGGGGGAGCCCATCCTCCTCGGGCCGACATGGAAAGTCAAATCTGAGAGATGGCTAAGTACCAAGTCACATTGTCTATGTCATAAAATTTTTCATGAAATAATACAGTATAATCTTTGTCATTCTTCCCACATGAGTTTTCCACCAATATTACAAAATAGAATAAAATATTCTTAAAAACTGGCAAAGAATAAATGTAAAGAGCAGTTGTGTAATTGTGTGGTTAAAAATGATCATCATGTTTGGCTGGCAGCCTGTACAGGACGTCACCTGCTTCTTGGGGTAATTTGCACATAATATAGACGGATGGAATCTGGCAGTACTTGGATTAGCTCTTCCAGGATGATACTCATTATAAAAACAATTGTATTTCTTCCCAATAGAGTTTTTAGAGTGATAGTATTCTTAGACAGGTTCTATTGAACCAGAATCAGAATATATTCAGTGACGAGACTTCTAAGCACTTATATAAGTCACTCTGGCTAAGGGCGTCTGCCAAATGCTGCAAATGTAACAAATGCAATCAAAAATGTCAAAAGACTTACATTTTGTTTGGTGACTCGTGGTAAAGATTAAAGTTGGGTAAGGGTTATGCCCATAGAAATGAATGGAGACTACCAACAATGATGCAGATACTTAATCGTGTGTGTGTGTGTGTGTGTGTCTGTGTGTGTGTGTGCATGTGTTTAAGGCCTGGAAACATCCCTGACTGATGTATCAGTATCGATAAACAAATCTTTGCTATGTAATTCAAGCAAAGCTTGGGTCGCTTCAGAGGGAACCACTTCAGGATGATGGCAACAAACACATGGTTCTTTACTATGTCATATATCCAGAGGAGTAGCTAGACATTCTGGGCATTACACTGCACTACAGTTCAATGGTGTCCAATCCCCCGGACATTACACTGCACTACAGTTCAATGGTGTCCAACCCCAGCCTTACTCTCCTCAGACCTGCACCGATACCTCATCTAGAGCCTCAGAGGTCTGCTCCACTGCCTCCAACACAGTGGGGCAAAAGATGTCAGTGGCAAAAAAATTCCTAATACCCTTGACCTTTCACTGCGTGTGCCAACTGGGAGTCGAGTCCTCAGACTGGGCTTGAGTAACTGGAAGCAGTGAGAAATCTTCACCATATCGGGAATGTGCCCCCCCCCCCTCCCCCAGGCTGGACTAAACACTGGAAACACCTGCCACAGTATCTGCTCGCAAAAGTTGTGTAGCACACGGTGTATCGGGCCTCATCCCAGGACTCAGCAGCTGCCTCACGCAATCTTCCACAAATGCCAAGACGCATAAATGAAATGTGTGTATAAAATGTACAGTGAAAAAGTAATTGCACCCTCTGTGAATTCTGCAGTTTTATATATCGGGACACAAAACAGATTTCTGTATGTCAAGTAAGTACATAGCATGAAGAACCATCTCTAGCAGCAATAAGTTGAAGTAATTCTTTTCTGCATGTTAATTTAGTTCAATTAATTCTGATTCACAACTGAACTGCCCTAAGGAGCTTTACATGGCTGTGATGTAATACATTGCTGCACCTTTTATACAGAATACTTAAGAAACTGGGAAAAAGGAAGACAAAGCAGCATTCTGTCTGTTATCTGTTATCTCTGTCACAACAGAAGTCAGTTGAGCAGAAGTCAATGCCAGGAAAAGCTGGGCTTTATTTAAACTGAGGCAGCAAAAGCAGAATCGGAAGACAGAGACGGTGTCTGAGTCATGGAGCAGAAATGTCTGGTAGCCAGAGAAATCGATCCCACGGTGACGGGGACTCTAGTCAGGTTCTGACACGGGGCAGGGATCCCGGGCTGATGAGCAGGGACAGGAACAGAAAGGGCAGTTCGGGTCAGGGCTGTACAGGAGAAAGTGCTCAGTAAGTGATCACATGGGAATGATAATTTCTCGCATCATCTGCGAGGTCACCCAGGATTAAAAAGGAAGTTAGACAGGTGCGGCTCTCTTTGTGACCGAGCCGATATTCTCACAAGGGGGAGGTGTGACAATCTGTCACTAGAGATGTCTTTCTTTTTATGTAGAACCACAGAAATGAATGAGCATCCTTTCATTTTCACATCACTGTAGTTTTTTATTGAGAGGATGTTCAGCAGTTTTATGATCCATGTTTGATGTAGAATTTGTTGGCATGCTGTGAAATTTGTCTCTTTAATTTGAAATGTTTTTTTCAGATTATATATCTATCCATTATATATCTTTCATATTCAGGGTTAGGTGGGGGGGGGTTAGTCCAGACCTTATCCCAGAGGCTGTGGGCACTAGATAGGACACTGTGTCAACCCAATGCAAAGCACATTCACAAATACAATAAGGTTGTATTTTTTGAGTGTATATCTACAATAAGGTTGTATTCTTTGAGTTTATGTTCGGCACCCTACTGAAAGACAAAGCTGGGAATTCACACCTTATGATAATTTAAGGAAGCGTTACGGTGCCTCATTGCGCCTGCATTTACACTTTATGGTTAACTGTGTGGTAGATTACTTAATTCCTTCAAATGAAATGAAGAAATGCCTCAGTCCCATTTGCCTGAACAAAATACAGCTTTTCATAGCCCTGAGCACTCGCTAAACATTTCGTTTATATGAAATTTTCTTTAACATTGAAAAGAAATACAGAACTTTATGCATCTGTGCGACGGACATCGCCGACATTCCCTTGTAAAATGGCCGCTACGCACAAATCGTGACGTTATATGCATGTAACTTAATACAACCCATTGGCAGGAAGGCATGGTCAGTGAAGATATATTGAATGAGCACTGAGTAGCTGGCCCTTCCGGGAATAGATGACCAATCTCACCGGATTCCTTTACCCAAGCAATCTAATAATATCGCTAGTCAGAGTAAGACAGAAACTGAAAGTGGGTCATAGTCAGGTGAGGGGGTGGGGGGGGCACAGCTTTTTCTTAATGATATAAGAGGGAGATGCAGCAGCAGGCATTCAGACATTGTCATCACTACCATGGAACCTGAAATCCAACTGGAATCTTTCCATGTGTCCAGGACCAAGGGCTTTGTCCTGGACAATCCAATGGTAAGAATCACAATGTGTGTGTGTATATTAATTATATTGTAATACAGTACATTATATGTTAATCATACCAAGGTGCTGTTGAATTTCTGAGTCTATTTGTTTCGAAGGGTCAGCATTAATTTCCTACATCGGCACCAGGCAAGTGCCAGAGAAGTTAGCCGGTTATCAGTATTGCGATATTAGGCACAAATATCGGTATCAGTCACTATTTCCATGTCAGTGAGCCACTAGCCAGCTGTTTTCCAATAACTACGGTGGCTTTGGTCACGTCAGAGCAAAATGTGTGATCAGTGCAGGACTGTGTTTTTGGCTCATAAATATAAAAACAATGCCTTTAATTACAAACGTGTCAGCCAAATGTGCAGTAAGTATGATATTAGTGGTTCTTTATGTTTGCGGCCATGCGTTTGAAAACGGGTAATGCACGTCTAAGTCTTGCATTACCCGTTATTACTATATTATATTATATTATATTATATTATATTATATTATATTATATTATATTATATTATATTATATAATATATCAAGTACTTTGCAGGAAGGGATTTGCTGTTTCTATTTTCTATGTACAGCTGCAGTAAATTGACTGTAAAGTGACAGCTGCATGTCCTCTTGAGTGCAGGTGATGTCACAGCAGACTTTAGTGCAGATGATGGGTCACTTCATTTGTGTCCTTTTCAGACTGATCTCCCAGAGTACTACCAGCCATGGATGAGCATCGCCATGGACCTCCCCCACCTGATCCAAACTCATCAGCTCTGGGACAGGGTCCATAAGGTAAGTCTCATCGAGCACCAGGAGGCATTGTGGTTAAGGACCGTGGCATGGCACACAAGTCAGTGTTCAGGCGTATTCTTTAAGCTAATTGTACAGACAGATATGGAAGTTGTTTGTATTGAATACCTCGCCAAGAGTTAGCCAGGACAGCAGTGGTGTTAAATGGATGGCAGCTGGCAGAGATGCTGAGGTAATGTTGACCTACTGCAGCCTGTGTCTGTCCTCTGGCCACCAGATGCCGCTGTTGAGCATCATGCATCTCGAAGGGCACAGAGAACAGAGGCTGGCACACCTGGCACTGGGCTTCATTACCATGGGCTATGTGTGGCAGGAAGGAGAGCACCAGCCAGTCAAGGTGGGTAAGATGGGGGCCAAGAAGGAAGAAGGTGGAAAATAAGAGGAGGAGTGGAGCCATATGACAGTAGGATTAGTTCAGACTGGGGATGGTAGCAGGTGGAGGAATTCAGAGAAGAGATGGTAGGAGGAAGTGTTGCGAGATCGCTTAGAGTATACCACCTTAAGGAGATGGACAACAAGATTCCACAACCTACAGTCAGTCAGGCTCCTCAACAAAAGCTACCTGCACGCCAGATCCTGCTATAATTAATACTCTGGCCCTTTATTTCCAGGTTCTATTTCTAAGGGTTCTATAGTGCATGTATGTGCTAAGGGTTTGTCTACTGTGATGTTATTTTCTTTGTTGTTTACTGTTACTCATCATCAGCTGCTTTATTTATTTGTAAATTTTGCATTTATTTGGTGTTGTGCTCAATCAGCATGCAGGTAAGAATTTTGTTGTACTAAGTTCACGTCACAATAAAGCTTTTGAAACTTTGAAAGATTAGACCAGAAAGGTCATACCTTCACCTGTCATACCCCCATCTATGTGAGTTTTTTGAGTAAAAGAGTAAAAATGAAAGTGAGAGAGACGGCTTACGGTTGCTGGTGCTGTTTGCTGCCTGCAGACGCTCCCCAGGCAGCTGGCTGAGCCGTACTGCAGAGTGTCGGAGGCCTTGGACATGCCGCCCATCCTGCTCTATGCAGACTGTGTGCTGGCTAACTGGAAGCTGAGGGATCCTGCAGGGTCTGTTCATGCCCTCCTTCTGTTTAGCTATGTGCCCCCCCACCCCATATCTCTCCTTTCCACTCTCTCCCTCAACCCCTTCATAATTTTGTCATACTTCATAGCCATTATGTTTGTCATTAGTGCCATCGTGAATGTTTTACTAGAGATGAAAGGAATGTAAGGATTACCATATTCTTAAATGCTATTGTTATTTGTTTCTATATTGTTTGTTGCTACGTTGTGTTACATGCCTGCGCTCAGAATGCAAAAAGCAGAATCCCAGAAAGTTTTCGGTTACTAATGTTCCATCTCTGCTCCTCTTATGTCATGAACCCCTTTGATCTCTGCCGCTCACCAGCCCGTTCAAAATTGAGTAAGTTCTAATATGTTAACTATTTTTGAACATGTGTGTGTCTGTGTGAGCAAAAGATCCTGCAGTATAAGTGGTATGAGGACATGAACTACAAGTCATGTGAATTGGATAAAGCCGTTTAGTATAATAATATCATGTCTTAGTATCTGCAGTTATAGAATTGGTTCTCAGTATGTGCAGTGGGCGTGGGAAAAGGTTTTGAGTTTTGTGTTTTTATGGGCCAAAAGGAACCTGGACACCATATTCAAGTTTCCTGGGGAAGGATCATGCAGGGGCTTCTTCCTGGTCTCCCTGCTGGTGGAACAGGCTGCATGTACAGGGATGGAGGTAGGATCTGTCCCCCTGGGAATGCCTGCATCACCTGACAGCAGGTGTATGTCTGTGTAATTGCTGGAGATGTCACCATGGTCTGCTGGGACAGCTGAAGCCTGTGGTGTTTAAGCTGTGAGTTAAGTTAGACATTTGCATTCCTTCAGGGAATTGCCATGGTGATGAACTCCATGCTGACCCAGGACAATCGTGGTGTGCATGATGGCCTAGAGATGATGAACAAATCTCTGGAGGAGATGAAGAAGATGTTCGGACTCATGCGCAGTAAGTCTCAAATCACCCCTAAGGTGGAAAATGATCAAAGACGGCAAACCAACTACTAGGTGTCATCATCATCTAGCGTGCTGTTGGTTACAGTCCTGCTCCGGGCAGTAACTGGACACCCTAAAGCAGAGTTAGCCCAGCTACAGGAGGCTGTCATTGTTTATCTATAGACTTAACATTTCTTCACTTTCTGTTCCACCATTTTTGCTTTGGAATTTTGCTTTTCACAAAAAACGTGTCTGCTGGAATTTTAATTGCCCTCTTTATTTATTTCTTAGAACATGTGGAGCCCAATGTCTTTTATGGCACACTGCGGATCTTCTTTACTGGGTAAGCTTCTTGAAATGCAGTACAAAGAAATTCTTTGTGATGCCAGAAAGGAGAATGGGAAAGGCTGAAGGCAATTCAGATTCCCAGTACACTCAGATGAGAGTCAAAGGCGTAGCCAGTATTTAGTAGAGGGTTCTTCAAGCTTCATGAGAACCATAACTCTGATGTTGTCACTCCTTGGCCACAGGTGGAAGGACAACCCCGCCCTACCTGATGGGCTATGCTATGAGGGGGTCTTCACAAGGCAGTTGAGGGGGGGCAGCGCTGCCCAGAGCTCCAGCATCCAATGTTTTGATGCTCTATTGGGTGTCAGACAAGTGGAAGCTTCAGGTGAGCCTGCTGAGTTACTGAAGGCCTTCCTCATTTTTTTTTAATTAAAGTATTGGCAGATGTTAAATGTCTAGACAAGCAAGAAGGGCAAATATTTGTACAATCCAGTACATTTAATATACTATTTAAATACATGTTAGTTTGGATCCAACAACCTACTGTAAATGTATTTCAGCCACAGCTCTAACGCTCCTGTCTCACTGTTCTGGCTTCTTCTCAGCTGACAGCTACCTGAAGGATATCCGCAGTTACATGCCCCCAGCCCACCGGCAGCTGATCGAGGTCCTCCAGCATCGGACCCCCTTGCGCTCGTACGTGCAGTCTTCTGGCGAGCAGGATCTCATCGACACCTACGACAAGTGTGTTAAGGCCCTGGTGGACCTGCGATGCTACCACCTGCAGGCTGTAACCAGCTATGTGTCTGCACCCAGTAAGACTGCACACAGGGGCGACCCCACCCCCAGGGAGGAGAAGGGCACAGGTGGCACAGATGCCTTCCATTTCCTGAAGAGCGTCCGGGACTCAACCAAGAATGTCCTCATCAGCCCTGAATGAGGCGCTCTACACTCTGCCCAACCAAAGTCATACAGCATGACAGGCAGCTAACAGTTATCCTCTCTATCTAGCTTGGAAGATATTTAACAGTTTTTTTCAATAGATTATACATATTTCAATGTCTCATTTTCTCAAAACTATGAGCACACATCCACAAATAGTTCTCAGAAGTGCCTTGCTCAAAATGTGACACTGTGTTCACTAGAACAGCACTTTGTGGCAAAATAGCCCACACAATCTAGCAATGCATGCAGCTCACACTTGATGAATAAGTTAAAATACATTCACTGTGCTCTATCCTTTTTGCTTGAAGGTCAGTGTACAAGTTACACACCATTACCATGACAACTGGCAGGAGTTTGTAGTAATGTTAATCACTGTATTCTCATAAACCCATGAAACATTAAAATACCGAAAACTATACTAAGTTAAATGTCGTCCTGTTGCATCTCACAAATCTGTCCCGAGAATTTAATGAAAATCACAGTAAATGTTGCTCCCACACAGGCAGAGGAGGAATTATCCCCTGAAACAACAGATCCAGGCTTGGCAGGTCTTTGGTGATACAGTCATGGGGTATATTCTGAAACTGACATTTATTATTGCCTCTGTTCATAATTCAAATCAATATGATTTGGTCAAGGCCAAGCAATTTTGCGGTGGGCCCTGTGATGGCCCTGACCCGGGCAAAATGCTTACCCCAAGCAGGTGGACCCATAGTAACATTCAAGTGACATCATGGTGCTTAATATACCATGGTTTCATTGATTAGTTGAATGGATTCAAGTGAAGAACAGGTTAGTTCTGCAGATGTTTATCTAACTTACCAGGGAAGGTGCAACCAGCAAAAGTGTCCCATGGTGAAACGTGGATGTTTTATGGGGTACCAAGTAATTGGACTTTTCAATATGGTGCAGGCCGGAAGGGGGTATTTTGTTTGGTGTGATGGCAGGGGATTATGTGGTAAAATAACATGTTGAATTTTGGTAGTGAAGTAAACTATGTGGATTATTATTTTAAGAAAATAAATGTTAGGTGATGGGTTGTGCTTATTTAATGTGTGGTAAACTGTGTTCCTCCCCCTCCCCCTTTTGTGGCTGTGATGGTGCTGGACATCATTATATAGGGAGGTTTGGTTAAGGTATGAAAAACAAAAATGCTGCCCAGTTTTCATCACAGGCCCCCTGCGATGATGGGCATGGGGTGTCCCCTCAGCTCCTCCACTGCTGTGTGTGTGTGTGTGTGTGTGTGTGTGTGTTGGGGGCCAGGCAGAATTAATCATATATCATGTATCTCTACATAGTGTTTGTTCCAGCTTCATAAAGGCAACATTTAATGCAAAATAACAGTAATAAAAACTGAGGTGCTCCATGAAACAGTTTGCTGTACACTGTGCCTCCCTTGATCTGATGAAGTTTACAGCTTTTCCCAATTGGTTACACACACTTCTCAGAGTACTGCACAATTTGCCAAAACTATACACGCAAATGCCAAAATCACAGTCGCAAAACCTGAAACGCACAAGGTTTTGCACAGTAAAATTCAGAGGTGGATAATAATGCCCTACTGTAATTATTTACTAACTTTTTGACAGCAGAGTACAGAGTAACTTTCTGAAAAAAAAACTCTAAAAAGTACTCTAATGAGTTGTTTTAACAGGGAATACTGTATAGGGAACTCGAATATACCTGCAGAAAGAAATGTGTACTTTTAAACAGCTACATTTATCTGCATCCATCTCATTACTCACTACTTTCTTATATATCTCACTTTTTGATCACTTACATTAACCTGTCTCACCAGTGAAATTCAGCCATCAAGCGTCATCCAAACTGAGCTGCTGCATCCTTCAAAGGAAACAACTTAAAGTTCAGACATTGTAATGTTATTGCTGGCTGACGTCAGTGTTCCCTGGCCGTTCGTTGTTCTTCACACAGCCCAGAGTGACATGCATCTCCCCGCTGGTAACCCTAAGAAACCTCCCCAGTGAGGTCCGTGCTGCTGGTTTCCTGCGTCTGAGGCCAAATTCCATCACACATTGTTCTTGGTTATCAAAAAAAGGTATAAGGTTTTTTAATTACACGTTATGCTTCAGTGTTTTATTGTTAGAGCATATTTTATTTTTAGATTGTGTTCTTTGAATGGCTGTGCTGTTGATTGGGCAATCCTGCTGCTATGTTCTAACAATGAAGGAGGCATGAGGGCAAACCAAAGGCTGGGAACAGGGTGCAGAAAGGCTGACTGCAAAGGGTCAAACACAAGACAAAACTGGCAAGCAGGGAAACCACTGTAGCTCTCATTGGGGTGACATCAGTGACCGGACTGGGGAGCACAGGCCTGGGAGGCACTGTTATACCCCATTAATGAGGAGCAAACCAGAGGCATCTGATGTGATGCTGGCCTCCATTCCTGACAACCCTAATCTGTAATTCAGGCAACATATTATTGTGATGCTGCATGGCCAGTCAAGACGACAGATCATTCAGATTACCAACGTGGATTATACGTGTCATCGTGTTATTTAATGTGTGTAACTGTGCATTTACGTTGGATTGCGTGTGTTTTCGATGGCGTCTGACCCCAAGTGTGAATGTCATGTAAACTGTCAACTTCCCTTGTCTGTGCGGCTGCTGGTTGTCACTGGCAGTGCACTGTAAACAAATGTGGAATTTCTGCTCCTATTTATAAAGAATTGCTTTTATTTAAAAAGGGCCCACCACACAAACTCTGTTACAATGATTAATAAAGTGATAATAAATTAAATTGTGTGAGTGGATCTGTACATAACACTAAAAAGCTGTACAAGCAGACTGGCAGAAACCTGGAGTGAAAAAGGATGTATAATTATCTACAGGGAAACCTGAAATGAATACATGATAACATATCGTAGATTAGGAGATGCTAACCTGGTGGAGTGGTGATGTCTACGGTCGGCCCTTTCGATCTGAAGAAATAAGGGACATCAACTCCAGTGATGGTTCATCGTACCGTGCGGCAAGCATCACACAACCTCATGACATCTGCTCCTGCCCTCCAGACACAGTTACTGAGATCTCTACAGTCTACAGCACCTCATGTCATCCTGCACCGTGTCTTGACGACTGGCATCAGCTGGACTACGGGTTCACCGTCCTAAGTGTAGGCTGCCATTAACATCGGCGCAGAGACGGCTGTGTTTGGAATGACGCCGTAACCGGGAGGCACGGACTGATGTGGAATGGCGCCGGACCATGTTCAGCGCCATCTCAGTTCTGCCATCAGATGACTGTCATGTGCATATATGGCTGTGCCGAGGGGAGAGGACCAATCCTGCCAATGCTGTAGAGAGACACACTGGCGTTACTCCTGGCATCATGGTCTGAGGAGCCATAGGGTACGACTTCAGGTCATCTCTGGTGGTGATTCAGGGGACCCTGAGAGCACAGCGCTACAGTACGTCAGTGACGTCCTGCGTCCGCATGTCTTACCCCTCCTGAGACAGCGCCCTGGTACAGTCTTTTAATAAAGACATGGCACATGTGTCTATGGACTGCCTGCGTCATGTTGAGGTCCTCCCATGGCCAGCCAGATCCCCCAGTCCTTCCCCAGTCAAACATGTGTGGGATCAGCTCAGACATTAACTGAGACCCAACGGCTGTACGACTCCCTTCCGCACCATATCACTGCATGTATCCCGGCCTGGAGGGGTAAGGGGTGCCACACCCTACTGACATGGGACCAGCAGCCAACTCTGCTGTCCGTTTGATCTGATATTATAATCATTGCGATACAGTCACATGACCTTTCACCATGTGCTTCGTTTCCACCAGTCCGTGTGGGTGCTTTTTTTTGTCACTCTGTGTATATACAGTATGTGTGTGTGTGTGTGTGTGTGTGTGTGGATTATGCTTATATTATATTGTAGGGGCCAAATGTTCCCTTCCATGTAATAAAACCCTGTTATGGAAACCATTATTCAGGTCCCCAAAAAGATCTGTGATTGCAATCAAAAAACTAAAAATGCCAAAAGTCTTGTACTTTGTTTGGTTGCTTATGGTTAAGGTTAAGGCTGGGTAGGGGTTTGGTCATTCAAGGTTCAAGAGGTTTATTTGTCACAAACACAGTTGTACACATACAATATGTAGTGAAATGTGACTCTGGTCACTCCGAGCAGCTGTGCATAATAAGAGAATAATAAAATATAAAGATAACAATACAAATAAAAAATATACGAAATATATTCAGCTGTACAAAATCTAAATACAAGTGACACGGTCAAAGTGATTGTGCTGTGCAATTTAAGTGCAATGTGTAAGAGACCTGAGAAATGTACAGACAATTTAGACAGTATGAACTGAATGTAAACAGTGCTCATGGGATAATGGGCAGATGTACACAGTGTGCACAGTGTGTTTTCAGTGTTACAGTGACTGAAGAGTCACTGTAGAGTCCAGTGGGAGACCTAGTGGCACTGAGACATGTCCTGGTTTAAGAGCCTTATGACCTGGGGAAAAGGTTCCTCTTTGACCTTTCAGTTCTGGTCATAAGGCTACAGAACCATTTGCCTCGGAACAGAAAGGCAGAACAGAGAGTTATTGGGGTGGGAGGGGTCCTTGAAGATTTTTATTGCTCTGGTCCTACAGCGGCTGGTGTAAATGTCTTGTAGGGAGATCAGGGCAGATTTGGTGCAGTGCTCAGCTGCTCTAACCACCCTCTGCAGGGCTTTCCGGTCCTTTACAGAGTAGTTCCCGAACCATGATGTAATGCTCATGGTCAGTTTATTCTCTACAGCAGCCGAGTAGAAGGTCTTTAGGACAGCAGGAGAGACCTTAAACCTCCTCAGTGACCTCAGATGGTAGAGCTGCTGCCTCACCTTGCTGACCAGAGTGTGTGTGTCTTTGGACTAGGTTGAGGTCCTCCTGTACATGGAAGCTGAGATACTTGAAAGTGCTCATCCTCTCCACTCTAGCACCGTTGATGTAGCCAGGTGGCCTCCTGTAGTCCCACTTTCAGGTGACGCTCAGTTGGAGGCTGTTATTCTGGCACCACCTTTCCAGGTTCTCCACTTCCTTCAAGTAGGCCGACTCCTCATTGCTGGAGTGTGTGTGGATGCGCGCTGTGTTTCACGTCCACAGTTGAAGACTGTTCTGGTAGAGCTTGCTCTATGTTTAAACAGCAACCCCTTGTGGTGATATGTGCTTACAACAGCGCTTATAACCAAAGTCACCAAAGTCATGTAATAGTCTTGGACCTGAAAAGCTGGCATATTTCCTGAAGGCAGCTGATGGACTGGAAGGTGACTGAAGAATAATGTCTGTGAATGTAGAAACGCCAGCACCAGCTGAGGCTGTTAGTGCTGCGGCGGCTGGGCAGGAATTACCTGCACATGTCTGCTGTGAGTGGGCTGCAGTGCTTCTACTGCCGTCTCTGCTCCAGGAACGCCATGTGCGGGAAGCTGCAGTGCGAAAACGTGCAGTTGGTCACTGTGTTCGGCATCGAGCCCTCCATCATCCAGACGCCCATCGCCGGCACCAAGTGCTGGGGGGTGGATTTCCTGCTGGGCTCGGACGTGCCAGACCCGGGCATGATTAACGAGGGCACCCGCTGCGGGGAGAACAAGGTACTCCGAAAATCCTCAGCATGTCCAGCATGAGCCAGAGCAGAACATAATATGACCCCAGCAGTCAATGCTGACCGTAGCTTTGCCTATGAAATATCCCTCTTCCCAGAATCAGCTTAAGGCTTCCAAGAATATACTGTATCATCAGGCTTTCACTTTCTCTTTCTAACTCTGTGCTGGTTGGTTCTAACAGATATACATCATGATAAACCCCAAGGGGGGGCGGGGTGCCGATGGAGAAAAAAATGAGTCATTCATTAGTTGCCATAAGAAAAGACAAAGTTGGCAGAAATATGTCGGCATGAAGGTGTGATTTATAATGGTCACCATAAGTCTAGTCAGACGTCATTATGTCAGACAGCTCTTCAATGTACTCTGTGAAGGGAGTGGTTCGGAAATCATTCAACCTTGATGACAGCTGGACAGTTACTGCTGTTTTATGTGTGCTTCCAGGCGGGGGGTGGGGTGGGGGTGGCTGACCATAAGGCCGGTGCAGGCAGCTGCCTGGGGCTCCCGAAAACTAGGGGCCTCATGAAGACAGAATTTCCAAAGGTTTATGGATATAAGATAAATGATCATTTATATTATAGCAATATGTGTTACTTGCCTTGGGGGCAGCATGGGGCTCAGTGGGCTAAGCCTGTGACCGGTAGGTTACTGGTTTGAGTCTGGCTTAGGCACATCTGTGGGTCCTTGAGCGAGGCCCTTAACCCCCAGCTCCCTGGGTGCCACAACAGGTGGCTGCCTTTCACAGCCAGCATAATCATCCCTACAAAGAGCAAGTTGGGGGAGGTGTAAAGAGAATTTCCCCACAGGGATCAATTATTTGCATTTTTACCAACAGTTTTCAGGATAGACAAAGTTGCCCCCTGTCCAGCTGTAATGGACTATTCCTCCTTTGAGACTTGACACCACCCAGCTTTCTGTTCACACTGGAGTTTAATGGTAGGCTATTGGTTGTCCCACTAATACATCTATAATTATATAACATTATTGACAAATTTTAAAGTAAATTTTATGGAAGGCAAACTAGTATTAAGATAATCATAAAATTGCCTTAATTACAGTAGCACCAAATGACAGGATTTTTCCATAAACTGTTTTTTATGATGTCATATGATCTATAATATACATATTGCCGATTACTTTTGGCAGCAATTTACTGTAAACCCACTTATTTGCGCTGTGGCCTGCTGATGCCCTGGTGGTGACCTTTACACTTGTTCTGGTATCATTGGTTGTCCCACAGGGATGAATATTTTTAAATGGGAACTGCACGTGGTCAGTAGCTCACTGAAGAAGGTATTACGCCAAAACGCGTCTGTTTTGTGTAAAGACGTCTAATAAAATCAGATTGAAGCAAAGTCTGACCTCTTTTTGTTATGTTCAGTCATATGGCTAAAGATTAGCAGCAAGTCTCAAAGCGCTTTACAGCATCCCTGCCCAAAGCCCCCAGTGAGCAAGCCAGAGGCAACAGTGGCAAGGAAAAATTCCCAAGAAGGAAGAAACCTTGGGAGGGACCAGACTCAAAGGGGGAGCCCATCCTCCTCGGGCCGACATGGAAAGTCAAATCTGAGAGATGGCTAAGTACCAAGTCACATTGTCTATGTCATAAAATTTTTCATGAAATAATACAGTATAATCTTTGTCATTCTTCCCACATGAGTTTTCCACCAATATTACAAAATAGAATAAAATATTCTTAAAAACTGGCAAAGAATAAATGTAAAGAGCAGTTGTGTAATTGTGTGGTTAAAAATAATCATCATGTTTGGCTGGCAGCCTGTACAGGACGTCACCTGCTTCTTGGGGTAATTTGCACATAATATAGACGGATGGAATCTGGCAGTACTTGGATTAGCTCTTCCAGGATGATACTCATTATAAAAACAATTGTATTTCTTCCCAATAGAGTTTTTAGAGTGATAGTATTCTTAGACAGGTTCTATTGAACCAGAATCAGAATATATTCAGTGACGAGACTTCTAAGCACTTATATAAGTCACTCTGGCTAAGGGCGTCTGCCAAATGCTGCAAATGTAACAAATGCAATCAAAAATGTCAAAAGACTTGCATTTTGTTTGGTGACTCGTGGTAAAGATTAAAGTTGGGTAAGGGTTATGCCCATAGAAATGAATGGAGACTACCAACAATGATGCAGATACTTAATCGTGTGTGTGTGTGTGTGTGTGTCTGTGTGTGTGTGTGCATGTGTTTAAGGCCTGGAAACATCCCTGACTGATGTATCAGTATCGATAAACAAATCTTTGCTATGTAATTCAAGCAAAGCTTGGGTCGCTTCAGAGGGAACCACTTCAGGATGATGGCAACAAACACATGGTTCTTTACTATGTCATATATCCAGAGGAGTAGCTAGACATTCTGGGCATTACACTGCACTACAGTTCAATGGTGTCCAATCCCCCGGACATTACACTGCACTACAGTTCAATGGTGTCCAACCCCAGCCTTACTCTCCTCAGACCTGCACCGATACCTCATCTAGAGCCTCAGAGGTCTGCTCCACTGCCTCCAACACAGTGGGGCAAAAGATGTCAGTGGCAAAAAAATTCCTAATACCCTTGACCTTTCACTGCGTGTGCCAACTGGGAGTCGAGTCCTCAGACTGGGCTTGAGTAACTGGAAGAAGTGAGAAATCTTCACCATATCGGGAATGTGCCCCCCCCCCCTCCCCCAGGCTGGACTAAACACTGGAAACACCTGCCACAGTATCTGCTCGCAAAAGTTGTGTAGCACACGGTGTATCGGGCCTCATCCCAGGACTCAGCAGCTGCCTCACGCAATCTTCCACAAATGCCAAGACGCATAAATGAAATGTGTGTATAAAATGTACAGTGAAAAAGTAATTGCACCCTCTGTGAATTCTGCAGTTTTATATATCGGGACACAAAACAGATTTCTGTATGTCAAGTAAGTACATAGCATGAAGAACCATCTCTAGCAGCAATAAGTTGAAGTAATTCTTTTCTGCATGTTAATTTAGTTCAATTAATTCTGATTCACAACTGAACTGCCCTAAGGAGCTTTACATGGCTGTGATGTAATACATTGCTGCACCTTGTATACAGAATAATTAAGAAACTGGGAAAAAGGAAGACAAAGTAGCATTCTGTCTGTTATCTGTTATCTCTGTCACAACAGAAGTCAGTTGAGCAGAAGTCAATGCCAGGAAAAGCTGGGCTTTATTTAAACTGAGGCAGCAAAAGCAGAATCGGAAGGCAGAGACGGTGTCTGAGTCATGGAGCAGAAATGTCTGGTAGCCAGAGAAATCGATCCCACGGTGACGGGGACTCTAGTCAGGTTCTGACACGGGGCAGGGATCCCGGGCTGATGAGCAGGGACAGGAACAGAAAGGGCAGTTCGGGTCAGGGCTGTACAGGAGAAAGTGCTCAGTAAGTGATCACATGGGAATGATAATTTCTCGCATCATCTGCGAGGTCACCCAGGATTAAAAAGGAAGTTAGACAGGTGCGGCTCTCTTTGTGACCGAGCCGATATTCTCACAAGGGGGAGGTGTGACAATCTGTCACTAGAGATGTCTTTCTTTTTATGTAGAACCACAGAAATGAATGAGCATCCTTTCATTTTCACATCACTGTAGTTTTTTATTGAGAGGATGTTCAGCAGTTTTATGATCCATGTTTGATGTAGAATTTGTTGGCATGCTGTGAAATTTGTCTCTTTAATTTGAAATGTTTTTTTCAGATTATATATCTATCCATTATATATCTTTCATATTCAGGGTTAGGTGGGGGGGGGGGGGTTAGTCCAGACCTTATCCCAGAGGCTGTGGGCACTAGATAGGACACTGTGTCAACCCAAAGCAAAGCACATTCACAAATACAATAAGGTTGTATTTTTTGAGTGTATATCTACAATAAGGTTGTATTCTTTGAGTTTATGTTCGGCACCCTACTGAAAGACAAAGCTGGGAATTCACACATTATGATAATTTAAGGAAGCGTTACGGTGCCTCATTGCGCCTGCATTTACACTTTATGGTTAACTGTGTGGTAGATTACTTAATTCCTTCAAATGATATGAAGAAATGCCTCAGTCCCATTTGCCTGAACAAAATACAGCTTTTCATAGCCCTGAGCACTCGCTAAACATTTCGTTTATATGAAATTTTCTTTAACATTGAAAAGAAATACAGAACTTTATGCATCTGTGCGACGGACATCGCCGACATTCCCTGGTAAAATGGCCGCTACGCACAAATCGTGACGTTATATGCATGTAACTTAATACAACCCATTGGCAGGAAGGCATGGTCAGTGAAGATATATTGAATGAGCACTGAGTAGCTGGCCCTTCCGGGAATAGATGACCAATCTCACCGGATCCTTTACCCAAGCAATCTAATAATATCGCTAGTCAGAGTAAGACAGAAACTGAAAGTGGGTCATAGTCAGGTGAGGGGGTGGGGGGGGCACAGCTTTTTCTTAATGATATAAGAGGGAGATGCAGCAGCAGGCATTCAGACATTGTCATCACTACCATGGAACCTGAAATCCAACTGGAATCTTTCCATGTGTCCAGGACCAAGGGCTTTGTCCTGGACAATCCAATGGTAAGAATCACAATGTGTGTGTGTATATTAATTATATTGTAATACAGTACATTATATGTTAATCATACCAAGGTGCTGTTGAATTTCTGAGTCTATTTGTTTCGAAGGGTCAGCATTAATTTCCTACATCGGCACCAGGCAAGTGCCAGAGAAGTTAGCCGGTTATCAGTATTGCGATATTAGGCACAAATATCGGTATCAGTCACTATTTCCATGTCAGTGAGCCACTAGCCAGCTGTTTTCCAATAACTACGGTGGCTTTGGTCACGTCAGAGCAAAATGTGTGATCAGTGCAGGACTGTGTTTTTGGCTCATAAATATAAAAACAATGCCTTTAATTACAAACGTGTCAGCCAAATGTGCAGTAAGTATGATATTAGTGGTTCTTTATGTTTGCGGCCATGCGTTTGAAAACGGGTAATGCACGTCTAAGTCTTGCATTACCCGTTATTACTATATTATATTATATTATATTATATTATATTATATTATATTATATATCAAGTACTTTGCAGGAAGGGATTTGCTGTTTCTATTTTCTATGTACAGCTGCAGTAAATTGACTGTAAAGTGACAGCTGCATGTCCTCTTGAGTGCAGGTGATGTCACAGCAGACTTTAGTGCAGATGATGGGTCACTTCATGTGTGTCCTTTTCAGACTGATCTCCCAGAGTACTACCAGCCATGGATGAGCATCGCCATGGACCTCCCCCACCTGATCCAAACTCATCAGGTCTGGGACAGGGTCCATAAGGTAAGTCTCATCGAGCACCAGGAGGCATTGTGGTTAAGGACCGTGGCATGGCACTCAAGTCAGTGTTCAGGTGTATTCTTTAAGCTAATTGTACAGACAGATATGGAAGTTGTTTGTATTGAATACCTCGCCAAGAGTTAACCAGGACAGCAGTGGTGTTAAATGGATGGCAGCTGGCAGAGATGCTGAGGTAATGTTGACCTACTGCAGCCTGTGTCTGTCCTCCGGCCACCAGATGCCACTGTTGAGCATCACGCATCTCGAGGGGCACAGAGAACAGAGGATGGCACACCTGGCACTGGGCTTCATCACCATGGGCTATGTGTGGCAGGAAGGAGAGCACCAGCCAGTCAAGGTGGGTAAGGTGGGGGGCAAGAAGGAAGAAGGTGGAGAATAAGAGGAGGAGTGGAGCCATATGACAGTAGGATTAGTTCAGACTGGGGATGGTAGCAGGTGGAGGACTTCAGAGGAGAGATGGTAGGAGGAAGTGTTGCGAGATCGCTTAGAGTATACAACCTTAAGGAGATGGACCACAAGATTCCATAACCTACAGTCAGTCAGGCTCCTCAACAAAAGCTACCTGCACGCCAGGTCCTGCTATAATTAATACTCTTATTTAATACTCTGCTATAATTAATACTTTTATTTCCAGGTTCTATTTCTAAGGGTTCTATAGCGCATGTATGTGCTAAGGGTTTGTCTACTGTGATGTTATTTTCTTTGTTGTTTACTGTTACTCATCATCAGCTGCTTTACTTATTTGTAAATTTTGCATTTATTTGGTGTTGTGCTCAATCAGCATGCAGGTAAGAAATTTGTTGTACTAAGTACACGTCACAATAAAGCTTTTGACACTTTGAAAGATTAGACCAGAAAGGTCATACCTTCACCTGTCATACCCCCATCTACGTGGGTTTTTTGAGTAAAAATGAAAGTGAGAGAGATGGCTTACGGATGCTGGTGCTGTTTGCTGCCTGCAGACGCTCCCCAGGCAGCTGGCTGAGCCGTACTGCAGAGTGTCGGAGGCCTTGGACATGCCGCCCATCCTGCTCTATGCAGACTGTGTGCTGGCTAACTGGAAGCTGAGGGATCCTGCAGGGTCTGTTCATGCCCTCCTTCTGTTTAGCTATGTGCCTCCCCACCCGATATCTCTCCTTCCCACTCTCTCCCTCAACCCCTTCATAATTTTGTCATACTTCAGAGCCATTATGTTTGTCATTAGTGCCATCGTGAATGTTTTACTAGAGATGAAAGGAATGTAAAGATTACCATATTCTTAAATGCTATTGTTATTTGTTTGTTGCTACGTTGTGTTACATGCCTGCGCTCAGAATGCAAAAAGCAGAATCCCAGAAAGTTTTCGGTTACTAATGTTCCATCTCTGCTCCTCTTATGTCATGAACCCCTTTGATCTCTGCCGCTCACCAGCCCGTTCGAAATTGAGTAAGTTCTAATATGTTAACTATTTTTGAACATGTGTGTGTCTGTGTGAGCAAAAGATCCTGCAGTATAAGTGGTATGAGGACATGAACTACAAGTCATGTGAATTGTATAAAGCCGTTTAGTATAATAATATCATGTCTTAGTATGTGCAGTTATAGAATTGGTTCTCAGTATGTGCAGTGGTCAAAAGGTTTTGAGTTTTGTGTTTTTATGGGCCAAAAGGAACCTGGACACCATATTCAAGTTTCCTGGGAAAGAATCATGCAGGGGCTTCTTCCTGGTCTCCCTGCTGGTGGAACAGGCTGCATGCACAGGGATGGAGGTAGGATCTGTCCCCCTGGGAATGCCTGCATCACCTGACAGCAGGTGTATGTCTGTGTAATTGCTGGAGATGTCACCATGGTCTGCTGGGACAGCTGAAGCCTGTGGTGTTTAAGCTGTGAGTTAAGTTAGACATTTGCATTCCATCAGGGAATTGTCATGGCGATGAACTCCATGCTGACCCAGGACAATCGTGGTGTGCATGATGGCCTAGAGATGATGAACAAATCTCTGGAGGAGATGAAGAAGATGTTCGGACTCATGCGCAGTAAGTCTCAAATCACCCCTAAGGTGGAAAATTATCAAAGACGGCAAACCAAGTACTAGGTGTCATCATCATCTAGCGTGCTGTTGGTTACAGTCCTGCTCCGGGCAGTAACTGGACACCCTAAAGCAGAGTTAGCCCAGCTACAGGAGGCTGTCATTGTTTATGTATAGACTTAACATTTCTTCACTTTCTGTTCCACCATTTTTGCTTTGGAATTTTGCTTTTCACAAAAAACGTGTCTGCTGGAATTTTAATTGCCCTCTTTATTTATTTCTTAGAACATGTGGAGCCCAATGTCTTTTATGGCACACTGTGGATCTTCTTTACTGGGTAAGCTTCTTGAAATGCAGTACAAAGAAATTCTTTGTGATGCCAGAAAGGAGAATGGGAAAGGCTGAAGGCAATTCAGATTCCCAGTACACTCAGATGAGAGTCAAAGGCGTAGCCAGTATTTAGTAGAGGGTTCTTCAAGCTTCATGAGAACCATAACTCTGATGTTGTCACTCCTTGGCCACAGGTGGAAGGACAACCCCGCCCTACCTGATGGGCTATGCTATGAGGGGGTCTTCACAAGGCAGTTGAGGGGGGGCAGCGCTGCCCAGAGCTCCAGCATCCAATGTTTTGATGCTCTATTGGGTGTCAGACAAGTGGAAGCTTCAGGTGAGCCTGCTGAGTTACTGAAGGCCTTCCTCATTTTTTTTTAATTAAAGTATTGGCAGATGTTAAATGTCTAGACAAGCAAGAAGGGCAAATATTTGTACAATCCAGTACATTTAATATACTATTTAAATACATGTTAGTTTGGATCCAACAACCTACTGTAAATGTATTTCAGCCACAGCTCTAACGCTCCTGTCTCACTGTTCTGGCTTCTTCTCAGCTGACAGCTACCTGAAGGATATCCGCAGTTACATGCCCCCAGCCCACCGGCAGCTGATCGAGGTCCTCCAGCATCGGACCCCCTTGCGCTCATACGTGCAGTCTTCTGGCGAGCAGGATCTCATCGACACCTACGACAAGTGTGTTAAGGCCCTGGTGGACCTGCGATGCTACCACCTGCAGGCTGTAACCAGCTATGTGTCTGCACCCAGTAAGACTGCATACAGGGGCGACCCCACCCCCAGGGAGGAAAAGGGCACAGGTGGCACAGATGCCTTCCATTTCCTGAAGAGCGTCCGGGACTCGACCAAGAATGTCCTCATCAGCCCTGAATGAGGCGCTCTACACTCTGCCCAACCAAAGTCATACAGCATGACAGGCAGCTAACAGTTATCCTCTCTATCTAGCTTGGAAGATATTTAACAGTTTTTTTCAATAGATTATACATATTTCAATGTCTCATTTTCTCAAAACTATGAGCACACATCCACAAATAGTTCTCAGAAGTGCCTTGCTCAAAATGTGACACTGTGTTCACTAGAACAGCACTTTGTGGCAAAATAGCCCACACAATCTAGCAATGCATGCAGCTCACACTTGATGAATAAGTTAAAATACATTCACTGTGCTCTATCCTTTTTGCTTGAAGGTCAGTGTACAAGTTACACACCATTACCATGACAACTGGCAGGAGTTTGTAGTAATGTTAATCACTGTATTCTCATAAACCCATGAAACATTAAAATACCGAAAACTATACTAAGTTAAATGTCGTCCTGTTGCATCTCACAAATCTGTCCGGAGAATTTAATGAAAATCACAGTAAATGTTGCTCCCACACAGGCAGAGGAGGAATTATCCCCTGAAACAACAGATCCAGGCTTGGCAGGTCTTTGGTGATACAGTCATGGGGTATATTCTGAAACTGACACTTAAAGGAATCCGGTGAGGCTGGTCAGCTGTGGGGGGGGGGGGGGGGGAGTCCCATAGCTCCTTCTTAATGGGTTCTCTTACGAAAGACTTGCTACATGATTCATGCATGGCAATGGTGGTTGATGTAAACACTTGCTGACCACTTACAGGCATCTTTGATCTGGCCAAAGCACCTCATCCTCATCACATGCAATATCTTCCTTCACTAGACAGCGAGGAAATAAATAGTGAATTATTTTTATATTTTCATATATTGTTGCTATTTAAAATTCAGTTTAGCTATAGTTTTTAATATGATTGTTTTAGTCTTTATTAGTGTGTATTTTAAAAATATAAATTTTATTTAGTTTATATATATTTTAGTTTGAGTAATTTTATTTCTAGGGATAGACTGAATGTTAAGTTATTTTATATGTCTGATCTTTAGACAATCCTACATGGATAGACCGTATGTATTATGTACTAATATCCTGAAAATGGGCAAAACATGTCCCAGGTATTGTTAAAGTTAAACAAATCACTACTTTAGTATTAAAAATTGTTTCTTTTTATTTCAGTTAGTTTCAGAAGCAGTATTTGTAGTTCTCATTTAGTCGCAATTTATTTTCACGTCTTATTTTAATGAAATTGTTGTATTATGGGTTTTGTTTTAGATTTTGTTAGTGATGATAGTCCTGTGTAGAATGCAGCCTGGGCTCATTGCAAGAAAGTTCACTAGAGGGCGCCAATTAAGCACTCAGGCAATGCTGTGACATACAGGCCCTGTAGAAAACAAATACAGCTATAAGGTGAGTATTATTCTGCACACAAAAATTGAAATTGCAAGCAATGTGTAAGTCAACATGTCTAATTCCTTATCTGTACACTTGTCCGTTCTCCTTGGGAGCAAATTTTGGGACATTTGCTTGAAAGCTAGTCGTGTTTTAAACAGTGCCATGCTTCCAGAAAAGTAAAAACGTAGGACAAAAAAAGAATGCATGACTGCAGGTTGGACAAAATATGTTTAAAGTCAATTAAACAAATTCTTTCAAATTGCATGAGCAGAGAAATCCATCATAATTTTTCCCTCTATCTCTGTCTGGTTTCTTCTATCTTGTTTTGGTGCCCCTTTGATTGATGCCCTAATCCAGCCTGTCCTGTCCCTGGGGTTCATTGGTTCCTGTGTCTAGTTCTGTGTTGTCCTTGGTCATATTCCCTGTTCTCTGTAATCCTGGCAGTACATCGTGCTTGGTGTAAGTCAGCTCCCAATTTGGCCAGCAGGTGTCACTGGCCATCCTATTTGGTCTTGCTTCCAGGCTAACCTTCAAGTTGTTTCTTTGTATACCCCTAGGTAATTATGTATAGGTGTATTTCTGTTACAGTTCCTTGTTCTTGCTCCCTGTTGTAATTCTCTACTTGCAGTAATGCTTTGTACCCATGTTTCTAGTCTTTCCTAGTGCCTGTAGTGATTATGCTCACCTGTTTCTTGTTAATCGTAGTCCTTAGTGATCTGGTTGTTTTAGTAATAGCCCAGACCTGTCCCTTGTTGAAGTCCTCGTTATTTGTGTATTTAAGTGCCTGCCCTTCCCTTAGTCCTCATTTGCTTATTGCATAACTTTTGTTTGCCGTGCCTTTGGTTCCTGTGTGTTCCTGTATGTGCTATATTTGTTCCTGCATGTTTCTTGCCTTTGGTTTCTGTAGTTTTTGATGTAAATTTTTCCCAGTGTTTAGTTTAGCCTGTTCTTTCTCTGCCTTTGTTTTGACTCCTATTGGTCCCTTTGTTTCTTGTTTAGCTTGGCAGGTCCAATAAAACCCGTTGTCTTCAAGCTACTCTATGGATCATTGCTTCTGTCATGCCCTGCCATTACAGTGTAGTACGCTAGGTATGGCACTACCAGGTCTGTGGCCCCACAATAAATGGACCGTTGTGGAGGTAATGCGACAGGTTGGGATGCCCACCCCCCAATTTCATTATATCTTACATGACAAAACGCTTGGTGCAACTTTTCCCGACACATGTACTGTAGCCTATCTAACACAACTTCATTTTAATAGTTTCCAGAATTGCATGAATATGCAAATGATAGATAATTGTCATATAAGGAATATTTATATCGTTCTTATTTTGTGCACTTAAAAGAAAAATATTGGTGAATGCCTTCATTTTTTCCCTTATGGATGCCCTCCCATTTTAAAGATTCCCTGTGCAGGCCGTCCCCGAAAACTGGCAGATAATGCTACTGTTTAAGGACCATCTGATTATTTATTTTTCCTGGTTCCACTTCAAGTCAGTGAAACGTGGTCACACCCACTGAGCATGAAGGATTAGGGGGCTTTCTGTCACCCTCCTGGACGAGCAATAATAGAGAGCATGGTGGGGATTACAGGCAGATCAGAGTATGCTCCACACTTAACACTTTGCTGTGTGGTGCCCTTATGGGTTTAACTTGATCAGGCCTAGCATCCTGTCCTCACAATGCTAACAACTCAGGCCAATGGAAAAGTTTAAAAATGTTCCTTAAATGTTTCCTTTAAATTTTAATATTGAGGTAGGCTTAAACATTTTTACTTTTATTTTAAAGATTTTGATAGCTCATGTTACTGCTTTACCCGCATTATCAGCAGAAATGGTAACATTTCTTCCAGTAATGCTTTTCTGTGTGTCATTTTCTCAAACTCTTTTGGGTCGGTCGAACATTATATTTTGGTATTGAAGCTTAAAACACAGGTTTCACTAGGTTGGCCTCCCAAATTAACAAAAAGTGTGACAATAGTTGACTTGTAACCCGACTCTCCTTCCATGAATTCCAAGTGACACATGAAGCCTACCCATGAGACACGGCACCTCCCCTAGAAGTTTTTAGGCTTTGAAGAGAAGAGCTGTCCGCATCAGCCTGCTTCTGTTGCAAATTTGCCTGATACTGGCTGATGGACGCCATGCGCACACCGAGTATACTTGTATTTGGGATAGTTTTTGCTCCCTGTGGTTTGGTGCTGGACCTGACCAGCACTGTAGCCCCGCACTGGAGAATAATCAGGAACATTCCGAATGAAGCGCCGGATATAATCCTGCAGCAGGGGATCTGGGATATATGCCAAGCTTCCACGACTACGAGGAAGGTAACGTGCAACCAGCCAAACCCAACTTACTTCAGCCAACAGATAATTCCAATCGCCAAGGGCTTGATGATCGCATCTCTGCTGGTCACACTGCTGGGTCTAGCAGTGGCTATAGCAGGAGTTAGATGTTGGAGAGAACGGCCAAACTGGATAATCGCAGGAATTGGGGGGTTTTTTATATTCCTCTCTGGTGTCATGACTCTGATTCCCATTTCGTGGTACACGCACATCTTCACAGCCATCCCAGCAGAGAGCCAGAGCATTACCCCGGGATATTGCATTTTTCTGGGTTTCATCGGCGGCATCATGGAAGTTCTCAGTGGATCAGCCCTGATAATCGGAATGTGCTCTTGTTGCGGCGGGTGGAACCGGGGAGAGAGACGTTCGAGCAACAAAAGCACCTACTTCCACAACACAGCGGCCATGCCCCGGAGGATCGAGGTGCCCAGCATCAGCAGGACCAGGAGCGACGCCAGCAGCGTCCCGTACTCCAGAGACACTCTGGACGGCCGGGATTTCCCTCAGGCGAAGCCTTCAGGGAGGATCAACACCACGTACAGTAGCAGAATGTGTGATGCTGATTTGTGAAGACCAGTAGGGTAATGATTATTATTCAAATTAATTTTAATGATGAAAATAATTATTCTTCAGGGGTGACAATTTGTTTCCTTTGTCTGTCTAGTCAATGGCCACTTTTAACATCATCCTTGTGGAAAACGTGTTATAATCGGTTTTTACTTGCAAAAATGTTTACTGTTATACTGTTCTATCAGGCATAATTACAGTAGTCTGATACATACAGTGAGTACATAGTTATGGTGCAAGTCCACTTTTTAAATTGCTGTAATATTTATATACATATGTTTATTTCCAAATTTTGCACAATAATGCTGGTCTGAGGAATGGTAGTCTTTGTTTTTAATCAGAGCTGGACAGTATAATGCACATTCTTAAGATACTTTATACAAATAAACACTAAACAGCTGCTGTAAGTCTGTTGTGTTCCTTGACTTGAATGGTTGTAGTAACAAATGCTAGAATGTGTTTTTGGTGGATTAGCAAAATATAACTCTTGTTATCTTTTGCTATCTTGGTATGTGTTATCTGGCCCAGATTTGGGCTAGATGTGTCTTATAGTCTCAGACCTGGACCCAGCAAACAGATTCAGCACAAATGGCTGAATCTGGTGTTTTCACTTTCCAGCTCAATAGTAGGTCAGCGCCAGATCTGGCAAATATATGTCACCTTCGGTTTATCTCTGGGCCAAATCCGCGCCCTCAGTCTTTGACATAAATGCAGGCCTGCTGTAGTTCTCACTTATTCTTAATTAATAGATTGTAATTATTTTGTGGATTTCTCAGTCATATTTATATTAAAATTCAATTGTGATCTTGCAAAGCAAGTCTAGTGTGATACATAAATGAAAGTGCAAACAATCTTGAGGATGGAAATATATATTTAGGATTGACCATGGTTTTATTCAATCAAAGAAACTACAGGATGTCTGAAATTTAATACACAAACATGATTACTTGACAAATGAAAACTAATACCTACTCTCATCTTCTAAAACGTTAACTTCATTTAATGTAAAAACCATTCAAGATGTGTCACAAAAATGTTCTTTCCAAGTCTCTGTCATTTACAACTTTCTTCCCTGTTTGGCCAGCAGGCATTGTAGGTACAGTAATTCCATTTCTCCCCTCTCTGTTTCATAGCCGTTTAGCCCTCGTGTGTTTTCCATGTTCCCTGGACCACCGCAAAGCTCAATGGGTTGTGTGTTATGAATGAATTGTAAACCCTCAGGTTATGAGTTTCAGGCTGGCTGGAGACTGGCCTCACCTGTACTCATTGTTTTCAGTTTCCCTAGTGTGTATTATTTATCATCGTTTTCCTGTTTTAGGTGTTCTCAGCTTCTGCTCTGTCCAATTATGTTTCATGTATTGTTATGGTTCTAGATGTCGTAGTATTGTTAACCTTTAGCGTCTGTTATGTTTTCTAGTCCGCTTTCCTAGTCCTGATCCCAGTGTTTTGTTACTTTGTACTGTAGTTCCTTCGTTTGTTCCTCGATTAGCCAGTGTGTTTTGTAGCCCTCATGGTGCCTTTACTTTTGTGGTCTTCCCCAGTGTGTTCAGTTTTATCTATAAACCCCTTTGCCTTGGAGCCGTCAGTGGATCGTCACTCCTTTTTCCGCCTGCGCCATGCCCCGCCGTCACAGAATGACTATCTCAAAAAGATGATTCCCAGGCTCCGAGACGCCCCTCATGCTGAGATCTATTACCCTCACCTCCTCTTCAGCTTCTGACCCGGTTGATACCCTGGTGAGTGAGCTCTGCACCTTTCAGGCGATTTGGAAAAGCCTGTCTGAGACCCAGTCCTTCCTCCAGGCCCCATGGTTGTGCAAATGTCTAAATGAGGCAGGTGGACACATTTAGTTTTCTGGCATCTACTGGACCTGGCGAAGTCGCCAGTGTTTATTTCAGCCTCCGTCTCATTCAAGCTTCGAGATCCTTGCCCGGAGAACGCCGTAATCGCAGCTGAGCCTTCAGATTCCTGCCCAGGGGAGCCTGCTGTGTCTCCAAATTCCTACCCTGGGGAGGTCGCTGCTGCCCAGTCAGTGTCTTGGGTCTCTAGCCCAGTAGGGGCTTTCCTAGCTGTTCCTGGTCCTGAGGGGGACAGGGGTTTTTCCTCACTTCCGGTGAGTGCCTTGCCAGACCCCCTTCCCAACAAGAGGAGGTGGAGGAAGCAGACCATACCCGGACCACCCAAACTTGCAGAACCCAGCCCGTAGGGGTCCTCCTCTTCTCATCCTGAGCCACCTGAGTCCAGTCCAGAAGGGGCATCCTGAGTTACAGAGTCTGGTCCACAAGGGCCCACAATGTCCTATTCCTGCTTCACCCAAGCTTCCAGAGTCCCGCCCATAAGGTTTTGCTCCTGCTCCGCCAGAGCTTCCTAAGTCTGGCACACTGAGTGACACCTTTGTAGTGCTGCCCGAAGCTGTCATTGCCTCTGCAGCGGCGGCCAAGCTTGTTTTAGCCTCCACTGCACCTCAGGTTCCAGCTCCAAGAAGGACCACCATGCCCGCACCTGATCCCGCTGCATCTGTGCTGCCTAAGGCTGAATCAAGTGTCCCAGCATCGTTCTGCTTGCACCCAGGTGCCCCATCTGTGCCTCCAGGTGTCCTGGCTGTGTCTACCTCACTGCCTCCTGATATCCCGTCAATGCTCACCTTGTTCCTGTCGTCCTGCCAGTGTTCTCCACATCTCCAGCCACGCCTGACTCCCAGGCCGTCGCCTGCTCTGTGCATTACTCACTGGCTGCCGTCCACTCTGCACCCAACTTCCCAGCTGCTGCTAGCTCTGAATAGATGGACCCGGAGGGCGTTGTGCTAGAGGAATTGGAATGGGACCCTCTGGGTCTTGCCCTGAGTCTCTCTCTGGGGGCCCCTGCCTCAGTCTGAGGCTCTAATCACCCCAGTTCCAGGTCCCGGGGTGGTCAGTGGGGGGCTAAGGGTCCGGCTGAGTCTCAGTCCCTCTAATGTGTAAATGTGACACTAACAAATCAGTGCAAGTGCATTTCATATAGCCGACCTTATCCAATTTTGGCAATGAGTTTGACAGCAGAGATGCTCTCCTCACTGCTGTCAGACTGCCGATGTTTAAAATGCAGTGGTGTTTAAAATGCAGTGGCATTTTAAATGCAGTGGCTACGGGCAAAGGAAAGGAGAGCAGCCCTCAGGACACTGCTGCCTAATGAGCGTTCTGCTTTGCCTTATGATGAGCTTGGTGCAAAACTCAATCAACCTGCCTCCAGTAGCAGTTCCATTCAAAATGAATTCCACACTTTTGTTGATGAAACAGACTATTTTTTGATTATGACACTGAAGTCATTGAATACTTGAAGTTAGGTTCAAGGATGGAGGTCCTGAATCATTTCCCTACAATAAAGGCTGTATTGTTGAAATTCAACAGAGCGACGCCATCTAGAGGCCCAGTGGAGAAGCTTTCCAGTCTGTGCAATCTAGTGTTAACTCCAAGGAGTAATAGATTGTGTGTCAAACAATTTGAGAGACTCTTCCTAATGAGATATAATCACTGGTTTACTGATAAATAAGCAGCTTTACTGAGTTTAAACATTTTATTTGGCATGTTAAATGCAGCCCATTTGCCATTTAAGTACGTTTTTTCCTCATTTACATTTGTCCTGATCTTATAGTGTTACAAAAAGGCCAGTCTATTTTATTTATTTATATTTTTTGGGTGTGGGGGGTGTGATTTATATTTACAATAAGTGGTGTTACAAGGTCCAGCTTCTTTCATTGTTTTATATATTGACATAGTTTTACTTTGAGGTTTATAGCCCACTGTCAGTGCAGCTTTGACTAGCCTGTTTAAAAGGCATGAAATATGCAGCTGAGTCTTGTTCTGTGAAGTGCTTGTTTGACTGGTTTTCACCTGCTCTGCAGCTGTTCTGTTGCCTTTCTTTACTTTATCCTTATTAAAACTGGTATGGTGATATATGGGTCTGTGTAAGGTTTAATGATACAGGCCATTAGCAACTGGCAATCAAATAAAACAATGCATCATTGCAAAGTAATGCAAAAGTAACAAGTAGTGTAACTACTTTCTGCAGGGAGCAATTAAGTAAAGTAATGCATAACGAGTAACATGTAACATTACTATTTTGAGTACTGACCACAACACTAGTTATAATATATTGTGGTAATGAATTATTCAGTTGACCCGTACGGTAGTCCCTCTGTATCTGTGGTTTACCTCAGTCACCAAAAAATGTGTAGCTATGTTTTTTTCATAATTCCCTCATCCTTTGATGGGCATATAAAAGCATGATTTACATTGCTCTGTTATCCCTTCATGCATGATATTTTATCATTACACCATCTCTTGAGAATTATGGTAAAACCTCAGAATCCCTTTCATTCTAGTGGGGAGAGTAATAATGTAGAATATACTTTGTTATTGCTACATTTAATATTGGTAAGGTCTTACTGTGTACCATATGCATGTACACAAAAATCACGCTATACAGTATATGCGGCCTGCGGATATTGTTACAGGAGATTTCTGAATGTCCTCTTCTTTTATTTGAAAAAGGATGCTAACTCACTTATTGCCCAGTTGATACTTCTATTCAGATCAAATTACAATGCACTTCTTTCGGTTTCAATGTACTTTTTTGCATAACAGGTCAGAGCAGGGGTGGACAATCTTATCCAGAAAGGGTCGTTGGGTATGCAGGTTTTTCGCTGCAACTCCCTAATTAGATTGCTAATTAGAGGACTGATTGGCTGAAAAGTCCTCACTCCTGGGTTTGAACAGCTGACCGTAAGGTTATCCAAATACCTGCATACACACCGGCCCTTTTAGGTAAGATTGTGCACCCTTGGGTTAGAATATGCATAGAATATTAACACTTTGCTGTACAGTGCCCTGACAGGTTTAATTTGATGGGCCTAGCATTCTGTCCTCACATGACAGGCAGCTCAGGCCGAGAGAAAGCCTTAAACATTTTTACCTTTATTTTTTTTAAAGTTGTCGTTAACTCATGTTACTGCTTCACCCACGTTATCGGCAGACATGGTAACATTTCATCCAGTTATGTTACTTTCGCGAACTGATTTCGGTATGTTTCATCTTAAGGCCGTGCCTTATATTTCAGTATTGGAGCTTAAAACACAATTTTCAATAGTTTGGTCTCCCAAGTTATAAAGTGCAACATAGTTGAGTTGTAACCTGACTCTCCTTGTATAAATTCCAAACGACACATGATGCCTACCCACGACACACGGCACCTCCCCCTAGAAGTTCTTAAGCTTTGAGGAGAGGATGTTTCAGCATTTACTCCGGAATCTGCCTGCACCTGTTGTTAATTTGCCTGACACTGCTGCTGGACACCATGCGTACGCCGGGTCTACATATATTTGGGATGGTTTTTGCTCCCTGCGGCTTGGTACTGGATCTGACCAGCACTGTAGCTCCGAACTGGAGAGTACTCAGTAATATTCCGAATCAAGCGCCTGATATGATACTACAGCAGGGGATCTGGGATATATGCCAAGCTTCCACGATTACCACCACGGTAACGTGTAGCCAGCCAGACACAACTTACTTCAGCCAACAGATAATCCCAGTCGCCAAGGGCTTGATGATCGCATCTCTGCTGGTCACACTGCTGGGCATTGCAGTGGCCACATTCGGAGTTAGATGCTGGAGAGATCGGCCAAACTGGATAATCGCAGGAATTGGGGGTATTTTTATATTCCTCTCTGGTGTCATGACTCTGATTCCCATTTCGTGGTACACGCACATCATAACAACCATCCCATCAGTGACAGTGACCCCGAGCATTGCAGCGGGTTATTGCATTGTTCTGGGTTTCATCGGTGGCATCATGGAAGTTCTCAGTGGATCAGCCCTGATAATCGGAATGTGCTCTTGCTGCGGCGGGTGGAACCGGGGAGAGACACGTTCAAACATCAAAACCACTTACTTCCACAACACAGCGGCCATGCCCCGGAGGATCGAGGTGCCCAGCATCGGCAGGACCAGGAGCGAAGCCAGCAGCGTCCCGTACTCCAGAGACACTCTGGACGGCCGGGATTTCCCTCAGGCGAAGCCTTCAGGGAGGATCAATACCACGTACAGTAGCAGAATGGGCGACGCTGATTTGTGAAGACCCGCAGGGTAACGAATTCTGTTAAAATTCATTTTAATGATGGAAATATTCTTTAGGGGTGATTGTGAGGCAGACAATTTGTTCCTTTGTGTTATGCTGGTTTCATAGCTGTCCAAGGCCACTTTTAACATCTTCCTCATGGAAAACATGTATATTACATGCAAAACAAATGTCAAAAATGTTTACTGTTATACTGTAGCTATCAAGCCTAGTTACAGTAGTCTGATGCAGCGAGTACAAGGTTACGCTGTAAGTCCACCTTCTAAATTGCTGTGTACATTTGGGTGCTGGGTTATTAATGCTAGCAAAGAATATATTAAGCCATGTGCCTTAAATATCATTTGCTGCTTTAAAAATGTTAAAGTCTAAATATACAGTTCCGGCCAACCCTGTTGATTTGTGAATTTTTCATGACAGTACTAGTCTGAGGAATGATAGAATGCCTTTTTTTTATCAGAGCTGGACAGTATAATGTACATTCTTAGGATACTTTATAGAAATAAACACTAAACAGCTGCTGTAAGTCTGTTGTGTTCCTTCACTTCAATGTTTGTAGCCTTACTGTATAACAGATGCTAGAATGTGTTTTTGGGAGATTAGCAAAATATAACTCTTGTTAACACATACCCAGGTAGCAAAAGGTATCTGGCCCAGATGTGTGATATAGTCTCAGGCCTGGACTCGGCAAACCGATTCAGTTTGGCGTCTTCTGGCACAAATGGCTGAATCTGGTGTTTTCCGAACTCCAGAACAAATTATGTTACCCCCAGTTTAACTCGTGGGCTGAATCCAGTACAGGTCCTTGTCACCTCCAGTTTAACTTTGTTTCACTTGTTGTGTGGACCATTATGTGCTGCTCAGCCCTTCCTGGTGGCCTCCTCTGAATTCAAAGCCCCAGGGCTGCCACTCCCATGACGCACATTTGTCGAATTAAAATTGAATGATCCAGTGTTTTTGATGAGTTTCCAGAAGTTCATGTAGGGTTTGAGTCAAGTGTCAAGTATATTATCTTAATCTTTACTGATTAAGAATGTGTTTATTTTTTATCATTAAAATCAAATGAAAGCACAATATATATGGCAAAAAGAATTACATTAATTCATGTAGTTACTCCTATTATCTTATATGCAGTACAAGCATAAGTTTTATCTTTCAGTTCAACCACAGTGCTATAGCAAAAATCGATACATATGAGTCATTGTTCAATACTGTTACATTTAATCAGCAAAAGATCTTCAAAAGCTTTATGATTAGATTGCAACATTCTAGTCTGAATAAGTTTAATGTTTCACAGAAGAGACTCTTAACAAGTGCAGAGAAAGCTGGTATAGCAAGATATTTGCAGGCAAGTTGTGTTGGCTCAGGAATGCTGGTTTGGTTTTCATTCCAGTAGGCCAAAGGGTCGGCATTCACAGCAAAACATGGTTCACTCAGGTATACAGTGACATCATGTGAAGCGTTGGTAACAGGTGAGGAACTCGTTTGACTTTCAATGTAAAAAAATCAGTTTCAGGTATTTGTTTGGTTGCACACTGCAGTCATTATAGCCAGAACTGGAGCATTATATTCTATAGGTGACACTTCTAATGTATTTGTATTGAAATATTAAGCTGCATTGTTAAAACCTGCACCTTATATATATATATATATATATATATATATATATATATATATATTTATTAGGGCTGTCAAAATTAACGGGTTAACGCGCAGAATGACTCAAAATCCCTGAAATGTCTCTGTCAACCCATTTCGGCCAGTTTTGGTGCATTCCATTTGCCCTGGGAACTCGTATTCCGAGTCGGATTCCGAGTTTTGAAGCCAGAAGTGACGACATGCGCGCTCCCGTTTCTCGAAGATCCGAGACATAGCCTATCTCGGAGCAGCACAGAGGATCCGGAGTTCAGAATCTGAGATGGCTGCGCCTTTTATCAACAGATATATATATGAATTAGTTCGAATTCAATTCCATATTAATTCAGATGCCTTAAATTCAAATTGTTTTCAAACCGCAATTCAAATTCAATTACAATTCAGAAATTGAATGGGAATTTCAGTGCCATTCTGAGCTCAAAGCCCTGCAGCAGACTTCTGGTGAGCATTTCCTTGAAACATATTTTTGCATTTGGATGTGAGAATATTGTTGAAAAAATGTTTCACGTGACCCTTTTGATATTTTCTCCTCTGCCAGCACCCAGAGTAGGTATCTGACAGGACATAAGAATGTATCAGATTAATAAACACAGAGAGAAAAATTTTGTCAACAAACTTTAAGTTGACAGAGCTGGTTAAATGTAGATACTGGCGTAGTTGGGGTGGAAGGGTATGTTGGGGTAGATATTGTATTAGGGGTAGGTGATATGGAGGTATATTTAGATGTTGAGACAGTTGTGGTGGGAGGGTAGAGGACGGGGTTAATTTGGGTTTTGAAAAGCTGCCAATAGTTATGTTGGCGGAGTAGTGAGGTATTGGGACTTAAGGGTGTGATTGGAGTCTGAAGAACAGTAATTACAAAAAGTTATAAACATAAAAATAACTGTTAGCATGTTATGTTTACCTTTTCTTGTATATTTTAGCCACTTTTTATGTCACTTTCACACCATACGACAGGAACTGGGAAATTCTGCAGCTATATATGGTTGTATTCCAGTTAGACTAACTGAAATTCTGTCAGCAAGACCAGAAGGCAAGTGAAATGTCAAAGGAAACCAAGTTGACACATCATGACAAATTACACAAAATGCATGTACTGAAATCTTCTAAAATTGTGTGACCAAAACCATGGTGTCACTCATAGTGATGCTCTGCATCAACTCTTTCTGGAAATGATGCATCAGTCCATAACATGTAATCATTTAGGGGGGATGTCATTCTGTCGTTAAAATAAATGCAAGGCTGGCAACATTTGTTACATTCATGATGTGCACTGTAACACTTGGTGATTTTCACAAAGGCCCTAGCAGGGAAGGGAGTGCCACAGATAACAGAATCGAGTTTAAGGAACACTGTTATTCCACTGCTGCAATTCATGTGTAAAGTCTCTTAGAAATCCATCAAGTAAACTTGTTTTTTTTCTGACCACAAAACAAACCAATAACAGCAGGCCATCCTCTTCCCTCTTATCTTGTGCAAAGACTACTCCTATGCTCATGATTTCAACCTACAGACACTTACTCAGAGCAAAGCATCTTCTCGCAAAATATAATGTTATACAATGCATTTCTCCGTCAGTTGTAAGACTATATGAATTACATGTTTTTACCCAGTACTGATTTAGTTATATGACTCATTACCACTAAGTCTAGAAATATCATATTATATATGTTCTCGAATCCAGCAAAGGATTGTTTTGTTCTACACAGACTAGAGGCTGCGTTCCACTCCCAAACAGACAAGGATACATTTGTTTCTTATCTGCAGCCCTGAAAACTATTTGTGTGGCAAATATTTGCAGTACACAATCAAATGGACTGCATTTATATCGCGCTCTTCTACTCCTACGAGTACTCAAAGCGCTTTACAATTTATGCCTCACATTCACCCATCCACACTCACATTCACACACCGGTGGCGGAGGCTGCCATTCAAGACGCCAACCTGCACACCGGGAGCAATTTGGGGTTCAGTGTCCTGCTCAAGAACACTTCGATGGGGTCAGGAGGAACCAGGGCTCGAACCGGCAACCTTCCAGTTGCCGAACGATAGCACTACCTCCTGTGCCACCATCTTCACATTCTGAGTGGACAAGGTCTAAGGCATCGACAGCAATCCTAGCAGCCCTCAGCACTCTTACTTTATAAGAGTACCAGACACCTTTAAATTTCACATCCACAGGACACAGTACATCCTCAGCACACTAAGCCACTAAAGGATATGCAGCAACTCAGCCCAAACTGTCAGGCTGTTCATTTGACAATTCTTCCTCTGTATCAGACTCTGAGCTAATCTGTCATTCTGTCGAACCTGGTGCAAGGGAGCTAGCAGGGTGATACTGTAGGTATCTGGCCTATCAACTATTACTGGCTCAGAAGACAGTCTTCAGCAATACCATGCAGTTGCTTTTCTAATGACAAACAAGCTCTTTGTCTAACTTCAGAGCTTATTAGGGGGAGGGGCTTTTTCATTCTGGTAGTAAAACATTGAACATGACATAAAAGTTAAATGAAACTACTAACCCCTAATCTACTAATGACAGTAGTGTGCTTTCACTCACTGGTGTACTTTGGTAAGTAAGTTACTGGACCGCGGCAAAGTTAGTCTGGTATCATTTTCTGTGAAAGCTGTGTCTATAAGAATCTATGAACACATTCGTGACACATTATAATACATTCATAAAGCATTATAAACATAGCTATAAATATTTACAAAAAGGTATAACTCATTATAGCCATGTTCATTATGCATTATGAATGCTGTATGATGCTCATATGTAATGCACTATTCACAATGCATCATGATTTCAACCTACAGACACTTACTCAGAGCAATACATCATGCAGTACAAAGCATCCTTAATTCTTCTACTGACCATTATAACACATTACATGCATTATAGATGAGAGCTTCATTGGAACTTATGAAGTATAATCAACACTATAATGCCTTATGACTATCAACAGAAGATGCTGTAATGCTTAATATATGAAGGTATCTATATATAAAATCGTTACATAGATTTGTGGTGTCCAGTACACAAACAACGATGCACACGGACATGGGCGTAATTTCCAGGGGGGTTAGGGGGGTCATGACCCCCCCAATAATCAGATCCAGGAAATATAACCCCCCCCAATAATCATGTTTCCCCTGTAATGGGTGGAGACCTCGACCCCCGCAATGTTCCAGCCAAAGTTACGCCCTTGCACACGGATTATTGTCACAGTTTAAGTCATTTCACTATTTGTTAAAAATCTTGTGAATAGTGAGAAAATTGGTGGTTTCAGCTGTAACCTCGACCCCCGCAATGTTCCAGCCAAAGTTACGCCCTTGCACACGGATTATTGTCACAGTTTAAGTCATTTCACTATTTGTTAAAAATCTTGTGAATAGTGAGAAAATTGGTGGTTTCAGCTGTAACCAGATATTGGCATTAATAGAAACTGTTGCACACCACTTGTTTATATGTGTGTGTGTGTGGGATAAATGAGACAGACATGTCCAGGTCAGGTCAGGTTGGGGACCATGCACTGATGCAGTGCTTTGCTGCACCCACCACAAAGCGAAACTCCTTGGGATCCTGGCTGGCGACCCCCCCCAGGCAGATACACGGTCCAGTCCCACCCTCAGGAAGTGGCCTTCCCTCTGCTGCAGCCAGGTGTTGCGTGGGCGTCCCCTCGGCCTGGTCCAGCCGCTTGGGTCCTCAGCAATGAGGATCCTGCAAACTGAGTCACCCTCAGGGAAACGCGGCACATGGCCGTAGTGCCGTAACTGACGCTCCCTCACAATGCAGGTAATGCGCCTCATTCTGGACTCCTCTAGCAGCCGCTCATTCCACACAAAGTCAAACCAGCGGTACCCAAGGATTCTCCAAAGAGACACAGTACCGCAGGAGTCCAGTCCTCGTCTCAGCTCACTGGATAGTGTCCATGTCTCACAGCCATACGGTGCCAGGACTCTGAAGAGAAGAATCAAAGAGGGACTGCACAGGGGCGTAGATTTAGGGTGGACGGAGGGGATGTGTCCCCACCAATATCCTCCGACCATTGAAATGTCCCCACCAATAATTTAATCCACTTAAAAAAAAAATAAAAAAAAAAAAAAAACCAATCGTGCTGTCAACATTAACCTAGACACGCAGAAAGGGATAAATGACGTTCTCTCCTTGAGTCCTCCGTCATAGGTCCCCACCAATGTCCAGAGCAAATCTGCGCCCTTGCGACTGCACTCCGGGCCGGTGAGTAATGATCGCCAAACGAAGCCTCATAAACTATGTGCTGTATTTTCTGACCAGACTTGATGGTGCTCTCTGTTCAAAAAAGAGCATCACAAACCAAGAGCACCATCTAGTGGGGTCAGAAAATACAGAAAACAGTTCATGAAGCTTCATTTGTCTATCGTTCACCGTGAAGACCGGCCCATTTCAAGCACTGACTAATCCCCGTCTCTATTTGTACAATTAATTTATTTCCAATATTTCACCCTGATACATATAAAATAAAACATTTTTTTCATGAGGTCATTTTTTTGTTTTAACAACAAAAAACACAAATGTGATAGCCACCTTAGGAGTGTACAGCCTTACAATTTCTTGACAAGACAGATGAGTGAAGTTCATGTAGACACCTCATATAATTTTGGATTTTTGGAAATTATTATAGTACCAACCAACCCTGGTCTCCCCTCCTGTTATACCGTATAATTGCACTTCTCCTCTGACATACGTATTTCTAACAGTTTTAGGTGGATATATGGTAAATACATTTTAGTGGTGGGTATATATTGTATACCTGTGTATACCTATCACTACACCTCTGGGCAAAACCTGACCTATTTAGTGTTTACTGGTCATTGTGTACAATCTCTTTTAAGCAGATTACACAGGAATGTAAAATATGACTGCACTACAAGTGCATTGCATCAGTAAATCACTTTGTTATTTGATCCCTGACCAACAGCCTGGAGCACTGTTGTTGTGTAAGTTATCTGGAGCAATTTCTTTGCTTTCATAGTTTCAGATGAGTAACATTATGTAGAATTAAATATTATACTCTGGGCTTGATTTACTACTGTGATTCGCCTGGCCGGCCATACCTGTGCAGCTCAGATTCAATAAGTGAAGTTGAAGTTTATTGTCATGTGTACCAAGTACAACGTACAGAGCACAATGAAATTCTTACTTGAAACCCCCCCCCCCCCCCACAGACAGAACATAAGACAAGATACACACAAGACATAGAAGACAAAAACTAGACATTACAAACAAGACAATATACGCAAATATACGCAAAACAGACAAATCTGCGAGGAGCGGCATTCAACACGTCACCACTCTTCGGCGCCGAGAAAGCATGTTTATGTTAATTCGACAGCACTGAGGTATAACGTGCACTAAAGTACCAAAACAATGATCAAGTGTAACCAAAGACTGTAAGAGAATAGAACTGAAAGCAAATGTAAACCATATATTTTGTATATTAAACCTTTTCCTCTCCAACAGGGTCCATCTCTCTCTTACTTCACAGATTATGAACACTATCTACTATGAAGAGATTGAATGCGTAGCCCAAGGGACAATGGACAATTTGTACATTAAACCTTTTCCTCCCCATGCACATCCATTATAAGGACAAGGAATAACATACATTAATGTAACAAATAAATCAAAATAAATCATCTCCAGTGCATTACTCGATTGTGCTATAGCCTTTTCAAATGTTTTGCAGATTTCCTTATTAAGAGTAATAGGTCTGATACATTATAAATTAAAGATTTTCACAAAATGTCTACCAAATTTCCAGAGCAAACAACATACCAGTGAAAATAATTTCATTTAATATTCATATAAAAGATTTATTTGGCCATTTTGACAAGCACAATACATAATAATAATTTTTCACTTTTGTTCACTGAATGTCAGCAATCAAAAGACATAACAGATATCTGTATAACATCAGACAGTCATAAAACAACTAACAAGTGACATTTGATATTTCAGAAATGTATCCGCAATTATATAAACAGTAGTTACAGTCAACATACATTATAAAATATATCACATAATTACAGTGACAGATATCTTTCATTAAAATTACACTGAAAAATGTGGACATGATACAGAAAACAAATACACTATATGCAGAATTATTAGGCGAGTACTATTCCTGTAGATAATTTTTAGCAAAGTTGGGTAGAATAATAAAGGTGAATTGAGAAGAGAATTTTTAGAGAGAAAATGTTACATTAGTCTATCACAAACACATATAAAAGAAAAGCACTTGATTATCAGTGTGCACGATTATTAGGCAATCAGACACTAAATTGATTTTTCTCTCTTCAGCATCAACAGAAATACTATTACTACTAATAAAAAAACAATCCTATTTATTCAATTTATATAAGGAATAATGGCCATTCTATACAGTCCACTTTAGCACATTAAATGTCCTGTACAGCCAACTTTCTTCTCAATGACCATTATGAGTGTCACGTTCAGCAACGGAGGCGAGCAGGGAAGCAGGCGAATGGAGCCGGAACTTCGGGTAAACGGGGTTTTATTGCTCACAGGACAGACGGACAGAGACATCCACGGACAATACAATGACGGATCTGGGGAAACTAACTGAGACACGGACTAAATACAAAAGACTAGCCGGACATAACAGGACACAGGTGATCACAATCGGGTATTCACACGAGGTAATGAGGGGGGCATGGCACACATCAGGATCGTACGGAGTGGGGCGTGACAATGAGCCTGTTGTCGATTGGTTCGATCAAGTTTTTGATTTGATCCCAACCTATATTAGCTGAGGCAGCTGGGACTGCCTCCCAGACGCTACTCAGTGCTGTACTGCTTGCCGCCTTGGTAAATCTCATACTTCAGTAAGGCCCAGTAGTTCTCAATAGAGGTTAAGCCAGGCAATGAATGGAGCCAGATCATAATTCAGTCACCTTTCCAGACTTTCTTGACCAATCTGTGGAATGCTTTGATCCATGGGAAGGGGCATCATCCTGCATGAATACTGTAGCAGGACGACATGGGAGTGGTACAGGTATGTGTACCAACCAATCATCATTCAGTAGCCTACCTGCCAACTTTAAAATCCCTTTGCAGTAAAGGTGACCACAGTTCTTTACGTGATGAGCTGCCGGCCCCCATGAAAGTAAACTTTTTCAAAGCTGCTGACTTCTTCTTTTGTGCCAGTATTTGCAGAAGGTATCGTCTACAAATTGGCATTATATCTTAACACCATCTGCAGGTCAGAAAGGTCCAACAAGTTCAGCCTTTAGGAAGAACTGTCTAGTAGATGACAATCCAGGTTTGTATCTGATATATTACATGGGCGATGAACCAAGGTAACATGGATATTCAAAGCAAAACAAAATATTCATTCCATCCAAAAACAAGTATTCAATGACATTCTTCTGCAAGCTGATACAACAACCAAAGAATGTCCTGAGATGAAATCTTCAGTCTACGTGAACCTGAATACCAACTTCCAGGTTTCATCTGGCACATCGAAGCTTTTCCTGATCTTCTGGTGTTTGCAGGGATGCCAGACATTATGAATTTGCCAAGCACATATTTGGATGAATCTACTGCTTTTGGCCACTCACTAATTCTGCTGTGACACCACATTTCAAATGGGCGATTTTAAAGTTTCTGTCCGAGCCATGAAGAAGACACAATGTTACATTACTATTTTATATTATTTACTATAGCTTACAATTCTTCATTTCTACAGCAACTTCAACAATTAAGTACCTGTGTGGTGAAAAGCCAAGGCGTTTTGAGCCCTGAGAGATCTCCACAAAACACATCCCAGGTATATGTTTGGCTGTGGTTTATTTTGAGTATATACAGTATGTGCTTTACATAATAAAAGCATAATTTCACTTTTCTACATTACTTCCTAAATGCTCTTCATGTCTATTGCTATCTTATTAATAACACGATTGACAGTTTGCACCGCCAGTATTACTGAAGGATTGAGCTGTTGTACCCAGGAATACAAAGACACATTTGATCAATGCAGTACCAGGAATTTTCTGTCAATAAAAAGTTCAAACATCACTTCCATGAGATTCATTCTCGTGCATATAAAAAGTATAAAGTTATAAAAATATAAAACACTATTCAGATTGTGCTTAGTTCACTTACTCAATAGTCCATATGTTTGGAATAGGGGTAAGCTAAATATTGGTACTGAATTTGAAAGTAATGTATACCAAAAATTGATGATAGGCTTCATTTTTCCTCTTTGGATGCCGCCTACTGTTTTAGGACCAGATTTTTTCAGGTTCAGCTTCAAGTCAATGGAGCACGATCATTGCCCACTCACTGAAAACGATTAGATGGCTTTATGTCACCACTGGGGCCGGAATAACTTCATGGAGAGAATGTGGGTCGAGTAACTAGAAAGTTCTTGAAATAGGTTTCTGAATGTGCTCTTCTTTTATTTGAAAAAGGATGCTTACTCACTTATTGCCCAGTTGATACTTTTATTCAGATCAGATTACAATGCACTACTTTCGGTTCCTCTGCACATATTTGCATAACAGGCAGATCAGGATATGCACTACGCTTAACACTGCTGTACGGTGCTACTACGGGTTTAGCATTCTGTCCTAACATGCCAAGCAACTCAGGCCAATGGAGAGGTTTAGAAACGTTCCTTAAACGGTTCCTTTAAATTTTGACTTAAATATTTTTACCTTTATTTTTTAAGTTCTCGCTAACTTATGTTACTGCTTTACTCACGTTATCGGCAGTCATAGTAACATTTCATCTAGAAATACTTTTATGAATGTCACTTTCGCGGACTGTTTTGGTCAGGTTTAATCTTAAACACACAATTTTCGCTAGTTTGGTGTCCCAAGTTAAATAAAAAGTGTGACATAGTTGACTTGTAACCTGACTCTCCTTGCATAAATTCCAAACGACACATGATGCCTACCCACGACACACGGCACCTCCCCCTAGAAGTTCATAAGCTTTGAGGAGAGGATGTGTTGGCATCTACGTCGGAATCTGCCTGCACCTGTTGTTAATTTGCCTGACACTGCTGCTGGACACCATGCGTACGCCGGGTCTACATATATTTGGGATGGTGTTTGCTCCCTGCGGCTTGCTGCTGGATCTGATCAGCACTGCAGCTCCGAACTGGAGAGTACTCAGTAATATTCCGAATCAAGCGACTGATATGATACTACAGCAGGGAATCTGGGATATATGCCGAGCTTCCACAATTACCACCACGGTAACGTGTAGCCAGCCAGACACAACTTACTTCAGCCAACAGATAATCCCAGTCGCCAAGGGCTTGATGATCGCATCTCTGCTGGTCACACTGCTGGGCATTGCAGTGGCCACATTCGGAGTTAGATGCTGGAGAGATCGGCCAAACTGGATAATCGCAGGAATTGGGGGTATTTTTATATTTCTCTCTGGTGTCATGACTCTGATTCCCATTTCGTGGTACACGAACATCATAACAACCATCCCATCAGTGACCTCTAGCATTGCACCGGGATATTGCATTGTTCTGGGTTTCATCGGCGGCATCATGGAAGTTCTCGGCGGAGCAGCCCTGATAATCGGAATGTGCTCTTGCTGCGGCGGGTGGAACCGGGGAGAGAGACGTTCGAACAACAAAACCACTTACTTCCACAGCACAGCGGCCATGCCCCGGAGGATCGAGGTGCCCAGCATCAGCAGGACCAGGAGCGAAGCCAGCAGCGTCCCGTACTCCAGAGACACTCTGTACGAGCGGGACTTTCCTCGGGCAAAGACTCCGGGGAGGATCAACACCACGTACAGTAGCAGAATGTGCGACGCTGATTTGTGAAAACCGACAGGGTGACGAATATGCTTGAAATTAATTTTAATAATGGAAGTATTTATTCAGGGGCGATTAAGACTGACAATGTGTTTCCTCCGTCTTTGTGTTACGCTCGTACCATAGGCGTTCAAGGGCCACTCTAAACAGATTCCTTGTGGAAAACGTACGTTATATCCGTTTATACATGCAAAAGAAATTGATCAAAATGTTTGTTATACTGTACTATTAGTTATGGCAATCTGATATAGTGAGTATAAGGTTACGGTGTAAGTATATTTTTCAAATTGTTGTAATATTTGTATAAGTTCAGGTGCGGGGTCATTAATGCCAGAAAATATTAAGCCACGCGAGCCATGTGCATTATGTACGTTTTGATGCTTTAAAACGTTAAAGGTTTATATATATATAATAACACTGTTCCGGCCACCCCTGTTTATTTGCGAATTTTGCACGACAGTGATAGTTTAAGGGCTGGTACAACGCAATTTTTTTTAAATCGGTTTTGTACAGCACAATGCACATTTTATGAGTTTATACAAATAGTCACTAAACAGCTGCTGTTAGTTTTTCCTTGACGTAGGCTATATGTGAATCTTAGAAGACGTTTGAATGTGTGTTTGAGAGATTAGCTAAATACAGGCCTAACACTTGATAACATACAGTTCATTCGCTATGCAGCACTATATTGAAATATTTATTGTAAGAACTTTTTGTACATATTTTTCTTAAAACCTGTGTATTGGTAGTTATTGGTAATTCAGTCTGCGATTGACATGTATTTCTTGTATGGTTTCCTAAGAACTGTAATAAATTGATCTTTATCCTGAATATCGATCTGAGCTTCCTCAATCAATAACCTTCCGCAATTCTCATTAGAACGAAAAACCTTAACCCTTTTTATCATTTTAACCTTTTCTCCCCTACATTTGCTTGAATGTTTACGGGTTAAAAAGCGTTTTCGTCTACATTTTCACTTACTTTCATGTAAAGATTTAACAAGTATACTTATTATCTGAAATGTCAGCTGCGTGCTATTCATATTGTTTTTTTTACTAATTAAACGGGGTGTGTAATTACGTCATGCCAGTACGATGCTTTGACTGCAAGAATGTCAAAGGAAAAAAACATAAAAGAAACATGACACCCTATACATTTTCACTCCGAGCTGTCTGTACCATGGGGCGGGCGTCAGTTACCCATCTATCTCCTCTAGACAGCTGCGCTGTTTTCGTCCGTTTTTGTTACCGAATCCTATTACTTAACCCCAGTATTTCGAAGCGAATTTCGTGAACGTTGTACTGTGATCGCGATGCCAGACGTGTGTATCCTGGCGCTCGGAGTGGTGGCCAGCTTTTTGGGCTGGCTCTTCAACCTGATCGCCACCGGCGCGCCCGCCTGGAGGGCTGTAGGGTCGATCCTGGGAGTACCTCTAGAGACGATTATTCACCAGGGCCTTTGGGACATTTGTACTGAGGTCCCTGGGGGTGGCCTCACTTGCCAGCAGAAGGACGCGCAGTACTTCGCCGAGGAAGTTGTGATAGCGGCCAGAGGTCTCATGATAACCTCGGTCGTTCTCACCGGCATTGCTCAGATACTGACTGTGCTGGGATTTCGCTGCTGGCGCCGCACGCCAGACTTCCTGCTCGCGGGTCTGGGCGGCGTGGCCGTGTTCTGCGGCGGTGTTTTTTCGCTCGTCCCGCTTGCCTGGTACACAAGTCAGCTGAAAGTAATGGAAAGCAGCGGCACGGAACTGCATGCAGATTACTGCATTGTGCTGGGATTCATTGGCAGCAGTTTTCAGTTGATCGGAGGAGCCTGTTTAATGGCCTTCTTCTACAACTTCTGTAGGACGAGGAGAAACGCTGGATAGATCACGTCTGTGGAGTGTAACCCGACGCACAGGACTGGAGTCACAATGCAAGGATACACTAATCGTAGCCATCGAGAAGTTGAACACGGAAATCCAGACTTGGACATTCACCCGTGACACTTGAATACCAACACGAAGATGTCCGTCCCGACAGCCCATCCTTCTGGCGGAACCGGACTATGACGTATAGTCAAACATTTGTGATGCGAATGTTTATACAGTGAATTATACTCCAAGTAGTTAGGTGGTACAATTAAGCCGCTTGAAAACTGTTGTATGCACTATTCAAGCACTTTAGGGTAATGTTATGAAAGTGGAATTAAATTAGTACAAAGTAATATAGGCCTAATCGAAAGGGAGTTTTTTTAATTGACTTTCATGTTAAAGCATACAACATACTCTGTATGTATCGTAAAATATTTAAATACCTTGACCACATGGTCTCCGTTCTGGGTGGGGCCATGTGTGGTGAATTTAATGCTGCCCCCCTAATTTCTGAGGTTGTTTTTTTACGGTATTACTGAAGGACTGAGTTGTTGATTGTAGGTCGATTTACAATACAAAGAAGTATTTGATAAATGCATTACTAGGAATTTTGTCAATAAAATTTCAAACATCACTTTGATTCATTTTTGTCCATATAAAAAGTAGTTTTAATTTTTTTAAAAGAAATCTGTTCCAATTATGCTTAATTCAGGTACTCAATTGTCCATCTGTTTAAAACTGAGTAAGGTGCAGTAATTAGGTAATTGATTACTATTATCACTCCACTTAAGCAAGTAATTTATTTATCCCAACAATATCTGTCTAGCCTTACAAAAAAAAACAGCACAACGGATCCCCCTCAATAAAAAAAAAAAAGTTGACAGGATTTTGTCCAAGAGAAATTCTTTTTTTTAAAAACACCTCAAAAGGAATTTCACAAAATGTAGAAATGGTGAAGAGAGAGCACAGGCAGACATGACAGGACAAATCTGGTTTGTGGGACTGTAGTAAGGTCAGAGTTCTGATAGCCTTCAGGACAGCAAACATCTTAATCAGACACTAGGCAGGAGGGCAGAATATCACGTACACGACAGCACACTTAGCAAAACATGTTTATTCCTACCCTCCCACACACATACACCATCGTAACTGTGGAGAAGAAAATTCCCATGAACTATACTATTACCCTGCATGAAACAGAGCATAATAATAATAATCTGAGGTGCAGTGGACGAGCTTGACAGCAGCACACACTAAGAGTTGGATCTCCAGACTTCTTTGTGTTGTTGAGAGTCCTGTGAAGTTACGTGATGAAAGCTGACACCTATAAATTCATTAAAATACAATGGGTAGACAAACATCCATTTATAAATGTGAAAACCTCAAAATATTGCAATAAAATTTGAAATGAGGGTGCCAGTTACATCGAATTATGTGTACAAAATTGCTGCATTAATGAGCATTAAAGGAGTAACACTGCAGGATTATAAGATGTCAACCAAAGTCAGGTCACCGTGGTAATTCTTTACACATCAGCCGCTTTATTGCAGGACTGGAGCTACACCAACCGAAACCTGCGTGAAGTAAAAACCAAAACCAGCCCCTGTAGAGACAGACAATTGTTTGCCTTCAGAAGGCACTTCCTAGGGTGTTCAAGGAAGCGGAATTTCAGCACTGCTGCAGAACCTGCTGGTCCTGTTGATGACACGTCACCTTAGCTCAGACAGGTGAAAAATGCGGATGCAAAACATGGAAGTCTATAATAACTGAGGTCCCACAAAACCTGCCCAAAGCATGAGAAACATGTGACTCAGGATAATGTCAGACAATTTTAGCATGTTGTACTGATGTTCGTGTTTATACAGAGGGTATGACGTTAGCCATCGAAAGCAGGAGGATGTCCCTTGTTGGTGGATGGGTCCGGTCTCCTCCAGAAATCTCAGATTTGAATAGGACCAGGCAGACATAAAAAAGAAACATTTCCCCTTAGAATCAGCTGCATGCATTTATGGAATGGGATTTATTTAATATTGGAATTTTACATCGTATTTGAAATTGCATTCACAGTTTTGAGGTAGTCAACAAGGTGCAAGACGTCCTTCACTTGCGGCTCAGCAAAGACCAAAGACCTACCTGCTCCAGACTTTTCTGCTAGAGAGGACCTATACTTTCACTCATCATGACCTCTTTCTGAGTAGTCACTGTTTTTCTGCAAAAAGCACAGAAGGATGTTATACGAGACGCTGACAGAAAGGCTGCTACGAAATGGCTAAATCAATGCAGAAACAACCCATTCTAAGAATTTAAACAGGCCATCTAGAGAAGCACTGATCACGACACAGCAGAAAGCACCATACAGCTAACAGTCAGCAGCACCAGTTCATTTATACATTAATCTGAGATAAAGAGCAATATTCTAGGGGTTGGCTGTCAGTTTTAGGACTATTCACTGGAAAGGTATAAATGGTCTAATGCACCCAACTAACACATTAGCTTTAAATGGTCTAGAAATTGATGGAGTAGCAGAGAGATCTGGACTTCTGTAGTTGCAAAACCTATAATGCTTGGAGCTGTAGATCATTAGACATTAAGGTTCGCATTTGGCCCTGATGCATCCCTGCTTACCCTTAAAGAAAGAGGAGGGGGTTTGAAACAGATGGGGTACCTTTTATGTGCTTTTGTCCTTCTCTTGATGAAGGCAAAGAGGAAGGCAAGGGCAACAATGCCAATAATGCAGCCAAGAAAGCCCAGGGTGAGGGCCACACCGATGGGCTTGCTGACACGGTCCTGGCAGAAGTTCCCATCATAGCCCAGCCGACACTCACAGCTGATGACATTATTCAGTAGAAAACAATGGCCGTGTCCATTGCACTGTTTGTTATCGCATGGGACCAAGGCTCCTGTATTGTTGGCCATGCTATCTTTTCAGCGAGAGGGGAGTCAGTGGCTTTCAGATGTAGCGTCTTGAGGTTCAGGCTTGAGTGGTTTTGGGATGAACCCTGATTGAATAACAAATAGATCTTGCTTATATTAATAAATAGGAATCTTAGGCTCCATCGCAGGTGCTTTTATAAACCCCACCCAGACATGCAGGCTATTGTGAAGAGAAGTAAAAAGTGCACACACCCTAATAGCATGCATAAGTTATAACAAAGAGGAAGGTTATCAGATCTGTGTGGGTTGTATGCCGTCTGAAAAACTCTACCAAAAGCTCACAATGCATACAAACATATAAAGCACAAAAAAGAGAGATGATCTTAATATTTAACTGGATAAGTGTACATGGGACCACCATTTTGTAAACTAAACTGTGTACAAATTCCTTTCAGGTTGATTTCAGTCTCACATTCTGTAATTTGAGAAGTCCCCAACTCGTAAATCAAGTTCATCCAGAAAAAAATGTATAAAGAAACCTCAGCAAAACAAAAAAAAAAATGAACAAAAAGCATTACCTTACCATGCGAGATTTGAATGTAAAAACACTAACTTTCGCTCAATTGCTGCTTCAGTGCTTGAAGAGAAAAAAAAACCTGCTAGCTAGCCTTGGATTGCAGAGATTTGCAGCATGAGATAAACCCTTCAGAGGGGTAAAACAAACTGAGCAGAATGAGGAACATGAAGGCGACATTTCCAAAGAGGACAAAACGAGAAGACAAGGTTCATGCTCAAAAAGCAGCCGGCTCAACCTCACTTCAAATCAGGAATAATCACTACTCACCTTGATACGAGTGCTTGAGGTCAGCTGTGCACCACAAAACGCCAGCGAGTCTGGGCTAGACAATTAGATTCAGAGAATGACTCGCTTCCTACAGCATGTTGGGATGCTTACTTCTGCAAGAAAACAAGACTAAACAAATGTATCACTGGACAGATATGGCTGTAGGCTAGTAGAGAGAGTTGAATGCAGCCCGGTTTGCGACTTTCATCGAGGTAAAAAGTTTGAGAAAGTCAGAGGAAGGGTTTCAGCCTACAGCAGCAGCAGATCGATTGTCAGGAAACTGAAGACTACACCCTTAAAATGTGCTCAAAGCCAGTAACTGCCCCAGCTTGTTTCAACTTGCACCAGTGTGTCAATCACAGAAGCAAAATCTACAGCTGAAATTGGGTCTCGAGACAAGTCGGGTGAATAGATAGGGACACCGGGGGGAAATCTACAGCTCACAAGGTTATAGAGAGGGATTGACCTAACTGATATGCAAGTACGCTTTTGCTAGAGAAAGTGATACGCACGGCAATTTCTTGTAATGCCAGTGCATACTTTTGTGCATTTGCACTGTTATGACAAGATATTACCGTGCATTTTATTATACCCATTTGCCATATGAAGGTTAAAATGCACAGTAAATTCTTGTCATAACAGTGCAAATGCACAAAAGTATGTATTTGAGCTATTATGACAAATTGCCACATGCATGCCCTTATACAGGGAAAGCGTATGTGCGTATTGGTTATGTCAATTCCCAGTTATAGATCTGTGCCTGTGTTCTGCAGGTGTTGGGGTTGCCATGTGACTTACTGTAGCAGGTCAAGCCTCCATGCATGAGATCAGAAGGTTACTGGTTGAATCCCATCGTCGGCAGAAGAGTCACATCTTTTAGGCCAGGGCTCTTCAAATCTGGACCTCGATTCCAAATCCATGCCTTGTTTTCAGTTCTCCCAGGTAGTTAGTTTAATAGAATTACTGATTCTGATTGGTCAGAGGCTTCACACCCAGCTCACAAGTAAAGGAAGGTTGGAAAACCAGCAGGGCTCGGACCTCGAGGACCGTGATTTGAATAACCCTGTTTTAGGCTCTTAACTCCATGAAAGATTCTACAGGGGTGTTGGAGAAATGGCTGATCTTGTGATCTATCCCCAAACTTCACTCACACCTATGTGTACACATGCAGATCTTAAAGGAGAGCAAAAAGAGATGCTATTAAACAAATGTAACGTTATAAATATCCAATTAACACCTGCAAGTGAGCCTGAAAAATTAAACTAAAATGCACTTAATCAAGGATAGACAAAACCCAAGATGTTCCATGATGGACATTGTACACTAGTAACTGGAATACAGATAAGATGCAGCAGAAGAGTCTGGTACAGATTCTTCTTTCCATAAATTGTACAACAGGGAGGACAGAGAAGAGGGGAACTACCCAGGTTTATGCTCTCCACTCAGCAAGGGAAATTTAGATCCTGCTGACATGGTTACGCATGGCATACTGAAATGGGAGACTGCAGTCCACATTTGGACCAAAACAGTATAAACAGAGCCATGCAATTGACCCCCTCCAGGTAAAATCCAGTGAGGGGAACCTCCCCCACACACCTAGACTTTGCATGGTTGACAAAATTTGGACTTTGGGAATCAGGGGGATTTAAGACACCACCAGCAAACTGAAGACCAGTCCTAGGGCCCAACTGACTTCCAGTCGCTATGAAATCGATGGTGAGAAGTTCTGTATTGTCACTCTTTTTGCTACTGCAATGTAATCAACAAGGCCATCGGGTCCAGTCCCTAACTACCCACAGGCCATTGTGTCACCCATTACGCTTCAGTTTTGTTTTGTGTCAGCTAAGCCAGCAGGGAAACGCCAGAAGCCCTGATCTACATTCTTCTCAGCATTTTCACCACCTCAGGAAACAGAGGAAAGTGTTTCATGCGGCACAGTCACCCTGGAGCTACAGGAAGCCTAATTAGGTCATAATGACAAGCAGCCCCTCACCTGTGCATTCACCCACATCTACAAGCCCCACCACCACCACCACCATAAAAATGCACTTGCGTAAAAGCAGAAAAACCAGTTTAACGTGCCACTTCCGTTTTCAAAACACAGGGCACATTTCCAAAAAAAGGCATGTCAAAAGAAAGTTAAGGGAATGTGAGATGCTCACGGCAGTGGAAGGCAATGGACTTAATTACTCTTCATACAAAACAAAATCTTAAGAGTAGCCGTTCCATCTGGAGTCAGAATTAAACAACGGACAGCAGGCCAGTAGTTGCCTAACTGTAAACGAGTCCAAATATGTGCACTTTAGCTGCACAACAGCCCCACCCCCCGATAAATCCTTTGTGAAATGCAATAAAAAAAAATTAGGGCTGTCAAAATTAATGGGTTAACGCAGATTAATCCATCATCATGATTAATTTGATTAAAATTTTTAATGCAATTAACCCATCTGCAGCGCAGAATGACAAAATCCCTGAAATGTCTCTGTCAACCCATTTCGGGCAGTTTTGGTGCATTCCATTTGCCCTGGGAACTCGTATTACGGAGTTTTGAAGCCAGAAGTGACGACATGCACGCTCCCGTTTCTCGGAGCAGCACAGAGGATCCCGAGTTCAGAATCTGAGTTGGCAGAAGGGAAACTTGTAGTTTTATACTGTTTAAGCACTACTTCTCATTTGTGGCTCATTAAATCGGTTGCACACACTACCATCCAACTTATCTGTGGACGTGTTGCTACGGAGTTTTATACGTAAAGCACCGCGCGTAATGTGTTATCAACTGATATTGCTAACAATGGCAATTATCCGGGTTAGAATTGGATTTCATGATTAGTCAGATTATTTGTTGGATTTATGGTAGTTCGGGCTAATTGTAAGTGAACAAAGATAAAGACCATTTAAACTGAGGTACCTTAAATATGACAAGTTGTCCGGCTAAGCAAAAAATCTTGCTTTTTGATATGGGTCCATGGTATTGCACTTCTGTGGCAGATGTAATGCATCCGACTCGTGTTCAAGATGTTCAATAAACATGTTAAGTGCATATATATTCCCTTTTTTCTTGAGTGTTTGCTCATGCAAAATGAATTGTGATTAATATAGATTAAAAATGAATGATATTTAATCGTGATTAATCTAAATTAATCCACAACAACCCTGTGATTAATCTGATTAAAAATTTGTATATAGTTTGACAGCACTTAAAAAAATGCAATGCAGTGGGTAAACTATACATACCTGTGGACACACCCTTATGCAGTTAAAGGGTGTATAAGCCACCTAACATCTACGCAGGTCTGTGGTACCACTGACACCAAATCATGTGGAAATGGATATGTTTATGTCCAGCTTGCAGAAATGGAAATGCCTTTACACAGATTCATATCAGCTGCCTATTTAATGTTGTCTATTAGCCAGCTAAACATTCTGCTGGCTACAGTACTCCAGAACTGTGAGCTTAAATGAAAAATAAACACACCGTTTACCATTTTCAACCTTCATTTGCAGTTTTTTGGGATGTTAGCAATTGCAAACAGTCTGATGCCCACTGCTCCCCATGCACGCTGCAGGACTGTCATTGATTAGCCTGCTTGTTAGCACTGACTGTCATCGAGTGAAGCGGGAGAGGGGAGAATTTTTTAAATGCATAAGTGAGTAAACAATCATAAAAAGGTGAGTAAACTATGCTATGAGCCTTTAGCCTGATTTTACCCTATTGTTCACAACCCCTGCAGGATACCCCAATATGTCTGGGGTCTGTTAATGGAACAAACTCCACCACAAGAGCTTAGTGACAACAGGCTTTATTTCCCAAATCATGTGAGCAAACCAGGTGACAGTCCTTTAGTCTGAAATGGCCAAATCCTGAAAGAGAAATTATAGTCAGTTTCTCACAACTACATGAGTGACTGCATAAAATGGAGGGTGGTGGTCACAATCAACTGACATTAACTAGGCTGTACAAATTCCTTAACCACACCGGCCCCTTGGAAGGAAAAAGCCGCCAAGTTTGAGCACCTTGGACATTTGGGGCCTACCTCGTCTGGATCATACAGATCATTGGAGAAGCACTGAGAGTAGGCCAAACGTGCCTCTATGCTTGACATGAGGTTCTCCTTCTCACTGGATTTGCCCACTCTTAGGATCCTTATAAACCAAGCTGACCTGTGGGAAACAATCAGGTCACATGATCATGACATGCAGCATGCAAACAGGAAGTAAATATGAATATCTGAATATCTAGGGATGTGAAGACTTTCACAATAAGATGAAGCAAGATGCACCTGAAGTACTGCCCAGGCAAGTTTCAGCCTTGAAATACAATTAAGGCAGGTAAACAACTCTTTGGGTGGGGTAAAGTGATCAGAATGTTAAGGAAACCTTGACCTCAGGACTCCATCTACATTAGTACCGGGAACGGTTAATCTGAATTCTTACCAACTAACACTAATGTTTTATCAATCATTGCACCTCTAAAAATAGCAGTGTTATAAAAATAAGCCACATAGACCAGACCCTTCACCCCAAAATTACGGTAAAACTGGCCTAGAAATCCCAAGGTACCTTTTCTTGTAGATGAATAATGCGACTCCGAAAACGCCGACTAAGACGGCGACAACACCCAGGGTGACCAGGACCGCAGCGGATCCACCAAGCTTGTTCTCGCAGAATGGACCACCATAACCAGAGATGCAGTAGCACCTGGTCTCCCCAGTGAGATAGACGCAGTGGCCGTGACCGTGGCACAGCTCTGCATCGCACGACTGCGAGTCCAGCTCTCGGAGAGCATCATTCTCTCGTGTGGGTTGAGCAGGGCTTGTGAAGAGGCCTGGGGGATGCTCTGTAACCCAGGACTCGGTGTCTAGGCGTTTAAATGAACTGGAGGCATCGTCCCTGGAACCTGTGTAACAAATCAGTCCCTTGTGTCAGTGAAATGCCAGTGTGCGCACAGTGGCAACTGGTATTTACTGCACAGCAGCAACCCAGTTGGTCAAAAAGGAGTTTGAGGTGGTTTTGAATATTTAAGACCACCCTAACCTTAACCATAAGTAACTAAACCAAATACAAGACTTTTGGTATTTCTGATTGAGGTTAGATTTTTGTAAAATCGTTTACCCTTGTGGGGGACTGAAAAGGAGGTTCCTGCAATGTCAAAATATGTTTTAAAATCACATTTGGTTCCCACAACGCAACATCCATAACAGCACTCATCGGGGTAAGCCATAGCTTCACAGTATTCCTCCTCGTTTCTGCAAGTGCCTAATTAGATTTGTTGTGTTACCTCGTCTCAAAAGAATGGACTTACAAGCATTACAGGTAGCTGTCGGGCTGCTTTCAGCTTCCCAATTAAAAGCATTTCCACACAGCTGACTTCATGATAGTTCATAGTTTCAAGCAAAGTGTCTCAGGGTTACTGCAGCCTGACGGATTCTTATGTTCTGAGCAACTGATGTAAATTAGGCGGATGTGGGAAAGTGAACAGATCAAGTTTTGATCTAGATTTTATATCAGCTTGAGACATCACTGCATAGAAGATTTCCCCTGGGAACCCACACACCTTTATTGGGACTCTTCATTTCTATGGGTTGAACTGATCCTGACTATGATAAGATAAGTTTGGTTAGGGTTGTGGGAAACCAAAAGTGACCCCACGAGGTAAGAAGCAAAAACGTGCACACACACACACACACGAAGCAGAACTCACAGCTCTCCTCATCAGAATGGTCCATGCAATCCAGAATCCCATCACAAAACTTGACTCTAGGAAGGCACTTGTAACCATCCCTGCAGGGCTGAGTTCCAGGTGGGCAGCGTGGGCCGGGCTCACAGTCCACAGCATGGTCCTGGGTGCACCGGCAAGTGCGCCCCCTAGGGAAGGGCAGACACAGCTGCCGGCAGCCCCCATTCCCAAAGGTGCAGTAGTTGTTTCCTAAGATCAGTGTCAAATGACTTAGTGTAAAGTGTGGCCCGACGTAGCTGGACATGGGCATTGTCAGTTACTACTGCACTAATACACATTCTACAGTACCTTCTTCCAGAAGCTTTTGTTAAATTGGAGAGTCCCCCCCCCCCCCCCCGCCCCCAACTCCCCACTAATCTCAGTATTCAGGAAAGTTGAAGCAGAAAAGAACCAAAAACTGATCCCACAAACTTAAGAGACCCATGAAAAGACCTACAATGAATCGACAATTCATAAAGCCTATTTCCCTTTACAGCCAACCTTTTGGCAGACTGCCAAACGTACCACAGCTCAGGAGCACAAAGTGGCTCTTTTAGTATCAGGGCATGGCTACAGAGGGCCGTCGACTCACCTTTCTGGCTAGACCTGCTGTAGACTTTCAGTGCAATGACGTCAGTCTCCACTTCAAACCATAACAGTTTCGGCTGGATACCATCGCTGTACCAAACTTCCGCCGTGTCTGCAAGTAAGATCAAAATAAAAATTTAGCAAACTAGTAAGATTTACACATGCATCCAGATCACCCGTAACTTAAATCTGAAATGCAGCAGAACTAAATTTAACTAAACCACTGCTGCTGTTCATGAGCTAACAGCACCCTCTACTGACAATTAGGGCTCATGGCACCATAGTTAAAATTTGACAGAACCATTGACGGTGACCCAGAAGAGCATGTTGTCACTGCAAGCAAAGGACATGATGAGGCCACCACCAGTTTTGTGTTCCTTGTATCTTGTGCCATTTATCTGAATGGAGCTGATAACTCCCAAGCCTGAAAAGAAATTAGAGCGCAATAAGCATAATGGTTTTAGAAATTAAAAATTCAGGATCCTAAACAGCCCCTTCCCAGAGTACTCACCAACATCAGCCCAGTAGAGCTCGGAGCCCTGGGGGGAGAATGTAAGGGAGGTTGGCGTCACTGCTTTGCCCCAGGTGAGGGTCCTGTTCCGGCCATCCATAAAGGCACATTCTATTTGGGGTTGCCTCCTGCTTCCAGGTAGGCCCAGGTCGGCGAAACAGAGCCAGCCAGCTGGGGGGTGCAGTGTGATGGCACTGGGTGCTTCCAGGTTGTCAGCAAGCAGTGTGATGGTGTGGCGGTTTTGGGCAGAGGTCACATGAATACGAGGCTGCTGGCTGCTGCTCCAATACAGGCTGAGGGTGATCCAGTCCACTGCCAGTGAGGTCACACTGTCCCCTGCTGGCAGACGGACTGCGGGGCTCCGTGGCAGGAGCCTCTCCTTATCCATTTTGAATACGTCAACTGTTGCATGACCTGCATCTGCCAAATAAAGGGTCCGGTCCGCGAGCACCAGGTCCAGCAGCGCTGCATCACTGGCATCTGGCAGTGACAGTGCAGTGTGCTCTGGCCACGCCATTCGCCCCGGAGGCCTCTGCATGCCTTGCAGTGGGATCTGATGGGAGGGGTAAGTAACTTTGGAATGCCACCAAGACAACAGGTGGGTTCAAGTGATTGAAATACACACTAAAACCTGATGAGTAATACAGGAATCTATGATTTGATAGCCCTGATCCCTTTCAGTTATTCACTGTTAAGTTTCATTGTAGAGTACATGGCAAAGCTTTGATTTGAACAGCAACATAATGTACTTTAAGCTCCTCATACCTGGATGCATGAATGATATTACAAATTGGCAAGCAAGCGCCCCCTGTCATTTATATAGGTACCTGGGTGACTGTTTTGGGAGACAACAGCATGAGGAAGGCAGAGTCCTCAGGTGCTGTGCATGTAGCACCATCTGCAGCCAGCAGGAGTCCCACAGGACAGCGACACACACCCTTAGGCCCCGAGCCCAGCAGGCAGAGGTGGGAGCAGTGCAGCTTGGAACAGGGAGTGGGCACACTCACCTGCTGCAAGGCATGCATCACCTGTAGAGCACATGGCTGAGGTAGTGTCCAGGTATCCAGGCCAAGCACCCGAATACCAAAATGTAGAGTTCCACACACACACACACACACACACACAGCCATAACAAAATCTCTTCTGCAATGTGACAGACTGGCTTTGAGGAATTCATCATGAACCAGAGCTCACCTTGAGTTCAAAGGGCTGGTGGGATTGCTTCAACACAACCTTGCGGTTCTTTCCTGTGAGCTTGTGGGCCATTTGGACAGTCTGTCTTTTAGCATCTGACCAGATCATCAACTCATTAAAGACTCCCACTGAGAGTGGGCTGGGAGTCTCAGTCAGCTGCAAGATCTTAAGGTTTTGGGAAAAAAATCCATTATAGATTAATCAAACAAAACTCCTACTTCCTATGTGTTTAGTTCAATCGTGAGGTAGTCCACTGTGACCCCAGAACTGTTGCCCCATACCTTGATATTCTCACCATCCAATGTAGCAGACCCAATGCACTTCAGCTTCTCATCGGTCCAGTAGATCCGTTTCTCAAGCATGTCCACAGCCAAGCTGCCAGGCCAACTAACACCACTACTGACCACAACCTTCCTCTCAGATCCATCCATTCCAGAACGTTCTATCTGTGGTGCAGCACCAAACTCTGACCAAAACATCAAACTGCCACAAGTGACAAAAAAGGAAATTAAAATGCTTTATTTGCAGTTTGTACAAGTACATTGGATTTTTTGTGGTTTTGTTCACCCCATCTTGATCTAATTTTGAGATGCATATACAGGCAAGAACCTAGATTGAGGGTCAGTCATATATATGGCACCCTTGGAGCACTTTGGGGGCTAAGGGTCATCATATCTATGAGTCAATTTAGCTAAGAGACTCCCAAACTCAACCTCCCCAACACTTACCAAAATCATTGTTCAACCAGCATTTTAAGAATGGTAGTAGGATCTATTTCAGTAAAATCAGAGGTAGGTGGAACAGGATTAACTGCACCTGAAAAACAGGCAGCGTTTGATTCTTACCCCATTGTTGGATGCAGTGCCAGTGACTGAGGCTGCTGTAAATCCTCATCTAGCACCACAGCACAGTCTTGACGTTTCTTGGCATTTCCATCAAGCTGAACTGCCAAGATCTGACTTGCTACTCCATCAATCCAGTAAAGGTTCCTCCCTATCCAGTCAACAGCAATACATTCTGGCTTGACCCCTGTAAAGAAAATTTTGTATGCATTATTGGAACTCAAATCATGTCAAACATTGGAAGGGAGATCAGTCAGGTCACACATGGTTACATGATTTCGAAAGATGCCTAAATTTAATCCCAGAGGTATTTCTGTGTTGCTCCAAGCTTATGCCACAAACCTTTGATAAAGAAGCCCTTAATCTGTTGATCCAGAGACATCCACCTGATGCTCTCCTCCTCGAGGCCGACCCAGAATACCTTGTCTTCCTTCCAGTCATAATCCACTGAGAAAATTGGGGTCTTGGAAGACAGGAGGACTTCTACGTTACCACTCCGGAGTCCAATGAGAAGGAGTTCAGATCGGCATGACACCAACAAGACTGGCTCATCTGGTCAAGCAGAGGCAAGTGTTGTACAGGTTCATGAGGGCATTTTCTAAATGCAATTCGGACACCAAGTTAACATCACTGCACTGTCCTTTATACAGCATACCTGCTGATCTGCACTAGAGGCATGACAAGATTTTTAAAAAGAAATTTTATGTGTGTGGATGACATCTTAAACCACGAGGGTAGCAAGAAGCCTGGCTGTAAAAACAAGTCCAGCAGGTTCCAAGCAATCATTTTTGAAGCATTTAAGATGTAGAAATGTCAGATACTTGAATTACAAGCTGTAAAGCACTTGAAATAAAGCAAGCCAGCTAAAAAAAAAAACCTACACAAACATTTAAGATAATGGACGCTGCAGGTTGCCCTGATTCCAACAAAAATCATTTTAGCCTATAGAGAAGTTTATCCAACCCAGTCCTCAGAGACCCATAGCTGGTCCACATTTTTGCTCCATCTTGGCTCCAAAAAACGCGGACCATCAGCGGGTCCCCGCGGACTGGATTGAGGACAAACTTTATACACTTAAGCAGCAGGCAGCCAGCACCTTTGGCCTTGCAACGGTGGCGATCAGGCTCCAGGGAGTATCCTGGGTAGCAGAGACACAGGTAGGAGCCCCGCGTGTTAAGACAGGTGTGACCGCAGATCGGAGAGTTCTGCTGGCATTCATTGACGTCTGTACAGGACAGACCATCAGACTGAAGCTGGAAACCTGGCTTGCAACCACAGCGCTGGTATGAGAAAAGCAGACGGGCAGGGAGATTAGCTGTGCTCCTATTGAGACACCACTTGGACAGGCAAACTCAGACTGACAGTTTAGCATAAAACTCCTAATTGGGTAATATCCTCCCATCAAGATTACCCACCGTGCCTTGGGGCGTGCTGTAACAGATGTCTGTGCATGGGGGCCGGGAAGGGCCAGAACACGTGTCAGTGAGGCAAGTCTTTCCTTCATCAGAGCCATCCAGACAATTGTTAACTCCATTGCACACGAGGGCCAGATCCAGGCACTCTCCAGTCCCACATGCGAACTGGTAAGGGTAACACTTCTGCCCACCTGGACAAACACTAAAGTTACAAAATGGCAGTGTATGTGTGCAGTATTGCAGTCAAAATCCTATAGCTACCCAGTGGGGGGGGGGGGGGGGGGGGGACACTAAAAATGGTGAAGCAACTTTACATTAAGCGATGGGGAAAACAGAAGTGGCACATTTCCACAATGCCAAACTCACATTCAGCTTCATCACTACCATCACTGCAGTCCTTCACCCCATCACACCTCCAGGACATGGGAATACACTGGGTCTTTGAAGCACACATCCACTGGAATGCCCCACATTTCACTGGATAAGCTTTGCAGTTCTGAATAGTGCATAAATGTGGCAGTCAATTAGATCATATGCAAGTCAAACCTAAAAATTGACCTGAACTAACAAAACCATTTCAGAAATGATCTTGCAATGAATCACAGCAGGATCCAAGAATAGCAATATCAACAGCACTTACTGCCTCATCTGCTCCATCTTCACAGTCTTCATCACCATCACAGATCCACTCCTTCGGGAGACACTCATGGCTATTTGGACAGCGCTGGTTTGAGGAGCAGAGTGGGGGTTTGGGACACCCCTCTTCATCAGAGTGGTCACGGCAGTCTGCATAGCCATCACAGCGCATGCCTTCTGAAACACATTGGCCACTGCGGCAACGGAATGTCCTATGGCTGCAATCCTCCACACCTGTGACCAAAAAGAGCCAGATGTGCAATTTCTATGCGGTTCCATAAACCAGGTTCCAACCTGGTTTTTGGGGACCCCCCAGACGGTCCAGGTAGGAACAAAAACCTGGACTGTCTGCCATAGAGAAGGGGCACTCACCACAGCCCAGTTCATCAGTACCATCCAGACAGTCCTTCTCCCCATCACAGCGGAAAGATTCAGGGACACAGCGGGTCTTGTTGTCACAACGATGGGCACAGCTCTTTGATGGCTTCCAACAGTCCGATTCATCTGATCGGTCCTGGCACTGTGCCACCCCATCACAAACCTGGCCCATATCAATACACTTCTTCCCATGGGCACACTGAAACTGCCCTGTTGAGAAGAAGAAACTCTAAAGCCTATAGTCAATGTAATTTAGATGGGCAATATCCTGTTGAAACAATTGCAACAAGAATTGTCCTGATGCAGGTTAGGAAGTCATACCACCCAAAGCAAACAGAGAACCCCACCTGTACGGCACTGTACAGGACACCCATCCTCATCTGATCCATCCTCACAGTCCAGCTGTCCATCACACAGGTGGCTGTTCAAGACACACGCGCTGCCATCCCGGCACGATCTGAAGCCCACACGGCACTGCCGGGTCTTTTTCTCTGGGACAGAGTCTGCTTTAATTGCTAGAGAAGAATCATCCATTAGTTAAACCTGCAAGGACCTCTACGTTCTTTGTAGTGGAGGCAACTTCACTCACAGCAGTTCATCTCGTCCGACCCATCCTGGCAGTCTGCAACGCCATCACAATATTGCCGACTAGTCAGACATCGGGTCCCTCTGTCACAGTACTGAATACATGGAGGACGTCCAAGACAACGATTTTCATCAGAACCATCGGGGCAGTCAGCATGTCCATCACACACTAGGGTTTTTAATATGCAAGTCTGTCCATCCTGGCAGGAGAACTCTGTGGGAATGAATGAATATTCAGAAACCTGTATGACGAATATTCAAGTACAGTAACAAGCAGAGCCTACCTGTGTCAGGACACTGCTCAATGCAAACCTTCTCATCTGAACCATCGGGACAGTCCAATTTCCCATCACATATCTGCTTAGGGGACAGGCACAAGGATGTCTCCTGACACAAAACGGAAGGACTTGTACAACTTGTTGGCACTGCCGTGGTGACAGAATCAGAATATTGAGCCAGAAGAGTAACAGAGTCCATAGATTCTGCAAAACAGATTTGGCGTTAATTCTGGTACAAGTGTTAAAGGACTAGCAATAAGGTCTAAATCACTAGCAATTTGACCAATATAAAACAGGCCTCACCACAGCCCAGCTCATCAGTACCATCCAGACAGTCTTTCTCCCCATCACAGCGGAAAGATTCAGGGACACAGCGGGTCTGGTTGTCACAGCGATAGACACAGCTCTTTGACGGCTTCCAGCATTCCAATTCATCTGATCTGTCCTGGCACTGTGCCACTCCATCACACACTTGCCCCATATCAATACACTTCTTCCCATGGGCACACTGAAACTGCCCTGTATGAGTATGACAACACACCATAAAACATAGTTAAGCTCAATGGCCCCATGCGGTTTTGGCTAAATGACTTATTAGCAATGCACTGTCATGACAGCATGAGTTACGCACCCGTGTGGCACTGTACAGGACACCCATCCTCATCAGACCCATCCTTGCAGTCCAGCTGTCCATCACACAAGTGGATGTACAGGACACACGTGCTGCCATCCTGGCACAGCTTGGAGCCGAACCGGCACTTCAGCGGGGTCACTCGTGGGACACCCACCTCTGCCGTGGGACAGCCCACCTCATCAGAGCCATCATAACAGTGAACATGGCCATCGCACACCAGCGCCATGGACACACACTTCCGCCTGTCCTTGCACAGGAAGTCCGCTGATGGAGACAGACTGCTTTGAGCAGGAGCTTCATGACGACCTATTGTGCTCAAGCAGAAATTCGTTACCTTGGTCTTTACAAGCCTTGAGGCAGAATTCCTCGTCCGACCCATCTGGACAGTCCAGGTTCCCGTCACAGAGCTGATTTGGGGTCACACACAAAGAGGTCCCTTGACAAAATACGGATGGACTTTTACAGCTGGGGACCTTCTCAGTAGTGGCAAGGGTTGACACAGGGACCCAAGTAGGATGTGTATTCAAGCCTGTAGATACAGTTAAATATCAATAAGTTACACCAAAACATTTTTACAGTCAGGTCAGGAAGCATATGCCGATTCAGCACATTGCTGCACCCACAACACAGCAAAACTCCTAGGAATCCTGGCTGGCGATCTTCCACGCAGAAACACAGCTCAGTCAGATGCTCTCTCACAATGCAGGTAATGCGCCTCATTCGGGACTGCTCTAGCAAATCGCTCATTCAACACAAAGTCAAACCAACAGTACCCAAGGGTTCTCCAAAGACACAGTACCAAAAGAATGCAATCTTCTCAGTTCATTATATAGCATCCATGTCTCACAGCCCTACAAGACAGGGAGCACCAGGACACTGAAGATTTGGACCTTGGTCCTCTTGCAAAGATATTGGGAGTGCCACACACCCCTTTCCAATGACCTCATGATCCTCCTATGCTCTTCCAATCCATCTGATGAGACGTGGATGTCGCTGCTGAGTTAGTTAATCTGAACAAGATCAACATTCTCCCCACGGACAGAGACTACTGATGGCTGTGCTTAAAAAGCCATTAAATGCCTGGATCTTGGTCTTTATCCAGGACACTCGCAATCCCAGACACTCAGACTCCTCAGTCTCCAAAGAGCCCTGACCAGAACCTCCATTGACTCTGCAAAGTCAAGATCATAAGAACATAAGAACATAAGAACATAAGAAATTTACAAACGAGAGGAGGCCATTCGGCCCATCAAGCTCGTTTGGGGAGAACTTAGCTAATATCTCAGAGTTGTTAAAATCTTATCTAGCTCTGATTTAAAGGAACCCATGGTTTTAGCTTCCACTACAATAGCAGGAAGACTATTCCATACTCTGACTACACGCTGTGTAAAGAAGTGCTTCCTCAAATTTGTTTTAAAATGTTCTCCCGCTAATTTCCACTTATGGCCACGAGTTCTAGTATTTAGACTAATATTGAAATAGTCATTTGGCTGAACAGCATCCAGACCCGTTAGAATCTTATAGACCTGAATCATATCCCCCCTTAGTCTCCTTTGCTCAAGGCTGAACAGATTCAGTTCCGCTAACCTCTCCTCGTAAGACATTCCTCTAAGACCTGGAATCATTCTTGTAGCTCTTCGTTGCACCTTTTCTAAGGCAGCAATGTCCTTCTTGAGGTATGGTGACCAAACCTGCACACAGTATTCTAGGTGGGGTCTTACCAAGGAATTATATAAGTGTAACATCACCTCCCTTGACTTAAACTCCACACATCTAGAGATATAACCCAACATTCTGTTCGCCTTTTTTATTGCTTCCCCACATTGGCGAGAGTGGGACATGGAAGCATCAACATACATACCGAGATCTTTCTCGTAATCAGCTACCTTTATTTCAGTGGAACCCATAAAATATCTGTACTGTATATTTCTGTTCCCTGCATGGATTACCTTACATTTATCTGTGTTAAATTTCATCTGCCAAGTATCAGCCCATTCGCTAATTAAATCCAGATCCCGTTGAAGCCTCTCTGCTGCTAGATTAGTATCTGCTACCCCGCCCACCTTAGTGTCGTCTGCAAATTTAACCAGTTTACTATATGTATTCGTGTCAATATCATTAATGTAAATTAGGAACAATAGTGGTCCTAAAATTGAACCCTGCGGTACCCCACTATAAACGGAGGCCCACTGTGACATAGTGCCTCTAATAACTACTCTCTGCTTCCTATCAGTTAGCCAGTTTTTGATCCAAGCTGCCACAGTTCCTAAAATTCCTGCAGCTTTAAGCTTTAACAAGAGCCGTTTGTGGGGGACAACATCAAAGGCTTTCTGGAAATCTAAGTAAATCACATCGTAGGCCTTTTTGTGATCAATTTCACTTGTAGCTTCCTCAAAGAACTCAAGCAGATTCGTTAAGCAGGATCTACCTCTCCTAAATCCATGTTGGCTATCCTTTATAATGTTATTTGCATCTAGGTAATCTACCATTTTCACTTGAATTATAGCTTCCATTATTTTTCCAGTAATGCTAGTTAAACTGATTGGCCTATAGTTTGCTGGATTACTTCTATCCCCTTTTTTGAATATGGGTGTTATATTAGCATGCTTCCAATCTGATGGTACCACACCCACAGATAACGATTTCTGGAATATTAAAGTCAAAGGTTATCCCTCATCTCTTTCAAGACTAAAGGTAAGATGCCATCAGGCCCCTGCGATTTATTTATTTTGAGTTTAGCTAGGCTTAGTGTCACATCAACCTCAGTTATACATATATTGGTTAAAGACGATGCTGTATTCGTATTAATTGGTGGTAAGTTACTTGTGTTCTCTATTGTGAACACCCTTGAAAAATAATCATTAAACTCGTTTACCATATCAATTTCATTATCAATTATAAGGCCCTTACTATCCTGCAAATTAGTGATTTCAGCTTTTAGTGCTCTCTTAGAGTTAAAATATTGGAAGAAACCTTTACTGTCATGCTTAGCCTCCAATGCAATTTTTCTTTCTACATCCCTCTTTGATAGCCTAATGTCATTTTTTAACTCTGCCTGTAGACTTAGATACTCCCGCTTGATTTTGAAATCATTAGTTATTTTCCAGTTGTGGAACAGAGCCCTTTTCCTCCTGACTTTATTCTTAATTTCCTTAGTAAACCACCTTGGTTGTCGTTTCCTAGATTTAGTTTTGCTGGAAACAGGTATGAAGTCCTCTTGCACTTGCAACAATGTGCTTTTTAAAAATTCCCATGCCTCTTCAACTGTTTTGCTATTTAACTCTGTCCAGTTTACAGTTTCTAATTTCCGTCTCATACCATTAAAGTTAGCCTTCCTAACATTGTATACTTTTAATTTAGACTTTGCTCTTCGGACACTAAAATTAACCTCAAATTTAACCATGTTATGATCACTACCGTACAATGGGTCTAAAACCTCTAATTTTCCAATCCTATCCTGGTTATTACAAAAAACGAGATCAAGAAGGGCTTCTCCCCTGGTAGGAGTATTAACAAACTGAGTAAAAAAACAATCCTGTACTAATTCCACCATCTCAAGTTCATTTACAGAAGAGCCAGAGACTGTGTCCCACTGTATCCCAGGTAAATTAAAATCACCCATAACCACCACATCATTTTTATTACTCATAATCCTGATATCATCATATAATATACTGCTTTCCTCTACAGCTACATTAGGTGCCCTATAACAAACCCCGACAATTAGGCCATTTGAATCTTTAGCATCAAGTTTGATCCATACAGCTTCTGAATTTTTATTTTTATCAGTGAGTTCCCTTGCCTGCAAGTTTTCTTTTACGTATACTGCAACACCACCTCCCTTCTTGCCTATCCGGTCTCTACGGAACAACGTATAACCATCCATATTATATTCATCACCATCATTGTCACTCATCCATGTTTCAGTTATTCCTATAATGTCGTAATTGTCTGAAGAAATTAAAGCCTCTAAGTCATTAATTTTATTTCTAATACTCCTAGCATTCAAATACAGACCACTAATGGTAGGCCTTTTACAGTGTCTACTTTTAATATTTATTTGGGCTTTCCGTCTCTCCCCACATAAATTCTTAACTGACCTCCCTGCCCCCCCAGTCCCTAGTTTAAACATTCCTCAACTATTCTGCACATACGCCTCCCCAATACACTGGTTCCCCTATGGTTCAGATGCAACCCGTCCGGCTTGAACAGGTCCCACCTGTTCCAGAAGGTCTTCCAGTGCCCCATAAACCTGAACCCCTCTTTCCTACACCACCATTTTAGCCACGCATTTAATCCCCTTATCTCAGCTAATTTTGCCTGACTTGCACGTGGCACGGGAAGTATTCCAGAGAATACCACCGTGGATGTTCTGCTTCTAAGCTTATCCGCGACTTCTATAAATTTATCTTGCAGAACAGCCCTTCTGCCCTTTCCTATGTCATTGGTGCCAACATGCACCACGACCACTGGATCCACCCCGGCTGGGGCCAAAAGCCTGTCCACTCGATCTGGAAGGTCCCCTACCTGGGCACCAGGCAGGCAAGACACCGTACGGGACCCTCTATCACGGGTGCACACATAACTATCTACACCTCTTATAATTGAATCCCCTACTACCACAACCTCCCTCCTACTGGGGTTAGGTGGCTCCTTGGTGCCCAAGGGCCCACCTGCCTCCCCAGTCTCTTCCGGCTCTAAAGCTGGAAGCACCTGAAAGCGGTTAGAAACCGTTACTTCAGGTGATGCCGCCTCTGTGAACTGTGTACGCCCTTTTCTACGTCTACGACCTACGTTCACCCAGCTCTCTCGACCTACCTGTTCATCATTCTCCCCCCTCCCCGCTTGTGACGTACACACAGTCTCCCTAGAAGGCGTATTAACTCTCTCCTTTAACTCATTGCTATGCTGGATGAGAGCCAGTCGCTCCTCTAGGTCACGAACCTGGACCATGAGTGAGTCAACTAACCCACATCGCTCGCAGACGAAGTCCGACTGGACGCAAGCATCCAGAAGGGCAAACATCTTGCAAACACAACACTGAGCTGGCCCCATAATTACCTAACTCACTATGTCCCCGTCCTTTACTCCCAGCCCAGTATATTAATAGAGAATATTTAAACTTTTAGCTGATCTAATTAACGTATAGTTAAAACAAAGTGCCGAGTACACTAAAACACTAAATTAACACTTGCGTTAAATCGGTACTTTATTATAAAATTATCCGGCAGCGTCAGCGATAACAACCTTTAAATTTAACTTTTAAAATAACCAAATTTACAATTACTTACCCGAGATTAACTTCCTGCTGAACCACGTTTAGCTAAACTAAAGCGAAGTTGCTCTAGGGAGGCCAAAAAACCACAAAAACCCTCTCAAAGCAGGCTACTGCCGGAGCGGGAAAAAAAGTGGAAAATGTCCTCCCGGCCCCGACCGGCGACCGAGCAAAGCTCCGGAGCAACTGACCTAATCAGAAAATCTTTATTCACCAACGGACACCCCATAGCTGCTGGACCCCACGACCCTGGCCAATACCCAGTCCATACAAGCATTGAACAGGGTAGGAACAAGAACACACCCCTGGCGAACCCCAGAATCAACTGGGAAGAACGCAGAGGTTCTCCCTCCACCCTGCACAGCACTCACAGTACCAGTGTACAGGCTGGAATCCCGTGTAGTCTCAGAATGTCCCACAGGGCAACTCAATCAACCAAGTCGAACACTTTACGAAAATCAGCAAAGGCTGCAAAGAACCTCTGCCGATATCCACGCTTGTGCTGGATGAGAACCCTCAGTACCAGGATGCGGTAGATGGTAGACCAGATGGAAAACTAGACTGTACCAGAAGCTGGCAGGCAAGCAAGTGATCACTGATCCTGTTAACCCCCTGTAGTTGCCACAATCCAGGTGAGCACCCTTCCCTTTCCAGATAGGGACTACAAAGTCCTGCTTTCCAGTCAGCTGGGATAATGCCTGACTCCCAAATGGAAGAAGACATTGCTCACAAAGCCAGGAAAACATCCTTACCACCAGCCTGGAGAAGTTCAACCCAGATACTACAGATCCCTGCAGCCTTCCCTGCCCCCAGCTGATTCATCACCCATGCAATCTCAGTGAGACTGGGTGGTTCACAGCTGATCAGAGGATCATCTTCGAGAACTGTGGACCCAGAGATGTCCAATATCCTAGCTGGAGGGTCAGCTTTAAACAACTGCTCAAAGTAGCCAGTCCAGCAGGTCATAACTGTAGTGTCATCTGTAAGGACCATCCAATCACCCACCCTTACTGAAAGTCTCCGAGGAAGAGATTCAAATGTGCGTAATGCTTCGATTCCTTTGTCAGCAGGACATTGGACAGTGTCACCTGCTCACAGATTCGTCTAACACCTCCTTATCTGCCCTCAGAGCCCTCAGCCTTCCTTCAGTTCCCAGGACAGACTGGAGTTGCCACCAAGTCATGCACTGCGATTCCTCTCGGTAATATCCAGGGTGACCTGCAAGATGAAACGCCTCCTAGGAACACTGGCAACACCAACACAACCTTTGGCAACCTTCAGGGTCTTATCACGGAAGGTCTCCCACATCAGAGTCAGCAGACGCACCAAAGATTCCAAGTTCCTCACACAAACTGCGTGCAAACTCATCAGAAACAGCTTGATCTTGGAGTCTGGCTAAGTCCAGCCTCATTTTTCCTAGTAGGCAGTAGCCTACAAGATCTAAGATGAATCTTCAGAGTAGCAACAAGTCTGGTCAGAATTCACAAACTGAGCACTTCTGTAGACACTGTAGTTCTGCAGGAGACTCCAGTGTCTACCCACGAGGATGAGATTGATCTCCTTCACCGCACCACCAGTATTCGAGTACCAAGTCCAATGATGCGGCTCAGGGCGTTGGAACCAGGATTGAACGATACACAGCCCCTGACCTTTTGAAAAATCAAAGAACATGGAGCCACTTTCACCCCGGTCTCCAGACCCATGGGGACCAACACAATCCTCATAGCCAGCCCTGTCAGTGCCAGTGGTTGCATTGAAGTCATCCATGACCAGAGTGTCACCTCATGGGCACCTTTCAATCACCGAGTGAAGTTGCAAGTAAAATGTCTCCCTCAACAAAGACATCACTCACCGTAGTCAGAGCATACACTGAGACAGACAAGACATCCAGGGAGTGCTTTAGCCCAAGTCAGGATATGCTCATTGAAAGGATATGGACACCATTGAAAGGAGCTGATCCGCTACAGCAACACCTACTCCCCGAGTATGGCAGCCATCAGAACAACCAAACCAAAAAGTCAGTATAACCTCCCAAATCTGGCCACTCCCGGGTCTACTTACCTCAGAGAGCTGCCACCAAAACGTGGAGTTTATGAAGCTCCCCCGAGAGCAGAGGAAGATGATCATCTTGCCGGAGAGACAAGACATTCCATGTGCCAACCCCAATGGGCCGCCTAAAACTGGGTCCAGAGCGCCGCCATACAGCAGGCGAAGCCTCAGCATCACATCAGCCCTGATCCCCAACAGGCCGGACCCTATTAGCTCTGACGGTTTCGACTCATCCGGGGATGGAGCTCCCCATCCCCTTCATGGTGCATGCAGCCTTCCTGTGGGTGGCTGCAGCAGAGCTACTTTGAACTGGAAGATCTCAGCACACTGGCCATTGAAAAGTAGATCTTGAGTCAAAGGTTGGGCACCCATGCTCTACACAACTCAATTCATCACCCGATTTCCAGCAAATATACAAAGTGATTATATTCTGCAGCCATGAACCATGCAAGCCTGGACTCACCACAGCCCAGCTCATCAGTGCCATCCAGACAGTCCTTCTCCCCATCACACCGAAATGATTCAGGGACACAGCGGGTCTTGTTGTCACAGCGATGGGCACAGCTCTTTGACGGCTTCCAGCATTCCAATTCATCTGATCTGTCCTGGCACTGTGCCACTCCATCACACACCTGTTCCATATCAATACACTTCTTCCCATGGGCACACTGAAACTGCCCTGTATGAGTATGACAACACACCATAAAACATGGTTAAGCTCAATGGCCCCATGCGGTTTTGGCTAAATGACTTATTAGCAATCCACTGTCATGACAGCATGAGTTACGCACCCGTGTGGCACTGTACAGGACACCCATCCTCATCAGACCCATCCTTGCAGTCCAGCTGTCCATCACACAAGTGGATGTACAGGACACACGCGCTGCCATCCTGGCACAGCTGGGAGCCGAACCAGCACTTCTGCGGGGTCACTCGTGGGACACCCACCTCTGCCGTGGGACAGCTCACCTCATCAGAGCCATCATAACAGTGAATATGGCCATCGCACACCAGCGCCATGGACACACACTTCCGCCTGTCCTTGCACAGGAAGTCCGCTGATGGAGACAGACTGCTTTGAGCAGGAACTTCATGATGAACTATTGTGCTCAAGCAGAAATTCTTTACCTTGGTCTTTACAAGCCTTGAGGCAGAATTCCTCATCCGACCCATCTGGACAGTCCAGGTTCCCGTCACAGAACTGATTTGGGGTCAGGCACAGGAAGGTCCCTTGACAAAATACAGATGGACTTTTACAGCTGGGGACCTTCTCAGTAGTGGCAAGGGTTGGAACAGGGACCCAAGTAGGATGTGTATTCAAGCCTGTAGGTACAGTAAAATCAAATCTGACCATGTACCAATTTTGCTACAAGACCTATTAGGATTGCAACGTACGATCGACGATCCAGGTTACGCACATACAATTGTCAGATTGCAAAGACTGCGATAGCTGGGATGAGACCACAAGGTAAAACCAAACATTTTTTCAGTCATGGATGTGAAAAGAAAATTAAGTCAGCAAGCTTTGCTATTTTAATGATCGTTCTTTTCCAATATCTGACATGTTCCAGAAATTAGTTTGACGTTTACCCCTGCTGCTTCGGCATGAGCTCTGCATGCACTCAGCCATTCATTTTCATGCTTGCAGTTTGACTCACAGTGCACCGTGTTTGTCAGAAATGAGTCAGGAGAAAAGCAAAACAAGAACTGAGCATAAAGTCTGCCACTGAAGGGAAATATTTTGGCTTCAATAGATAATACTGAGCAAAAGTGATTTGCGACGTCTCTCCTGCCTTCCCCGCTGCCACTGTCGTGCATATACACTGCGATTTAAGTCTGGGTGTATAAAAAAAAATAATAAAATCAGGACTTTAATTTGACTTCCTCTGCCAGCTCAGCAGGTTGGGCTCCCCCTTTGAGTCTGGTTCCTCTCAAGGTTTCTTCCTAGTAGGGAGTTTCTTTGCCACTGTCACCTATAGCTGGCTCACTGGGGACTTTGGGTGGGGACAATATACATTGTGTCGAAGCATGTTAATATTGTAAAAATGCACTATACAAATAAAATTGAATGATTTGTCTGCACTGCTTCGTATCTGCTGGCACAACTTGCACCAACACCAGCAAGTTATCTGGCAGACTATTGGTAGGTAAAATACAGCCAAAAAACCTATTCTGGGTAAATTTTCAACTCTATTTTTAAAAAAATAATGGATTACACTATTGATCCCCATGGAGAAATTCTCACGGCAAGCTTGACCGTGAAGGGCAGCCACCCATAGCAGTGCCTCAGCATTTACCCCCCCCCCCCCCCCCCATATCGTACTACTCTAAGACCTACACCATACTCTACGCAGTTCAAATCATCACCCAATTTCCAGCAAATTTACAAAGTGATTATATTCTGCTTGTACCATGCAAGCCTGGACTCACCACAGCCCAGCTCATCAGTACCATCCAGACAGTCCTTCTCCCCATCACAGCGGAAAGATTCAGGGACACAGCGGGTCTTGTTGTCACAGCGATGGGCACAGCTCTTTGACGGCTTCCAGCATTCCAATTCATCTGATCTGTCCTGGCACTGTGCCACTCCATCACACACCTGTTCCATATCAATACACTTCTTCCCATGGGCACACTGAAACTGCCCTGTATGAGTATGACAACACACCATAAAACATGGTTAAGCTCAATGGCCCCATGAGATTTTGGCTAAATGACTTATTAGCAATGCACTGTCATGACAGCATGAGTTACGCACCCGTGTGGCACTGTACAGGACACCCATCCTCATCAGACCCATCCTTGCAGTCCAGCTGTCCATCACACAAGTGGATGTACAGGACACACGTGCTGCCATCCTGGCACAGCTGTGAGCCGAACCGGCACTTCAGCGGGGTCACTCGTGGGACACCCACCTCTGCCGTGGGACAGCCCACCTCATCAGAGCCATCATAACAGTGAACATGGCCATCGCACACCAGCATCCTGGACACGCACTTCCGCCTGTCCTTGCACAAGAAGTCTGCTGATGGAGACAGAGTCCTGAAACTCTTGCTCAAACCAATCTATTGTGCTTATGCAGAAATGTATTACCTTGGTCTTTACAAGCCTTGAGGCAGAATTCCTCATCTGACCCATCTGGACAGTCCAACTGCCCATCACAGAGCTGATTTGAGTTTAGGCACAAACGTGTCCCTTGACACAAAACTGACGGACTTTTGCAGCTCAGTGTCTGGGTGGGAGAAACATCTCTATAGGTGACACTTTCATTTTGATGTACGGAGGATATGAAGGGGGTCTGGCTCGAGACCAAGGCATATGCAGGAGGGGTGTTTTTATCTGCAAAGACATTTATGAAGTTCATGAAGTTATTTGCCACCACATTAACAGCTATGTTGACACCAGATAACGGCACCATATTTACCTTGAGCCACAGGACCAAACACAGCAACTCCAAGGACCTTCCCCACTGAGACCGTTCTCACACGTCTGCCAGTTCTGCGATCCCATAGAACCATGACATTATCAAGCAATGAAACCAAAAAAGGCTCCTGGGCAGCCATGACTGTGCCAGTTAAATTCCACCCCCCAGCAGCAGTGTACTGTCTCTTCTTTAAGAGGCTCACCACCTTCAAGCCTGAACAGAACACAATTCGGTTGTCAAACAGACAGCTGCTCAAGCTCAGCATCTGGCAAAGCAGATTCTCTACTATTTGCTGTATGTGGAACTAACCATTCGAATTCCAGAAGAAGCTACTGGATTTCCTATCCAGTACCATGCTGGTGACATCTCCTTGAACGTTCATTACAGCCTTGGCATTCCCACCAGACATGCCCACACCGAAGACTTTTCCATCCTCCAACCAGTACAGCTTCCCCCTTTGCCAGTCAATGCACACGTCAAGGACCTCACTCCCAGCCTTATATAACTGCTTAGAGACCCAGCCACTGACAGTTTGGCTGACTGTAGTCATAACCAGGTCCAACCTACTACAGGACAGCCAGTATATGCTCCCAGATCTTGAGTCAACTTTTACCAAACAGGCTGAAAAAGGGAAGAGGTGAGCACAGGTGAAAATATTTGAACAAAGCAAGGTGCACAAAGACTGCACTAGACAAATGTTAAGGGTTTACCCAACATAACACAATTTTTGAAAACAATCTTGGTAAACAAGACAAGAGGCAACCGGAAACCCATTTAGACCCTTTACCTGAACCTTCGCTGAGTATTCTGGGAAAGTATTTTTGCAATAAACACACTGATCACATAACTCACCAGGGCTCAGGACAGGGATGTGTATCAACCCTTCCTGGAGGAGACTCTTTGCCTTCAAATATCCCGTACCATTGGCCCAGAAGATCCAGTTCCACTTCCAGTCGATGTCAAACGACTGGATGCCCTCATTCGAAGTCAAGACCAACGTCTTCACAAGGTTGCCCTCCTTCAACTCCAGCATATATACACTTGTAGGTGTGGCATAAGCCATTTTAAAATCTGCGCAAGTGTTGCATGATTTTGCATCAAGCAGGCAATAGCTAAGTGGAACACGAACACAGGTTTAACAAATCTCCCAGTTTCGAACACTTACCACAGTTTTCTTCATCAGAGCTATCCATGCAGTCATTTTTCCCATCACACATAGAGGCTTGGGAGATACACGCTTTATTCCTACACCGCCATTCACTGGAGAGACACCCTGGGCCTGTGAGACACTCCCCCTCATCCGAGCGGTCATCACAATCTGGCTGGCCATCACAGACTAGGGAATGGTTAACACACTTGGAGCCATCCCAACACAGAAACGCCGGGCATGCTGGGAAGGAATGAGAACAGGTTTTTGCAGCCATACAGTAGCCTTACTTAGGATAGACTAAGTATTATTTTAGGTGCATCGTTATTTATGCACACCTTTAGAAAACATACAGAATGTTACAGCTACAAAAAAACAAAGCATTGTCCAAAAGTATATAACATGACATGTTACTTGGTTTGAGCGCATTATTTTAACATGGACAGTTTGATCTAAACCACAGCTATTTAAATCACGGTCCTTGAGGTCCAAGCACTGCTGATTTTCCAGCCTTTCTTTACCTGTGAGCCAGGTGTGAAGCCTCTGACCAATCAGAATCAATAATTATTAAACTAACTACCTGGGAGAACTGAAAACAAGGCCTGGATTTGGAATCGAGGTTCAGATTTTGAAAAGCCTTCATCTAAATAAACCGTGTTGGGAAAAAAAATAGCACAGACCTGCATAGCTGTTACCAACATGGCTAGCATAATGTAGCTATGCTGGTCCTCCAGCACCAAACCAGCACTAACCAGCATGGGAATCGAGCGGTTTTTTTTTTTAGCAGGAAATAAACACTATATTCCTTGACCATACTTAATACAGCAAAAATTCTGTAAGCAATCTGATATCCGCGTAATATGTTATCGAACATACCGCAGTCTATCTGGTCAGAGCCGTCTAGACAGTCTCCTATGCCGTCGCAGCGCCAGGATGCTGGTATGCATGTTCCATCATCACACTGCCACTGATCTCTTCGACAATTCTGACTCAAACCTGTCCCGTTGGAGAAAAACACTGTAAGTACGGCAAGAAAAACGCCTAGAATACGGTTCGTTGGTGTTCGCCACAAAATTCTGCTGAAAATTACTTTTCACTAGTGTTTGCCCGGTGGTTTAAATGAAACGTGTTTGTTAACGTCTTAATATCTTCTTCAAAATACCTAATAAATCTCTCGAAGTCCATAATGCAATCATACACAGCAACCGTAATAAATCCATGATCGCCCATCTACTTAGTCTGAGTCAAATAGCTTTACGGCTGTCTGAAAATCTATTTTATAAACAAATAAATCAATTAGGACAAGCCTCCTAATGGCAGGGCAAATAATTGTACCATGTGATAATTCAATTTAAAAGGCGTGACCGGGAATGCCCGTATGCGTGGCAGCAAAACCCTTCATCCGGATTCTGTAGCCTGGGGAATGAAACACACAACCCTCTGCAACTGGACGGGTTAAGCATGGGCATTTGGCCACGTTCCCAGAGCCTCCACGTCCTTGTGGGGTCCAAGCAGGGGCGCCGTAAGGGGGAGGAAAGCTAGGACGATTCCAAGGGCCCCTGAGTGACAGGGGCCCTAAAAAATTAGGAAAATAACTAGATTGGTTTGGACTGGGGGGCCTAATATGATATGCTTTCATGGGGCCCAAAATCTCTAGCAACGCCCCTGGGTCCAAGTAGATCAAATCCCCATAAGCCCACCATCCTGGACTCATTCACGAATATCTAATCTATTTTATATGGCTGTATATTGTTCTTTTCATATTTAACTTTTGGCATTTCTTTTTAACATATAACGTTTAATGTTTTCCTTATGTTGATTGCATTTATGAATTTTGTGAGCCACCTGTCAGCTCCGTTTCTGCAACGTGCTGTCACAGAGGGGCATCATAGGAAATTCATAGAAGCCCGTTCGCCTAACGTTTTATATCGATAAGATTTTATAGGGGACGACCTCCGCATTTGATTTGAACGCCCAGGCAGGCAACGATGCTACCCACATAGAAACCAGGATGATAACGATGATTATCTCACTTGCTTCAAACTAAAATAAACATCACCAGCTTCATAGTATCCATTTCTATTTGCCATTATTCCAGTCTTTTAGAGTGGAGTTTTCTTCACAGCACAAAACCTAGTGAAAATCAATTTTGTTTAAATCAGTCGGAGATTATTTATACGCAGCTTCGTTCCAGTTGTCTGTAGACTTTGAAAGATCTTCAGTATATCCAGATCTTCGAAAGATCTCAGTATAATGTTATTCCTGCTGAATTCATGTAGGCTACGTGTTATTTATTTTTTCTGATAATTCAGGTTAAATACTAAATCGTATTCAGAGGAACTTGCAGAACGATGGAAATGATCTGCGTTTTCTAACGCTCGTTAACCATTCCTCCATGTTTTGGTACAAATACAGCCTAGAAGGGTGACACAATTAAGTTAAATTCATTGTAAGTGCTGTATATGGAGCTCGTGTCGCACTGCGTCATTAAAAGGAAGCACTGCATTCAATTCATTTCTGATTCGTGTATGTCGTTAAATAGGCCGATGTACGTACCTAATAAACAGGTTTATTAAAATCGTGAAAACTTGGACTTTAGACAATATACTATTTTTAAGATATTGTTGTCCATCATTGCATCTTATGATTAATAAATAATAAAAATAATACATTTTATTTTCAGCGCCTTTCAAAACACCCAAGGTCACTTAACACAACAAATCACAAATACATAAATAAATAATAATTAAAAAACCTAAAAGTGTTTCTAAACAAAATATACTGTTCATTGATTCCTCAATCCAAATATCTGTTTGTATATCCTACAAATCCTACTGGCTTTTCCATGACCTTAGGACACGATATATATGTCACGCCTCGGTGGGCGGGGCCACGTGACTAAGCCTCGTTACGAGCGTCTATTTAACAGCACTCTGACTAACCACTGTTGCGAAGTATTGTTGCCCTCATGCGCCCTACTAAGCATTCTACCTCTCTTGTCTTCTGTGCCACGTCATCTGCCCTGCCCGTCCTGCCTGCCCACCTCGTCTTCCTGATCCCTGTCCTGCTTCATCTCTGTTCCCTGGTGTGCCCGTCTTCCAGTCCTGTGCCTCCCCGTAGGATTGATCTCCCCGGCTCACGACCCTCTGCCTGCCTTCTCTACCATCGCTCGTTTCATGCCCCTTTGGACTTGTCTATTGTTTGGTGTCCCAATAAACCTCTGGGTCTCCTGCATCTGGGTTCAGCCTGCTCTGTTCTTCCCGGACGTGACAATATAGGCCTAGCAGATTACAATCTAGATAGGATATTCGTCCTTGGTTAGAGACTTAGGTATCACACATCAGGAGCAATTCAGCATCACCCATACATCCCGATAAGTTGTTGGACTGGGAGAGACCAGAATACCTGGATCAAAAACTCAAGAAGATACAGAGAGCATCCAGGCATCACACACATAGAACTGGGGTTGGATTCAGACTTTTAGTCACAGAGTTGAGGTGTTTTCAGATGTCCAGCTGGTGAATTATAAAACCTTCCTGTTTGTTTGGAATGTGTAGTAAAGAAGGTGCCTTTTCTCTTGTAAGCTGGTCACCTGTGTTAAGAGTTACTAAAGCATTGTGGGTAATATAGTAATTTTATTTCTCTGGTACAATACCTTTTCATTTCATTATCACATGCATTCTAGAAGGTTCCAAATCACGTCAGTAACAAAACCAGACTACGCCTCCTTTTATATTTTTAAGTTGAAAGATATAATAGAAAATGCACTGTTGGCAGCCATCAGTTGCCATTTCTTGGTCTGTGTCATTTCTGTGCTTGTCCAATCACAAAACCTCATAAGAGGCTGCTGAGTGACCAATCACTTAATATTTTAAATAGCCACATTCACAATAAGTGTACATACATACGTTTCAGTTTACACAGAGAACAGCTTACACAGGCTGCCGGTGCACTAATAGTTGCAACAGATGCAGCCCCTTTTAACTGAAAGCATTTAGAATTTAATCATGTAACTATTTTGCACTTTAATTAATTCAATTCCAGCATTTAATTAACAAGTGGGAATATATGAAAATGTACAGTTCTTGTGCTCATCGACACTGTAAGTGGGTCATAATAACAGCATCTCCTTCATGCTTGTTAATTGCATATTGGGATTTCATCGAGAAGATCAGAGGCTGATTTAGCAGGAAACCTTATATCTTCTCTGCAGGTTTTTTCTGCTGGCCCAGCACTGGTCACTCCAGCTCCTCAGCCGGCCCAGGTGGAGTAAGGGGGTTTAGCGTCTGGGTGCATGCTGGGAACCTGGGCTGGCCACATGAGAACTGGGAAGAGCGGAGCGAATCCCGAGCAGCACGCCAAGTTCCTCCAGTCACCTGTATTAGGAGGAAAGGAAATACCAACATCTGGAATGCTAATGTGGTGTCCAGAGGAGCTCAGAATGTTCTCCATGTTTGCATTAAAACAGTGGTTATCAGTCCTGGTCCTGGATACCACCTGTGTATGCTAGATTATAGTTTGAATTAATTAATCTCAGTCTTCATTACATTCATTTCATAACTAAAACCCAGAGTTGGGTAATTCGGGTGCAGAGAGTAAAATTCCAGACCGGGATTTTGTTTCAACCAACCAATTGAGTACTCTGTGACTGTCACACTTTATGATCAACTGGTTGGTTGAAACAAAATCTTGGTCTGGACTTTTATTCTCTGTACCTGAATTACCCAATTCTGCTAAAACCACAATAAACTATCAGGATTTTTATTTTTTCCAGTCCTGCAAAACTGAATTTCTGAGAGCTATAAATAAATCATGGCAAGCAAATGTGTTTCTCTGTCCTGTAAAATGAATGCACTTCGTTTCTTATTATTGACTGCCTAGGCTACTCAACCATCCATCCATCTAAGTACATATTCTGGTCAGGGTTGAGGGGGTTAATCAATCAGTTGGTTTTAGTCAGCTGATTTGATTAATCTGGTCTATGCAACCAAATGATTAATTTGTTTGAATAAAAAATCAATCTAATTAAGTTTTATATTTCAAAAAAAATATTAAAGGGAACAGATTTTACGAGGACAAAATAGCTTCCATATTATTTCACTACTGGCTTGCAGGTATTTCTCCCCAAATTTAAAAGCTGATTTAACACACTACAAAGCTCCCCACTACACCTCAGATTTAATTGCCAATTCATTTAATCACCAGTGGAAGCAAACTAATTAACTAGAAACTCAGCTGGGACAAAAACCACCAAATGCAAGTCAGTGATCAGGGTTAAGAACATCAAAGCTGTTTTTACATCCCTTCAAAGTGCTATACCACCCGTTACTGTGACAACAGGAGGTGTTTCCCCGGAAGCCACATCACCAGGCAGTAACTGGCAGTGGATCTTAGGCCCATCCAGTGTGGGCTGATTTCATTCTGCTAGGTGTTTATCATTATTTTCACTTGCTTAGCCTGAGAACTGTCCTGAAACAGAAAGGCGATGCAGTGAGGTCAGGGTAACAGTTGGCTCCACCCACCGGCAAAGGATATTTGTATAGCCTCCAATTGCTGTGGCTGATGGGGGCAGAATTCTGCACCTCTGTATCCCGGCTATTCACTATCCTCAAGTAGAGCTCAGTATTGTCCAGCTACAAGGAAAGACAAGTCACAACAATTCAAACACTCATTTCTGAGCAGTACCAAGCCCAAATTCACTGATGCAACCTTTGTCATTTCCAGGGTGTCAAATGGGCCAATCAACTTCGTCGGATGCCTGTCAGATCCATGTCAAATCATCTGTGACTGTGAATGGTTGTAGATTGTGAAACTCTAAAAGGGGCAATTAAGAATGGCATGGAGTTACCTGTGGGACAGCATTCAACTCCACTGTGGTCACAGACGGTCTAATAGGGAGGACGCGGACTGGCACTTTCCACTTCCCGCTAATCAAATGGTTCTGAGCGTCAAACACATCCACCTTGACCCAACCCCTGGAAAGCAGCCCCGTGACCTGCTGTCCATACAGGTCACATCCTTCGGAGGCCTGTAGCTCGAGTATGAGAGAGACCCCCAGGGATGGAAAGACTCTATGCGGAGGGGAGAAGATCGGTGGGTAAGAAGTACAGACAGGGTTATAGTTTAGTTAAAAGCAACCCAGATTCAGCCCCTACTCACCTGGGTAAGGCCTGCTTGGCAGCAAGGGTGGCCAGGTTTCCTCTGCTGTGTTGGGGGGCATGAGGAGATAGGCTGGCCGGCTCACAGTAGACAACGGGCAGTGGTGAGGAGGCGCCAAACTCTTGATCTCTGTCGTTCAGCTTTGCTACTAAGCGGCACACTCGGAACGAGGGGCAGAGCCCCAGCAGGAAGTCGTAGAACACCACGAAGCCTGCTCTGTATGGGATTCAACACGGAGACCTTTCTAGAGTAATCCAAGCTAAGTGCCCCAGCAGAACTCCTCTTTTGTTGTTGATCATCATGCTCCCTGCTGTTCATGAATAAAACAGCAGCCACGCGTGGCTGGTAAGCTTACATTGGATCATATGGGACAGACTCCAAGCCGTCGGAAACGTCCATAAAGTTCCTCCCAAGGGCTGGAGAACCTGATCTGACATCATCCTGAAAAAAATAAACTCATGGTTTAACTAGACATCTCTCATAGTAACAATATGCTTGCAATAGTTTTAATTTTAATTTTTTTTCATTTTAAATGTTTTCCCAGGACCATGATAATGATGATAAACCAACAGCCAAGTCTGCATCTCGGCCCTTTCCAGGGATTTGTACCAGCGGGGGGAGTGGTGAATGGTGCAGAGGTCTCGCATATGCTCTCATTCTCCTCCTCATATGGTTGATCTCAATCTCCTGCTTCAGCAAGTCGATGTCAGTCTGCATTGCCTTCATCTTCTGCTCGGTGGGCTGACCTGAGTTGGTAGAAGAGGAAACAGGAAGAGACAGATAACAGTGACATCACCTGCAGCACTGCTGCCTTCCATGCAACAGTGGTCACCTTCAGTGCAATCCAAGGTCATGTGCATCACTTCATGGGGACTATATGGGCCACATGAGGTTGCCAGAACCCAGAGGCAGGTTTCATTGCAGCCGGTCATACTGATGAGCCTGGAATCCCTCCACCTCTTCCGCTGAGATCTCTTGATCTCCTCCTCCAGGCGTTGGTTCTGCAGCTCCGTGGCGATGAGGTCTCTGTTCAGTTGAAGCTTGGCTGTGTGCCGCGCCCCTGTATATTGAACCAGAAACATGATCTGGGGTCCAGAGAATAGACCACATTAGGGGGCCCCTAGAGAGTCACTCACGTTTACTTCTGTCCATGTAATAGGGGCGAGCGTGAGTCTGCATCTCCTGATGCCATTCCACTTCCAAGGCCTCCTTTAGCAAATCCTGCAGCTGGACTAAGATGAGATGGTCACTTCCCCCACTCTGCAAGTATGACAGCTGCAGGGCACTGCAAAGCAAGGGGGAAGGAATCTCAGACAGGTCACATTTAGTACTCTAAGTTTACAAAAAAGGCAGAAACAAAACACTTTAACTGCACACGTGAGTATAAATTCCCGGAAGTGGAACTTCTCATCCGGACAAAAGAAATGTGCTTTGAAATGGCCGACACACCTGATTTCCGAAGACAGCGTTCCATCACCGTGGGCAACCTTGTAGCTGTGAAAGCGGACTGAGTCTTTCTCTTTTGTCTTGGCGGAAAAGAGGTGAGACTCGCTCTGTCTGCTCTGTGGTTTGTCTCTCCTGTGTGTGAAGTGGCTCAGAAATCACCCTCGGGGCCCATCAGTACGACGAAAGATTCTTATGAAAGATTCATTTAACCGCAAGACAATGTACAAATCAGTTTCCGGACCCAACTCACACTGATCCCATCTGGACCTGCTGCAGCTGCTCCATGAGTGCCTCTAGTAGGATTGTGTTTCTCTGCTCCTGTACCTGCAGTTCGGACAGCATCCTCTCCACGTGAGATGTGCTCCTGGTCTGGGCTGCCAGCTCCTGCATCCTCAGGTCAATGTCTGTAGCAGCAACCAAACACAAGCAGTGTGATCTGTGAAAGAGCAGAACTTGGATTTCACCTATGAATGTGACCGTCATCTATCAAAGCTCTCTCTTGCTTACCTCTTCTCCGTGCTTCCAGCTGCCTGTTCTCATTTTCCAAGTCCACTGCTCGTTTCCCGTGAAGCTCAGCAAGTTCCCTCGCTCGTGCTTCCCTCTCCCGTGTCTGCAGAGCTTTGGATCTGGAGTCCCTCTACAGAAAACGCAAAATAGAGGAGAACCGACACCTTAAACCTCACTGCTGCTGAGAACAACACGATACAACAGACATTTTTTTTGACATTCCTGAGGTATGAAACTATTCTAAAAATTGCACTGCAATACAAGAACCGGGCTTATGACCCAAAGACTGCAAATTGAAGTCCTTCCTGACGATCCCTTGATGTTACTTAAACTTAACTTATTTAATCATTCTAGTCCGTTAAAATATGCAATGTAATATTCACACACTAGCATGCCCGTGTCTGTGGGTTCACTGTTGGGTTTCATGGTATCAGCTAGGTCCGTGGCCTGGGCCTGGAGCTTTACTTGAAGATCCCCAAGGTCGAATAGCTTTTCTCGCTCCTGCTGCTCCTTCCTCTCCTGGCGCCTCCTCCTGTAGTCCCTCAGTCTCTGCACCTGGAGAAAACGCAGCTTGCTGTTGCGAGTGTGAATTCCGCTGGGAGGCAGGGATGCTCAGATCAACTCACATAAATAGCCACAAAAATAGTAAGCAAAACAAAGTGTTCTATATTCAGTGTGTTTGTAGCGATGATGGACTGTCAGAGGGGTGACCACTTATAATCATGTCATTAGTTTTTATGACAGATACAGTTACTTATTATCCTGAGACAGCACTACAAAACCCATCACAGCTCAACTGTCTCCCAACTTGGGCTACTTTTGCCCAGTTGTCTTGCTGGCAGTCTCAGATAACACACATGCCTCATGCAAGCCAATATTCATCTTTTCCTAAGACACAAGAATTACATATGCTGAATGTCAATCAACTAAACCAGATCCCTCTAAAAGATTTTTATTCTCAGCTCTACAACTCCAGCTTTTCTATATATTAGCCTTGAAACACACCCTTTGACCTGTTCTTATTTCTCTTTTGTATTTATTGTCTCTAGATTTACTGTTATAATTAACGCAATTAACAGATAAAATCTATTTTCCAATCTGAATGCGCTAATAAAATGACAAGAAATAATGTGTCTGTAAAGTGTTTGTGTTTGTAAAATATGTTAAACACACTTAAAACTGCTGTTTTGCAAGGTAAGCCAAACTTGGATTCTGAAATCCAATTAAAATGCATCGTTCCTTTTTAAATTTCACATTGGGCTTTAAAAACAAATTGTACAGACTAACAATTTTTCACGTGTAGTGACATTTCTTTCACTGCAAATTAATATAGGCCTAGTCGAGTAAAAATAATCGCCTTCGCTGAGACAAAGTGATGAAATTGTTAAAATAGCTCTGATCTGCCAACGTTACATTCCATAGATTATCAAAACCATCTGTAAAAATAACTCATTATAATGCACTATAATTCCAATTTGTCCTAAGTAATGTTTAATTGACATAGCATATTTATATTCAATACTTTGAGGGATTGCGGTTTACTATACCATGTCTGCAGAGTTTTCGGTCTGATCGACTTTCCTAGTGCTTTCTCCAATGCAGAACTTCTCGATGTGTTTTTCCAGTAAAGGCAAAGAGGAGAATTTCATATTGCATTTGACGCATCTGGATAAATCCATAACGTGAAATTAAGCGTCGTGGCGTAATAAAGCTTCTGCTCAGAGCCAGTGCATTCTTGATAAATTTATGGTATTGCTTTAATCACCACGAAGATGATTTAAGAAGGGAACCCCTTCTGCTCGCGTGCCAGACGTTTCTTTACGAGCAAGAATCGATGGTTGTTTTCTCTGGTGACTTAACGTGCGCTTTCAGAGCGCGCTTGACAACCGTCTACACAAAGCTCCGGAGAGTGTGGTTGGAAACGAAAGCATATCTGCACTCCGGTAACTGCAGGTTAGGCACAGGGGAGACGCTTACCGTCCGCGGTGTTAGTCAACTTACTGTATACAAGTTATTTTAGTAGATGAGTATACTTACCGTAAATTTTAAGCTGAATGGGAACAAAAAATGTATATGTATTTACATTTATTTTATTTAGCAGACAGGGCCGAAGCCAGAATTTGAAAAATTGACGTCCGGGACCGCGTGTTGTCAATCACATTATTGATATCATCCCCTTCATAAGCTGTTTATTTTTTTTAAAGTAATTAGTTGTGTGAAACGTTAGTTGGCCTCGAATCCCCGACCAGCAAGGAACCACTGAAGTACCCTGGGCGAAGTACCGCCCCCAAGCACTGTTCCCCGGGCGCTGAATTAGCTGCCCCCTGCTATGTCACGATGTCACATATGGGTTAAATGCAGAGGATACATTTCGTTGTTGTGCACTGTCTGCTGTGGTGTGTCAACAATGACCACTGGTCACTAAATTCTAATTCTATTTTTTATTCAGGTGAATATTTAGCTTCAAATTTTATTTTTAACTCTTAAAAAATACCACTTCGGCCCTGTTAGACATTTTTGTCCAAAGCAACATACAAGTGAGGCAAGTAGCATATTACAAACATATGGCTGTCAAGGAATTGACTAGGCATACAGTAGGTACACCTATGTTAACCTTCTGATGAATGTCCAGTTACAAATGTAAATAGTATAGAAGCAACATTTTTCAACAAAGCAGGAACAGGAACACCAGCAATTTAGATTGACCTTGCATTCCATGGGTAATATTTTTAATTACCATTATGATGAACAGTTGCCCAAAAATTACTTGGGGTGGTGGGGGGGGAGGGGGGGGTTTGGTTATGCATTGCCTAGTCATGGTCCTGGGGGGCACCTGGAGGTGGGGGATAGTCAGCTTGCACTCTATATGCCAGGGCCCTGATGGTTAATTTGCATTGTACAGTATGTCAGGAGGCCCAGGGGCCCTGGTGGTCAGCTCTTGCTATAGATGCAGTGTATCCTCATTGTCAACACTCACTGTATATGCCGAGGGGCTGGGTGGCCTGCTGGTGGTCAGCTCTTGCTATAGATGCAGTGTATCCTCATTGTCAACACTCACTGTATATGCCGAGGGGCTGGGTGGCCTGCTGGTGGTCAGCTCTTGCTATAGATGCAGTGTATCCTCATTGTCAACACTCACTGTATATGCCGAGGGGCTGGGTGGCCTGCTGGTGGTCAGCTCTTGCTATAGATGCAGTGTATCCTCATGGTCAACACTCACTGTATATGCCGAGGGGCTGGGTGGCCTGCTGGTGGTCAGCTCTTGCTATAGATGCAGTGTATCCTCATGGTCAACACTCACTGTATATGCCGAGGGGCTGGGTGGCCTGCTGGTGGTCAGCTCTTGCTATAGATGCAGTGTATCCTCATGGTCAACACTCACTGTATATGCCGAGGGGCTGGGTGGCCTGCTGGTGGTCAGCTCTTGCTATAGATGCAGTGTATCCTCATGGTCAACACTCACTGTATATGCCGAGGGGCTGGGTGGCCTGCTGGTGGTCAGCTCTTGCTATAGATGCAGTGTATCCTCATGGTCAACAATCACTGTATATGCCGAGGGGCTGGGTGGCCTGCTGGTGGTCAGCTCTTGCTATAGATGCAGTGTATCCTCATGGTCAACACTCACTTTATATGCCGAGGGGCTGGGTGGCCTGCTGGTGGTCAGCTCTTTTATTTATTTGTTTTATTTGTGATTATTTGTCATTGTTGACACACCACAGCACACAGTGCACAACAATAAAATGTGTCCTCTGCATTTAACCCATATGTGACTTTCGTGACATAGCAGGGGGCAGCTAATTCAGCGCCCGGGGAGCAGTGCTTGGGGGCGGTACCTTGCTCAGGGTACCTCAGTGGTGTCTTGCTGGTCGGGGATTTGAACCTGCAATCTTCTCATGGTCAACACTCACTGTATATGCCGAGGGGCTGGGTGGCCTGCTGGTGGTCAACTTGCACTGCACATGTATCTGGAGGCCCCTGATGGTTACTTTGTGCTGTTTATGCTGAGGGGCCCAGGGCCCTGATGGTTCATTTGCACTGTATATGTCAGGAGGCCCAGGGGCCCTGATGGTCAGCTCTTGCTATAGATGCAGAGGTCTCTGGTATTTAACTCACATTGTATATGAGGGCCATGTGACTCATGGCCACTAATGATCTGAGGCCCCTCCAGGCCTGGATTGTTGTCAGTCCGGTTGTCCACAACATCTGTGTATCAATGTTTATGTACTGAAACTGATCAGATGTAAATGTACTGTTTCAAACAATTTGAGGGTAATTGGGAGTTGTGGGATTAGATTCATAGTTTATTTCATATGAGCATTTACACTTTATCAAAATGTCATTCCAGGTTTTGGAGTTTTGCAGGTTACATACATTGAAGAGTTACACTTATTACTTTCAAGTTTGTGCCTGGTAGGTAAATAAGCCTGAAATTACCTTTGTATCGTCAAGGAGAACGGAACATGCACAATTTACTATACAAAACCTAGTGGATTATAAATTAAAATAATTTTAATTTCACCTGAAACTGCTCAGAGAAGTGTCATCTTACAGGTGAGGGGGATTATATTGATATTCATCCCACTATTTTATAGCTTTTCTTTTTGAAAAACCTTTAAGCCTGAATTTTAGCACTATTTCCTTTTGCTACGTGGCGGAAGAACACTCTCATCCCATTACATTGTTTTGAGAACGCCGGTATTTCTCCCCCATCTCCCTCAGGAGCGATATGACATCATCCGACAGACAGCGGCGTCCGCAAACCGGACACAACCATTGGTACCTCCCAGTCACAGTGACACAACAGCCAATTAGCCGCGCCGATAGACGCCACCTACGTCCGGCCTGCGCGCAAAGCAAAATGATTGACGACGCGTCAAGCCAATGCATGGCAAGAAAGTCCGTACAGCTCAACCAATAGCAAGGCGGAAGGCGGGACCGAGCGCAGGAAAGGTTCGCGTCATTAGCAGCTAGGTTAGGTTTACTGCTGTATGAGGGGGACGAATATTTTCGAGTGTATCGGGAGGTTGGGGAAAGAAAGTATTTTTCCACAAAAAAACTATTGAAAAGAGAAAGGGGGGGGGGTTTAGTTTTTCTTGAGGATACGCACCCATATTATTCACACAACGTGTATTTGGAGCGAATATTTGCCGGGTGGTGAAAAACGAGACGGGTTTTCAGACATGTTGTAGAGCTGGACAGTGGACTGGCCGGCCGCTCCTCAGCGCTGGTAACTGACCAGCCGTACGCTATTCGCTGGTTTTCAGTTATCGTGCGCTTCTCGAAACGGGGGGCAGCTGGCGGAGTGGCCTAACTAGCGGCCGGCTCTGTTAAACGCGTCGCGCCCCCCTCCAGTTCCCGGAGGCTGCCTTGTGGGTGGTAGTGTGTTTATGTCCCCGGTTTGTTTCGTGTTAGTCTGAGAGACCTGAATCACGACCCGAACTGAGCCGTTTCCTTGCGAGGTGAGTGTTTTGATTTTTTTTAATTTTTTTTGCACTCGCCTCCAGTTCCTCTGTTAGCGACTTTATGGCCCGTGTTTGTGTGTGTTTGGTGCTCTTTGGGATCGAGTTGGCCTGCTTTGGGTAAGAATGGCTGGATCCGTAGTATCTGGCTGATCTGGACTAAACGGACAGAGGCTTGTGTGTCAGGACGGCAGCCCCGTCCACACGTTTCCGTTCCCTTCATCTACTTCAAGGACTGGCGATTGAACCTTTTTTTTTTCTCTCGCTCTTTTGCTATTTTTTTGAGTCGGTTTCACGTTTTACTGACATGACTGGCAAATGAATTGAAGTTTCCCTATAGGCGTATGCTCGGTATCAGGGCAGGATGGATGGAGGCGGGGGCAGGTTATCAGGAGATACTCGCTGGATAGTCATCCGATCCGGTTACCTCGGTAATTGATGAGAGGTCCGTTTAAACTGCATGGGTATTGCTCGAATACCTTTACTGCGGATCGAATTTAATGGGTGGCCATTAAACTGATGTCAGCTCCGATAGTTGCATCTGACCCTCGGTTGGGTCTCTGTTTTCAGCACTACGCGTCCTATGCATTGTCGAACCTCTCATTTTTTGTTAATGACGGACAATTTACCTGCAGACGGCCCCTAGTCCTTGGCGTATTTTATGATTTCGCTGTAAACTTTGAACGCTTCTGCGATACTGTGGCAAGAACGATGCTCAGAATCGGCTGCGAACGTGAGCCGCCCGCAACGATAGTCCTGAATCAATTTTTCAAGTTATGGGAAATCGGATTTTCCGTAATGTACACGGTTTAGCAGCCAGGCTGCTTTGAGCGAATGCTCGTTGATGCGCTGCTACTTCGATTGATTTAAAATACGCTGATGGAAATGCCGGCTATTGAAGATCTGCACACGCGAAGCCTCTGACCATTTGACTGTGCTGGTAGCATCCGTGGGTCCGTCTGTGTCTGGCGGCAGTTTGGATTAACTTTTAATAGCAGCAACCTCTTTGATCACTGCCTGAACATGCCTCACTGCCTGACTTTGCCATTTGACTTCGCTCAGGTCGCCTCTTCAGAACCCGGCGTCAGGCCAACGAGAGGCTTTACGGTCTGCTGCTCGTAACGCGACATACTAGATCTGCTGTAAAAGTGTCCCTGTACCTAATCCCCGTCACTCCCGTAACTCCTTACGATAATGTGAATGACCATTAAATATTCCTTTAAGGTAATTGTAGTAGATTCTCAGGTACATCTTTGTTATGAGCCTCGTTTTGATTATTGATTCAAATGTTAATTCTTTATGTGCAAAGAAACGCTAGTTTCCAGCACTGTCTACACGTAATGTTCATGCTTTTGAAATATAGAGAGATTCTGCTGATCTGGCATGAGGTAATTAATGCTAGTTCTTGAAATTTAGTTTACAATACAGGCAATATGTTCACCAGTTTAATCTGCAGACCAGTTCTTGTTTCCAGATGCGATCTGGCTGCATTTTTTTCTGTTCTGTTCTCTGATAAACTGCTGGGCCTGTTGAGACTCAAGTAACAATACAATGCTATCATTAAAGGGTTGGCTTTAAGGAAGGGCAGGGCTTTTGTGAGATTACGGGGGAGGACAGGAACAAAGTTGTAATCTCTGAAAGTTTTTTTTTCTTTTCCTGTCAGCCTTCTTGCTTTCCCAGGTACCCCCAGTGACACCTCCCATCCTTTTTCTGGCCTGCCTCTGTTCCTATAGTTACTATTGTGCAAACGGCAAGAATTTGCTGGACTGGACATTGAGGAGTGGGTCCACTCCAGTCCGACTGGCTCCCCTCTGAGTGTGCCAGTGCCTTGTCTATACCCGGGGAAGGAGGGCGTGCACACCTGACTCCTGGACATGTCCTCCATCCTGCCTTTCACCCCACCTGCGGTGAAGCGGCTTCTGGGGTGGAAGAAGTCGGCAGGTGGCTTGGGCGGGGGAGCTGGTGGCGGCAGCGGGGGGGGCGAGCAGAATGGCCAGGAGGAGAAGTGGTGTGAGAAGGCGGTGAAGAGCCTGGTGAAGAAGCTGAAGAAGACGGGCCAGCTGGACGAGCTGGAGAAGGCCATCACCACGCAGAACAGCAACACCAAGTGTGTCACCATCCCCAGGTAGGCCATGCCTGCTCTCACCTGGGCCTCATCCTGTTTGTGCACCGGTTTGTTTTCTCCTCCTAATCTCTTTCAGGCAAATTAAGATGGACCAGCAGTGAGGCTGAGTTGATGAAACCAGTCCATTTCAGTCTCGATGAATCCATCAGTCTGACTTCTACCCATTCGTTAATTAGATAAACGTTGGCATTAGGTTTCACTTCCTGCTTACTGCTCGAGCATGTAAGGCGATCTCTATGTGAAGGAATCGGTGTGTGGAGAAGATGGCTGTGTTTCAGGACTGTTATCCAGAGTCCGGATTTGTCATGCGGCGTCAGTGTCGTTTTCCCTCTGCATGCCTTGTGCATATGAAAGGCTTGATATTGAGCAATCCAGTGTAGGGCATTTGGGCTGCCTGTCTTGTATTATCATAGACTTCTTTGTTAATACTGGAGTGTGTTCATTGGCTGTGTGTTCTTGTGTTATTCACTTCTTGGCTGGTCGTCTGTTTTATTAGTCTGTTTCAGGGTGGCGGTGTGCATTTTGATTTTGGAAATGGTTATTTCTGACTGGTCTGTGTCCTTGAATGAGTATCACTGGTTTTCCCATTTTTCCCCTTGATTGTTGACTGATAGCCCCCCCACCGACACATTCCCACCAGTGGGCAACGCTGCAGGGTGACTTTATGAACACTGCTCCGTTTCGACTCTCCTGACCGGCAGAGGACAGGAGAAAACTCTGGCCATCATAAGAAACCTCTTCCCAGCAGTTTTTTTTTTTTATTAGAACCGTGCTGCCGAGGGTATAGCACAGAGGATAAGCAGGGTTATGGTTTTTGTTTTGGAGGGGGGCTTAAATGCAGCGGCTTGTGGCTTGGCGTCCACTATAGTTTAAAAATGAATATGGGAAAAGGCACCAGCAGTGAAACTGCAGTTTGCTGAACAGACCCACTGCCAGATCTCACTTTTACAGTTCCCTTCCCCATTGGCAGGCTTCAGTGTGCCCTTTTGAAAACTGTACCGATATAGCATGTTTAACCCCTTTGCATTCAGGGGTTTTCCTGTCTTATCTCGGCTCTCTGGATGGTGCAGATGCAGAGGTACTATAATGAGACGGTAATGATTTTGAAGCATCACCTCTGAAGATTTTTTCTTTTTTATTGCTGGATGAAGAAGCACTCAGGAGGGCAGCATATTTGTGGTATTTGGTCCTTGTTGGCTCTGAGTTGGCAGCACGATGCTTGAGGGACAGGATTTGTGCCCAGAAAGTTTAAACTCCCGACAGGCAGGAGGCTTGTTTCAGCTGAATGGCTTCAGTAACAATATCAAATTGAATAAATGGATAAATGTTAAATCTGGAAGCTTGGGATGCACTTGAGTGCTAACTTGAGTCATGTGACTATTTGCGTGTTGCCTTGTTTGTTGTGTACTGATCTGAAATTCGTTGTTTTTAATAGACTTATTGGGGAGAGAGACTAAGCTTGCATTTCCTGAGCCTGGTTTGGTTTGAGAGGAAGGTTGCTTTCGAGGCTTAGCTAGCTGTCTGGCAACAGTTTCAGCATTTACCTGGCGCTGGATGTCGTTTGGTGACCAGGTTGATTTGGTATGTTGATGGGTTTTTTTGTCTATGTAGGCTTTGAATTTCCCTGTCATGTCACCCTCTACATCACTGTGAATTAAGGTGCCACCTCAGAATGATTGCAGTCCATCGAATGTTAACTTCTGCTGAGCAGACCGTTCTGCTCCTGCAACCAGGCTACCGTGTGGGCTGATGTGCATGTTGTCTTTGCCGAAATTGTCTGAGGGCTGTTTTCTTTTTGACTTTGGTGTGTTTACCCGGCAAGAGGAGTGCTAAATGCAGTCTTCTGACTTTCGTTTTTTGTTAGCAGTACTTGTGAAATGAGAGTGGAATGGAACATAGATTAGTTTTTGGAGTTATCTCTGAATCTTGTACCACGGGTCTGCCATACTTCAGCCCCCGAGATAGACATATGATTACAGTAGGAATGCAATGTGGTCAGTGCCTGTCTCGTCTGCAGCGATGTCCTAGGTGTTGTGTATACCCTTAAAGAGATGTTTTGGCATGAGGTGGCATGTTGAATATCTTCAAATCACACCTGACGTGACGAAAGTGTCTTAGCTCCTTAAAGTGTGCCATGATTGAAAATAATCATTCATCCATTCCATTTCCAAAAACCAGTTATCTGATCAGAGTTGAGCTGAGCGATATGACCTCAAATCAATATCACGTTTAAGTAAACATTTTACCTGGATTATGATTAATGCACAATTGTTATTTTGATTTTTTTTTGCCCTCATATTTCACTGACAAGGTTTATACTGTAAATATGCTCAACTATTAAAGCTGGGATATTTTTCTCTGATATGTATATCTTTACGATTTTTACGATTTTAAAATAATTGAATGAAACACACACAGACGAACAAGTTATGGATATTGAAAATTTCAAACAATCACTTGAAATGAAAACGTCTTATGAAAAATGTCGTATTTTAGTTTTAATGTAAAAAGCAAGTTCTCTTAAAAAAAAGTAGAAAATAAATAGTTTGCATTTCTTGC